>NC_090821.1:13355620-13972048 GCF_000390325.3 Nicotiana tomentosiformis | reverse complement strand
TGTTACCTATCTCTCGTGAAATCATGTGCCCTCACAACAAAATAGACGAGAGTAAGTTGAATCCACACATCCGAATCTCATGATCAAATATAGTTTAAGGACTCACTTGTATATAAAAGAAATCTCTTACTCTCATAAAGAAGTCACATGAATGCAATTGGTACCATAGGCTTGCCCTTAATGTAAATCTCTACTAATATAAACTCGCTCGATCTAAAATTAATTAAGAATTTTTTCATGGTTGTAATGTGGTCTAAGGGATGAGTAAGATATATTTTAGGAATAGTGGCTAACCCTCCTAAGCACTTTAAGACATCACCAAATAACTTAAGCGCAAATTCTTCAATTCACTTCAATTTCACAAACAATATTACCCCCAAAAATATTCCCTTTTTCTTTAAGCACTATCGTCATTTACACTCTGCTAGCAAGAACAAGACAACAATTTATTCATCTATATTTTATTCTTCCTTTTTCCAGATTTTTCACTTTTTTTTTCAATTTTCGGTAGTGGTGTATTATTTTACAAAATAAGTGCATCTTTCTCCCTTTCATTGGTTCCACTCGAAAGCCACCCAAATCCCCTCCTTACTACTTTTAGCGCTCATTTCACAATTAAAGTATTTTAAGAGGTAAAAGGATCAAAACAATGTTAATTAAGAACAAAAAGGATATAGGCTTGTAATGTGGGTGCCAAATAAAATCTATAGGCTCAAAGGGGTTAACTAGGGATAATTTTTATTTATGGTAAGCAATAAGCTCAAAAAGATCAAAGAAAGCCTAAAATCATTTTTTAGATCGAGCATCACCTAAAATTTCGCTTCGACTCACATACTGGGCAAGTTCTAGAATCAATTACAAAAATATGGACTACACAAAAACCTCACCACATATGGCACATGACTCACTAAGGAAAGTCCCATTCCGACTCTCAACAAATGCAAGTATTCATGGAGCCACGAGATATTAAGCATTAAGCACAAAGTAAACATAAGTCAAGTAAACGAGACATGTTATCCAATTTAACAAGGCATCATGGACAATTTCAAGACATAGGGAAGATACTACACATGCCAAAGCCTAAATATACTATTATCAAATAAGTCAAGGGCACTTAGGAATCTCATCTTTCTTCCATTTATTCCCTAAAGTCTAACGTACTCTAAAAATAAAAAATTACTACCTGGTTCAAAATACATCCCATGGAAAAGAACCAAGGCACAAAGAAAAACCACGGGGGATTATTTCTACCTAAGAAAAACTAAAAGACATACTTTTGTATTTTATTTTATTTTTTAATTTTTTGCTAGACTTTAATCCCTCAAGAAAACTATCTAGGAGATCCATCGTCAGGAAAATTCCAATATGTTTCCATATTTATTTGTTTTTTTAATTAATCACCTAAAATACTACACTACTCTAAACAACACAAATACGAAATAGAAAAAAAATAAGAAATTAACATACTAATATAATACTACTAATGATCTAAATAAATTCTCCCAACCCACACTTAAAAGAGTGCAGTGTCCCCAATGCATAAATAAAGCAAAAAATAATGAGGGTGGACAAGAAACTCCCTGAAAGGCCAAAGGACGAAGCACTAGCAGCTCACGGGGTACTCAGACTTTTTCTAATGATGGTCCTTTGTGCGAGTACCTCACACTAGTTTCAACCATCTGGCTCGCTTTTGCACACTTCCAGTGGCTTTTCTTCCTATGCTCATAATCCTACAAAATAAAAATAAATACTACAAAAATAATATAATAAAAACAAAATCAACAAAAATAAAAAAAAAAAGCGGTAAAGCAGGGTTACCTCCCAACAAGCGCCTAATTTAAAGTCGCGGCACGACTTGAACCACTTTTTACCTCCATCTTGAACTTATGAATTGTACCCCTAACAGGGCATCCGGTCTGTGGCTATGCTTCTTTGGTGGGGCTACAAAGACAACCAGGCCAAGTAATAAATTTTTTACTTTATACTTCTCGGCCTTTAGATGAGGAATGTAATTTTTTCTCTTTGGTACGACAAATCCAAAAAGGCAAGCACTTTGTTCCTTTCCCGTTGACTCCTCCAAAGGCTTAGATGACTCGATTTTTATGTCATCATCCAAACACAATGTCGAAAAATATTTAGAATGAGGACCAACATGACCCAACTCTGAAATTATATTAATATTTACATCCTCATATTTACATGCACTAGAGTCTTCAAATATAACATTATCTATTTCCTTAGATGACTCTAGTGTACTTTTCTCAACATGGGCATCATCAACAAAAATATGATCGATTGATTGTCTCTCTGCTTTTAGCTCCTCAATTTGGCGTATAAGCTCCTTTTTAGCTTCACACAACTCATAACTATTTTTTTGGACGTTAGACGCATCAATCTTTGCACTCAATTGAGCTTCCAAGTCGTGAATATCAGTGCCAAATTGTTCATTCTCTTGTCTTAGTTCAACTCTTTCTTCTATTAAGTGTCTCATCCCACTTGCAATTTTCTCTCGTTGAGCCTCATATATTTATAATCTTTCGAATTGTTCCACCAGCGACATATGGCTCAAAATCTCTACTTTTTCAAAATTGTCTTCTTGCCGGAACTCGCTCTCTTCATTCAATTCTTCTATATTGGCCTTCATTCTTGTGATTGCCGCCCTCATTCTTTTCATATCTTTTTTGAGTTTATCATATTGCTCTGCTACTTGCCTTAAATATCCCTAATATATGCATCACATTCCATATCCTGCACTTCATTGCTCCTATCAAACTCACAAACACTGTTAGAAAGATCATAATAAGGGCTTAGAGAAGGATAAAAAGAATTAGGACAATCATCCCAATAACCACCTTGACCACCACACATATTACAAATATTTCACTCGAAGGATTCATATTGTACGCATAACTCTGTCCCGGGAATATTCTGACAATATTTTTACCAGTGGGGTCCTCCACAATATGGACAAGGATCATCAAAATAAGAATAACCATCATTCGAACAATTTTCATTCCAAGATGCCATGTTAAAATAAATAAATAAAATACTAACTGAACTAAAAATATTTAAAAAAACTTGAATAGATTAAATATAAATGTCTAATCTAGAGAAATAACTAATTCTAAGTCCCCGGCAACGACACCAAAAGCTTGTTGCGGCCAAACGCACACGCACGTGTACGCGGTCGTCAAGTAATAAAGTGACTAAAAGTCAGATGTCGAACCCACAAGGACTTGTGATTAACTATTAACTAAATTAGACTATCCTAATTATCTTAACAATGATTAAACCCAAAAGTAGTGATGCTAAAGTAATTAAACTAAAAGAAAAACAAATAGTGAATGTTGTACAAAAGAAGAGCAGATTTTTATGTTATCAATGCGATGAAAATGTTCAAGGGTCATGGGCTATCTAAAAATCCTATTGTATTCTTCAATTAAATTGACTAACTAATTTATCTAGTCTATTGATTGACAGGGTTAATATTGCTCACAAGAATCAGTCGAGTTCTTACTCACCTTATCAAGCTAACCTAACGCCTGTATGTCTAAGGAATTAGAACTAACAAGAACGCATTTACAATTCCTGTATATCAACCAAGCAAGGCAATTAGGTATATGTCTATCATAAGTGCGAATCTGTTCCCCGATTCCCAGGTTTAAGAACTTGCTCTACTCAATCCTATATGCAATCTAGAATTTCCACTTTCGAGTTCAATTCTAGATTCATAGATAGTATTCAATTGGTGATCAAGCAATTAAATAATTAAGCACAAGATTGAATAAATAAACCAATATGATAAATCAAGAAAGCAAAATCAACATCTGAATAACAATATTCATGAAAGAACCACAACCCTAGAACATGAAGTTTAGCTCCACATAGACATGGTAGTCAAACAACAAATCATACAAAGAAACTTAAAAATTACTAAGTTGGCGGAAGAAAGATGTAATTTGGTGAATTTCGGCCTTCACGGAGGCTTTATGCTTATGTTTTCCTCTCCAAAAATGTTCTCCTCCCTCCAAAATAGGTTTAGGACCCCTTTTATACGAGTTGGTGTATGTAGGGTTGAAATAACCAAGTCCCGGGCGAAATAGGACAAGTCCCCGTCACCAGTGCCCAGGGTAGCATGGGGCGCTAGCCCTGGCACTGGATATTTTATGCTTCTGGAAACTGGACCACAGGTAGCTCCCCACGCTACCTGTGGCGCTCAAATGTGCACTTTTGCCTTTTCTTCCCTTTTTCGCTCCAATTTGCACACTTTCATCCCAAATTGCATCTGAATGAGTCGTACACGTAGAAATACCACAAATTAGCAAAAATCATTATATTATACATCCGAAATCTACGAGACATGAGCATAATACGAGGCAATATACGTACAAATATGCATACTTTAAGCCGAATATCACCAGTTCCAATGCACGAAAAAGAGTGAGAGAAAAATTGCCATTGTTGGCAGAGAAGAGTGGTTTGCTGGGCTGATAATGCTAAAGGGTAGGGTAATTGACCCTTCTATGGTAACAATGTTTGGGATGAAGGAGTTGCTGGAGAAGTTGGAGGTCCAGGGGTGGACACACTTGTTCCTTTGCCCACTCACAATCATCTATGGTGAAGCAATGCTTCATTTTACATGAACTTCAAAGAACTAGAGAGTAGAACAGTGAGTACTGAAGTCAGGTGAGTGAACCTGGTTTACTGGGAGAAATTCCGAATATGCCAGTAGAAGGTTTTGACACTTACGTGAATCATGCATGGCCCGAGTTGGGGGAAAAGGAACATGTCATGTACCTAACCAAAAAATACACTCAGAAAAGGGAGAAGATGACTGCTAGGAAGGGAGGAAAGGGGGAGATGGAACTGGTTCACAAGTTGTTGTTTGAGTTTGTGAACAAATACTTGGTGCCTCATTCTGAAAGGAGGAATAAGCCGATCTACCTGGATTTGGCAGTGATGGAGGTCCTTGATCAGAACAGGCCATTCAACTTCCCATCTCTGATGTTGAAACATATGGCAAGGGCTGCTGATCAGGAAATGGGTACTCATGCTATGCCCTATGGATTTCTGTTGACAAGGGTGTTTGAGCACTTCAAGGTTCCCCTCAAAGGTCCTAAAAATTGAACAAAGAAGGACATGTTTGATGAGGAGACCCAGAGGAAATACGATGTGTTGCTCGACCACCTGGAACCAAAAGTAAGAGCATGATCACTAACCTACTGGGGGAATTGGCTGTTGCCAATGAGGAAACAGAGAATCTGAAGAAAGAAATTACCTCACTAAAATAGGAAAACAAGAGGCTGAAGGAGAAGAAGAAGAAGAAGGAGCAAGAAGCCTTTGCTGCTAGAATTGACCGGCTTCTGGGGCTTCGCCAAGGAGAACCAGATAAAACGTCACATCTCAAGTCAGGAAACTTATAGGTACATTGACCTCTTATCAAATATTACGCACGATTATGCCGATGTGAGCGGCCAGATCTCGTAAGAGTAATGGCACGCTTTCCTACTGTGGCATATGACCCTATCCCATAATAAAACTATTGAGGCGTTCAGCCCAATCCCATAATCATATACAATGCGAGAGTTGACCGGCAGGAACCATAGATGCATCTCATAATACTACATAGGCGAGAAACCTGAGCCCATAATGATACTGCTGAGGCGCTCAACCCGATCCCATAGGAATAGTGAAACTTAACGGGTCTGGCCCCACTCACAAATAGATATGTGAGTAAACTTTTGGACTAATTCGTACAACACCAAAGCAATACGTTAAAGGAAGTATAATCTCTACTACTTATCAAGTAGCTCGCCAAATATATAAAATCACAAGTTCGATAATTTACGCAAGTCTAGTCTCAGGCAAAAATATAAATTAAAGTGATTAAACAGGAAATAAACTCAAATATCACAATTAAAGCATGACGTGAGTCTAAGTCTACCCATACCTAATCATGAATTCTAGCGTATGCATGGACACTCGTCACCTCATACTTGTGTAGCTCCCACAACATGTAGCATATAATAATTTTTGTACCTACGGGGTAAATTCCCCCGCACAAGGTTAGACATGAGACATACCTTGCTCTTAAAATTGATAACGGATACCAACGCCTCTCTAACTCCTCAAACAAATGTCAAACGATCTGAAACTAGTCAAACAACATGAAAACAATCAAAATATACTCAAAAACTCGTAATTTAACAATTTATAACAATTTCCAACTCCACTCGAAAAGTCAACAAAGTTAACCTCTGGGCCCACACTCTCGGATTCCGAAAATTCTCAAAGATAATTACTACCCATAGTACCATGAACGCAAAAATATAATTTATTCTCAATTCCATGTCCAATTTCGTGATCAAAACTCAAAAATACCATTTCACGTGTAGAAAGGTCACCACGAAACCCTTCATATGGTAAGGGACGGACAAAGTTTTCTTATCCATGTGAGATTATGGTGTTGGAACTACTAGGAAAAAAAGGTGAAAATAGCACGGGGTAACCAGTTTTTGGATGGGTAATTAAAAAATAGCCAACGTTTGCAAAGTTATTGAAAAATAGCCACTATTTTGCTGCAACACGAAAAGTTCCAGCATAATATACTGGAGATTAGTGCACCTGTGTATGAATTTCCAGCATATTATGTTGGACTCCAACACACGGAAAGTTCCAGCATAATATACTGAAGATTGGAGCATATGTGTATGAATTTTCAGCATATCATGTTGGACCAATGTATTATACTGGAAGTCCAGTATATAGTATATATAGTACTGGAAGTCCAGTATAATATGCTGGAAGTCCAGTATATTATACTGGAACTCCAGTATATTATGCTAGAATATTTTCCGGATTTTGAATAGTGTTTTCGTTCAGATCTATCTTTACATGAAAAGTGGCTAAATTTCGATTACTTTTAAAATTTTTGGCTATTTTTCAATTACCACTTGTAAATCTGACTGTTTTTGAATTTTACTCAAAAAAAAAAAAAGGGCTACAATTTTAAAACTTTCAAAGGCTTATATTTTAGGCAAAATACTCACCTTTCACGTTAGCCTATATTACTTTACACAATCTAAATGAGGTAAGGATTTGTGCTCCATCTCCTAACCTGTCCCTGATTTATAATATAAATCAAGAAAATCAATCCCCAAATAAAGGACAAGAAAAAGGATCCAAAGGAGTCAGAGAAAGTTTTAGTACTTCATCAGTTTCTGGAGATAACATATACATCTTTCAATTGAGGAACTTTTTTTTAGAGTTTCACCAGCTACTTAGCAAGATTATAGGATCTCTAGAGAATTTGATTAACCTTTTTTTTTTGTTTTATTATTATTATTATTATAGAGAATTTGATAATTTTCTCTGCCTCCTAGAAATATTTGAAACTAAAAAAGAACGGGATATTTTTCCTTAAGTTGTCCTAGCAATGGTTACATAGTCACCGCTAAGGCCGGCAAGTGGGCCGGTCCCGGGCCTAAACGGGCTAAGTGGTCCGGTCCAAACGGTCCCAGTTCCGGACCGGTCCCAAATTAAATGGAGTAAACGGTTCCGGGCTAAACGGTCTTTTTGTAGGGACCGGGACCGTTTGGTCCCGACCTAAACAGTTCCGGCCCGCGGGCTAAATGGGCTAAGTGGGCCCAACAGATTTTAAAAAAAAAATTAAATAGAAATTAGAGACAAAAGGATGTTAAAAATAATATCTAAGTCTAAAGATAAAAATATTGTAAAAACATATGCCTTGTAATTTTATTATAGCATTAAAAAATATGGCAATATCTTTCTTAGTCTTCATCCCCCTATGGAATAAGCACAACAAGGTGCTAATACCACCATTGAGAAGAAAAAGAAACTAATCAAGATGTGCCAAAATATATATATATATATATATATATATATATATATATATATATATATATATATATATATATATATATATATATTTACTTTTTAGTAGTAACATGAAAGGACCAAAGTATGGTACTTCTTAGCTGATATAAATATGGAATGATAGAAGATCAAGTTTTAGCTCAACTCAGATTACAGTTTCAACTAAAACTGAGTTGAGCTAAAACTTGATCTTCTATCATTCCATATTTATACTAGATAAAAAGTACCATACTTTGGTCATTTCATGTTACTACTAAAAGTATATATATACTAAGTGTATAGTATATAAGCTATATAAGATGTACATATAATATAGTATAGTATAATATGTAAAGCTTATATATTATACATTTAGTATATATACAACTTATATAAGCTATATAAGATGTATATATAGCTTATCGAATAAAGCTATATATATATATATATATATATATATATATATATATATATATATATATATATAGAGCTTATATATATATCGAATATAGCTTATATATTATACACTTAGTAACAATAAAGTAAACAATAGTAGCAATTATAGAAGAAAATTAGAGAGAGATTGTGATAGATTGATGATTTTATAAGAAAAAATGAAAGAATGATGGGGTATTTATAGTTGAAAATAGGAAAAAAGTGTAATTATAAAAAGTTTGGGATTAAAACAAAGTTGGAGGGTTAAATGACTATTTTATAAATAGCCAACGGCTATTTTTGACAGCCCAACGGCTATATTTTTTTTAAAAAATAGCTGTTGGGACCGTTTGGCCCGCTAAGGGACAGATCCGGTCCCGGTCCCTGGCGGGCTAAATGGTTCCGGGCCTGGCGGGCCCAAATCATAGGACCGGCCCACGAGACCGGCCCATGCCCACCAAAACCGGGCCTGGACCGGACCACTTGTCACCCTTAGTCACCACGTAGAAATAATAAAACATTGACTTTAGAATGAGATTATGGCATCTAATTTCTTTTTCTGCTCGGAAATCTGAAAAAAAAAATCAGGATATCAAATAAGGTTAATTTGGCACTAAAATTTAAGGATGTCACTAGTGCAAAGTTGTTTTTCTTGATTTCCAAATACAATCATCTCATGGTTGATCTAAAACCATTTAGAAAAAAACCTCTCTGCTTCTACAGTATTGGAAAAGGCAAGTCTCTTCAACTTAATTATTACTTCGAATATATAACCTTTAGTAACACAATGTTCATCAGATCAGAGAATACAATATCTTCTATTGGGTGAATAATAATTAATTGTTTGGTTTACTTAATTTTCTGTCCATCTACCAAAAATTGCTTCCTTATACGACAGAATGCAGGACATTGCAACTAGAAGGAAGTAAATGTTAAATGGCTTTGACCCACATTTAAGTTCTTCTAGCCACTGAATTTGGAGGTCTACTTGAGATGCTCCCCACAAATAATAAGTGGCCCCATACGAAACTTGTAACCATAAGTTCCACCAAACAGTTCTAGCACCAAGAAATGTACTATCGGGTTGGTTATATAAATGTACTATCGGGTTGGTTTGGTTTGACTTTTTTTTAGTTAAAACCAAACAAAACCAAACCAATTATGGTCGGATTTTTTTTTCCAATACAAATCAAATCAAACCACAGCGGATTTGTTTTCCCAATTTGACTCGGATTATCAGTTTAGTATGGTTTATCGGTTTTGTATGTATACCCTAGAAGAAAGCACAGGATTGAAAACCCTTCAAGGACAATGCCTAGAACAACAACCACATGAATTAGAGAGTGACAATCTTTTTACTTTTTTTTTGACCAACTAGACACTAGCTACTATAAGAATTCTCGTTGATAAAAGAGTACTAAGTCAGAGATAAAGCAATTCTTATAGTCTTAGGTCATGCAATAACAAGTAAAATGAAGATAGTATGAAATACTTATGCCATTATACAGAAGCTCAAACTTGGGTAATACAGCATGCAAATCACCAATGAGATTGAACACCAGATCTGTCATCTGATTATATCTATCCATTGCATGCCATTCACATTTATAAAAGCTAAACATAAAACATATACTCAAATGTAAGTTGCAATTTGATCAACATTTTCTTACCCTCACAGAAACTTAGGTCTACAACTACAAACCGATTAACCCTTTTATCTAAAACTTGTAGCAACATGATATGTTAACATTACCATTTCTACCTATCCTTCCTCACAAAAGAGTTGTCGCTGCACCACAGAGGTTATGTTAACCCTACTTGGGATATAAATTTGAAAAGTAATAATGGGTAAGGACCAATCCCTTCTCCATCTCTATCTCCCTTGACATGCATTTAACCCACAAGAACATAGTGACAAAGACATGAACTTTTACCACAATGCTAGTAGTAAAGATGTCCAGTAAGAGCATGTCACTTTCAAATGATCCAGAATTTTCTATACAATTTGAACATTGCCATCCCCCTCCACTATTTAAATGTGACTCAGCATAACTTCCTTGTCAGGCTGGGTGATTTCGACTTAGATCTCCTAGACTTCAAGATCTCAGTTAGAGAAAGAGAGAGAGATGGTGCACCTTTTTTCCTGTCCTAGTCTCCTCTTCTTCTTGTTCCAATCAATTGTTTCTAAAGTTTCTTGCATCATGACTGCAGGATCATGGCCACAGGTATACCATATACGAAGGCTACATCGACTGGAGAAATAGGCCAGCCATTAAAGGATGCCATGGTGGAGTGGTTGCTGCCTCCTTTGTGTTAGGTTTGTGAACCTCCTGTTTCTTCGTGAACATTTTCATACTTCATGCAAATTCTAATTATAAAACAAGATCTATAATTTGTGAAAATTTAACCATACATACTGAACTCCATTATAAGAAACTCTTGTAGTTTGTTCACTCATTAACAGTGAATTCGAGGTTATAACAATAATCTTTCTTCCTTTGTGAACACTAGTGGTGGAAATCTTGGAGAACCTAGCATACCTGGCAAATGCAAGCAATTTAGTCATCTATCTATCGAAGTTCATGCATTTCTCTCCATCTGCTTCAGCCAACATAGTAACAAACTTTATGGGGACCACTTTCCTTCTTGCTCTACTTGGTGGGTTCTTATCTGATGCATTCTTCACCACTTATTGCATCTACCTGACAAGTGCAATAATAGAATTTATGGTAAGAACTTCTCTCTCTTGATATCATTTTTTGTTAAATAACATGCACTAACCAGATGACCCTTTTTCCTAATGCGAAGGCATACTACATAACTTGGCTAGACGCATAGAACAAAAGGATTTTCAGCCGTTGCTAACTCCTATGTTGTAGTGACTGGTTAGGAAATAATCCAACTCCTATGTGGGTACCATGCAGATATTTAAGAACAAATTTCATAGGTTAAAATATACATGTCTTGACTTAGTTCTGTCAAATTGGAAATCAGGAATGCTGAATATCGTCTGCAGGGAAAGATTCATTCACCCCATAACGATAAAAATTCAGGGTAGCTCATTTTCAGTACATTGAAATGATAAAGACATGCTTCTTTGATAATAAGTGTACTTTATTTTTTTCTTGGAGAAATAACGGAAGGTTATTGTACAACTAATTCATATCAGAGAATGCAACTGAAGAAAGGTATATAGCAATTAAATACAATCCCATTATCCAATTTCACCAGGTAAAATTCTGAAATGATCAAGATGTTTACCAAGAAGTTTTCAGGACTTCATCTCCTTGGAAAAGGTGGAGGCCTAGGCATGGGCCTATTACTTTTTTCTGTGACAAAGTAAGGTGCTCAAAAGGAGAGGCCTCATCTCTCTGAAAGTTCTATCCAGTGTCTTAAGATTCTTAACATGTTACAGAATATTGAAAATGACAAGTAACCTTTCTTCTTTTTAAGACTTGACAACCACTGTAAAAATGATTAGTATCTTATGTTACGTGGTTTGTTACTAACTGAAAAACACTGGAACAGGGACTATTGATTCTCACAGTGCAAGCTCGCATACCTTCTCTGAGGCCACCCATCTGTACATCAGTTAACAGAAACATTGCATGCGAAGAAGTTGATGATGGCCAAGCAGCTATGTTATTTTCTGGGCTTTACCTGGTGACCCTAGGTGTTGGAGGCATAAAAGGCTCACTTCCTCCACATGGAGCTGAGCAATTTTATGAGCATAATCCACAAGGAAGGAAACACAGATCGTCTTTTTTCAATTATTATATCTTTTGCCTTTCTTGTGGAGCACTTATTGCAGTGACATTAGTGGTGTGGGTAGAAGACAATAAAGGCTGGCAATGGGGTTTTGGCATCTCAACCTTAGCAATATTGACCTCCATTGTGATTTTCCTCCTAGGCTCTGGGACTTATAAGATCAAAGTTCCCACAGGAAGCCCTATTACAACCATTTTTAAGGTATAGTTATAGTATCTACATCCTGTACCGTCATGCTACACACCAAGGCGGAACTTCTCATTAATTTGTCTTAACAGGTTGCAGCTGCAGCAATTTGCAACTCTCTCCGTCCTAGGAATTCTACCAATTCTGCGGTAGATATTAGGACAAAGCCCTCAAGCACAACTGAGTCTAGTGAGGAAGAAGGACATGAGAAAGGGAGGGCAGAGGCTGAGACCAAATCAGAGGACATGAAGTTCATTAGCAAAGCAAGAGCAAACAAGGCAACCTACCCCTCACTTTACTGCACATTGAAACAAGTGGAAGAGGTGAAGATAGTCATCAAGATCTTGCCGATATTTGTATCTACTGTTATGCTCAACTGTTGCCTAGCTCAGATTTCCACATTTTCAGTGCAACAAGCAGCAACCATGAACACAAATATTGGCGCTCTAAAAGTTCCACCAGCTTCTCTTCCGGTATTTCCAGTCATATTCATCATGATACTTGCACCAATCTATAACCATATTATAATCCCATTTGCCAGGAAGGTGACCAAGAATGAAATGGGCATTACTCATCTACAAAGAATTGGAACAGGGTTAGTCCTATCAATTATAGCCATGGCTGTTGCAGCTCTGGTGGAGATGAAGCGGAAGAGAGTGGCAATGCAGATAATACGACATGGACTGAAGCCTAACTGTAGTATGTCACATTTGTTTGACATGTGAGGTTCTTCACATGCCAAAGTAGTTGATCTGAGAAGAGATATGTTGGCCATCAATCCATATTTTCTAAAATTGTAAGCTTCCTCATATGAATTCTATCCCTCATACATTTTAGGTGCTTTTGTAACTTTCCAAACAAATTGAAAAATCTAGTTACACTACATTCTCATCCGTTCTATGATATGTAGCACATATACTTAGCCTTCTGTACAAGCAAGTTGACATATAATGTCATCTGTATTGATCATCTTTGAACGTGATGATTAACATTGAAAATGAAAGTTGATGCACCTGCTTAGCATAATAATGCAAAACATATTACCAAAACCTTTGAACTCTGGCACTCATAGCTCAGAACTACAAGAAAGTCTATTCCGCGTGCAATTGCAAGGAAGTCCACGTAATTCCCAAATTAAGCTCACCACAAGCTGGAAGTTGCATGGGGAAAGCCAAATTTGTAACCAACAACCCTACCATTCCAACGAGAGACAAAACTGGTGGGGGACGGGGCAGGGTCCCTTTTGACCAAAATGTAGATACATTGGGGAAATGCACCAAGCATTACTTGAGCTTAAGAAATTCTATAATAACCTCGGACTCCAAAATTTGTGGCACATGAAAGTAAATGCTATGCAATTTGTTGGAACATCTTGTGAGGATCTAGTGAGGAAGAAGTAAATGCTTGGGACTGCCCAAAAAGTTGTATGATTGAAGATGGCTTTTTTAGTATTAACTTAATGCCACTGATTATCTAGTGACATGAAATTGCATTGCTAAAAGCTCTTATATTTTATCTATCAGCATTCAGCAAAAGAATTGCAGAAGCATGTGTCAGAAGCCTAGAGCTAATGAAACACTTACTCTAAGGAAAATACAAGCTTACAGAAAGAAGTTGACATTATAGTTTATACACTCCCCGGAATTATATTCATCCATCTGCTAGTAAAAAACCTCTTTTGTGAAACTAGCATCTTCAAATGGAGAATTTTCTCATAAGAGAATCCAAAATTTCTATCCAACATTGGCATAACAAAGCAACATAGTAGATTTCATTGATCTGACACTACTATCAGGAAACTTCGCTTGACTTTCAAGATAAGAGCAGCCTTCAAAGATCCAGATTTTCTCCACCTTTTGATAGCTATTCATTGGTAATCTAATTCTATTCCCAGAGGCGGATGGAGCATGGGTTCAATTGGTTCAACTGAACCCAGCATTGTCGACACAAAGCATAGATATATATGTCCAAATCACTGAAGTCTCAACAAATATCCAATTCTGAACCAATAATTTGTAAGGTGCAATGAGTTCATTGGTAAGAATCTTAAAGATTGATCGCATAATATTTAAATTCCAATCATTGCCACCTTCCGACAAATCATCTGTCTACACAACCTCAATTGCTCAACCCTCTGCCTGTATCGCTCGCAAGTAACTCAAGAAATGTTTCTTTAATTTAAATAAGTGGACTCAATCGATGAGCTCACTGTCCCCATATGCTTCCGTGAGCATTGCATTTTGATTATCACCCTTCAACAAAATATCAATTACAGAGTACCTCTGAATGCCTCGTGAACAAATTTAAGAATGTATTTAAATACCTGTTCAACCCAATCATAAATTGTTACTTTGGCGCTAGCTAAGGATGGCAAAATGGTTAAAAGAAGGTAGTTAACTCTCCATATTATCCACTTAAAAATGGGTTGGATAATAAAATTTTTAAAAACGGGTCAAATTGGGGTTCCTCAAGTTTGGGAGACAATGAATACGATAAATTGTCCCTTATCTTTGAGGGTAGGTCTAACTTTGTCCTTTAAATATACTCCTGAGCAACTTTAATCCCTTAAGTTTGCTAAAATGAAGCAGCTTTGGTCCTACTAACGGAATCTGCTTGAAGACTAACAGTGTCTACCAACTTGATCCTCATTCTTTTCTATCTTGTAGTATCTCCATTTAGCCTTCACTTTTGAAACTTGAGCGATGCATAGCTTTTGGTAAAAAACTTCATCATCTTTCCAATGCCAGAATTTGCAAGATCTCTCCTAAGCAAAAGAAATGGTGAACAAATGAAGAGATAAGCTAGAAGAACTCAACAGTTTATATAAAGATAGCCTTTTGTTCAAAACCAGATCTTCAACAAGATAGCTAGAGTTGAAAAACACTCATCTAGCTCTGAGTATATAAAATAACAATAGGTGTCACTCCTCATCTGCATAAAGCTTTGAAATCTACAAACCTGTCTGCACCCAACTTATAAAAAATGGAAGGCCTCATAATATTTATTGTAACTATTTCAGTTTCAATTTCAGCTAACTTGAGACCACAAATAACTCTAAATTTTTCGATAGTTCATATAACTGTTTCGTGAATTTAATGAAAAACTTTTTCAACTAGTGAAATAATTGAAAAGCAGATTTAAGAGTTAGAAATTTTTAAAAAACCTAACTACCTAAGGTAAGTTCTGATTCACAAGGGAAAAACGTTTCCAGGTAATATAAAATCAAATCCCACTCTGAAGAAAATTAAAGTTTCGCCTTGAGTTTTTCTTCTTGTCTTTCTCCGTAGTAAAAGCGTTTCAATAGCCATTGTAGTATTGGGGAAACCGGGAATGGGTTTAGGTTTTTCTTTATTGTTGGGTTTTCTTCTTTACCATGAAATGTTAGTTTTTAACCGTTAGTCTTCAACTTAGTAGGACCAAAACTGCTTCACTCGTGCAAATTTAAAGGACTAAAGATGCTCAGGAGTATATTTAAAGGATAAAGTCAGACATATCCTAAATATAAGAGATAATTTTGACTAAAAACTCCAAGGAATTCTCCCAAAAATGATCATATTCATGAAACCATGGATAATATGGTAACCCATATTATTCGCCGGTTAACTTACTTTTTATCCGTATTAAATATGGGTCGGATCGGGTAATTGATTCATTTTCGACTCGTCCATATCCGACCCGACCCGACTGTTTGCCACCCCTAGCGCTCAGCAACCCTACTCCTTGATCCAGACTTGGAACTAGTAATGTGAGCAAGTCTACACAGGCGGAGTTAAGCCCACTTGGAGATTAATCCCATTCTAATGTAATGAAGAAGGTGTTCAAAAATTACTTAGATAGACTCCAACTTGTTTGGGAATGAGGCTTAGTTCTTCTTACCCATATTAACATTACCAAATTGACAAACTTAGGATTCCAAAAAACCAATTTTGTAAACTGATTTTACCTAGTAAACCCTACTAAATAGGGGCGGAGCTAGAGCTTTGACAACGGGTTCGGCCGAACCCAGTAACTTTAGTCCAAATTATATATTTGTCTTAAGAAATTCATTGAATAGGTAAAAATTCTTACTTTAGAACCCAGTAACATAAAAATATTAGAATCTCGAACCCAGTAACTTTAAATCCTGGCTCCGCCTCTACTACTAACTGAATGTTCATGTGACCAAAAAAATGTTATACCAACGTATCTGTAAGTTCTAAACATTAACTTCGCATCATTTGCAGCATAAAAAACTGCATATCGAGTTAGAGTATTTGAAAGACCACTCTAACTGCGGTATCTGCAATACACTAGCATCCACAGACGAGTCACGAGGAGAGCGAAAAGCACGAACTTTCATGGCGCCATTTGTTCAAAAAAAGATGGCCAAATACATAAATAGCCCATTCAACTTGGCATCATTTTTTATTTTGTCACTCTATCTCAACCTTGTTCTATTTTGGCCCTCCAACCCTATTTCTTATGTTTAACTTTAACACAAAAGCTGAAACCAGTGCAAACAATATAGCGCGCGTGTATACACAAATCTGAGGTGTAATAAATATTCAATAAAATATTTCCACCTATTTTTTTCATCCATGTCAAACGGGTCAATACTAAAATACCCGAACCCGACCGTATTTGGGTAAAATTAAAGTCGCTTCTTATTTTATCTCTGTCACAAATCCCTACCCGACTAATAGTACCCTAAGCTCCTTGTCAAATTCATAATCGCACATGATGAACCCATCGATTATCGGTGGTTTCTTCATCATTTAAAGACGAGAATCACATTTCATCAACTATTTCTTCATATTCATCAACATTCGATACTGATTTGAAGAGTAGTTTTGATTGTTGTTGGCTTTTGGCAGCTTTGTTACTTCTGAAAGTTACAAACTTAAGTTGTGTATTTTGAAAGAGTTGGTTTTGTGTAAAGAATAAAATTTTGGCATCTGGCAGTTGAAGTATTATGTTGTTTGGCAGCTGATTTGTGCTTTATTTGAACTTTATTCAATTCTTGCAAAAGTTGATTTTGTGTAAAAAAATAAAATTATTGGCATATGATGTTTGAGACCTTTTTAAAAATTTGAAGCTTTTTGTGTTTGTTATTGTTTGAGGCCTGTCAATCAGGAGCTTAAAAAATTCATTCTTCTGCAATTTACTACGTAGCAATCCTATGAAATAAACTCACAAAATAATTAATCAGATTAAATAAACGAACAACAAAATTGTAAAAGTTTGAAACTTTCTGGATGACTAGGTATGAAATCGGCAGATGAAAGTTTTGGAACTTTGAGAATGACGATGGGACAACAGTTAGTGGGGAACGAAATAATGAAGATGAAATAATGGGAAAGGAAGTTGGGGGATTAAATATGGGGCCAATAGTAATTAGAAAGAATTTTGCCAAAAAACAAATCTGCCTCACGCCCCTACCAGGTGAGGCAACTCACACTATATGACTAGTTAGCTTTTTATGTTAAAGTGAAACATAAGAAATAGCGTTGGAGGGCCAAAATGGAACAAGATTGAGATAAATGGTGTATTTGGTATGAAGGAAAATATTTTCCGAAAAATATTTTCTAATTTTCTCATTTTCCGGAAAATATTTTCTAATTTTCCCATTTTTCGAAAAATATTTATCAACTTTCCCATGTTTTCCTTATGAACTCATTTTCCTCCAATTGGAGGAAAATATTTTGCTTATCAAGAAAAGGGAAAATATTTTACAAAACTCCTTCTCAACCTTCCCCACCCTCACCCACCTACCCCACACCCTCATACCTATCCACCTAACCCTACCCCCTCTCTCCAAAAAGCCTTTTTTTTTAAAATTTCAGTTATTTTTTCCGTCACCACCCACCCTACAACCCCTACCCCTAAATTTTAAATTTTTATTTTTTTGCACCACCCACCCACTCCCCTCCCCCCTCTCAAAATTTTGCTTTTGTTTTGTCAAATTTCAGTTTTATTTTCGTCACCACCAACCCTACTGCTGCCCCCCTCCAGCAAAAAAAATTACTTTTTTTTTGTAATTTCAAATTTCTATTTTTTCGTTTTTCTATACACCTCCCCTGGATTTTTTTTTTCTTATATATTTTCAGTTTTAGTTTTTTCATCTTTCGGTTTACAAGTTCGAAATTTTACAAGTTCCAAAGTTGTGAGTTCGGAGGTTTATGTGTTTGAAAGTTTACGGGTTTAGAAATTATAAAGTTTATGGGTTCGAAATTTCGTGGTTTCGAAAGTTTAGCGGTTCAGAACTTTATGAAATTTGTTGGTTCGAAAGGTTGTTGGTTCGAAAGTTTATGACTTCATGTTTATTGTATCTAAATTATTTATGAATACTCTTGAGAAATTATTTTCCTTAATTTGCGTGCCAAACACCGAAAAATGAATAAGATTACAACTTGTTTTTCAAGAAAATATTTTCTTATTCATTTTAGTTTAGACTTAAAAAAAATGATATCTAGTCTACTTTGAAGTCATAGCGGTTCTCTGAATTTTTTTATTATTATTATTATTATTTTTTATTTATTATTATAATTGTTTGGAGTTATTAACTTTGACTTAGTTTAGCATAAGAAATAAAATGTTCGTGGAATCAGTGGAACCTATTTACAGATTGGGTATGACTTTTGAATATAAACAGTTTATTCAATTTGGCTTCAATATCTTTTAGCATCACATTTTCGAAAAAGAGTGAAAGAATACGAGTCAAGATCTGGCAGTTAGCGTAAATGGTGTAAAGCGGTCATATTGTTGTAGTTGATTATAGAATAAGGTAGGTATTTAAATTCAATTCTAATTTAGCCTTGTATTACTCTGTTTCAGGTTCATCGTGGTTGTATTTGAAAGTTAATGCATGATGCATGTTCAATGCTTTAAACGAATGTGAACAGTTTAATCGAATTGAATGTACTTAATTCCACAAATGTTCATAATAGTTGAATCCTATATGCAACATTTCTCTTTTCCATTATCTATGCCCTTTTACAGGCGATCTCAAATTAGTTTAAGAAAATAACTCATGAACACACGTTAGTTGCTTTAGGCGCGATTAATAAATCATCGTGATTATGAGTACGGTTCTCGTGACATAGTCATGATACGTAACCCCAATTCAAGTGCGCGTTTCACGCGACTTGACCATAACTTCAAATAATAATAATACTAACATGTTGTAAATCGCGGGTGAGTTTCACGTAGCGCGATTCGCAATGTGTACAAAAACAAACGAGTGCGCGACATCGCGACTTGTTCAAATTCCATAAATACTAAAAGAGGCTAAATATTTAAGTAAAAGCGGTTAGAAGTTAAAAATGCACAATAGGTTCTAAATATGTAATTAATCAGATAATTAGGCCAATTATTAATAGTTGAGCGACCGTGCTAAAATCACCAAATCCGGGAGTGCCTCACACCTTCTCCCGAGTTAACAGAATTCCTTACCAGGTCTTCTGGTTTTCGCAGACTTTAAATAGAGCCAATCTCCTTGATTTGGGATTTAAAATAAACCGGTGACTTGGGACACCATAAATTATTCCAAGTGCCGACTCTGAAATTGAATAAATAATCCTATTTCGATTAATGTCACTTTAATTGAAAAAATTCCTAATCCCTTCGGAAAAAATGAGGTGTGACACTCATAATCACAAATCTCGAGTCACAAATTACGAATCTTATACACATGGCACCTCATGCCCACATTATCAATCACCCTTGCACGACGAAGACCTTGTGCCACAACATAAGTTATAATCGCACGGACAACTCACGTGCTGCATAGACAATTCACGTGCCAATATCACAATCCGCTCGGCGTGGTCACATGCTCAATATCATAATCCGCCCAGCATGGTCACATGTTCAATACCACAATCCGCCCGGCATGGTCATAGGCTCAATACAAAAATCCGCCCGGCATGGTAACATGCTCAATACCATAATCCACCCGGCATGGTCACATGCTACTAGTCCAAATCACATCGCAGAGAAAGCATGTATACAATAATATATGTACATGATCAATGAACATCAAGTTTCATACTCTTGGACTGGCATAAATGACATGTTACGATGTATGCATGTGCAAGTGTACTGTCACATCTCAAATCATCAAATAATATCAGAGACACCGAGTAGCACATTGGGAACAACACAACAAATCACGTAATATGCATGAACACACAAGTAAGTCAAAAGCAACAACAAGAATACTTCTCTTTCATCAACAACAAGCCCCAAGCCATCACATAACATCCCTATACGGCCATCGTTATCTCATCACGTTGATAATATCATAATAGCCACATGTATCGCTCCCCCCAGACAATATAACAATAGCCACCTGTATCGCTTCGCCTTGACAATAACACAGTAGCCACCCATATCACTCTGCCTAGACAATATACACAATAGCCACCCGTATCACTCCGTCCAGACAATATATTAATAGCCATCCGTATCACTCCGTCCAAACAATATATTAATAGTCACCCGTATCACTCTGCCCAGACAATATATCAATAGCCACCCGTATCACTCTGTACAATCACCAACAATGAAATGCCACCCTTATGCTCCGCATAACGACAATCAATCCACACAACAAGCCCACATGCCACAATATTGCCAAAACAACAATACCAATATTACAATAAAGCATGGCCAACGGCTCAACAACAATGTGTACAATAATTTCAACAGCATCATAATGAAACCGGAAATAACTCAACAATGAAAGATATCCATATAACAACAACTTTAATTAAAAGCATATTAATAGACTAAGTGTCTAAACCGGTCAATTACCACATATAAGTCTGTATACACACTCATCACCTCGTGTACACGTCTTTCACATAATTCAAATAATGCATTTAAATCAAATCCTATGGGAAAGTTTCCCTCACTCAAGGTTAGGAAAGATTCTTACCTCAAATAAGCTAAATTAAAGTACTAATAAGCCCTTCCTACATGAATCAACCTCTGGACGACTCAAATCTAGCCAAAATAATTTAATATCATAAATAAAAGCCATAAGAAACGATTCCGAATAATAAAGCTTCAATCTTGAACAAGAATCCAAAAGTCAACCCGGGGGCCCGCCCCCTGCAACCCGACAAAACTCATAAATTTTGAACACCCATTTAAATACGAGTCCAACCATACCAAAATAATCCAATTCTGACCTCAAACCGGCCTTAAAATCATCAATTTATGTTTTAGAAAAGTTTTTACTAAAATCTCCAATTTCTCCTATTCAAATCATCAATCAAACACTAAACTCGAGGTTGGAATCATAAAATATAAAAAAATCCTAGTAAAAAATACTTACCCCAATTCAAATCGTGAAATTCCCTTCTAAAATCGTCCAAAACCGATCTCTCTAACTCAAAATGTGATAAAATAACAAAAGCGCTCGAAATTGAGTACTATATAAGTCTGCCCCAGTTAAATACATCGCATTCGCGGAAATGTCATCGCGATCGCGAAGAAGAATCAGCGCTAACCCAAAAAATTCACTACGCGAACGCGATCAACGGGGCGCGAACGCGATGAACTAACCACCCAAGCTTATGCGAATGCGATCAACGGGGCACAAACGTGATGAACCAACCACCAAAGCTTAAGCGAACGCGGGAACTTCCACGAATGCAAAGATAAAGAACTAGATCTCATTGGTATAACCAACCACTACGCGATCATGACCGTCCAGCGTGAATACGATGGGTTAGCTCTCCAAAGGTCCGTGACCAAAACCCAAACATTGCGAACGCGAAGAAGAGAAGCTTCCATCCACCAAAATACACTACGCGAACGCGGCTTCATCTTCGGGATTGCGAAGAAAAAAATCAGACACCAGCCAACAAGAATCAAAAATATGAAGAAATAGCTCGTAGCCCATCCGAAACACACCCGAGGCCCCTAAACCCCATCCAATCACACCAACCAATCCCAAAATATAACTCGAACCTACTTGAGGCCTCAAATTACACCAAGAAACATCAAAACTACGAACCGCGCCTCAATTCAAGCCTAATGAACTAATGAATTTTCAACTTCCAAAACTCACGCCGAACCATATCAAATAAACTCAAAATGACCTCAAATTTGCATGCAAGTGACAAATGACATAACGGACCTATACAAATTCTCGAAACTACAATCCAAACCCGATATCAATAAAGTCAACTCTTGATCAAAGCTATCAACCTTCCAAACCTTCAAGTATACAACTTTTACCAATTCAAGACAAAACAACATAGGAAGCTCCAAATTCAAATCCAGACATACACCTAAGACCAAAATCACCATCCGGACCTAATGGAACTGTCAAAACTCTGATCCGAGATCAAATACGCAAAATTCAAAGTTGGTCATCTCTTCCAATATAAAGCTTCTAAAATGAGAATCATTCTTCTAAATCAATCCCGAACTGCTTTAAAACTGAAACCAACCACACAAGCAAGTCATAATACATCATATGAAGCTACTCGCAGCGTCGAACCTCCTAACGGAAATGCAAATAATCAAAACGACTGATCGGGTTGTTATATTCTCCTCCTCTTAAACAAACGTTCATCCTCGAATGTTCCAAGAGTCACTCCAGAGCCATCGAATCACTGTATAAACTCACCATGTACATACCCACGACGATCCCATGTCACTGAATCGTAGATCCTTCCTTCAACCTTAATCCATAATCTTAGATCTCGTTCTCATCACCCAGACCTCCTCCTAAGACCCGATTCTTACATATACACATTGTGTCGGCCCCAAACAGCTACAACAGCTCATGCATACATCCACAAGGTATAACCACAAAATGAAGCATATTGCTAATAAGCCCATAGCAACATCTCCATCCATAATAGCTGCCCATTACCGAACCCGGTACCGATAAATAACTTTATATCAAATAAAACCTTGTTTCAAACCTTCACAACACTGATAATGACGTAAGAAACATGTGGAAACTCATAGCCACTCACCCGACTAACAAGCCACACCAAACCCCACCTAGACGCATACATGACAATCTGCACCCACAAAGAAATGACTCAAATGTAACTGAAGATAGAAAGAGAAACACATGAGAAAACCAACTGACAAGTCCAACAGGTACAAATCCCCATCGGCGCCATACTAAGAATCCACCCCATAAGGAGGAAACAATTCACATGAAATAACCACAAAAAACCTCATCCTAACATAACTCCACCGCGGCACGTAACCCGGTCCAAACATAGCGATTCACATGACAACACAAGAATCACATCCTCAACTCCAAATCATACACATCACCCAAGAACCTTTTACTAACTCACACCGTCGAACAAAATCACAACACAAAATGGATTTCCCATGCCTGTAGGGCACCTAAAACACAATCGTAGCCAAACCATCTATAAATCACATCAAAACCTACAATATTAAGTAAGAGAAATCTCATCCTAGTCTCATAACTCTCAATAGTGAACAAACCATAACGATAGACATAATCTACCATAATAGGACCCCTCAACAGGTGCAGACACATAAATATAGTATAAGGATCATGAAACATATCCATATATGAAGCAAGATAGGAAGACTCATACCAATAAATAGGACCTATATCAACTAAAATTGATGCATCCCTATGAAAAACTAAAACAATACATGTAATGACATTATCTGGTGTAAGAGCCTCGACCCTACCAGGAAAAGCATAACTACGGGCCTGACCTCCCCCTCTAGGACGTCCTCTACCTGTATGTCCTCCACCTCTAGCTGTTTGTGCAGGTGGAGTAGCAACTGGAGTGGAACCCATATCATGAGTACTCTAATGAAGTCCACCTCTCCGAAGTCTGTACAATCTCTCATGATGTGCCTTATATCACCACACTCATAATAACCCCTCTGCAGGCGTGGTTGCTATTACTGAGTCTGTGCTGGATGAATGGAATAACCATTGTAGGAACCCCGTGCAGTAGGCACACTGAAAGATGGATGTCTAATACTAGCATCCTGGGGTCCCTAGCTAGCTGGAGCACTATGGGTAACCTGAAGTGCGGACTGTACTGGCCGACTGACAGAGTCTCTGCCATGATGGGTCAGAGCCGAAGAGTAGAATCCACTAAATCCTTCCCGACCTCGAGGTATTTTGGCCTCCCTATCCTGACCCCGGATATGCTCTAACCTCCTGGCAATCTCCACAACCTGCTGAAATAGAGTATTGGTCTCCAACTCCCGAGTCATCCCAAGTTTGAGACCATAACTGAGCCCCTCGATAAATCTGCGACCTCTCTCTCTAATAGTAGAAACCAAATCAATTGCATGACGAGATAGCTCACTGAACTTCATAGCTTACTCGGACACGGTCATAATCACCTGCCGCAACTGCTCAAACTCAGTGCACCACGTATTATTAAGGGTCTGTGGGACGAACTCCCTAAAACATATATCAGAAAATTAAGCCTAATTAAGTGGCGCTGCATTAACTGGACTACCCTCATCATAAGCCTGCCACCACTTACATGTCGACTCCGTCAGCTGGAAAGTAGTAAGGGAAACCTCGCTCACCTGCAAAATGTCTATAGTGCGCAAAATACAGTGACACTGTCTACAAAAACCTGCACATCCTCAGAAACTACACCACTGAAAGTAGGAGGAAAATACTTCTTGAACTTCTCAAGTCTCTTCTCCTCCTCCTCATATGCCACTGTCCTGACCTCAGGCTAAACCGCGATAACGGGATGTACCGGCATAACACCCGTAACCTGATCAATGTGGGATAGCTACTATGGAGTACGGATGGCGGGAGTCTTGAGCCTGAGGAGTAGCTGGTGCGACTGGGATCAATCCTGCCTGAGCCAATGTGCTGAATATACTCAAAATATATGCTAAGGTCTCCGGAAGTCCTGGGGTAGCAATAGGCGCCTCGGGTGCCTGCTCCCCGATCGGAGCTACTGGTGGCTCCCCAGTTGCTGCTCTGGCAGGTGCTCTAGCTGTAGCACGTACCCCTCCTCGGCCAAAGCCTCTCGGAGCACTAGTAGGGGGTGTGGGTATGTGCTCAGCTGATTCGGTAGTGTGTGTCCTTACCATTTGTGAGAGAATAGAAATACAAAGGCTCAAACTCCAAAATTAATAAATCCACACGATAGGAATGAAAGAAGTGGAATTTTTCTAATAGTTCCATAGCCTCTCGAAGATAAGTACAGACATCTCCACACCGATCCGCAAGAATCTACTATATTTGCTCGTGACTCGTAGAGCCTATGAACCTAGAGCTCCGATACAAACTTGTCACGACTCAAGATCCCACCTTAATGATTTGGATAGCACCTAGTCTCTAAAACTAAGTATGACGATCACTTATAATAGTTAAACTAATTAAACATGACATAATGAAACAGAATTTAATATAAATATAGAAATAAAGGTGATACAAGACAACGCAGCGATAATCACATCAAATCCCCTAAGACTAGGTAGTACAGAGTCACGAACTCTACTGAATACATAGAAGTAAGTCAAAATACAATACTGTTCGAATAGAGAATTGACAGTAATAATGTAAGGAAAGGACTCCAAGGGACTGCAGCGATCGAGCAGCTCTACATTGAATCCTCGCGATCAAAGAAGCTAACACTTCTTGGAACCACTGCCTCTAACACATGTATCTGCACAAAAATATACAGAAGTGTAGTATGAGTATACCACGGTCGGTACCCAATAAGTATCAAGACTAACCTTGGTAAAATAGTAACGAGGTTCAAGTCAAGATACTTACTAATCAAGTAACCTGTGCAAAATATCAATATAAAACTAGCAATGGAAAGGAAAGTAAATAAATGGCACAAAGTGAAATTATACGATAAAACAACAAAATAATCAAAGCAGAGATAAAATACAAGCGAAAGCAATTAAGGAAAAATAATGATAGTTCTAATCATAAAATCGTTCCAACAAGAGTCACCCCGAGGCATCACACCTCATTATCACAAATCTCAAGTCACAAATTACGAATTTTATACACACGGCACTTCGTGCCCACAATATCAATCACCCTCAAACAATGAAGATCTCGTGCCACAATATAAGTCACAACTGCATGGACAACTCATGTGCCAATATAACAATCCGTCCGGCGTGATCACAGGCTCAAAATCATAATCCGCCCAGCATGGTTATAAGCTCAATATCATAATTCGCCTGGCATGGTCACATACTCAATATGACAATTCGTCCGACATGGTCACAGACTCAATACGACAATCCACCCGGCATGGTCACATGATACCAGTCCAAACCACATCGCAGAGAAAGCATGTATACAGGAATACATATACATGATCAATGAACATCAATTTTCATACTCCTGGACTGGCATAAATGATATGTTACGGTGTATGCGTGTTCAAGTGTACTGTCACAGCTCAAATCATCAAGTAATATCAAAGACACATAGTAGCACATTGGGAACAATACAATAAATCACTTAATATGCATGACACACAAAAGGAAGTCAAAATCAACAACTAGAATACTTTTCTTTCATCAACAACAAATCCCAAGCCATCATATAACATCCCTATATAGCTACTCATATCTCACCATGTCGATAATATCAAAATAGCCATCCGTATCGCTCCATCCAAATAATATAACAATAGCGACACGTATCGCTCCGTCCAGACAATATACTCAGTAGCCACCCTTATCACTCTACCTAGACAAAATGTCAATAGTCACCCGTATCACTCCATCCAGTCAATATATCAATCGCCACTCGTATCACTCTGCCCAGACAATATATCAATAGCCACCCATATCGCTCCGCACAATTAACAACAGTGAAATACTACCCTTATGCTCCGCATAACCACTATCAATCCACACAACAAGTCCACATATTCACCAATATTGCCAAAATAACAATACCAATAGCACAATAGAGGATAGCCCATGGCTCAACAACAATGTGTACAATAATTTCAATAATATCACAATGAAACGGGAAATAACTCAACAATGAAAGATATTCCATATAACAATAACTTTAATTAAAAATGTATTAACAGCCCAAGACATAACGTGGACCTACTGGAGGCCTCAAATCACACTAAACAACACCAAAACTACGAATCACACCTCAATTCAAGCCAAATGAACTAATGAATTTTCAACTTCCAAAACTCACGCTGAAACATATTAAATCAATTCGGAATGACCTTAAATTTTGCATGCAAGTCCCAAATGACACAATAGACCTATACCAACTCCCGAAATCAAAATCCAAACTTGATATAAAAAATCAGCTCTCGAGCAAACTTATCAACCTTCCAAACCTTCAACTATCCAACTTACGCCAATTCAAGCCAAAACAACCTAGAAACCTCCAAATTCAAATGCGGACATATGCTTAAGTCCAAAATCACCATTCAGACCTAACGAAATCGTCAAAACTCCGATCCGAGATCAAATTAGCAAAAGTCAAACTTGGTCAACTCTTCCAACTTAAAGCTTCTAAAATGAGAATCATTCTTCCAAATCAATCCCGAACTGCTTGAAAATAGAAACCAACCATACGTTCAAGTCATAATACATTATATAAAGCTATTCGCGACCTAGAACCACCGAACGAAAATGTAAATGATCAAAATGACTAGTAGGGTCATTACGCTTCTTTAATATTCCACAAAGACTACTTAGAGACTGAATCGTTAAGATCAGTTCTATTTTGTAACAACTCTACTTAATTTCCAACTTTTAATAAAATTTCTTCAATTCAGAAAAAATAAATTTAATCTTGGCTAGTACTTTTTTTATTATTTATAACTATGTTTGAGTGGATATAGTGTTTAAGTAAGAAACATATGTTGGATCTGAATCTCATTATTTATGTACCAAGCTCAATCTATTAATAAGATTTTCAAGACCATCATGATATTATATCTAGTTGTGTAGCACAACATTATTAATACCTGGTCCACTTGTAATGTATATATATTGGTGTAGAGTTGTATAATGTAGACAATTAATTTATTTTTTTCAATAAAACTCTCACCAAATATTCTCACTCTATCTCTCTCACTCTCTCTCTCTAGTCTCTCTCAGAGACGGTTACAAGGTTAGAATTTTTATATATTTTGATCACGAAATTCTCTCATAAATCTCATTATCAATATGGTATCAGAGTAAGGAGATCAATAATTCAGTTTCAGCGTGTTCGATTTTTGTGGTGTTTTTCTACTCCATATGTTTCAAATTAAATGACATACTTTATTTATTAATTTGTTCCAAAAAAAATGACACATTTATATATTTGCAAATAATTTAACTTTAAACATTTAATTTTACCAACTTTACCCTTAATGAGAAGCTTTTATAGCCACACAAATGTCATGGCCCCACAAAACTTTTGCCCCTTAAAATTTTAGTACCACATATCTCAAAAGTCTTCTTTTTTCTTCTTAAACTTTGTGTCAAGTCAAACTATATCATCTAAATTGAAACAGAGAGAATAATTATTTTCTTTATGATAATTCAGTATCAGCGTGTTGATTGTGTTTCGACAGTGATATTTTTCTTAATAACGATTTTCCGGCGAGTCTATACAGATTCATTGTTGCTAATTTTTGCGCTTTTGTTTGTTAGACTTTTACTTCATCAAGTATTAGAAGAAGTCTGATACTATTTATCTACTTTTGCAAAATCAAATTTTAATTCTCTTTAAGTTTTATTATTTTTGTGTTAGTATGGTTTTGAATTCTGAAGAAAGTTCTTCTGCTAGCGAATATTCTAGTGTCACACCTTTGTCTTTATTATCTGTTTCCTTCTGATTTTTCGGTACAATTTTGGTTAGCTCAACCTTTGATGGAACCAGCTACGAAAGTTGGCTTCGGGGTTTGCTATTGGGTCTGTCATGTAATAAATTGGGCTTGATCGATAGTTCCATTGCTAAATCTAGTCCTACTTCTCCTCCTTTTTTATTCCTGGATCAGGTGCAATGATATGATTGCTGCCTCAGTTCTTAACAGTTTAGATAAGAAAATTAGAAAAATTATCATGTACGCGGAATCTGCTGAAAAGCTTTGAAAGGAGATTGAATGTAGGTTTGGGCAGGCTAGCGGTATAAAAAAATTTCAAATATGTAAAGAGATTTCATCCATTTCTTAAGGTACCCGTACAATTTCCTCGTCTTTCAACAGAATTAAGAAGCTATAGGTGACCTTTCCTTTTCCATTTCATATCATGGTTGTGTCTGTGGTGTAAAGAAACTTTTCAAAAGTTGGATAAGGAACAAAATATTCATCAATATTTTATGGGACTTAACGACTCCTACTCAACTAGGAGAAGAAACATATTGATGATGTTTATACATGCTGATACATGATGAGAGTTAGTATGGTGTTCAAACTAGTTTTTCATCTTTCAACTCTGGTTGTGTGGCCTATTCAACTGGGTTCAAAAACCTTTCAATCAAAGAGTTAATTTTGAACTTTCCAAGAAAATAACATGTTATGTAGGTATTATAAAAAGCATGATCATTTGATTGACAAGTACTTCAAGTTGCATGGATATCCACCAGGATTTCAGTCCAGGTTTAAGAGGACTGCAGCTTTTGCTCAGGTCAGACTCTCAACCTATTGGCTATCCTGAGACTATTGGTTGTGACACTAAATAATTTAGACTGAAGTGGGGGTTCCAACATGACCAAGGAGCAATTTGATCACCTGCTGAATTTTGTTAAACAATTTAAAGTGTCCCTTGCTCCTCAAGAAATTTCTGTTGGTTCTGCCAACTTTTCAGGTCTGATAGGTAATCTTAATTTTAGGACTTATGGTTTATTTGCTTGTAATTTTTCTAATGAACATGTTAGTCCTAAGATCATAGACTCATGTGTCACTAATCACATGACTCCTCATTTTTCTTTTCTATTAAATAAAGGCTCTCACCTTAGCCTTATCTTGTCACATTGCTTAATGATTATAAGTTTAAGGTGACTTACACTGGCACACTCATTCTGTATCCTAAAATTTCTTCATCCAATGTCCTTTTAGCTCTCTCCTTTCAGTACAATCTCATTTCACTTGTTTAGCTGATTTTACAGTTGAACTATTTTGCTTGTTTCTCTACTACTGCATATTTCGTGCAGGCCCCTTCTCTAAAGAAGCCAGTGTTCTTAGTAGTCCTCCGAATAAGCTCTATCTTCTCAATCCTGTAAAACTTACTTTTACATGCGATTCTTTAACGATCAGGCTGGTTGTTTTATATATTTAAGCCTCGTTCTCCTATTTGATATTTTCCTTATGCTTGCTTGATATTGTGACTTGTGAGGATGGTTGGCTTCGGAAAGATTTTGAAGTGAACTATAACACTTAATTTTATTTTTAGAAGCTTAAGTTGCAAGAGTTGAATAAGGTTTGACTTTTATAAAACAGCCTCAGATTGGTGATTTGATTATTTCAATGGGTTCATATGGTAATTTTGGACTTACACGTATGTCCGAATTTAGTTTTGGAGGTCCCTAGAGTGTTTTGGCTCTAATTGTCGGAAGTTGGAAATTTGAAGGTTTGGAAAGTTCATAAGTTTAACCGGGAGTTGACTTTGATGATATCAGAATCAAATTTTTGTTCTGGAAGTTGTAATAGGTTTGTTTCTCATTTGAGACTTGTGTGCAAGCTTTTGTGGTAATCTAGATTGGTTAAGCTTGAATCGGATGCCTGGTTTGAAGTTGGAGGTTCTTGAAGTTAAGAGAAGTTCAGTTTGTGTTTTGACCTTTGATTCGTTGTTTTGATGTAATCATTTGTGTTTTGAGGCTTTAATTAAGTCCGGATAGTGTTTATAGACTTGTTAGTATGATTGGACGGAGTCCCAAATTGTTCGGGTGAGTTTCGGACTATCCGGAGCATGGTTGGAATTGCAGAAAGTTTGCTAGTGTCTGGTGTGCTTCGCGATTGCGAAGTAGGCATCGCAATCACGGAGAAGGATTAAGGGTTAGGATGGCTTTTCTCTTCCGGTTTGTGAGCTGGAGGTCGCGTTCGCCTAGAGCTATTGCTTTTAGTCTTCGCATTCACGCCCTGGGCGTCACGTTCGTGTAGAAGGGAGGAAGGTTAGGAGCTAGCTAGAGCTTAGCCTTCTCGTGGGAGGGGGCTCGCGTTCGTGTAGGCCAGGGATAGTTGTGCATCGTATTCACGATGGTTTATCGCACTAACGATGGGTTTTTCTTGGCTGTTGCATTTTTTTGCTTCACGAACGCGAGGCAGTGACCACGTTCACGAAAGGTAGTGCTGGGCAGACTATATGAAGTTTTAATTTTTGGATTTTAGCCCATTATCTCATATTTTGAACCCTAGACTTGGAGATGGGCGATTTCCGAAGGAGACTTTCATACATGATTTTGGGGTAAGTGATTTCTACATATTTTTGGTATTATTTCAAGAAACTATATGAATTATTAACACCTAAACACATGGAATTTTGAAGAAAATTTGAGGGATATTCCTACAACTTAAGAGAGTGAAAATTGAGGAATTAAATGTCAATTTGGACTTACTTTTAGAATCTAATCACATGTTTGGACTCGTAGGGTTATGGGTAGTCAGAATCTACCTCTTGACTCGGGTTTTTACCATGTTAGCGAGTGTTGACTTTTGTTGACCTTTTGGGAATTGTGTATAGATTGAAGTTTTATTATTTGGAATTGATTCATATAGCTTTATTTGATGTTATTGAGTTATTTTTTTTGCTTGATTCGAGCCTTTCGGAGGCCGATTTGTACGGAAAAGCATTTTTGGAGTATTGATTTGGCTTGTTTGAGGTAAGTAACTTACGTAGATTTGGTTTGAGGTACTAGTTGCTTGAATTGTTGGTGATGGCTACGTGCCGAGGCTGATACACATGTACGGGATGATCATATGTGCGTGCACTGGGGTTTTATCCATGATTGGGGTAGTGCTTAGGTTATGTTATACATTCAATTGAATACTACGCTTCTTGGTGTTGTGTTTCATATGTTTGTACCCCTTTGTGAGCTACTTGAATTATGTTAGAGATCATGTATAGGCCTAAAAATCACGTGGTACTCTTTTGTTGTCAATGCTACAGAGTGATATTGGATATCCCAGTTAATTTAGCATCCTCTTTGGCATGATTGGCATTCATATAACCAGAAAGAATGTTTGACAAATAATCATTCTGGATGAAAGTACCTAACTGCCAACACTAGTCACTTGAACTGACAGGTAACATAAAGCCTTCAAATTGTCACCTTCGTTTATCATGCATTATTATTGCATCAGAAATCAGAAAATGATACCTGGATGAAAGATATCTTGAAATTTATCACCCTATTTCACTCTAAAAAGTATAAGTGAAACTTCTAAAAACAAAGAGTATTCCCGCCCTTCTAGTTACCTTTGGCAATTGTTAGTGAAAAAAATGAGATGGTAGTATTAACGCTCAAACCAGTATTTTTTCTATTAATAAAAGGCTGACATCACTTGAAAAATATAATACAATTATATAGTAGGATAACATCTCTTGAAGATAATATGTGTATATATAATGTCAATTTATTGAATCTAAACTCGACAAATTGAGATTAGTAGCATGCAAATGAATTCACAATCGAATCAATTGAAGAATCTAGAGAAAGAGACAGAGAGGAAGGCTAGAGAGAATAGAGAACCATTTCTGATTTATGGAAGAATGAAGAATACAATTGATTTGTGGAAGGGCAATGTTATATAACAGAACCACGTTCCTTCACACATAACTTTCAATGTGACCCCTAAGATTCTTTTATCTACACACAGGCTCCTTAGTTAGTTACGCCACCTAAACTAACTAACCACTTTAAGTGCTCTTGATACTCCCACTCAAACTGGAGAATGGAAAGCATTGAACATTCCCAGTTTGGACATCAACATCTGATGCCGAGCAACTCTAAGGCCTTTGGTCATCATGTTTGCTACCTGCTCTTTAGTAGGAATATAACGAGTGGATATCAGTCAACTTTTGATCTATTCTTTCACAAAATGGTAATCAATTTCTATATGTTTTGTCCGCTCATGATAGATGGGATTTGCAGCTATTCGTAATGCTTCTTTACTATCACAAAAAACCCTCACTGCATCTGTATGGACACACAAAATTCTCTCAGCAATCCTATAAGCCATACCAGTTCTACAATGACAGCAGCCATGCTTCTATATTGTGCTTCTACAAAGTTTCTACTTACTATCTGTTGCTTCTTAGATTTCCAGGAAATCAGTGATTCACCAAGTTTAATTACATAACTTGTTACTGATCTTCTGGTATTTAGGCAGGCTGCCCAATCAGAATCATAGTAGGTTGAGATCTGTTCTAGTGATTGTTTACTCAATAGTATTCCTTTCCCAGGTGACCCTTTTATATACTTCACTACTCTCATGGCTGCATCTAGATGTGATTGCTTTGGGTGTTGCATGAATTGGCTCATGACACGAACTACAAAGCAGGTATCAGGCCTGGTTATGGTCAGGTAGATCAATTTTCCAATCAGCTTCTGATATCCTCCAATGTCTGTTAGTTCTTCATCTCCTTTGAGTCCTACATATTTGTCATAGTCAACAGTAGTAAGCTTTTGATTTTGCTCAAGAGGTGAACTTGCAGGTTTTGCACCACTGAGTCCTTGTAATACCCCGGAAAATTTTGAAATACTTAAGTGGTAAGCCCGGTAAAATTTACAAAGAAAAAAATATTTCATGGTGTCGGACTAGGCTTACGTGTTTGAGGATTGTAAAAATTCTTCGCGGCGAGCTTGCTCGCTGCGGTTCGGACTTTTTGGGTTGAACAATGTACCGGAAAGTAAAGAAAATTTATTGGCGAAAAAGCGCATTTCTGCGGTCCATTATGCGACCGCAAAATCACTGTGCGGACCGCATAATGGCCGCAAAGTGAGACAGTTAATTGGACCAATTGAAAGCAATTATGCGGTCAACTATGCGACCGCATAACTGTTATGCGGTGCATTATGCGTCCGCATAACGGTTATGCGGACCGCATAGTGACCGCATACACAAACAGTTCTTTTGGCTATTTTGTAACCAACTATGCGACTGATATGCGGTCCGCATATCGGTTATGCGATCGCATACCTTGTTCCGGAGCTCCATTTTTGGGTTTTTAAAACCCGACCCTATTTCGTTAAATACACTCTTTGGGTCATTTTTGAGCTATTATCTGACATTTTAGAGTGAGAGAGGGTGCCCTAGAGTGAGAACGTGTTCTCCAATAATTGTCCTTCAATTTTTGCCCAAGTTTAGGAAGATTAAGAAGGAAAAACTCACTAGGTCTTTATCCTAGAGGTAAGATTCTACACCCTAAATCCTAATTTCGAAATTATCTGAAAATGGGTAATTAGCAAGATAAGTTTTGGGCATGAGAGTTGTTTATTTTACATGCATGTGATATTAAGGGGTGTAGGATGATTGTTGAACTAAGCATGGTAAATATTGGGTTGTGGGATGATGGAATCCTCCATAAAAGGACTTTAAAACCTTAATGCACACCTAGTATTTGATAAAATGCTCAAATGAGCTAGAACCATAATCATCTTCCTAATTTTGGTTCAATTTGTTATATTTCTAAAATAGATTGAAGTTTCTAAGAATTCCGGAATGTTTTAGAGTTTAAGGAAGCTCAATTGAGGTATGTTGGCTAAACTCTTCTTTAAGAATTGGAATTCCCAATATCCTTGTAAGTTCCGAGATGTTGATTATAAATGAAGTATTCTGATAAGTTTTGTGATGAATATATATGTTCAATTCGTGTTTCAAATGCTCTTATTATATTGCATTATAAATTTAAGATGTCCCAAACTATGGATTACGCATCCACGTGTTATAATTTCAAGTCGTGATTTATGTGAAAGTTGTTATGCCAAGTTGTGTAGAGATTGTGATTGTGATACACCTCCACCCACATACATTGGGGTGAGGTGGCATGACTGCTTTGTGTGGGTATTATGGTATAGAGATTGTGATTGTGATACACCTCCACCCGCATATATATTTGGGTGAGGCGGCATGACCACCTCGTGTAAGGATTATGGTATTGTGGGACTGCACCCCCACCCACTTACATTGGGGTGAGGCGGTACGACCGCTTTATGTATAGTTTTGGTATTGTTGTGGCACCACCACCCGCATACATTGAGGTGAGGCGGCATGACCGCTTTGTGTTGGTATTGGTATCGTTGATGCATTTCCACTCGCATACATTGGGGTGAGGCGGCATAACCGCTTTGTATAGGTTCTTGGTACTGTGGTTATACATCCACCCGCATACATTGGGGTGAGGTGGTATGGACGCTTGATTAGAGTTGTGGTATTGTACGTACACCTCCACCTGCATACATCGAGTGAGGCGGCGGGGCCGCTTTGTGTGAAGATGGTTACAGAGGATCTCATCTTAAATCCTTTAAATGTTATTGATAGATTTTAATAAGCTTGCTATGGTTGAGATGATTATCTATATTATTCTATTGCCGCACTGGTTCATCATAATTATCTTGTATTTCTAAATTCTTAAATTGGTATTTAATTTTCATACGAGTACTATTCGATGGTACTAACGTCCCTTTTACCGGGGGCGCTGCATCTTTAAATGGATGCAGGTGGTTCCACATCAAGAGTATAGTAAGAAATTGGTAATTGCAGACACGACCACTTTATTATTTAATTAAGGAAAACATATATTCTCTTTATTCATGAATGAGTTTGGGTAGAAGAAATCTAATAGGCTTGCTTGGTCGGTTCACTCGGTTGAGTGTCGGTCGCGCTCCACGGTTTTGGGGCGTGATAGTCCTAACTCTGATATGAGCTCTAGTGTATACTTTGTACGGCCTCATGATCTCAATCCCCAAAAAATATCTCAACTCTCCTAAGTCTTTTAGATTGAAAGACTTATGTAAAGTTCTTTTAACTTCATCTATCATATCACTATTGCTCCCAATGATCATCAAGTCATCCACATATACTAAGATGGTCACTATGTCCATAACTGATTTCTTTGTGAACAAGGAGTGATAATAGGCACTTTGCAAGTATCCTACCTTAGTAAGAACAATAGTCAACTTTATATTCCACTGCCTTGATGCATGCTTGAGTCCATAAAGGGACTTGAGTAACATGCAAACCTGAGACTCCTCCTGCCTATGAAATCCTTGAGGCAAAGTCATATTCAGCTCCTCATGAAGATCACCCTGCAGAAACGCATTGTTCACATCCATTTGAAATAGCTTCCAACCCTTAAAGGCTGCAAGGCTGATCAAAGTCCTTATTGTGACCATCTTTGCAATAGGTGAAAAGGTTTTATGGTAGTCAAGGCCTTCCTATTATGTGTAACCCTTAGCCACTAAGCGTGCCTTGAATCTTTCAATATCACCACTTGTTTTATATTTGATCTTGTAGTTCTTTTTGAGCCAATTGCTTTCTTCCCTGGTGGCAACTCTATTACCTCCCATGTATTATTAGCTTCAAGGGCCTGAATTTCTTATTGCATTACTTTAATCCATCTCTCATTTAGAAAGACGTTGGCTATGTGAGTGTAGAAAAATTAGTGAGGTAGGCTTGGTAGTGTTGTGTCAAATGAGTGTAACTTACATAGTGAGAGATAGGATATGCAATTTGCCCTGATGATTTCCAGCTGGTGACATAATCTTTGAGCCAAATTGCTGGTTTTGTTTCTCTGGTAGATTTCCTAAATGTGGAAGGCCCTGCATTGTCAATAGGTGCACCAATGTTCAGATGTGGAGATGGTTGCAACTGTTGATCTGTTGCTTGTTGCTCTTGCAAATTTGATTGAGGTTCATCCACAACATCTTCCAATGCAGTTGGCATATCCACATCTGCTCGTGCTGGCTCATCCAAGCTTGCAGCTGGTGAGTCTGTTGTTGTGTGGCTTGGTTGAGGTAAGTTAGCAGGAACTTCTTCTTCACCCATACTAATACTGCTAGAATCTTTTTGGACTGTAACAGGAATACTCTCAGCATCTTCTCTTGGACTGCTAGTGATCATTGCTACTGGATTAAGATTGAATAAATCCTCCTGACATGTTTTTTCACCTTGAAAAGGAAAAACATCTTCTTTAAAGCTTACATCCCTGCTGATAAAGAAAATTTTAGAGCCTGAATTAAATTGTTTGTATCCTTTCTGTGTTTCTGAGTACCCTATCATTACTGCCCTTCTTGCTCTATGAGCAAATTTGTCCCCTCTAGGTAGATTACTGGCATAACATAAATAACCAAACACTCTCAAGTGATCTATGCTTGGTTATTTACCATATAGCAACTCATGGGAAGATTTATTGTTTAAGACTTATATAGGTATCTTGTTGATTAGATACACTGCTGTCTTAATACATTCTCCCCAGAATCTGATTGGCATTCTACTTTGAATCTTGAGTAATATAGCCACATCAAGGATGTGCTTATGTTTTCTTTTCACAACTCCATTATGTTGTGGAGTATATGGACAACTGCTTTGATGGACAATACCAAGTGAATTGAATAACTCATTACACTGATTGTTGAAATTTTTTGTTCCATTGTCTGTTCTCAATGTCTTGACCATAGTACCAAATTGATTGCTGATCAAAGAGAGGAAATCTTTCAGCACAACAAAGACTTCACCTTTTGATTTCAGCAAACAAGTCCAAGTATATCTACTTTAGTCATCTACCAGAGTAACAAAATATTGCTTTCCATCATAGGTTGCTATTTTGTAAGGGTCCCATACATCAGCATGCTCTAATTGAAATACATAGTTTGAACTACTATTACTAATAAGAAATTTCAGTCTATTTTGCTTAGCTAAAGGGCAAATTTGACAGTCTCTTTGCATCTCTAGCTTCACTTTATTCTTCAATTCTGGTAAATGTTGCATGGAATTTGTAGAAGCATGTCCTACCCTTTGATGCCACAATGTTGTGGTCACTCCTTTGTGAAATGAACCATCAATAACAACATCTCATATGTGCTAAGTATGTAAAGGCCACTATCCTCTTTACCAATCCCCAGCACCATACCATTGTATAGTCCCTGAAAGACACAAAGAAGAGGGAGAAAACATACATAACAACATAGGTCCTTAGTCAACTTGGATACTGAGAGCAAGTTGAACTTAAAATCCGGCACATGTAAGACATTCTTAATTTTTCGAGTCTCTAGGATTGTAGCTTCTCCACCATGTGTGATCTCAGACTTATCTCCTGTAGGTGTTTGCACTCCATAATAATTTGTCCCTCTATTGCTCTATTGAAATCCAAGACACTCTTAGAAAAGGTTATGTAATGTGATGCCCCCGAGTCTATTATCCAGTCGTATACACATAAATTGGATACATTAAATAACAATGACATTATACCTGCCATGTTTGAAGATCCTGTCAACTCTGAAGGGCGTGCACTCCTTTCTCCGAGTGAAAACTTCTCCAGCAAATTTATCAAATGTTTATACTATTCTTCTATGAGATAATTTCCTTGTGGCTGATTTTTGGCTTCAATACCTGCATCTATGTTAGCATTATTACCAAAAGGTTTATATGTACCTAGTTGCCCTTTCTTCTTGCTCTTGAAATCTGGAGGGTAGCATATTATCTTGTAGCAATTCTCCTTCAGATGACCCTTATAACCGCAGTGTTCACAAACCAGCCCTGGTTTCTTTCTTTTGAACATTTATCCCCTTCCTGCAAGCATTGTCAGTGGTTCCTTGTTTGGTTCCACAACACCTAATGCTCTTTGACTCTCCTCTTGCACAGCTACTACATAGTCTTGGTTTACTAATAACACGGGCCTTCTTTGCAGTACGTTGCTCCTCGCTTGACTGTAGCTCTCATTGAGTCCCATAAGAAACTGCAACAATCTTTGTCTCACTAGATGCTCCACATAGGGCCTCGATTCTTTACAGTCATAAGAAGGCAATTGTGCCAAAATGTCCAATTCATTCTATAGATCTTTCATCTTCGAGAAATATGAGATAATAGACTCAGTTCCTTGCTTTAGACTTGCAATTTCAGTCCATAGTCGATAGATTCTAGTCAAATTATCCATGTCAAATCTCTCCTTAAACTCATCCCATACATTCTTCGCACTAAAAGCATACATAATGCTAGGCACCAATTCACTCGCTACAGTGCTACTTAGCCATGAAACCACGACTGCATTACATCTTTGCCACTGTGTTGCCAATTCACCTCTGTACGATCCCTTCAGATATGTACCATCCACAAACCCTAACTTGTTCTTCACTAACAGTGCAACCCTCATTGCTCTGCTTCACAGAGCATAGTTTTCCGGCCCTGTGAGCTTTAACGAGATCAATGTTATTCCATGTGCATCTGAATCTCGAAGAAACAGTGGGTGATTCTGAGGTAATTGTCCAATTTCATCGGTCGCCATGATTGAGCTTGAATCTCTATACTACAGTGATCTGATCTGCACAATTACAACAATCGCTACTCTGATACCATGTCAATTTATTGAATCTAAACTCGACGAATTAAGATTAGTAACATGCAAATGAATTCACAGTCGAATCAATAGAAGAATCAAGAGAGAGAGAGAGAGGAAGGCTAGAGAGAAGAGAGAACCATTTCTGATTTTTGGAAGAATGAAGAATACAATTGATTTGTGGAAGGGCGCTGTTATATAACAGAACCACGTGCCCTTCACACCTAACTTTCAATATGACCCCTAAGGTTCTTTTATCTACACTTAGGCTCCTTAGTTAGTTACACCAACTAATGACTCTAACTGCTCTTGATATAATAGGCTGACATTTCTTTAAAATAATACAAGGTAAACATCAATTTGGGACAAGAGAAAAGCTTTAATAGCTCAGACCGGAACAAGTTATACAAATTGACTTGTGATAATATGCTGATACCACTTGTGCAAGAAACAGCCACTAATAAATTTACAGTACTGCAGATCCCAAAATAATAAAGCAATTCGTGGAAAATGATTAATGAGTAGGTGACCATGAAACATTTTCTTAATGGTTCAAAAAGAAAGTGTAAAACAAAACCAAAAAGAGAGTGGGAGAAATAGCAAGATATACTTCAGATAGTGGAGATTGGAACTCCAATCAGACCAATTACAGTTATAATCCATTGGTGGCTGTTTGATATAATCGTCGTATAGAAAATCTAGGAATATGTAAATGAAAGATCATCGTACTAAAGATCCAGTAAAAGATACTGCGTAAGACATAAAGCTCTCAAACACTCTAATTAAAGACAGGAAAAGAACAGTAATTTTTTAAATTAGAAAAAGTTTCAGCACCGAAGTCAACGCTTTGTTTCATTTACTAAGATACAAAGATTTGGATGCAGATGCAGCATTAGTAGCACAAATACATGGCAATTAATACTTCTGGATTTTTTGCCTATATAATATTAGATCCTTGGCTCTGGCTCTGGCTCTCTTTCCTTCCTTAAAGCTTAACAATTATTTTCCTTCAAAATTGAGATTCACTTGAGCATTCTAACGTGGTTTGTCTATTGGAATTGATTTTGATCCCAACCAAAAAAAAAAAAAAAAAAAACCGAGCCAAAAAGGAAGCTTCCTTTTGGTTAGAGACATTAACATTGAGTGACTGAGTAAGCTTCTGATAATATAGAAAATATGATTGAGCTTCCCTTAACGGGGATGGTATTACAAGGGAAAGTATGTTTACAACAGCTTTTTCATAATGACCCTTGAGGTTAATGAAAAGGAATTGAAATGTTGAGCTTTTCATGATCAAACAAACTACTAATAAAAGAATGATGTAAATCTCTGTTTAGCAATGTCAGCAGGTTGACTTGGTAACTTTTTCCTCTTCTTTTTCCGTTCCACAATCATAATCTCTCAACTTTTATACAATACCATATTTATAATTTGACGTTTCCCATAAATTTCTCTGAAAAATCCGATGTGAGATAAATATGTTTGCTCTTTATTAGCCATATAAAGTAAATAAATTTCCAAAGTCATCAAAAGTAACAAAGAATAGATTGTCCCCCAAAATTTTATTTAACACTAATTTAGAACATTTTATTTAACCATAATTTAGAACGTCTTGGTTAACAACTTAATTACGCATTAACACACGCATGCATCACACCCACTCTGTCCAAATATATATCAGTAGATCAATAACATTATGTGTATAGATTCTGATACCGGCATATCTGTGCTAATAATATTGAGTTTGACCAAAACTGTCAGTCATGTTTGACTATCCACAAATGGTTCAAATCGAATATTGCAGAGAAGTAAGCGTGGAGTAATAATAATTAAGTGTTGATAATCAAGGTTTCTTATACTACCACAATGATTTAAGGATATATAAAAGAGTAGTGGCCTACAACATCATTTCTCAAACAATTAGTATATACTTTATACCCCAGAAGAATAAAACTGTGAGATACTTTATCCATTAATTTGTGGTGATTCTACAACGACCAACTGCGAGAAATTTGACATGTCCTGTAAGAATAAAAAAAAAAATAGTTAGAGCTTTTGCATATTACGTGCCAAAATGTTAGCACTAGCTTCTATGGATTCTCTGTCTCATTATAAAATTAAATGCTATTTAATTTCCCATATAGTACTTATTTCGTAAAGGAACAAGGATTCGTAGACCAGGTGTGTTGTTTGGCTATAATTTTATATTTTTAGTATATTACTTACTTTATATTTTGGGGCTTTAATGCTAAACTATACTATATTTGTGCTTAATTGAGTTTATTTTATGTGTAGGTACGTTGAAGACGAAATTGAAAGCAAAATAAAGATTTTATGTGTATTTTACACACTACAAGAATGAAGTTATGATTATTTAATTAGTGGATATATTAACGTTTGACTTTGTGTGGGAAGACAAAAGAATACAAAAAGAACACAAAAAGAACAATTGGAAAGGAAAGAAAACAAAAAAAAAAACGTGACTTGAAGAGCAGGCAAAGAAAGAAAAGAAACAGAATTGCAACATAAGCAGGCGACGCGAGCTATTTTGCTCGCTACAAAGCAGGCGAGGCAGGGTATTTTGCTCGCGGCAGAGCTTGCGCCGCGAGGCCTGAGGCGAGCTGGAGGGCGTATTTGAGCTTGCGCCGCGAGGTCTGTAGCGAGTGTGTTCCGATTTTTAAAGTTATTTTATCTCCTTTTTGGTTTTGGGCTTGGTTATTTTGTCTACGTTTTTTCCCTACACATATAAATAGTCATTAAACACTATTTTTAACTGGATGACGTCTTTTTGACGGAACTTTAGACGAAGGGAGAGCACGGAGCCGCCGTAGAGGCCGAAATTCATCAGATTCTATCTTTCTTCCATCAAACTTAGTATTCTTTACTTTTTCTTGATGAGTTGTTGTTTTGCTTCCATGTCTATGTGGAGCTAAAATGTACGTTCTAGGGTTGTGGTTGTCATAAATATTGAAGTTTATTAATTATATTACCGTTAATTTGAGTTATCATCTTTGGTTGTTTCTCTAATTCTGTGCATAATTGCTTAATTGTTTGGCCATCAGTTGAGTTCTATTTACTATCTATGCTATGTTTGGGAAAGCTGTGCTTAGATTAGAGTAGAATTAGAGAGAGTTTATTTCTGAACCCATGGCTCGGGGAAAGATTTCGCGGTTAGGATAGGAATATACCTAATAATTTTGCTTAGTTGAATACCGTATTATATTCATTCATGATAGATTCAAGACCATAAGAATATATGGTTGATATATTATGGATAGACGGATAGTATTGTTAGAACATGCTATTTATATAAACGATCCGGTTAACTAGCAATCATAGATAATTTGGATTAACAGGTGTAATTACGAACTCAATAGGATTGATAAACTGACCACAACCCTAGAATCTATATCTCCCTTGGATACGTGTTTGAATTTTGCAATAGTAGTTGTAATAGAAAAGTTAAACTTTTGATCATCTTGGACAGTAAGTTGATTTTAGTTTGCTTCGTTAACGGTTAATCTAAGTCTCTGTGGGTTCGACATCCGACTTTCGGGTCACTTTATTTCTTGACGCCAAATTGAGGAACCAACAAGTTTTTGGCGCCGTTGCCGGGGACTTAGTTATTGATTGGTTATCTAAGTTTAGCTTTTAGTTGATTTTTGTTCAAGTTTTTGATTTTCTTATTTAGTTAGTATTTTCTTTTCTTATTTTCACATGACGTCTTGGAATGAAAATTATATGAATGATGATTATTCTTACTTTGATGATCCTTGTCTATATTGTGGAGGACCCCACTGGTAGAAATATTATCGTAATGTTCCCAGGAGCGGGTTGTGCGCACAATCTCAATCCTATGAGTGGAATATTTGTAACATGTGTGGTGGTCAAGGTGGCCATTGAGATGGTTGTCCTAATTCTTTATATCCGTCTCCGAACTCTTATTATGATCTTTCAAATAATGTTTGTGAGTTTGATAGGATCAGCGATATGGAAGATATTGAACATGATGCTCATATAATGGACATGATGAGGCAAATAATGGAGCAAACTCAATTTTTAATGAAGCAAACTCATGAACTTCGAAAAGAGATGAAAATTCTCAAGGCATCAATGAATAGAATGAAGGCCAAAGTAGAAGAATGGGCTGAAACAACTAATGATCAACAAGTTGCAGACTTAGTTGATACTCAGGAAGAGCCTAAAATTGGACAAGAGAGCGAGTACCAGCAAGAGAAAAATTTTGAAAAAGAGGAAATTTTAGTCAAACTTGGCTGGTGGAACAAGCTGAAAGATTGGAAATATATGAGGCTCAACGTTAGAAAATTACAAATGGGATAAAAGACATAACAGAAGGAAGAGCTGAACTAGGACAAGAGATCAAAAAATTTGGCAATGCTATTCACGACTTGGGAGCTCAATTGATTGCAAAGGTTGATGCGTCTAATGCCCAACAAAATAGTTTTGAGTTGTGTGAAGCTAAAAATGAGCTTATACGCCAAATTGAGGAGCTAAAAGTGGAGAGTCAATAATTCGACCATACTTTTATTCATGATGTCCATGTTGAGGAAACCACACTAGAGTCCTGTGAGGAAGTAGATAATGTTATATTTGAAAACTCTAGTATGTGTACATATAAGGATGTAAATAGTGACGCAGATCTAGAGTTGGAGCGTATTGGTCCTCATTTTATGAATTTTTCGACATTGTGTTTGGATGATGATATGGGAATCGAGTCATTCGAGCCTTTGGAGGAGCTAACGGACGAGGAACAAGCTGCTTACATTCTGGAATTTATTGCGCCAGAGAGAAAGAATTACATACCTCTAAAGGCCAAGAATTGTAGAATGCAAAATTGGTTACTTGGCCCAATTACATTTATCACACCACCCCGCGAGCATAGCAAAAATCTTGAATCCAAATTGGGGGCTCAATTCATAAGTTCGAGGTGGAGGAAAATGTAGTTCAAGTCGTGCCGCGACGTTAAATTAGGCGCTTGTTGGGAGGCAACCCAACTTTACTGCTTTCTTTTATTTTTATTTTTATCTTATTATTGTTGTGGTGTCTGTTTTTATTTTGTAGAATTATGAGCATAGGAAGCAAAGCCATTGGAAGAGTGCAAAAGCGAGCTAGATGGTGAGAACTAAGTGTGGGGTGACCACACCAAGGACCATGCCTGGGGAAAGTCTGAGTACCCGTGAGCCGCTATTGCTTTGGCCTTTGGCCTTTCAAGGAGTTTCTTGTCCACCCTCGTTATTATTTTGCTTTATTTGTGTATTGGGGACACTGCACTCCTTTAAGTGTGAGGTGGGAGAATTCTTCTAGATAATTAGGAGTAGTATGTAAGAAAATGTTAACTTCTTATTTTGATTTTAGCTTCTTATTTTTATTTTCGTAGTTGTGTAGTATTTTAGTAGCTTAATTTATTTTTTTAAAATGTGGAAAATAAGAAAAATAAAAATAAATAAATGAAAAAGGTAGAAAAATTGGACTTTTTCCGACGATGGATCTCCTAGATAATTATTTTTGAGAGATTAAAGTCTAAACAAAAATAAAAAAATATGTCTTTTAGCTTTCTTTAGGTAATAATAATCCCCTGTGGTTTTTCTTTGTGGCTCGGATCTTTTTCATAAGATGTAGTTTGAACCAGGTAGTAGTTTTTCTTTTTATTTTTTTATATTTTTAGAGTAGGTTAGAAATTAGGGAATAAATGGAGGAAGAAAGATGAGATTCCTAGGCGCCCTTGACTTGTTTGATAATAGCATATTTAGGCTTTGGCATGCGTAGTATCTTCCCTATGTGCTAAAAGTGCTTATGATACCTTGTTTATTTGGATAGCATGTTTTGTGACGCCTATGTCTCATTTTCTTGACTTATGTTCAGTTTGTGCTTAATGCTTAACATCTCGTGGCTCCGTGAATACTTGCATTAGTTTGAGAGTCGGAATGAAACCGTCCTTAGTGAGTCATGTTCCATGTGTGGTGAGATTTTTGTATAGTCCATGTTATTGTGCTTGTGTCTAGAACTTGCTCGATACGTGAGTCGAAGTGAAATTTTAGGTGACACTCGGTTTGAAAAATAATTTTAGGCTATCTTTGTTCTTTTTGAGTTTAATACGTATCACAAATAAAATATATCCCTAGTTAACCCTTTTGAGCTTATAGACTTTTGTTTGGAACCCACATTACAAGCCTAAACCTCTTTTGTTCTAAATTGACATTGTTTTGATCCTTTTACCTCTTAAAGCAGTTTAATTGTGAGATGAGCGCTAAAAGGAGTAAGAAGGAACTAAGTGTGGGGTGGTTTTTGAGTGGAATCAGTGAAAGGAAGAAAGATGCACTTGTTTTGTCAAAAAATACACCACTAGTGGAAATTGTAAAAGAGAAAAGGAAAAAAAAAATTTAGATGAATAAATTGATATTTTGTTCTTGCTAGTGGGAATGAATTAAAGTAGCGCTTAAAGAAAGAGAGAACATTGTTAGGGATGGTTTTAGTTGTGAAATTAAAATTGCGATTGAAGAATTTGCGCTTACAGATGATTATGTGATGTGTTAAAGTGCTTAGGTGGGTTAGCCACTATTCCTAAATATATCCTTGCCGTCCCTCAGCCCACATTACAACCATAAAAAAAGTCCTAATTAATTTTAGATTGAGTAAGCCTACATTAGTAGAGATTTACATTAAGAGCAAGCCTATGGTACCAATTGCATGCATGTGACTTCTTTTGTGAGAGTGAGAGATTTTCTTTGATATACATGAGTCCTTAAAATATATTTGAGCATTTGATTTGAATGTATGGATTCAACTTAATCTTTAGTTCTTGTTATAAGAGCACATGGTTTCACAAGGGATATGTAACATTATTAAACTTCTTTCTATGATATTGTTGGGTGTTCAAGCCATGAGTCCATTGTGACATTGAGTTAGTTTTTGAGGTTAGGATTGTTAGGAGCATGTTGTCTTTATTGTGAATATTAGTGAAGTATGGCATAAGAAAAGGGAAGTGTATGTGATTGCACATGCTAAAGTTTAATTGTTGCTATAAACCATGGTCATTGGTGTAGTGTGCCTCAATTGTGTAAAAACAAAGTGCTCAAGGATAGTGTGAATTGTTGGTTGACTCGAGGGCGAGTAACGTTTAAGTGTGGGGTAGTAATGTTTGGCTATAATTCTATATTTTTAGTGCATTATTCACCTTACAGTTTGAGGCTTTAATGCTAAACTATACTATATTTGTACTTAATTGAGTTTATTTTATATATGTAGGTACGTTGAAAACGAAATTAAGAGCAAAGTCGAGATTTTATGTGTATTTTATACACTATAAGAATAAAATTGTAATTATTTAATTAGTGAATATATTAAGGTTTAACTTTGTGTGGGAAGACAAAGGAGACAACTCAAAAAGAAGACAAAAAGAACAATTGGAAAGGAAAGAAAACAAAAACAAAACGTGACTTGAAGAGTAGGCAAAGAAAGAAAAGAAACAGAATTGTAAATGAAGCAGGCGACGCGAGCCTTATTGCTCGCTACAAGCAGGCGAGGCAAGATATTTTGCTCGCGGCAGAGCTTGCGCGGCGAGGCCTGAGGCAAACTGGAGCACGCGTTTAAGCTAGCGCCGCGAGGTCTATAGCGAGGGTGTTCTGGGTTTTAAAGTTAGTTTGTCTCCTTTTTGGTTTTGAACTTGATTATTTTGTGTAGGGTTTTTCCCTACACATATAAATAGTCATTAAACATCATTTTTAACGGGATGCCGTCTTTTTGACGGGACTTTAGACGAAGGGTGAGCACAGAGCCGCCGTAGAGGCTGGAATTCATCAGATTCCATCTTTCTTCCATCAAACTTAGTATTCTTTACTTTTTCTTGATGAGTTGTTGTTTTGCTACCATGTCTATGTGGAGCTAAACTTTACGTTCTAGGGTTGTGATTTTCATGAATATTGAAGTTTATTAATTATATTACCGTTAATTCGAGTTATCATCTTTGGTTGTTTCTCTAATTCCGTGCATAATTGCTTAATTGTTTGGCCAACAGTTGAGTTCTATTTACTATCTATGCTATGCTTGGGAAAGCTGTGCTTAGATTAGAGTAGAATTAGAGAGAGCTTGTTTCTGAACACGTGGCTCGGGAAAAAATTTCGCGGTTAGGATAGGAATATACATAACAGTCTTGCTTAGTTGAATACCGTATTATATTCATTCATGATAGATTCAAGACCATAGGAATATATGGTTGATATATCATGGATAGACGGATAGTAATGTGGGAACATGCTATTTATATAAACAATCCGGCCATCTAGCAATCATAGATAATTTGGATTAACAGGTGTAATTACGAACTCAATAGGATTGATAAACCGACCACAACCCTGGAATCTATATCTCCCTTGGTTACGTGTTTGAATTTCGCAATAATAGTTGTAATAGAAAAGTTAAACTTTTGATCATCTTGGACAGTAAGTTGATTTTAGTTTGTTTAGTTAACGGTTAATCTAAGTCTATGTGAGTTCGACATCCGACTTTCGAGTCACTTTATTACTTGACGGCCACGTATACTTGCGTGTACTTGAAGATATCTGGTAAGAAATTTGTAATGGTAGAACCATGGTCATTGGTTCTGCCATTAATTTGTGATGGTTCTACAACGACCAACTGTGAGAAATTTGACATGTCCTGTAAGAATAAAAAAACAATTAGTTCGAGCTTTTGCATATTACGTGCCAAAATGTTAGCACTAGCTTCTATGGATTCTCTGTCTCATTATAAAATTAAATGCTATTTAATTACCCATGTAGTACTTGTTTCGTAAAGGAACAAGGATTTGTAGACTAGGTGCCGCGTCATCTTTATAATCATGTCCTTTTCTTATCTATGCCAATAGCCTTGTTTTAAGAATTATGTCTTTTTCTTATCCTCAATAAATTGATAATCAACAACCAAAAAAAGGTGGAAAAAAGAAGAAAATGACCTAGAATTAGCAAAATCATTTTTCTTGAAGTTCCGACAATAACATTTGTTTGGATTCTATTGTTTCTTTTAATTAATTAAAGTTAAACAAAGTAACTAATTGCTTGGTCACACAAACACCTCAACAACCACAGAAAATTCAAAAAAACTTATACTCCTATTTTTTGGAAAAGCCTCCTTGTAGGATAGAAACTATGTAAGGAAGGCATAAGTTGGGTAATTATTAATTGAAAATGGCAATAATAACAACGAACATTCGGCATGACAAATGGCTATATACACTCGACAAATGATCCTCTAGCTAGTATGTCATATGTACTACTAATAATATAACTGGAGTATATATATTATCTTTTTAAGAAAACGAGGAATTAACTGCCTGCTTTTATTTGTCCATAAAATCTTAAATTATACTATGAGTATAAACAATGAAGACTTTTTCTTTACAAAAAAATAGAGGTGACCCACTAAGGGAATTATTAAAAGAATAATTCAGAATTTAGTGTCTGACTTTGAAGAACAGCGCAGCATTGCGTCGGTTTATCCCAAAGTACAGCACGCGCATGTTTTATAAGATTTGGAAATGGTCTTTTATCAAATGTTATAACTTCTTAGTTGAACATTCCTTATATATTCTTATTCCTTATTCTCTCTTAATTCCCATTATTATCGTTGCATTCTTCTTTAGCCTTCTCCAAAAGGCTATTTTACTTTCAACAAACAATAAAATCATTTTCTGTTCAATGTCCTTTCAAACTCTTTTCAGCTGTGGAATCAACAAAAATCATCAACATTTCTACCAAGCTGACTTCATTGATCATCAGCTTCCAACTACTTCTCTTTCTCACAACAGGCTCAAGGAGTTGATTCTCCAAATTCTCTAGCCATTATTAAAGAAAAAAGGTATCAGTGAGGGATAAGTATATAGTAATATTGTTGATTCAAAACTTTTTTTGCGAGATTTTAAATCATGGAGAAGAAAATATTGTTCGGCAAATATGAAACCGGGAAACAATTAGGCAAAGGCACGTTCGCCAAAGTTTTCCATGCAACAAACCTTGCAACAGGGGAAAATGTGGCGATCAAAGTGATCAAGAAAGAGATAGTCAAATCTCAAGAAATGATGGAACAAATCAAGAGGGAAATCTCCGTTATGCGCCTCGTTCGCCACCCTAACATTGTTGAGCTCAAAGAAGTCATGGCAACAAAAACTAAGATCTTCATTGTCATGGAATACGTAAAGGGTGGCGAACTCTTTGCAAAAGTAGCCAAAGGAAGGCTCACAGAAGACGTGGCTCGAAAATACTTTCAGCAGTTGATAAGTGCTGTTGAATTCTGCCACAGTTGTGGAGTTTCTCATCGTGATCTCAAACCAGAAAATCTTCTTCTTGATGAGAACGAGAATTTGAAGGTCACTGATTTCGGCCTATCGGCTTTGCCAGAGCAATTGCTTAACGATGGCCTTCTTTACACTCAGTGTGGAACTCCTGCCTATATTGCACCTGAGATAATAAGAAACAAAGGATATGATGGTGGCAAGGCCGATATTTGGTCATGTGGAGTCATATTATATGTTCTTCTAGCAGGGTGTTTGCCTTTTCGAGATTTTAACCTTATGAATCTATATAGAAAAATTTTCAAAGCTGAATATAGGTTCCCCCCATGGTTATCTACAGAAACAAAGCGTTTAATATCTAAAATATTGGTTCCTAACCCACAAAAAAGGATTAGTATAACTGGAATAATGAAAGATCCTTGGTTTAGGAAAGGTTTTACAATGCCAAATGGAATTTCATCATCAATTGATCATGAACATGATACATTTTCCATGTTAGATAAGTTTGGAAGAGAGGAATTAAAGCATGGAGGGATGATAAAATCACCATCCTCCCCAGCCTTATTGAATGCTTTTGAATTAATCTCATCAATGTCAGCTGGAGCCAATTTATCGACCTTGTTCGAGAACAAGAAGAAGACGGAGTCCATTTTTACATCGAGGTGCTCTGCCACGATTATTATGGCCAAGATTCAATTATTGGCCAATAAGTTGAATTTTAGGGTTGCAAGAGTCAATGGCTCAACCTTGAGGCTACAAGGTCCCTCGGAGGGCCGGAAAGCGCGGTTATTGGTGACCATCGAGGTGTTCAAGGTGGCTCCAGAAGTTGCCGTGGTTAAGTTTTCAAAGATCTCAGGTGACTCAGTAGAGTACACCAAGTTTTTTGAGGAGGAGGTAAGACCATACTTAAAGGATATTGTTTTGACATGGCATGCAGAGGAAGTGCTTAGTGCTTGTGATAAGGAGGATTGCAAAATACCCATGAAGTCTGCTAGTAGCAAAGATTTGAGCCAACATAAGTTAGAAGAAATTGACATAACTACAAACTTGTCATCGAGCGTGTGAAATGAACATTGTTTATAACTCAACTAACAATTGCATGCATTTGGTTTGTATGTTATAAAAATATTGTGTATGTTGTAATGGGGAAGGGATAATAGACATCTTTTCGTAGTGCTATTATACTCCCTTCATATATTTCCTTCATTTGTTTGGGTTTGGTTGAGAATTGGACTGCAATATTGTTTGTGATTTTAGAATGAGATGTACAAAGAAAGTTAGGGTTAATTTCCTTTGTAACGTGTCTCTCTCTCCCTCTCTCATATCGTTAAACTTATTTATTCTTATTAATTTCCCATTCAATATATCTATCACTAGTTTTGAGTCACACTCCGAGATAACTGGGTGAAATTCAAAAATAGCCAGATTTACAAGTGATAATTGAAAAATAACCTTAGTTTCAAAAGTAATCGAAAGCCACTTTTCATGTAAAGATAGATCTGAACAAAAATACTGTTCAAAATTCGAAAAATATTCCAGCATAATATACTAGAGTTTGCATTTTTTACATGTGAACTTCCAGCATAATATACTGGAGTTCCAGCATAATATGCTGGAAGTTCATACATAGGTGCTCTAATAATAGAGAATGGTAACAGAATTCGATAATTGACAATGTGACTTATAACCGAATTTTCGATGAGGGATACAAGTTATAGAAAGGGGGGTTTATATAGTACTACTACTCGTAACTGTTTGCCTTATTTAGCTCATGCCTGTTACTATCATTTATCGCATTAATTACCCGTTACATGATTGATTTGTAATGGTATAGATAATGGCAACAAGTCGCGTGTAATCAGGAATTGATTGATTACAACTATTAATGTTTTCAATTATCAGTCTCGTGGTTATTCTCGTATGTTTAGCGTCGAGGCTAATAGGCACGATATATACACGAACAATCCCGAGGGTGTTATTTATATTCTTTGAACACGTCATTCTTCTTTGTTGTATTAGTTCCCATGACACCGGTCATTGCGATATAAATTCACGTGGTGAATTAATTTTTCACTAATACAAATAGTCCCCCTACTTTTTGAATGTTCTCAACTGAATATTCGGGAAGTATAAAGTTTATTTATGGCAGAAATGATTGTTGCCTCTTCCTGAGATCATTATGACGTGTTGCAAAAGTGAAAAGACATGTACTCTTTTCATTTAATGCTCGTAACACGTGTTTGATTGTGATTGGTTCTGAAGTTTACAGCAGTTTTTCCGGCACAAACGACTCTCTAAACTTGAGATGACAATTCCATAATTACGTTCTATGATGACGTATTTTTCCCTTAAAAATACGAAACTTTACATCCTGAAAATTCTCCTTCTTCTCTCTTTCGTCTTTGCCTTCTTCTTCAAACCCTTTCTATAATTCTTGCTTTCAACTTCTTTCTTTCTTATTGTCAATGGCTTCCAAATATTCAACCCCTACTATTCATACTATTTCTCCTCATTGTGCTATTAAAGTTGATGATCTTCCTTTTACGATGGCTCCGATTAGGAATAGAAGGAGGATTGGAAGGCTTCGTAGTCTAGGTTCCATGACAAATAGAAATACTTCCCCTAAGGAAGTTCTTCAAAATCTTCCTCCTCTTCTAAATCTAGGGCCCCTGTTACTACTAAATCTCTTTCTCAAGATAAAACCAGGGATTCTAGTGAACCCTTGGTTGAATCTTTAGTTTCTGAGATTGTTCCTCAGAAATTTTCTTTTGCTGTTGATTGTGCAGTGTGGAACAAAGATGTGAACAAGAAAGAAGGTCGTAACGAACATGTTGATCTTTATCCATCCCTTATCAAACATGGTCACCTTTCCCTTATTCATAAAGAATGTCATTGGAAATCAGATTTTCCCATCATGGATCCTAGTGAAACAATCAAATTACCGCTCATCATGAAGGTTATTCCTTCGTTTACACTTATTCTTTAAACCTCGGGTTTAAGCCGGTGATAGATCCTATGATTATTGAATTCTGTCGAACAAATTGGTCAGATAACTTGGAGAGCGGTAGCATGTTTACGCTACTTGTCATCTTTGGTTTCTGCTCCTTTTACATTTCATCATATTCTTCATCTTTATTCCCCTAAGCTTTTTCGTAATGGTGTGTTTACACTCGTGAAAAGAAGTAAGTGAGTTGTTGTTGGTCCCGAAGATGTCCACGATAGAAGGTGGTACAGCAGGTGTGTGGCTGTACCAACTCTTGAGTTGGTAGGTGAAGAGAACATGCCTTTTCTTGCATTTTGCACGTAAGTTATTTTTTTACCACCTATAAATTTCTTTTCCTCTACTTTGAATTGTAACCCTTTCGTGTGTTCCTTTTACAGCAACCACAGAAGTATTTGGCAAAATTCTAAATTTTCATGGCTGGGTAGAGTTGATGCTATCTTCTGCCCCTATGAGCCATATGACTTGGAAATTTCTTTCTAGAAAGTTTGAATGGAAAGTAAATACCCACGGTAAGTTGCTATTGTACCGTGTGTATTTTTTGTACTCATATTTTTAACACTTCATTCTTTAATGTAGGATTTGGGATTCAAGATGTACCCTTTCCTCTGCTCCTGTTGTTAGAATCGATATTATCACAACTCAAGATATCTTGAGTTTGTCTTCTTCAAAGAGGAAAGATAGAGAGGTTACCTCCTTGGATGAAGAAAAAGAAGAAGAAGAAGAGGAAGAGGAAGAGTAAGTCTTCCTTAAGAAAATGCCTCGAACTAGGAGGCAGATAATTTTGGAGGATGAACAAAATCGTCCCCAAGCTCAACCTTTGGAGACTGTTCTATTCCATTTGGTTGATGAGCCAGAGAAAACTCCTATAATGGTACTCTGGATGAGGAGCTCGCTGAACCACTCGCGGTTCTTGCCACCGACTCTATTGAAGATTTGTATGACCAAGGGTTCGGTGGCCATGGAGGTGAAGACAACATATTGACTTTGCTAATGAAGTTCAACCTCCTGCCGCTACGACTTCAACAACATTCGTACCTGTTCAAATTGAAGTTGGTCCTTCTGAAATTAGGAAAATGTGGTATGTGATGGTAGAAGTCCCGATAAATGTCAATTTTTCTAAAAAGACATGATCGGGATTCTATTTGGTTGAAGCCTCTCATTGGTCCACTTGAGAAGGAAAAGTTGGAGTCTCATTCTAATATCACTCTTGCCAACGACATCGTCCATTCATCCCTTAGAGTATGATTTACTTTCCTTCATCATTGTTTTCCTTTTCCCTTACCTCTTTCTTAATTTTTATTCATCTTTAGATAAATTTAACTGGCACGAAGTTGATGAGTAAAATTTCTCGGAGTGAGCAACATGTAGCAGATTTGACCATGGAGGTCGACAAATAGAAAGAGAAATTTGCAAACCTTTAGTTGGAGAATGAAGAATCAGAGAAGGAAAGGGAAGTTCTTTAACAAAAACTTAGGATAGTGATTGCTGAGTTAGAGGTGACTAAAGCTGAAGCCATACAATCAGAAAAAGAGATTGCAAAAATAGAGGCAAGTTTTGTTGAGCAGCATTCCATGGTTACAAAAGAGGTTTGAAGCTTGGAAGAGCTTCTGAATCAAAAAGAAGTGCACGCAGGTGAGCTAGTTCAAGAGTTCACCCAAGCTAAGGAAGATCTTCATTCTTCTTTTGAGAAGATTAAATTCCTCGAGTCTTCTTTGGAAACTTTGAAGATTTCCTATGATGCTGCTGAGGTTGAGAAGAAAGATTTACAGGCTGATGTTGAACATTGGGAAAATGATTATAAAGCCCTTGAGGATAAATTAACTATGGATGTGAGTTGGGCTTATCTCCGTACCCATTTTGAGACTTTGACTAAAGTTAGCCAGGAAGGTTTTGACCTCGAGCTTGCTAAGGATAAGGAAGCTATTGAAGTTTCTCAGTAAGGTCAAAGCATTTCTATTCCTGAAGAAGAAAGTTCCAAGGGCGATATGAGTAATGGAGATGTGGAAGCAGATCAGGTAGATGCGGAGGTAAATCCCCAACCTTCATCTTCAAGTTCCCAAGTTAATTCCTCAGATTGCCGATCCTGCCCTCACACAAGATGCTCCTTCCGAGTCTTAACTTTTGTTGTTGTTGAATCTTTATGTTTTTTTTGGACCATTATTATATCAACTTTTCATGCGTTTTATACATACTTCTTTTTTGCTCGTTTAATTTCACGAGTCTTTTATTGCATTACTTTAATTAAGTGAATGCTTTATTGTTACTGTAACTTAAATATATATGGTCTTAATCATAAAAAAGGGCCCTTTTATGCAATCGATACTAATGCAGATGACGTCTCATTTTCATGTTGATGTAAAAATATAAAATAACTTGAGAAGTTTTTTTTGAACATTTGAACTTCCAAGACAAATACCCATTTACATAATCATTCCATTGCTTTCTTGTAGCACAATTATTTTTTACTTTACAAGTTTCTTGGGAATATCCTATCCCGTGACTATTTTTGTAGTCTCCTAGAATTGAAATTTCTTAAATTGTCTTTGAAATTCTTCGCTTCTCTGCTTCTTCTTATAATTCTTGAAATTCTTCTCTCGAGATTGGAGTTCTTGAAATTCTTCTCTTGAGATAATGATACCTTATATAGTCCCCCCTCCCTAGTATTTAAGTTTGAAGTATGAAAACTTGAATAATGGATCTTCAATGAAATTTCAATAACTTCCTTCCTTGGCCCTATTCTTGAAAAGGAAACATGCACGGGACTCGGGGCTTTTTAGATGAAAGATATGCTTTTCCATCAGAATTATTGTAATCTTGACCGAGAATAATGATGTATTATGCATTTATTTTTGGGTCTAATGTCATCACTTGGTTTGGGTTAGCTTTGTACCTATAATCTAAAAATATTAGTAAAATTTATATGAACAAATAAATAATTAATCAAAAGATACCTTACCGTGGATATTTTCTTCAAAAGTAATACGTTTATAAGTGTACTGCATTCCAATTTAAATGTAGCACTTTTCCATCCATCGTATCTAATGCATAAGCTCCTTTCTAAGCCATGACATGAACCCGATCCTTCCCAACTTAGGCCTACCTTCCCTGAATTTACCGCTTGTGTAGTTTGGAACACTTTTCTAAGGACGAAGTCCCCAATTTTGAAATGTCGTAAGTTTGCCTTCTTATTAGAATACTGTTCTATCCTTTGCTTCTGAGCTTTCATCCGTATCAAAGCTAACTCTCTCCTTTCCTCCGTCAAATCAAAATCTGTGCGGAGTGCTTCATTATTCGATAGTTCATTTACATGTTTATATCTCAGACTCAGTTCCCCTATCTCCACTGGAATAAGAGCTTTGGTGTCTTAAACAAGTGAGAAAGGAATTTCCCCCGTACTTGTTTTTGATGTTGTTTTGCAGGCCCATAGCACCCCTATAATACATCAGGCAATTTACCTTTTGCTGCTTCCAAGTGGTTCATATTCTTGACAATTATCTTATTTGATGACTCTGCTTGTCCATTAACAACGGGATGATATGGTGATGAAGTTATTCTCTTAATTTTCTAACTTTTGAGAAATTCAGTTATCTTTTCCCCCACAAACTGTGGCCCATTATCATATGTGATTTCTCTTGGAACCCCAAATCAGCAAATTATATTCCTCCAAATGAAGTCTACGACTTCGTTTTCTCGTACTTGATAGAAGACACATGCTTTCACCCACTTAGAAATATAGTCAATCAAAACCAGCAAAAATCTTACCTTTCCCCGCGTTTGTGGTAATGGACCTATGATATCCATCCCCTATTTCATAAACGGCCACAGTACAATCATTAAATGAAGTGGCTCTGCCGGTTAATACAATTGATTTGTGTACCGTTGGCATTTATCACATCTTTTCACAAAACTTTCCGTTTCTTCCATTTGTGGGCAGTAATACCCAACTCTTATCATTATTTTAACCAATGCTCCACCACCTGAGTGATTTTAATATTGTCCTTCATGCACTTCTCGTATAACATATTCAGTTTATTCAGGACCAAGGCACTTAGCCAGGGGACCATGAGATATTTTTCGATACAGATTTTCTTCTACCAAACAATAGCGAGCAGCTTTTATCGTAGCCGTTGAGATTGATTTTTATCTTCATGCAATTTTCCATGCTGCAAATAATTTCTAAATTCATTTTGCCAATCCCACATTAAGCTATTGAAATTTACCTCATTTTTGTTTGATCGAGTGATGAATGGAACAGATGCACCGCTATCGCATTTTTAGAGTTGGTTATATCTGCTACTGACCCAAGGTTTGCAAACGCATCCGCTTCAGCATTCTCTTCCCTTGATTTTTGAGTTGCTATCCATTCTTGGAATTGATGTAAGAAATCCCCTACCTTTTCTAAGTACTGCTGCATTCGTGACTCTCGTGCCATGTATTTCTTTGCATTTGATTGACTACCAGCTGAGAATCGCTTTTAATCTCGATTTGCTCGATTATCATTTTTTTGCAAGTTCTAAACCTGCAACCAAAGCTTTATACTCGACTTTTTTTAATAGTAAATATACCACTAGGCAAGATGCCTAGTGGCTAATATATATATATATATATATATATATAGAAAAATAATCCCAAATAGGATCCAAGTCTTGCAATTTGCTGTACTACTACTAAGTGGAATAAAGCTACTAGAAGCTAGAACTATTGTAACTAAGCTAGCTATTGCAAATATATTAGATGAGCACTTCAACAGGACAAAGGTGTAGGGAACTTCACAAGCTAAGCTCAAACACCTCACAATAGCACCTATAAATCTCTCTCCAGGCGCCAAGGTTTGCATTCCAAAGGACAAGGCAAATGTGAAACACCTCCAACTACACCACTCCTCAGAAGCCATCAAATAATCTCTAATAAAAGGTGTGCAACACGTAGTCTTCATGTTTGAGGTCTTGTAGCAGGATCCTTGAGTTGCTCTCAACCTTTTTCAGTAATGTGCAAAAATTTCCAATGCTAATTCTAGCTTGTCACTCCTGTATCCATACAGTGCCATTCCTTCTCCAGATTTACCATGGAAACATGCTTATACCACTGGAAAAAGAAAGACACCATACAATTTGCAATGACAACACAAACCTACATAAATAGTAGTCCAAGACATCCATTATTTGTCCATGTCCAGTGCCAATAAACAACAGTGAATGCCTGGTGAACATGAGTGTCTGTAGAGTGCTTCCAGAGGTAGACCAGTAGAGATAACAGTATATGTCTTTGTGACCTTCCATTTGCAATAGTAAACCTCTTACGTGCTGTAACTGGTTCATACATTGTAAAGCCACCACCAGAATGAGCATGTATCCATGCTAATACCAATGGAAAGCAACTCAACAACATACAAAATATGGTAACAACCATATAGATAACAAAGGCAGGCAATGTATAAGTAGAGGCTAACATCAATATGGAGCTTTTCATTTTTGCTAACCTAAGCATAAGATTAGGTATTTGAGTTTTGTCAATATTGAGTAGTCTCCTCCTGCACTTGGTAGTTCAAAGAAAGAATGAAACTCAATTGTACCTGCAGAAGAAAACACAAGGTTATTTAAAAAATCTGCCATAGTGTTGCCTTCCCTTAGTACATGTTGGAATAGCGCATTGAAGTGCTCCTTCATCTCTTGTATCCTCCTAACTTCAGCTATAATACACCATGGTGGATCCCATTCTCCTTCAATTATCCCAAAGAATCTATTTCCAATATGAGAGGGTGTAGATCATGATCCATACAATATGCTAGACCTTCTTCAATTGCCTTAGCCTCAGCAATAATATTTGTTGTGTCCTCTAGTTGTTTTCCTCGTGCATACATCAAGTCACCTTCCCCATTACTCACACAGAATCCTATAGAACTAGTTCTTGGATTACCTCTTGAAGCTCCATCAATATTGCACTTATACCATCCACTATGAGGAAGTTGCCAAGTCGCCCTTCTAGTCATCAACACTGGCTTGTATTCCTCAAAGAATTTGATCATGTCTAGCCAAATGTAAGGAATACCAGGAAGTCAATTATACCTTGTCTTTGCTAAGAAGTGTAAGGTCTTGTTGATCTCATGAATCACTCGATTAACAGATACTGAACCATCATTTCTATTTGCGTTTCTCATCTTCCAAAGCTCCCAAGTTACAATAAGTGGCACAGCTTGATACAATGGCTTATGTTTTGGGTAGCATGCAACATTACATCACTCCCTAATAACTTGATGCACTTGTACTATCTAAAAATTAAGACCCACATCATTCATTAGTGTCCTCCAAACTCTAGTAGCAGTATAGCCAGACAAGAACAAATGACCAAATGATTCCTCTTGTGGATCTTGACAACACCAACACCAAGATATAAATATATACCCCAGTCTTCTCCACATATCATCAGTAGCCAATTTGAATCTACATAGCCTCCAAAGGAAGAAAGAAATCTTGAAGGGCAGACCTTTAATCCACACATGCTTGAATTCCTGATTAGGGTTCCCCTATGTCTCACTAGTTGCCATGCACTACTGACTGTGAACTTGCCTGAAGTTGTAGGTCTCTACCAAGGCTTGTCCCAGTAATCTCCAGTGTCTTCAAACTACACTTGGTATAATATATGTTCTGCAATATCCTCAGGAAAGGATTGTTCAACTAACTGCTCATTCCAATCATCTCCATGTCTCAAGTTTACCACTTTTTGTAAGTCCTCATTGATGTAAAAATCAGGTGGCACTACATGATATAAAGCTCCTAATCCACTCTAGTTTTCATGCCAAACATTTGTAGTACCACACTTCATCTCCCACAAAATCTCATGTTCCACATCTTGCCTAGCATTTAACATTTGCCTCCAAACATGAGAACCTCCAAACGTTTGCCTAAATTGTACCACTGTTGGTATATCCCTCTTGTAATATTTGTTCTATATAAAATTTGATCACAATGACTTTGTAGTCCTAAATATCTACCAAAGCTTTGCAAACAATGCCCTAGATACATCAAACAAGGATCTGAAGCCTAATCCTCCTTCCTCCTTTGGGAGACAAAGCTTCTGCCATGAGGACCAATCTTTACTCCTCCCTTCTTCCTTATTGCTCCAGAAGAACCTTGCAAATAACTTATTCAAGTATACCAATATGTTTTTAGGAGGATCCAGAATTGAGAGTAAGCACTGGCATGCTTTGAAGCACACTACTGATCAATATAGCTTTGCCTCCATAAGATAAAAACTTTCCTTTCCATGAGTGCAGCTTGGTATTTACTAGCTTGGTATTTACTTTCTTTATAAAATCATCATAGTAGTATTTTCTTCCCATAGTATAGAATATTGGACACCCTAAATAGATGAAAGGGAATGCACCCTTAGTAAAGCCAGTGATATCACCAACTGTTTGAACCAAAGCAGTTGCCACATTAGAATGCATATGATAGGAAATCTTTGCCTTGTTGATGAATTGGCCTAAGATCTTCTCATATCCACCCAACACTGCCATGATCTTCTTCAATGAATTTGGATGAGCTGAGACAAAGATAATTGTATCATCACCATATGTAAGATGGTTCAATGGATCAGTCCACTTTGGCATTCCAAAATCCCTAAAATAATTGTCATCAAACAATTTGTACAATTATCTATACAACACTTCTGCAAACAGTATGAATAATGCAAAGAGATAATGGATCTCCTTGATTCACCCCTCTAGTAGACTGAAAGAAGCCTGAAGATTGGCCATTCACCAAGATTGAGTATCAGTTATTTGACAATAAATTCCATATCATAATGATAAAATGTTCAGTAAATCCCATCTTCCTTAACACATGAAGCAAGTACTTCCAAGCAGTGTTTTAAAAGGCGTGAGCATTTTACATGTGCCTCAGCAAGGCGTAAGCCCTGAGGCACGGGGCGTAAGTCCTATGGGTATTTAATTTTTAATATTTAAAAAACAATATAATTACAACAAGTATTTATAAATAGGTAAAATTCCATAAAATTAAAAAAAACTATATATATATATATATATATATATATGTATGTGTGTGTGTGTGTGTGTGTGTGTGTGTGTGTGCCCACAAAAAACTAGTTAAAAGAATCTATTATAAAGTAACTTGAGTTGAAAAGAATAAAGTATTCTACATGGAGGAACAAAAAGGATGACTAACTTGCAATTTGAACTTTGAGCTTGCTACTACGAAGGAGAATGGAGTTCTCTTTGTATTTGTAAAAAAATTAAATATTCGTTGCTTTTGGGAGATATTAGCGGACTAGGCACAAGATAAAGAATTGGGAAAGACCATAAATTAGGGATTCAATCAACAAAAAAGGTCTTGACTTTTAAATATTATACATTTCAGTTCCTTTTTAAATTGTTTAAGTAATTACAAGCCGACTTTTGAAAATTTGGGTATTATATGAAGGACTTATTCAACAAAATTTATTTTAATTTGAAAAAGTCTCTAGGCTTACACCTCATGACAAAAATGCACCTCAAATGCCCGAGCGTACGCCCCGAATTGTTGGGCGTACACCTCTTGAGACTTTCGTCCCACACCATCGCCTCGGAGCATTTTTGGTGCATCTCGCCCCAGTGCTCGCCCCGAAAACGCCTTTTAAAACACTGCTTCCAAGACACCCTATCATATGCTTTATCCATGTCCAATTTAATCACTATATTGGCATGCTTTCCCCTTAACCTGATGTCAGTAACAATCTCCTGAGTAAGGAGTATGTTTTCAAAAATACTTTTTCCTTTTACAAAGCCAGTTTGGTTGGAGGATATCAAAGAAGGCAAGAACTTCTCTAGTCTATCATGCAGGACTCTAGACATCACCTTGTTAATGAAATTTCTCAAGCTTATTATAACTACCCGACCAGTTATTTTGCTGTATAGAACCCCGTACCCCTAAATACGACTCCCCGTATGTTCTTCTACTATTTTATGACTTGTGGGGATGGTTAGTTTGGGATTTGAAAGGGTTCGGGCTAAAATCGGAACACTTGGTTCCTTAAGGTTGGCCAAAAAGGCTAAGTTTGACTTCGGTCGACGTTTTGAGTAAACGATCTCAGAACCAAAATTTGACGGTTTCAATAGGTTCGTATAATGATTTTGGACTTGAGCGTATGTTCGGATCGGGTTTTGGATGACCCGAGAGCGTTTCAACGCCTAATAGTGAAAGATGGCTCCTAGAAGGTTTTAAATTTCTTTAAATTTGATTTGGAGTAGATTTTGATTTTATCGAGGTCAAATTGGGATTTTGAGACCTGAAATAGTTCAGTATGGTAATTTAAGGCTTTCCCGCAAAATTTGGTGTCATTCTGAGTAGTCTAAGTATGATTCAGCGCGTTCGGAGCGATTTGGAAACTTGAAGTTCATAACTTGATTCGATTTGGTTTTGGGGTGTGATTATTGGTTTTTTTGTTGTTTTACGCGTTTCAAGAGTTTGAGAAGGTCCGTATCATATTTATGGACTTGTTTGTATGTTTGGACGGGGCCTCGGGGGCCCCGGACGCTATTCGGATGATGCGCTGACTGAGTTAAGATTCAAAAAGAGTTGTTGGTGCACCAGTTCTGGTGTGCCCGCACCTACGAGCTTTTGGCCCCAGGTGCGAGCCCGCAAATACGTCCTCTTGGCTGCAGAAGTGGCTTTGGAGCCTTGGCCAGTGGTCCGCAGAAGCGAAGGGTTGAGCGCAAAAGCGACCCCGCTTCTGCGATGAGGAGCCGCAGAAGCGAGACCACAAAAGCATAAATCTGTCCGCAGATGCGGCCTACGCTAGGCATGTGGAGTTTCGCAAAAGCGGTATCGCAAATGCGGCCCAGTGACCGCAGATGCGGAAGTTTTGCTGGGCAGAACCCTCATTTAATGTCGGGACTCAACCCTTTTGGGTTCATTTATTTCATTCTTTGGGCGATTTTTGGAGCTCTTAGAGAGGGGTTTCCACCTATCACTTTGAGGTAAGTAATTTACTTACAATGTCAGTTAAATACATTGATTATGGGTAGATATAACATGAAAAATTTGTGAAATCATGGGTTTAGATGAAAAACCTAGGTTTTGATAAAAATGGAATTTAACCACAAAAATGGTTATGGAATTTAATGAAAATCATATACTTGAGTTCAATAGGTTATGTGTAACAACTTTCTTCAAAAAATTTTGGAATCCGGGCACGTGGTCTTGGGGTTGAATTTTAAGAATTCTTCAATTAAGGTTGGGAAATCACTTTAATAGTTAGGATATGAACTTTTGAACATGTATTGACTATCTTATATAATATTTGACTAGTTTCGAACGGTTTGGCATCGAGTTGAGGGTTTAAAGTACAATTATGGACTCGAATGTAAGCTTTGAGACGAGGTAAGTCTCTTGCCTAACCTTGTTAGAGAGAACTCTTCCCTTAGTTGTATTTGTGCTATGAATTTTATATGTGGGGAGCTACGTACGCACTAGGTGACGAGAGTCCGTGCGTAGCTGTATTCTATGTGATGTCCGGGTAGACATAGGCTTACACCATGCCTTGTTTGCACTATTATGTTGGTTATGCACATTAACTTCTTTGAAATGAGCTGAGATTTAAGGATTTAAATATTTAAAGTCTCTAGTTTAGATTTCTTGTGTTTGGAAAGAATTTAAGGATTTTATGAGAACTCTGACAATTTTATGTTCACTCGCATCGCAATTATTTCCGCGAGCGAGGTAAACTTTCCTCCACTCTCATGGGAGCGGGCCGTTCGCCTCGGCAGGTTAATAGATGCATCTATAGTTCGTGTCGTTCGACCCTCAGCAATGCATAAAATATTTCTGGATCGGACCGTACGACCTTAGCATAAATCGTGCGTTGTAATATTCGGAACCTAACTTTTATTTGATATTAATTTATGGCTTGAGCAGCCACTATTATTTAAAGGACAGGGATTAATTTGAAGTTATTGTTAGTAAAGGGAATTAATATTCACTGCTTGTTACTGTGTGGTATTAATTGCTTACATAATCCATGCTTATTTATGATTTTTGCATTTTATTTATAGCCCATAGTAAGTGTCGATGTCTACCCTTGTCACTACTTCTTCGAGGTTAGACTTGATACTTACTGGGTACATGTTTTTTATGTACTCACACTACACTTCTGCACTGACCGTGCAAGATCTGAGGCAGGTGCATCTGGTGGATATACCGGCGCACACCCCCATTACCCGGAGGCCTAGTGTCAAGTTGCATCTTGAGTCGTTCTGCAGCACCTAGAGCCTTTCTTTTGTACTTATTTTCGGTCTATGTTATTTCAGACAGTAGTTAGAGTTTTGTGTATTCTATTAGTGCTCATACACTTGTGACACCGGATCTTAACACACACTCTAGTAGACTTTACGGTTTTAGGGTAGATATATATTTATGCTTGCATTCAGTTGTCTTCATTTTTAACCATTTGAATCTCTATCTCTCAAAATTCTAAACAAAAGGGATTTAATTACTTGAAAATTGGTTAAAAGAAGAAATCACGTAGTAACTTCCCCGTAAGCTTGCCTAGCAGTGACGTTAGGTGCCATCACGGCCTATAGGAGAAATTGGACCATGACAACTTGGTATTAGAGCACTAGATTCACGTAGGTCTCACAAGTTATGAGCAGGCCTAATAGAGTCTTGTGGATCAGTGCGGAGACGTCCGTACTCATCTTCGAGAGGCTATAGGGCATTAGGAAACTACTCTTTCATCATCTCATATCATGCAGTTGATGTAGTACTAAGTATGTTTTTCTATCATTCTCTCACAGATGGTGAGAACGCGCACAGCGAATGTACCGGACCATGGAAGAGCTGCTCCCCCTGTCGCCAGAGGCCGAGGGAGGGCTCCATTTTGTGGTAGAGGACGAAAGCATCCTAGAGTTTCTCCAGTTACACCACCAGTGGATCCAGTAGAGGATCTTATTATTGAAATGCAGGGTGAGGTACCTGCACCAGGACTAGCCCCAGTGGATTTCATGTCCGCACTAGGATTCTAGGAAGTCATGGGCCGTATGCTACGGTTCATGGATTCTATAACTCAGGCTGGTTTATTTCCAGCAGACCCTGCCACATCTCAAGCGGAAGGGGGAGCACAGATCCCTATCGCTTAGGCTCCAGGGCACATAACTGTCGTATATCAGACCCCGGGTGCACTGCCCATGGGCGAAGCTCAGCCAGTTGCACCAGCCATACCCGAGCCCATACCAGCTACGGCCGGTGATCCGCATAGGCTATTGGACATATGGATCTGGTTATAGCCTCCTGTCTTTGGAGGTGAGTGACACTAGGACCCCCAGGACTTTATTGACCGGTGCAGGGATAGACTGCACAACATATCATATTGGAGTCTCACGGGGTGGATTTTACTACTTTCCAGCTGGAGGGCAGGGCCCATAGATGGTGGTAGTCTTATCTTCTTGGCAGACCAGTGGGTTCTCCTCCCATGACTTAGGACCAGTTCACACGCCTCTTCTTGGACATATATATTCTGCCCTCTCAGAGGGAAGAGTTGGGACTTCAGTTCGAGCAGCTCCAGCAGGGCCATATGTCAGTGGCCGACTATGAGGTGAGATTCTCTGAGTTGTCTCATCATGCACTTATGATATTTCCGACCGATGAAGAGAGAGTGCAGAGGTTTGTTGCAGGATTGCACTCTACCAGCCAAGCCACTATGGCCCGAGAGGTTGAGATGGGGACTTCTTACGAGCTAGTTATAGAGATAGCTCGGAGGATCGAGGGCGCACGTCAGCATGCTCGGGAGAAAGCTATGAGGGATAAGCGGTTCCGGTATTCTGGAGAGTTAAGTGGAGCCCCGACTGGGGGCAGGGGTCAGTTCGTGAGGGGTCAGTCTAGCAGGCTTACATATACAACCCCGCCGCCTCCTCGGGGTGCTCCAGTGTGACCTTATTTCAGTGCCTGTCCAGAGAGTTCTTACTGTACGCCAGCTATTCAGGGATCCTCCAGTGGGTATTCAGGCCATCAGGGTCAAACTTCCGGTCAACAGTCCGCCGATCCGAGAGGTTTTTATGAATGTGGGGATCTTGGCCACGTGAAGAGGTTTTGTCCCAGACTTCAGGGCAAGGCAGCGCAACAGGGACACCAGCCTATGATTAAAGCACCATCCGTCCCACCAGTCATCCGACCGCCTAGAGGTGGAGGGCAGGTGGGTAGGGGCTATCCTAGAGGTGGAGGTCAGACAGGAGGAGGCCAGTCAGGTGGCGCTCCAGCAAGATTTTATGCTTTTTCGGCCAGGCCAGATATAGTGGCCTCAGATACCGTGATCACATGTATTATTTCTGTCTGCCGTAGGGATGCTTGGGTACTATTTGATCCAGGGTCTACCTATTCATATGTTTCATCTTTGTTTGCTCATTTCCTGGGTGTTACTCGGGAGTCCTTGGGTACTCCTGTTTAAGTGTCCACTCCGATCGGATATACTGATCCTGCATTATTACTTTCTGTGATTATGAGACTTGAGTGAATCTTTTGTTGCTGATATGACCGACTTTGAGGTCATCCTGGGCATGGATTGGTTATATACATATCACGCCATCCTTGATTTCCATGCCAATACTGTTACCTTGGTGATGCCAGAGTTGCCTAGATTGGAGTGGAAGGGTTCGTTTGTCAGCACACCTAGTCGGGTTATCTCTTTTCTGAAGGCTCGACACATGGTCGAGAATGGGTGCTTAGCTTATCTAGCCTATGTTTGGGATACTACCACAGAGACTCCAGCAATTGATTAAGTTCTCGTGGTCCGGGAGTTCTCCGATGTGTTTCCTTCTGATCTTCTAGGCATGCCACTAGATCATGATATCAATTTCTGTATTGATTTGGATCCAGGTACCCAGCCTGTATCTATTCCACCGTACCGCATAGCTCCAAGAGAGCTGGAGGAGTTGAAGGATCAACTTTAGGAGTTACTAGAAAAAGGGCTCGTCAGGCCGAGTGTATCACCTTAGGGTGCACCAGTGTTATTTGTGAAAAAAAAAGATGGGATTATGCGGATGTGCATTGATTACCGCCAGTTGAACAAGGTTACCATTAAGAACAAGTGCCCATTTCCATGTATTGATGACTTGTTCGACTAGTTGCAGTGTGCTAGGGTGTTCTCTAAGATCGACTTGACATCGGGGTACCATCAGCTGAAGATTCAGGATTCCGATGTCCCAAAGACGGCTTTTTGGACTAGATATGGCCATTATGAGTTTTTAGTAATATCCTTTGGCTTGACTAACGCCCCAACAATGTTTATGGATTTGATGAATAGGGTGTTCAGGCCGTATATTGATTTGTTTGTCATTGTCTTCATTGATGACATTTTGATCTACTCGCATAGCATGGAGGAGCATGAGCAGCATATGAGAGTGGTACTCCAGACCTTGCAGGAACAAAAGCTATATGCTAAGTTCTCCAAGTGTGAGTTTTGGCTAGATTCTGTGGCATTCTTGGGACATGTTGTATCGGGCAAGGGTATTAAGGTTGATTCCAAGAAGATCGAGGCAGTTCAGAGTTGGCCTAGTCCTACCACAACGTCTGAGATCAGGAGCTTTCTAGGGTTAGCAGGTTATTATCGTTGGTGTGTGGAGGGATTTTCATCTATTGCAGCACCTTTGATGAGATTGACCCAGAAGGGTGCTCTGTTTCGATGGTCCGACGATTGTGAGGCGAGCTTTCATAAGCTCAAGACAGCCTTGACCTCAACACCGGTGTTAGTGTTGCCTTCCGGTTGAGGGATATATACAGTGTATTGCAACGCTTCACGCGTTGGCTTGCATTATGTATTGATGCAGGATGGGCGAGTTATTGTATATGCTTCACGTCAGCTGAAGACCCGCGAGAAGAACTACCCTATACATGATTTGGAGTTTTTCGCGATTGTTCATGCTCTTAAGATCTGGAAGCATTATCTTTATGGGGTGTCCTGTGAGATTTACACCAATCATCGCAGCCTACAACATTTGTTCAAGGAGAGGGATCTCAATTTGAGGCAGCGCAGGTGTCTTGAGTTACTGAAGGATTATGATATCACCATCCTTTATTACCCGGGTAAGGCGAATGTAGTTGCAGATGCCTTGAGCAGAAAGGAGGAGAGTATGGGTAGTTTGGCATTCATTTCAGCGGAGGAGAGGCCACTAGCTTTGGACATTTAGTCCTTGGCTAACAGACTTTTGAGGTTGTATATTTTAGATCCCAGCCAATTTCTTGCATGCGTCGTCGCCCAGTCTTCACTATTCGAACAGATCAAGGCTCGCTAGTTTGATGATTCGCACTTGTTGGTTCTCATAGAGACGGTACTACAGGGTGGTGCAAGGGAGGTTACTATCAGTGATGATGGTGTTCTGCTACTTCAAGGTCTCCTATGTATTCCTAATGTTGATGGTTTGAGGGAGAAGATCCTAGAGGAAGCACATAGTTCTCGGTATTCTATTCATCCAGGTGCTACGAAGATGTATCACAACCTGAGGCACCATTATTGGTGGCATCGGATGAAGAAGGACATAGTTGAGTATGCTGTGAGGTGTCTAAATTGCCAGCAGGTCAAGTATGAGAATTAGAGGCCAGGTGGCCTACTTCAACGGATGACTATACCTGAGTGAAAATGGGAGCACATTACTATGGACTTCGTAGTTGGATTACCATGGACCTTGTGGAAGTGTGATGGAGTTTGGGTCATTATCGACAGGTTGACAAAGTCGGCACACTTCATTACGGTTGTGACCACTTATACTTCAGAGAGGTTGGCCCAGATTTATATTCAGGAGATGGTTCGGTTGCATGGTGTGCCTGTTTCCATCATATCAAATAGAGGCCCTCAGTTTACTTCATATTTCTGGAGAGCAATACAGAGTGAGTTGGGGACCCGAGTAGAGCTCAACATAGCTTTTCATTCACAGACCGACGGGCATTCGGAGCGGACAATTCAGATCTTGGAGGACATGCTCAGAGCATGTGTGATTGACTTTGGAGGGTAGTGGGATCAGTTCTTTACTTTGGCCGAGTTTGCTTACAATAACAGTTATCAGTCCATCATCGAGATGGCTCCATTTGAGGCATTATATGGCCGGCGATTTCGTTCACCCATCGGATGGTTTGAGCACGGCGAGGCTAAGTTATATGGTACTGATTTTGTGAAAGATGCCTTGGAAAAGGTAAAGTTAATTCAGGAGTGACTTCGCACATCACAGTGCAGACAGAAGAGTTACGCGGATCAGAAGGCACGGGATTTATCATTTATGGTAGGTGAGAAAGTTCTCTTGAAGGTCTCACCGATGAAGGGGATCATAATGTTCGGGATGAAGGGCAAGTAGAACCCAAGGTTTATAGGCCCCTTTGAGGTGTTGAGGCAAGTTGGGGAGGTTGTTTATGAGCTTGCCTCCCCCCCCAGTCTATCGGGAGTTCATTCAATTTTCCACGTGTCTATGCTCCGGAGGTATCATGCCTAAAGCTCGCATGTGTTAGACTTCAGTACGGTTTAGTTAGATGAGAGCCTGGGTTATGTGGAGGAGCCAGTTGACATTATTGACAGGCAGGATTTTGAATTAAGTTAAGACTCAAAAAGGGCTGCGGGTGCACCAGTTCTGGTGTGCCCGCACCTGCGAGCTTTTAGCCGCAGGTGTGAGCCCGCAGATGCGTCCTCTTGGCCGCAGAAGCGGCTTTGGAGCCATGGCCAGTGGTCCGCAGAAGTATCTGCAGAAGCGAGATAGCAAAAGCGGAAACCCGTCCGCAGATGTGGCCTATGCTGGGCCTGTGGAGTTCCGCAGAAGCGGGCCTTGTCCCACAGAGGCGGTACCGCAAATGCAGCCCAGTGACCGCAGATGCGGAAGTTCTGCTGGGCAGAACCCTCATTTAATGTCGGGACTCAACCCTTTTGGGTTCATTTATTTCATTCTTTGGGCAATTGTTGGAGCTCTTAGAGAGCGGTTTCCACCTATCACTTTGAGGTAAGTAATTTCCTTACAATGTGAGTTAAATAAATAGATTGTGGGTAGATTTAATATGAAAAAATTTGTGAAATCATGGGTTTAAATGAAAAATATAGGTTTTGATAAAAATGAGATTTAACCACGAAAATAGTTATGGAATTTAATGAAAATCATATACTTGAATTCATGAGGTTATGGGTAACAACTTTCTTCAAAAATATTCGGAATCCGGGCACGTGGGCCCGGGGGTGAATTTTAGAAATTCTTCAATTAGGGTTGGGAAATCACTTTAATAGTTAGGATATGAACTTTTGAACATGTATTGACTATCTTATATAACATTTGACTAGTTTCGAGTCGTTTGGGCCCCGAGTTGAGGGTTTAAAGTACAATTGTGGACCGAAAAGTAAGCTTTGAGACGAGGTAAGTCTCTTGTCTAACCTTGTAAGAGGGAACTCTTCCCCTTAGGTGTATTTTTACTATGAACTTTATGTGTGGGGAGCTACGTATGCACTAGGTGATGAGAGTCCGTGCGTAGCTGTATTCTATGTGATATCCGTGTAGACTTAGGCTTACACCATGCCTTGTTTGCATTGTTATGTTGGTTATACACATTAACTACTTTGAAATGAGCTAAGATTAAGGATTTAAATATTTAAAGTCTCTAGTTTAGATTTCTTGTGTTTGGAAAGAATTTAAGGATTTTATGAGAACTCTAACGATTTTATGTTCACTCGCGTCGCAAGTATTTCCGCGAGCGAGGTAAACTTTCCTCTACTCTCATGGGAGCGGGCTGTTCATCTTGGTAGGTTAATATATGCATCTATGATTTGTATCGTTCGACCCTCGGCAGTGCACAGTATATTTCTAAATCGGGTCGTACGACCTCAGCATAAATCATGCGTGATAATACTCGGAGCCTAACTTTTATTTGATATTAATTTATGGCTTGAGCAATCACTATTATTTAAAGGACATGAATTAATTTGAAGTTATTGTTAGTAAAGGGAATTATTATTCACTGCTTGGTACTGTGTGGTATCAATTGCTTACATAATCCATGCTTATTTATGATTTTCGCATTTATTTATAGCCCATAGTAAGTGTCGATGTCGACCCCTCGTCACTACTTCTTCTAGGTTAGACTTGATACTTACTGGGTACATGTTGTTTATGTACTCATGCTACACTTCTGCACTGACCATGCAGGATTTGAGGCAGGTGCATCTGGTGGACATACCGGCGTACACCCCAGTTACCCGGAGGCCTAGTGTTGAGTTGCATCCTGAGTCGTTCTGCAGTACCTAGAGCATGTCTTTTGTACTTATTTTCTGTCTATGTTATTTCAGACAGTAGTTAAAGTTTTGTATATTCTATTAGCGCTGGTTTTGGTGTAGTTACATATTTATGGTTGCATTTAGTTGTCTTTATTTTTAACCATTTGAATCTCTATCTCTCAAAACTCTAAACAAATAAGATTTAATTACTTGGAAATTGGTGAAAAGAAGAAATCACGTAGTAACTTTCCCGTAGGCTTGCCTAGCGGCGACGTTAGGCGCCATCACGACCTATAGGAGAAATTGGGTCGTGACACTTATGGGACTCAAATTTGAGAAAGTCACAACCCAAATTTCTCTTATAGGCCGTGGTGGCGCCTAACGCCGATGCTAGGCAAGCCTACGATGAATTTACTACGTGATTTCTTCTTTTAAACAATTTCTAAGTAATTAAATCCCATTTGTTTTAGCAATTTGAGAGATAGAGAGTCAAGTGATTAAAAATGAAAACATATGAATGCAAGTATAATATGTAAATACCCAAAACCATAAAGTCTACTAGAGTGTGTGCGAAGATCTAGTGTCACAAGTATATGAACAACTAGTAGAATATACAAAACTCCAACTATTGTCCGAAATAAAGTAGATAAAATATAAATACAAAGAGAGACTCTAGGGGCTGCAGAACGGCTCGGGAAGCAGCTCACCACTAGGCCTCGGGACATTAGGGATGCTCGCCGGTAGGACCGCCAGATGCACCTGCCTCAGATCATGCACGGTTAGTGCAGAAGTGTAGCGTGAGTACATAAACAACATGTACCCAGTAAGTATAAAGTCTAACCTAGAAAAAGTAGTGACGAGGGGTTGACATCGACACTTACTATGGGCTACCAATAAAAGTACATGAGTTCTAAATAGCATGGGTCATGTAATCAAGATAATGACTAAATAAAAAGCAGGGAGTAAAGAATTTCTTTCACACGTGGTAAGTTCCAAATTAACTCCATCATGTATACTTTTAACCTTTCAAGACATGAAATGATATCAAATATATAATTAACTCTGAGTTTTAACACGCACGATTATGCCGATGTCGTACGGCCCGATCCAGAATAATGTGTAAACTACCGAGGGTCAAGAGAAATGAACCATAAATGCATCTATCTACTATCGAGGCGTTCGGCCCGCTCCCCAAGAAGACAGGATACTTTATAAGCTCTGACTTAAACGTTATTAAAGGCTAATACACAATGTAATACAAATTCCATTAACGGTCTTTCACAATTCCTCTAACAAGTTCCATTATAATATAGGCACTTTAATTAACAAGTAGGATGCAAACATCTCAAATAATTCATGATTTGAGTCCTAAGACTACCCGAACATAAGCATAATTAGTTGCTACGCACGGACTCTCATCACCTTGTATGTACATAGCCCCCACAATTAGAAGCAAAAAATAATTTAAATTACCTATAGGGAAAATTCCCTCTTACAAGGTTAGACAAGAGACTTACCTCATCTCAAGGCTCACTTTCCGGTCAAAATTCTACTCTAAAGTCCCAACTCGGTGCCGAACAATCCAAAGCTAGCCAAACATTATATAAATTAATCAATACACGTTCAAAAGTTCATATTCAAACTATTAGAGTGATTACCCAACCCTAATTTGAAGGATTCCTAAAATTCACCATTGGGCCAACGTGCCCGGATTCTGGAAATATTCGAAGAAAATTGTTACCCATAACCTCACAAACTCAAATATATAATTTTCACTCAATTCCCAAACCATTTTCGTGGTTAAATCCCATTTTTATCAAAACCTAGGTTTTTCATCTAAACCCATGATTTCATAAATTTTACATATTAAATATACCCATAATCTATGTATTAAACTCACATTGCTTAGAAATTACTTACCTCAATTTTCTAGGTGGAAACCCTCCTCTTTGAAGCTCTAAAGTCACCCAAGCGTGCAATAAATGAACCCAAAATAGCCTAAGTCCTGTTTTAAAAGGACCACACTGCCTCCAGCGATTCCGCACCTGCGGTCGCTGGGCCGCATCTGCGGGATCACTTCTGCTGACCAAGGTCCATTTCTACGGAAGTGCCTAGGCCGGCTGGTTTCGCTTTCGCGGACGGGAGTCCACTTCTGCGGCGAGCGCGTCGCACCTGCGATCCCATTCCGCATCTGCGATCGTCTTCTTCGTACCCGTGCCTCCGCATGTGCGGTCCATTCGCTGCTTCTGCGATTACTGGGCAGCCTGTGCTGCACCGCTTCTACAGTCCATGACTCACTTCTGCGAACTTGCACCTGCGGCTAGCCCTCCGCAGTTGCGATTGCACTAGAAACCTAGTGCTTCAGCTACTCTTCCAATTCCAAATGAGTTCCACACCTCATTCGATTAACACCCGAGGCCCCGCCCAAACATATCAACAAGTTTAAAATCATAAAACGAGCTCACTCGAACCCTCGAAACGCATAAAATAACATCAAAACTAAGAATCACACCCCAAACCAAATTGAATCAACTTATGAACTTCAGGTTCTTCCAATTTACTGCGAACGCGCCGAAACATACTTAAAATACTCGGAATGACACCAAAATTTGCGTGCAAGTCCCAAATAACCATACAGAACTATTCTTATGCTCGGAATCCCAAACGGACCTTGATAACACTAAAACTTACTCCAAATCAAATTTAAAGAACTTTAAAATCTTCAAGGTGCCAACTATTAGTATTAAGCGCCAAAATGCACCCGGATCATCCAGAACCCGATTCAAACATACGCCCAAGTCCAAAATCATCATACAAACCTATTGGAACTGTCAAATTCTAGTTCCTAGGCCATTTACTTAAAATGTCGACCAAAGTCAAACTTAGCATTTTAAAGCCAAATTAAGGAACCAAGTGTTCCGATTTTAACCAGAACCCTTCCAAGCCTCGAACTAACCATCCCCACAAGTCATAAAATAGTAAAAGCACATACAGGGAGTCTTATTTAGGGGAACTGGAATCTAGAAGGCAAAATGACCGGTCGGGTCATTACATTTTCAATTGCATCTTCTGTCTCTTGTCATTAACATGATTGTGGAAGAGACTTGTATTCCTATATCCTTCAGTAAACCATGTCATCCCAGCCTTCTGCTTTCAGTATTGCTCTTCTATGCTTAAGTATATCTTCAATTCAGCTTGTGCTTTTTATATCACTATTCTATTCTCAACTGTAGGTTCTTCCTCGAAAAGTATCTCCTTCACCTTCACAATGTCTGCCCTAATAGCAAGTAGTTATAATATGTCACCATATGTCTCCTTACTCCATTTAGATAGAGCAATATTTACCCTCTTTAGCTTTTACTTGAACATGAGATATGGATCTCCAATAAAGTCAGCAATCTACTTTTGCCTAACCACCTCATTAAATGTTTCATGTTTGGTCCAGAAGTTCAGGAACTTAAAACGCTTGATGAAGTTAGTAGCTTGTTCACCACAACTCATGAATATAGGGGTATGATCTGATCCAGTCCTAATAAGATGTTCAACCTTAATGGTATGTAATAGATTTTGTAATGATAAGTTCATAAACACTTTATCTAGCCTCTTAAAGATACACTTAGCATTTGGTCTACCATTCCACCAGGTGAATGGACTTCCTTTGTAGCCTAAATCAACTAGCCCACAAGAATTCACACAAAAAGCAAAGTCTTCATATTCAGGAGGGTGAACTGGCCGTCCCCCAATCTTCTCATCTTCATGTAGCACAATATTGAAATCACCACCAACAACCCAAGGCAACTCCATATCACTTGCAAAATAATACAGATTATCCCACAATTCCAGACTCTCAAGTTAAGAACATTTAATATATTCAAAAGTAAACATGATGTGCTGGCCAATATCTTGATGATATAGTTTGATAGTCACCTGTTGTGCAGTATCCATTACTAATTCCCACACTACAACAACATCAAAGAAAAGCCAGATCTTCCTATTAGTGTTAGAAATAACAGCTTCTATAGTAAGTCTTTTTCTATATATTTTAATATGTTTTGAGTTCTGAAAAGGTTTCATCAAAGCAACCACAAAGAATCCATGTTTCCTATGCATATTGATCACTCTTTGAAAGGCCGGTTGAGTTTTAACAGACCTTACGTTCCATATCAAGGTCTTGATCATCATTTGGTAACTGAACTGCCCTCTTGGGAAAAATTCTTGTAGGTTGAGGTACTTATTTAACTTGACAATGCTTCTTGACCTTCTTAACACTTCTGCCAGCAACTCTTAGAGATAAGTCTGCATCTCTAGCAACTACCTTGAAATTGCATGCAGTAGATTCATCTTCTCCCCCTTCCTCAATCTCACCTTGTTCTACCTCTACATTCTGAAGATCCACAGGTGCCACATTGTGAGTGATAATTTCATGTAGTATTTGTTTAGGTGACCTCAATGGGACATTGATTTGAAGTTGCATAGGTTGCTCAGTTCCTCACAGGCCACTGACAATGCCTCAATTGCACCTGAAGCCTTAGGAACAAAGGCCTGCTCATGTGACACCCTAGTTGCCTCCTTCAACCCCTAGTTATGTTGTTCCATTTCTCCTAAAGCCTCATGCATCACCTTGAATTACAATTCAGAGACTGAACCCAGATTAAGGTTTACTGTAGCAGTAGACACTGGAATTACTGTTCCATTGGATTCTTAAGGATTGCCATTGGCTGTTTTGGTGTTTGACCTCATTGTATCATCCAAGACCATTGTAAGAGCCTTTTTTACATGTCCTACACCATTACCATCTATCGCATGAGCTGCAACTATAGAGAAACCCATGGCAGTGTTGCTAGGGTTTACTATTCCATTACCTTTCACCTTCCCTGTAGCTTCTTCACCTGCACCCTCATTGATTCTAGCTTCTACAAGTGATTATGCACCTACTCCAATTTATTTTGTTGTGTTCTGTGTTATGGTTTGATCAAGAGCTTCAACCCTAGTTTCATGCATCCTAGGGTTTATTGTAGTTTGTGAATCTACTATGCCAGGCTGCTTTGCATGATCATTACTGTGAGCATTCTTATGAGTAGCATTGTTTAACTCCATCTCCTAAACTTCTTCACCCCGTGATGTGCATCTATTGCTTGTGGCATCAGTTGTTCCAATTCCCTTTGAGTTACCATTGTTTGTTGTTCTTGTGGTATCTACTGCCCTTGAAGAGCCTTCCATCATTTGTGATGGAACTTCTTGACAATAATGGTTAGATATCACATTAAGTACCTCTTTAGGAGTTCCAAACCTTCTTTGAACCCAATCCACAGTTCTTTCCTTTTGCGTGTCCACCCCAATTCCAGTAGTATTAGGATTAGGGTTAGGGTTGATTTCTTTAGCCGCTACAGTAGAACTCCCATTTCCTTTAGGATTTGGACTTAAATGTGATACATTCTCCTGTTGCTTATTTTCCTTGTCCTTGTTGGATTCATTTACCAATTGTTGCTTCTCCTTTTCTTTAACTTTGTTATCTCATTTGCCATTCGTAATTTGTAAGATTGGTTGCTCAATCTCTTCAACCTCAAGAGCATCAAACTTGTTCTTTGTAGTAACTGTTTCAGCATTGTACTTTCCCTTGACATTGCCATCTCCTTGTTATTTTGTAGCTTCAATTATATGGCCCCTATTATCCCTTTGATACTTGTTCTTTCTTCTTTGCATCCACTCATGCTTGGCAGGATTTGAAATTAGTTTACCACTATTTTTCCACTTGCGAGGACCTTGGTTGATACAGCTGTAGTACCAACTATTAGTAATAGGATAATATTTTATTTCTTGTCTAACAATTTCCCCAGTGGGTACAATTAAAACAATACCCATACTCGCTCACTTTACATTAGAAGATCCATCCGTGTACAAAGTTCAAGTTCCCAAATTTGACCTGGTAGAAACATGTACCTCATTTTCAGCTTCGTGAAGTAGGTTCGAGCTAAAGTCTTCTACAAAATTTGCTAGTATCTATGATTTTATAGCAGTTTGTAGTTGATAAATAATACTATACTCACTAAGTTCAATTTTCCATTTGGCTAATCTTTCTGATAACTCATGCTTATGTAAAATATTACGTAATAGAAAAGTTTCCACAACAGATATGAAATGATATTGAAATTCGGGTAGTAATTTTCTTGATGCCATTACTAATGCTAATGCTATTTTTTTAATTGTGGATATCTTGTCTCAGATTTTAATAATACTTTACTGACATAATAGATAGGAGATTGCACACCTTATTCCTCACAAACCAAAACTGTACTCATCGATATTTCAGATACGGCTAAGTAAACGAGTAATTGTTCCCTCTCCTTTGGTTTTGACAAGAAAGATGGCTTTGAGAGATATCTTTTTAAATCTCTCAATGCTTGTTGGAATTCTTCTATCCATTCAAACTTGTTTTGCTTTTTCAACAACCAGAAAAAATTGAAACATCTTTCAGAAGATTTGGATATGAATCTCCCCAAAGCTGCTACTCTTCCCGTAAGTCTCTGTACCTCTTTTTTTCTTGTAAGTACAATCGGGATTTCTTCAATTGCTTCGATTTGAGCTGGATTTACCTCGATCCCTCTGTTACAAACAAGAAAACCAAAGAACTTACCTGATGCAGCACCAAATACGTTTTTATGGATTCAACTTCATATTGTACTTCCGAAGAATTGCAAATGTTTCTTTCAAATGCTCGAGATGATCTTCGGCTTGTGTTTATTTCACCAACATGTCATCAATGTAAACTTCTGTAGTCTTAGACAAATATCTTGGAACATTTTGGTTACCAACCGTTGATATGTGGTTCCAGCATTCTTTAGACCAAAAGGCATAACTTTGTAACAATAAGTCCCCCTTGTTAATAATAAAAGAAGTTTTTTCCTCCTCTTCGGGATCCATTTTAATTTGATTATATCCAAATTAAGCATCCAAAAAATATAAAATCTCATGGCCTTCAGTAGAGTCAATTAATTGATTTATATGCGGTAAAGGAAATGAATCCTTAGCCCATGCCGTATTCAAATTAGTATAATCTACACATACTTGATGTAATGGCCCGACCAGTTATTTTAGTTTTTAGATCCTCATTTCCCTATTTATGACTCCCATATGTGTTTTTATTATTTTATGACTTTCAGGGATGATTGGTTTGGTCTTTGAAGGGTTCGAATTGGATTCGGAACAATTAGTTCCATAATAGTGGTCTAAGGTGGTCAAGTTTGACTTGAGTTAGCATTTTGAGTAAACAACCTCAGAACCGGGATTTGAAGGTTACAATAGGTTCGTATGATAATTTTGGACTTAGGCGTGCGTTCAGATTGAGTTTCGGGTGATCCGGTAGTGTTTCAACATTTAATGTTGAAAGTTGGCGCCTTGAAGGTTTTAGAGTCTCAACAATTTGGTTTGAAGTAGACTTTGGCGTTATCGATGTCTGTTTGGGATTTCCGGTCTGGGAATAGATTCGTATGGTAATTTGTGGCTTGTACGTAAAATTTGACGTCATAACGAGTTGTCTAAGCATGATTCGTCGCGTTCGGAGCTAGTTGAAGAGGTTGGAAGTTCTAAAGTTGATTAATTTGGTTTTAGGGTGTGATTCTTGGTTTCGATGTTGTTTTACATGTTCTGAGACTTCGAGTAGGTTCGTATTATATTTATAGACTTGTTGGTGAATTTGGACGGAGTCGCGGGTGGCTTGGACGTGTTTCGAACTACCCGGAGTTAAGTCCAAAATAATAGATTTTCTGCTACTGGTTTCCTTCTTCGCGAACGCGGAAGGTGCATCGCATTCGCGTTGAAGGATTTGGGCTGAGGGATCTTTGTTGTTTGCGTTCGTGTTAGTAGGGTTGCGATCGCGAATCTTTTGGGCCACTGACCTTTGCATTCACGATCGCTGGGTCGCGTTCGCGTAGAGGGAGGCTAGCTGGGGGGGGGAGATGCAGGCTTTCGCGTTCGCGAAGGGTGTTGATACCCAATTTTGCCCTCGTATTTTATAAAATATTATATACTTTCAAAATATTATTTTGTATTATTATCCAATTTACAAAAGCCATATAAGTATTTTCTATAATTTTCCCATAGTTTTTAAAGCTTTAAAATTGATTTCTTGCATTTAAATTGTTTAAATATTTATTTAATTACCCTTTCAAATTATTTTGTGATGACTTAATTATCCAAATTTATTATTTATACCCACATATATGTTTTATAATATTTTTATGTTATTTAATATAATTACATTTGTATTTTGAGCTATTTACATCATTTTACAATAATAACCTATATTCTATACATAATTACATTTATTGCATTGTTTATGCTAAAATAGCATTTTTATATTTTATAATGTTAAGCTATTATTTTCAATCATTTTACTGCATAAATATTATTTTTATTATTTATAAATTACTTTTTATAAATTATTTTAAATAAATTTTGTATATTTAATTTTATAGCCCAATGCAGGGCTTTCGGACCAAAATCTGGCCCAAAACATTTGGCCCATTCTATTTAGCCTTTCAGCAGCCCAAGACCAAACCACCCTTTTAAATCCGGTCGCGACCCGTCCAAACGACTCGCCCCGCTTCCCCTTTGATCTTGGCCGTTGATCTCAAATGATCAATGGCCCATAATAATCAAACCCTTCTCCTTATATCCCCCATAAAACGAATCCTAAAGACCACTCTTCTCATTTAGCCGCCTCTGCTCTTTCTACTCTTATCTTCTCTTCACAAACCTTAGCCGCTGTATCCCTAAATCCTCTCCAAATCCGTCCATAATATGGAATCCCTTCGTGATTCTCTTGCCTTATTCTACTACTATTCACGTGTTCGTGGTGTTACTTAGTATTTACCTAGCTTTGGTAAATACTGCTTTTCAAGACGGACCTAGTTGGCTCTAATTTTGTGAAGATCTGGCCGATGTTTCATCTATATATACTCTACAATGAACGATTCTTGCATTTCCGATCTGATTCATGGCCGTTGGACTCAACTAGGGTTTGAAATTTCTTTCACCCCTTTACCGGCTATGTTAGAAATTTCATGTTATCTTTTCTTTCCTTATTTAGGTTTAATTGATTGTTTTCCTTGTTTGTGCGTCCTAATCTATCACTATATAAACCCCTTCCCTGAGTGCCCTACCGCGTTCGCGATGAAGGATTTTGTGGCCAAGGGCAAGTTTACCTTCTGGATAGTGATGGTCTTTCCGCAATCGCGAAGAAGGACCACTAGGCAGAACACTTGTTAAAAATCATGGCTTAGGCTATTTTCTTCATTTCTCACATTTCTTGGCCGATTCTAGAGCTTCTTGGAGAGGGATTTTCACTTAGCAATTGAATGTAAGTGATTTCTACCTAATGTGAGTTTAATACATAGATTATGGGTGGATTTTAACATAGAAATTGTAGAAATTATGGGATTATGTTGAAAAGCCTAGGATTTAAAAAAAGGATTAGACCACGAAATTGATTATGGAATTGAGTAAGAATTATATATTTGAGTTCGTAAGGTCATGGGTAACATTTATCTACGAAAATTTCCAAAATCCGGGCATGTGGGCCCGTGGGTGACTTTTAGGAACTTTTCGATTGGGTTGGGTTATTGCTCTAATAGATGTATTATGAACTTTTGAGAATATATTAATTAGTTTGAAAAGACTTTTGACTAGTTTCGGGTTGCTCGGTGTTATTTTGAGGCTCATAGTGTGGTTGAGGGCCAAGAAGAGGGCTTGAAAACAAGGCAAGTCTCTTGCCTAATCTTGTAAGAGGGAATTATTCCCATAGGTGCTTAAATTATTATTTGTTACTAGTTATGGGTTCTACGTATGCACGATGTGACGAAAGTCTGTACGTAGCTAAAAATCATGTTCAAGTCCGGGTAGACTTAGGACATTATCATGAAATATTTTTACTATTTGAACTGAACTTATTAGTTAAACTACTTAATTTTATAATTGAAATGTGAGTAGGTATTATGTTAGGCCGAGTTTTATTACCTTGAGTTTTGGCAGAATACTTGATTGTTGGTGAAAATTATGCTTTCTTTGAGTGCCATCCTTGTGTTGTAGTTGTTTGAATCATAGTTCAAAGAGTTTCACTATTCATATATATATATATATATATATATATATATATATATATATATATATATATATATATATACTTGCATCGGGCCGTACGACCTCGGTAGTGTATGTACAGGATTATTATGGATCGGTTTGTACGACCTCGGCATAATGTGTGCGTAATATTGCTAGGAGTCTGAATGTATATGATATTTCCTTCGTGACTTGAGATTTGATATTTACTTGATGGTTCTTATCTGTTGAGATGGCATGTGATATTTGGGGATTTAAAATTGATATATTTTCCTTAAAGATCACGTTATTTGTTGTTTCTTATTCCATTATTACTATTGTATTTCATGCCTATTTATAATTCTTACACTTTATTTATTGACCACTAGTAAGTAAACCGAAATTTCTTGGAAGACATTCCATTTTGGCCCAAACCATTGGCACCAATATGCATACATTGTGATAGTCAAGCGGTAATTGGAAGGGCTGGGAGCGTTATGTATAATGGTAAATCTCGTCATATACGACGAAGACATAAAACCGTTAGGCAATTACTCTCTAGAGGAATTATCACGATTGACTATGTAAAGTCAAGTGATAATGTGTCAGATCCACTTACAAAAGGCCTAACTAGAGAGGTAGTTGAGAAATCATCAAGGGGAATGGGGCTATGGCCGAGAACAAGTCATTGTGGCGGTAACTCTACCTAGGAGACTGGAGATCCCAAGATCTAGGTTCAAGGAGATCAAACAAAGTCATTAATGACGGTTCAACATTGTCAAATAAAATTTTAGTCCGTTCTCGTGATGAGACAATGTTCAGTACCAAGGATAAAGCATTAAGGCCTTTTAATGATTTCTAAATTTGATACGGGGTATATCAAATAGTGTATCTATAGGATGACACGTTTAGGAATCACCTATATAAGTGTGAAGTATTAGCCGCTTCAAGGAGAACTTTGTAAGGCCAGTTCTCTATGCACTTATGAAACCAGGCGGTGTTCATGGCTGAAACGAACACAACAATGAGAACCAAAGACGGTTAAGGGTTGATTGTGTGACTTATGGTTGTCTAGGTATACACCAAAGATCGACGGTTCAAAGATATCAAATCTACCGATTGACCGAGTATATCCGACATAAGTTTACTACGGAAAGTTCAAAGGGAAACCTACTTATCCAGATGCGATTAATCCTTGCTTGCAAATCACACAGTTTTTCCATGCATACTTCCGTGATATAGCCATTCCCCATTCATGTGGGGGATTGTTGAGATTTTGTTTTTAAGATGAAATAGTCTTAAAATGAGGGTGAATGGGAAATGGATGGAAAATGAAATTTTGAGTAAAATTTTAAGTTTTCCCCTCTTGGCAATGAGACATTGTCCCATATTGAAAGAGGAAAAGATTTTTGGTGGGTATATATATAATTTCTCTTCTTGTAGCTCTTAAAGAGTTAAGAAGAAAGCAAGCCTCGCGCCGTCGTCGTCGTCGCTCGCTCGGCTCGGCTTCGGCTACGGCTACGGCTTCGGCTTCGGATTTGGATTTGGATTTGAATTTGGTCAAATGATCGATTGATTGATTAATTTTTTGGACCAAATTTATTTGTTAATAGTAAATATTAACGTAAAATTATCCGCATTTGTAACGGATATGTTCCAATCCGACCACCAGCTGCGACAACAAGCCGCCTAATGCTCTTCCCACCATGGCCAAGTGCTTGCTCCACAAACATGCTAATGCATGCTCCACCATGGAGGGTGGACGGTCGTTCTTCTTCAACACTGGCTGCTATATATATGTGCAGCAGCTGTTGAAGAAAGACACACACAATACACAAAACACAAAACTAAAATCGCTCAACAGATTTGGCTATACATTGCACTCCTTCCTCTCAGCATTTCCATACGATTTTCTGAGTTTCTACTCACTTCAAACAAAGCAACTGTAAGTGTGATTTGCTACTGAACTTTGTGTTCGCTTAAACACTGGGGTTTGAAGTACCACTACACCAGTGTGTTATTCATTCTATCCTGGGAGGAAATAATCCATAACCTTGGGTACTAGGAGGGGATTAAATTCCTTAAGGAAACACTGTGAATTCAGTGGGCTCGAATTTATTACTGTTTCATTACGATAACTTATATTTTTCAGAATTATTATTTACAAATACAGCAATATTGGCGGGACTAGCAATCTTAAGGAATTTAATATTTATTTCTGAATTTGTGTTATTCTTATTATTCTGCAAACTAAAACCTTTGTGGTTTTGTGTACTCCCGTTTTGGAGAGTAAAGCCTTCGTGGTGTTTTGTTGGAGATTAAAATCTACGTGATTTTTACTCCCTATAACCTTTGTAATAGCCAATAGGCGGGGTCCCTTCTGTATAGTGGCGTGGAGACGTCAAAAGAATTGTGGAATGCGCTTGAAAAGAAATATAAAACTGAAGATGCCGGGATGAAGAAATTCATTGCCGCAAGATTTTTGGACTACAAAATGGTAGATAGCAAGTCTGTTATTACCCAAGTCCAGGAATTACAAGTGATTATTCATGATCTACTTGCTGAAGGTCTTGTCATCAATGAAGCATTCCAAGTAGCAGCAATGATTGAGAAGTTACCTCCGTTGTGGAAGGACTTCAAAAATTATTTGAAACACAAACGAAAGGAAATGTCCCTTGAAGATCTCATTGTTCGATTGAGAATCGAAGAGGACAATAAAGCTGCTGAAAGGAGAGGCCGTGGAAATTCAACAATAATGGGAGCAAATATTGTTGAAGATAACAAAAAGAGGAAGAAGGCTTCTGATCCGAAATACAACCCAAGCAAGAAGCGGTTCAGTGGAAACTGCTACAACTGTGGGAAAAACGGACACAAATCTACGGAGTGTCGTGCTCCAAAGAAAGACAAGAAAAGGGGTCAAGCAAACATGGTAGTAAATCATGATGATGTTGATAACTTGTGTGCCATGCTTTCTGAATGTAACTTGGTGGGAAATCCTAAACTGTGGTGGTTTGATTTAGGAGCCACTCGCCATGTTTGTGCAGTTAGAGAAGCTTTTGCTACTTATGCTCCTGCTGGACCCGGAGACACAGTTTATATGGGAAATGCTTCAACAGCAAAAGTTGAAGGATATGGGAAGATATTTCTGAAAATGTCTTCTGGCAAGGTCATGACTTTGAACAATGTCCTTCATGTTCCCGAAATGAGAAAGAATTTAGTCTCTACTGGACTTCTTGTTAAGCACGGTTTTAAGTGCATTTGTTTGTCCAACAAGGTTGTCATAAGTAAGAATGAAATATTTGTAGGAAAATTTTGCCTCACCGAGGGCCTTTTCAATCTGAATGTAATGGTTGTAGAAAACAATAATAATATTTCAGCTTCTTCTTACTTACTTGAGTCAAATGATTTATGGCATGTACGTTTGGGTCATGTCAATTATAAAACCTTGCGGAAAATGATTAACTTAGAAGTACTGCCTAAGTTTGAATGCGAAAAATCAAAATGTCAAACATGTGTGGAATCTAAGTATGTTAAACATCTTTATAAGTCAGTTGAAAGGAATTCAAATCCTTTAGACTTAATTCACACAGATATTTGTGACATGAAGTCAATACCATCTCGCGGTGGAAAGAAGTATTTCATAACTTTTATTGACGATGGTACTCGATATTGCTATGTTTACTTACTGAATAGTAAAGATAAAGCAATAGACGCATTTAGGCAATACAAAAATGAAGTTGAAACGCAACTTAACAAGAAAGTAAAAATGATAAGAAGTGATAGGGGTGGTGAATATGAATCTCCTTTTGAAGAAATATGTTTAGAATATGGAATTATTCATCAAACAACAGCCCCTTACACGCCCCAATCTAATGGGATTGCGGAAAGAAAGAATCGCACATTAAAGGAGATGATGAATGCGTTGTTGATAAGTTCTGGTTTGCCACAGAACTTGTGGGGGAAAGCCATTCTTACGGCTAATTGAATATTAAATCGAGTGCCCCATAGCAAAACACAATCCATTCCATATGAAAAATGGAAAGGAAGGAAGCCCAAATTGAATTATTTTAAAGTGTGGGGGTGTTTGGCAAAAGTGCAAGTTCCTAAACCCAAAAGGGTAAAGATAGGACCGAAAACCGTTGATTGTGTTTTCATAGGATATGCGACAAATGGTAAAGCATATCGATTTCTGGTTCATAAATCAGAAAATCCCGACATTCATAATAATACGGTTATAGAATCAGATAATACTGAGTTCTTTGAAAATATATAGCCGTATAAAAAGGAATGTGAGTCGTTTGGTGGAGGATCTAAACGACCTCGGGAAGAAACAAAAGAAAGTACATGTAATCAGGAGGATCCAAGACGTAGTAAACATCAAAGAACGTCTACTTCATTTGGACCAGATTTTGTGACTTTCTTATTGGAGAATGAGCCTCAAACATTTAAAGAAGCTATGACTTCTTCGGAATCATTGTTTTGGAAAGAGGCAGTCAATAGTGAAATAGAATTCATATTGAACAACCATACATGGGAATTGGTTGATCTTCCTCCTGGAAATAAACCTTTGGGTTCTAAATGGATTCTTAAGAGAAAAATCAAAGATGATGGCACTATTGATAAATTCAAGGCATGACTCGTAGTCAAAGGGTATAGACAACGAGAAGGTCTAGACTACTTTGATATATACTCTCCAGTTACAAGAATTACGTCCATACGGATGTTAGTAGCATTAGCTGCAGTGTATGGTCTTGAAATTCATCAAATGGATGTTAAGACGGCCTTCTTAAATGGAGAGTTGGAGGAAGAAATTTACATGGAACAACCTGAAGGGTTTGTGGTTCCAGGTAAAGAAAAGAAGGTATGTAGACTTGTTAAGTCTCTTTACGGACTAAAACAAGCACCCAAACAATGGCATGCGAAATTTGACCAAACAATGTTGTCAAATGGTTTTAAGATAAATGAATGTGATAAATGTGTGTACATTAAAAATGTTCCAAATCACATAGTCATTGTTTGCCTATATGTGGATGATATGCTGATAATGAGTAATGACATTGCCAACATAAATGCTACTAAGCGTATGCTCAATAGCAAGTTTGATATGAAAGACTTGGGAGTTGCTGATTTAATTCTGGGAATTAAGATCCATAAGACTCCTCAAGGTCTGGCATTGTCACAATCTCATTATATTAAGACAGTACTTGAAAAATTCAAGCACTTGGGCTTTAAAGTTGCAAAGACTCCAATTGACGTGAATCTTGCATTAGCAAAGAATAAAGGCCAAAGCATATCACAATTGGATTATGCTCGTGTGTTGGGATGCTTAATGTATATCATGAATTGTACACGACCAGATATAGCTTGTGCTATAAGTAAACTGAGTCGATATACGAGCAATCCAGGCCAATCTCATTGGATGGCAATGAAACGAGTTTTGGGATATTTAGAACATACCCAGAACTTTGACTTGCACTACAGTAAATTCCCTGCGGTGATTGAGGGATACTGTGATGCAAATTGGATCACCGGTTCAACTGATTCTAAGTCCACGAGTGGATATGTATTCACTATTGGTAGAGGAGCGGTATCTTGGAAGTCGTCCAAACAAACATGTATTGCCCGCTCTACAATGGAGGCTGAATTCATAGCCTTAGATAAAGCCGATGAAGAAGCTGAATGGCTCCGGAATTTCTTGGAAGACATTCCATTTTGGCCCAAACCGTTAGCACCAATATGCATACATTGTGATAGTCAAGCGGCAATTGGAAGGGCTGGGAGCGTTATGTATAACGGTAAATCTCGTTATATACGACGAAGACATAAAACCGTTAGGCAATTACTCTCTAGAGGAATTATCACGATTGACTCTGTAAAGTCAAGTGATAATGTGTCGGATCCACTTACAAAATGTCTAACTAGAGAGGTAGTTGAGAAATCATCAAGGGGAATGGGGCTATGGCCTAGAACAAGTCATTGTGGCAGTAACTCTACCTAGGAGACTGGAGATCCCAAGATCTAGGTTCAAGGAGATCAAACAAAGTCATTAATGACGGTTCAACATTGTCAAATAAAATTTTAGTCCGTTCTCATGATGAGACAATGTTCAGTACCAAGGATAAAGCATTAAGGCCTTTTAATGATTTCTAAATTTGATACGGGGTATATCAAATAGTGTATCTACAGGATGACACGTTTAGGAATCACCTATGTAAGAGTGAAGTGTTAGCCGCTTCAAGGAGAACTTTGTAAGGCCAGTTCTCTACGCACTTATGAAACCAGGCAGTGTTCATGGCTGAAACGAACAAAACAATGAGAACCAAAGACGGTTAAGGGTCGATTGTGTGACTTATGGTTGTCTAGGTATACACCAAAGATCGACGGTTCAAAGATATCAAATCTACCGATTGACAGAGTATATCCGACATAAATTTACTACGAAAAGTTCAAAGGGAAACCTACTTATCCAGATGCGATTAATCCTTGCTTGCAAATCACACAGTTTTTCCATGCATACTTCCGTGATATAGCCATTCCCCATTCATGTGGGGGATTGTTGAGATTTTGTTTTTAAGATGAAATAGTCTTAAAATGAGGGTGAATGGGAAATGGAGGAAAAATGAAATTTTTGAGTAAAATTTTAAGTTTCCCCCTCTTGACAATGAGATATTGTCCCAAATTGGAAGAGGAAAAGATTTTTGGTGGGTATATATATAATTGCTCTTCTTGTAGCTCTTAAAGAGTTAAGAAGAAAGCAAGCCTCGCGCCGTCGTCGTCATCGCTCGCTCGGCTCGGCTTCGGCTACGGCTACGGCTTCGGCTTCGTATTTTGATTTGGATTTGGTCAAATGATCGATTGATTGATTAATTTTTTGGACCAAATTTATTTGTTAATAGTAAATATTAACGTAAGATTATCTGCATTTGTAACGGATATGTTCCAATCCGTGTACTGACCACCAGCTGCGACAACAAGCCGCCTAATGCTCTTCCCACCATGGCCAAGTGCTTGCTCCACAAACATACTAATGCATGCTCCACCATGGAGGGTGGACGGTCGTTCTTCTTCAACACTGGCTGCTATATATATGTGCAGCAGCTGTTGAAGAAAGACACACACAATACACAAAACACAAAATTGAAATCGCTCAACAGATTTGGCTATACATTGCACTCCTTCCTTTCAGCATTTCCATACGATTTTCTGAGTTTCTACTCCTTCGTTCTGCATTGTTTTAACTTCAAACAAAGCAACTGTAAGTGTGATTTGCTATCGAACTTTGTGTTCGCTGAAACACTGGGGTTTGAAGTAACACTACACCAGTGTGTTATTCGTTCTATCCTGGGAGGAAATAATCCATAACCTTGGGTACTAGGAGGGGATTAAATTCCTTAAGGAAACACTGTGAATTCAGTGGGCTCGAATTTATTACTGTTTCATTACGATAACTTATATTTTCCAGAATTATTATTTACAAATACAGCAATATTGGCGGGACTAATACAACCTTGGAGGGAATGGACTGCCTTCTTGGAGGCTTAGTAGCAGATATTTCCTCGCCGGAGAGATCAAGCACTCCAATACTTTAACTAAACTTGAGGGAGATCTTCCCCTATAATGGTAGTTGAAGGAAAGAATTATGTAAGTACACATATTTGAGAAAACCGTTTGTGGCTTCTACAATTGATATATGAACAATGTGACTTAATGAGATACATCTTTCAAAACTGTGACGACTCAAAAATCCAACCAGTCGCGATAGCGCCTAACGCACTAGGCAAGCCAAACATGCCAAAACGGAAACAACTAAATAATACAAATCTAAAAGCATTAACACAATATATTATCGTAATTACAAGATAAATCCCCCGTAACTGGTAAATACAGAGTCATGAGCTCTAATACGGAAATACAAATCTGAAATGGCCAAATAGCATACTGAAATAAAGACAACAATGTATAAGAAAAAAGACACCAAGACTGCGGTCGAGAATGCAGCTCTACCTCGTCTCTAGATGATCACCTCGACAAGAACCTCTGCTACTGATGACTGGGTCTGACACCTGAATCTGCATAATTAAGTGTAGAGTATAACATGAGTACGACCGACCACATGTACTCGGCAAGTGTCATAACTAACTTCCGTGAGGTAATGGAAGCAAGAATTATAAATGATACTTGCTATAACCTGTACAATTCATAAATTCAACAAGTACAGAACAATAATGTGATCAAGTTATAAAGCACAAAAAGAACCATCTCTGTGTGTATGCATAATTACTCAAGTACTCTGCTCAGTCAATGTTCAAACATATAAAGATGATATGCAAATAAATCAGGTAAATAACCACGGATGCAAATAAAGATAATACGAAAAATCCAAAACAAACACTGGCAAGGTTTTCCTCAATATTTCCATATCCATACCAAACCACTGATCAGTTTTTCTCAAATCTGCATGTACACTATCAAGAGAGAAACATGAGAGGGTGAACCTAAGGGGATGGATCCATAACTATACGCAACACGACCAATTCAACGTGCTATCATCCCCGGCATAGTCACAGGCTCAATATCATAATCCGCCCGGCGTGGTCACAGACTCAATATCATAATCTGCCTGGCATGGTCACAGACTCAATATCACAATCCGCCCTGCGTGGTCACAAGCTATATCACAATATGCCAGGCGTGGTCACAAGCATAACAACATAATCCTCCCGGCGTGGCCATAGGTATAATAACACAATCCGCCCCGGTGTGGTCACAAGCATCCAGTCCAAATCATATCACATAGAAGAAAATATACAAGAATACATGTATATGATCAAGGTATATCAGGTGTCATTCTCCTGGACTGGTATAGATGACATGCTAAAGTGTTTGCAGGGACAAAGTCCCAATCACCTAGACTTTTCTCAAGGATGGTCCTTTGCGTGGGTACCGCACACTTAGTCCCAACCACCTAGATCTCTTTTGCATACTTCCTACGGCTTTTCTTCCTCTTCTCATAATACTACAAAACAAAAATCAAACACTATAAAAATAATATAAAAAACAAAAATAAAAAAAAAAGCGGTAAAGTTGGGTTGCCTCCCAATAAGAGCCTAATTTAAAGTAGCGGCACGACTTGAACCACTTTTTGCCTCCACCTTGAACTTATGAATTGTACCCCTAATAGGGCATCCAGTCTGTAGCTATGCTCCTTTGGTGGGACTACAAAGATAACTAGGCCAAATAATAAATTTTTCACTCTACACTTCTCGACCTTTAGATGAGGAATGAAATTTTTTCTCTCTCGCACGACAAATCCAAGAATGTAAGCAGCTTGTTCCTCTTCCGTTGACTCCTCCAAAGGTTCAGATGACTCGATGTCCATGTCATCATCTAAACAAAATGTCAAAAAATGTTTAGAATGAGGACCAACACGCCCCAACTTTGGAATTGTATTACTATTTACATGCACTAGAGTCTTCAAATATAACATTATATACTCCATCATATGAATCTAGAACATTCTTCCCAACATTGACATCCTCAAGAACAATATGGTCTAATGATTGGTATTCTCGTTTTAGCTCCACAATTTAGTCTAGAAGATTTTTTTCAGCTTCACACAACTCATCATTAAATTGTTGGGCGTTGAACGCATCAACCTTTACACTCAAATCTGCATCCAAGTTGTGCAAAGCCAAGCCAAACCTATTAATTTCTTGTGTAAGTTCAACTCTCTCCTTCGACCAATCATTCACCAACTTTGTTAGAAGATAACGGCATTCTGCATATTCCCTTAATCGAGAATATTCGTCCCAATACCAGCCCTTACTCCCATATCCAAATTCAAACCTCCCAGAGTTCAGGTCATGACAAGCCCAAAAAGACGGGCCATAAAAGTCTTCCGTCAACTAAGCATCTTCATCAATAACCTTACCTCCGGATATTTCATCCCCAGATATCATGTTGAGGGAACTAGAAACACACTAAGAGAAAAATAAAATTGTTATAAAAATAAAAATATTAACAAAAAGAAAAAAAAACAAAACCTGTAAAGATAAAAGTAAAAGTCTGATCTAGAAAAATAGTTAATTATAAGTCCTCGGTAACGGCGCCAAAAACTTGTTGCGTCCAAACGCACACGCAAGTATACGCAGTCGTCAAGTAACAAAGTAATAAGATAGAGTGTCGAACCCACGAGGACTTGTTATCAACTATTAACTAGATCAGACTATCCTAATTATCTAAACAAGGACTAAACCTAAAAGTAGTGATACTAAAGTAATTAAACTAAAAAGAAAATAAATAATGAACTCTGAACAAAGGAAGAACAGATTTTTATATTATCAATGTAATTAAAACGATCTAGGGTTATGGGCTACCTAACATTCCTATTTTATTCTTTAATTGAATTGACTAACTAATTCATCTAGTTTATTGGTTGACAGGGTTAATATTGCTCATAAGAATCTGTCGAGTTCTTACGCGCCTATTCAAGCTAATCTAACGCCTATATGTCTATGAAATTAGAACTAACAAGAACGTATTTGTAATTCCTATTAATCAACCAAGCAAGGCAATCGGGTATATGTCTATCCTAACCGCGAATCCGTTCCCTGATGCCCAGGTTCAAGAACTTGCTCTACTCAATTCTATATGCAATCTAGAATTTCCACTTTCGAGTTCAACTTTAGATTCGTAGATAGTATTTAATTGGTGATCAAGCAATCAAATAATTAAGCGTAGGATTGAATAAATAAACTAACATGATAAATCAAGAAACCAAAATCAATATTCGATAAACAATAGCCATGGAAGCACCATAACCCTAAAAAATGAAGTTTAGTTCCACATAGACATGATAGCCAAACAACAAATCATACAAAGAAACATAAAATTTACTAAGTTTGGTGGAAGAGATGATGAAATCCGGCCTCCACGGCGGCTCCTTGCTCCCCTAGGTCGAATCTCCTTCAAAAAGTGTGTTCCCTCACTAAAAGAGGCATTTTTGGATTATATATTGCGTCCAAAAGTAGTGGGCCAAATGTTTCCTTTTCCAAATCAGCTTCAGGGATTAAGGCTGGGGTACATGCTTTGCGTCCGCCTCAGCTTGAACTTCTCAGCATCGGATGCTGGGGTGGATGCTTCGCGACCACCCTCTGTTCCCTAAACCTTGTTGTGCCCAAGTGTGGATACTAAGGTGGACTTTCTCCCGACTTCACTGCTAAGGGTGCTCCAAATAGCCTTTTTTGCAAGGTTGGAAGCGACGCATCCACCCTCTTCTCCTATAGTCGGAGCACCTTTTCTTCATATTTTTGCACTCCTAACATTCTAAACCATCACATACAACTTAATTAGTCATAAAATTAATAATTAACCCATGTTGGGCATTTTAAAGACCCAATAGCACCAAAAAGCGGTTAAAATATGGATAAAGTAACATTAAAACATATAAGAATATGCCCAACATCACGGACTCCACTTTAAACCCGACTTATTGCTTCTGCGGTCAAAATCATGCACATGCGCTCCCGCACCTGCGGAAAACCCTCTGCACCTGCAATCCCAGCTCTTCAGCCAACCTCCGCTTCTGCGGACCCATTGCAGAAGCGCATCCGCTTCTGCGGAAACCTTTGCACATATGCGGTCCTTCCCCCATCCAAGTCACACTCGCTCGTCAGCAACAGAGGCCGCATCTGTGGCCCATCCCACTGCAGATGTGAAAACACCAGGAATCGGATTTTTCAACAATTTCTCTAAGTCCAAACATGATCTGTAACTCATCCGAAACACACCCGAGGCCCCAGGGACCCCAACTAAACATACCAAAAAGTTCTAAAATACAATACAAACTTACTCGAAGCCTCAAATCACATCAAACAACACCAAAACAATAAATCACATCCCAATTCAAGCCTAATAAAACTAATAAACTTCCAACTTCTAAAACTCATACCAAATCATATTAAACCAACCCGGAATGACCTCAAATTTTGTACTTAAGTCCCAAATGATAAAACGATCCTATTCAAACTCCCGAAACCAAAATACGAACCCGATATCACTAAAGTCAACTCTCGGTCAAACCTATCAACCTTCCAAACCTTCAACTTTCCAACTTTCGCCGAAAGTTACCAAACCAACCTACGGACCTCCAAATCAAAATCCAGACATACACCCAAGTCTGAAATCACCATACAAAGCTATTGGAACCATCAAAACTCCATTCTAGAGTCGTCTACGCAAAAGTCAAACTCTGATCAACTCTTTAACTTAATCTTCCAACTTTGGGACTAAGTGTCCCAATTTACTCTGAAACCTCCACGAAATAAAATCAACCACCCCGAAAAGTCACAAAACCTCAAAAACACATATATAAGGAATCAAACAGGGGAAACGTTGCTAAAATACTCAAAACGACCGGTTGGGTCATTACATTATCCCCTTCTTAAACAAATATTCGCCCTCTAACGGGTCTAGAATCATACCTGGAGTCTCAAAGAGGTAAGGATATCTACTCTGCATCTCCCGCTCTATCTCCTATGTAGCCTCCTCGACCGGCTGAACCCTCCAGTGAACCTTCACCGAAGCTATATTCTTCGACCTCAACTTTTAAAACTGTCAGTCCAAAATGGCCATCGGCTCCATATCGTAACTGAAATCCCATCTAGTTGTATCATGCCGAATTTTAAAACATGTGACGGATCACCATAATACTTTTGGAGCATAGACACATGAAATACTAGGTGAACACCCGATAAACTAGGTAGCAAGGCAAGTTTGTAGGCAACCTATCCCACTCTCTCAAGGACCTCAAAAGGTACAATATACCTAGGGCTCAACTTGCCCTTCTTCCCGAACCTCATCACACCCTTCATGGGTGAAACTCTGAGCAGAACCTTCACACCCACCATATATGCAAAACCACGAGCCTTCATGTCCGCATAACTCTTCTGCCTGAAATGTGTTGTACGAAGTCGCTACTGGATCAACTTTACCATCTCCAGAGCATCACGGACCAAATCAGTGCCCAACAACCTAGCCCCTCAGGCTCAAACCAATCAACCAGAGAACGACATCTCCTCCCATATAAGGCCTCGTAAAGAGCCATATGGATACTCGACTGAAAGCTTTTGTTGTAGGAGAACTCTGCTAACGGAAGAAACTGATCCCACGAACCCCCAAAATTAATAACACAGGCATGTAACATGTCCTCCAAGATCTGAATAGTGCATTTGGATTGTCCTTTCATCTGGGGTGGAATGATGTACTCAACTCTACCCGTGTGTCCAACTCTTGTTGCACCGCTCTCCAAAACTGTGATGTGAATTGCGTGCCTCGATAAGAAATAATGGAAACGAGCATGCCATATAGGCAGATAATCTCTCGGATGTAGATCTGAGCCACATGTTCTGGAGAATAGGAAGTCATCACCAGAATAAAGTGTGCGAACTTAGTCAACCGGTCCACAATAACCCAGACCGCGTCATATTTCTTCAATGTCCGTGGTAAGCCTAACACAAAATCCATAGTGATGCGCTTCCACTTCCACTCCGGTATGTCCAATCTCTGAATTAACCCTTTCAGTTTTTGATGATCATATGTCACTTGTTGACAATTCAAACATCGAGAGACATAAGCAACAATATCTTTCTTCATTCTTTGCCACCAATAATGTTGTTTCAAGTCACGGTACATCTTCATGACACCTGGCTGAATGGAATAGCGTAAGTTTTGAGCCTCCTCAAGGATCAATCTCTCAACCCATCAACATTTGGAACACAAATCCAGTCTTGAAGCCGCATATCACCATCATCCCCAATCATAACCTCCTTAGAACCACCCCGCTGCACAGTGTCCTTCAACACCAACAAGTGAGGATCATCAAACTGGCGAGCCTTGATACGCTCCAACAATAATGAATGTTCCACAACACAAGCAAGAACCCGATTAGGCTTCGAAATATCCAATCTCACAAACTAATTGGCCAAAGCCTGAACATCCATGGCTAGTGGCCTCTCTATTACCGGTAAATATGCCAAACTGTCTATACTCCCAGCCTTCCTACTCAATGCATCGGCCACCACATTGGCCTTCCCCAGCTGATATAATATGGTGATATCATAGTCTTTCAGCAACTCTAACCATCTCCCTTGCCGCAGATTAAGGTCCTTCTTGAATAGGTGATGGAAACTCCGATGGTCTGTATAGACCTCACATGGAACGCCATATAGAAAGTGCCTCCAAATCTTCAGCACATGAACAATGGCTGCCAACTCTAAATCATGCACAAGATAATTCTTCTCATGAACCTTCAATTGCCGAGACGCGTCGGACCATATGAAAGGAGCACCCTTCTGGATCAATCTAGTATATGGTTCAGCAATTGACGAGAAACCCTCCACAAAATGGCAATAATAACCAGCCAAACCAATGAAACTCCAGATCTTAGTAGCAGAAGATGGTCTAGGCCAACTTTGAACTGCCTCAATCTTATCTAGATCTATCTTGATCCCCTCACTAGACACCATGTGCCCCAAAAATGCCACCAAATCAAGTCAAAACTCACAATTGGAGAATTTAGCATATAGTTTCTTCTCCCTCAAAATTTAGAGCACGATCCTCAGATATTGCTCATAGTCCTCATAGATGCGTAAATACACCAATATATCATGAATGAAAACTATGACAAAGTAATCAAGATAGGTCTGAAATACATTGTTCATCAAGTGCATAATGGTTCCTGGGGCATTGGTCAGCCCAAAAGACATCCTAGAAACACATAGTGACCATAGCGGGTCCTGAAGATCGACTTCAGAATGTCTGAATCCCGAATCTTCAACTGATGATACCATGTCCTCAAATCAATCTCCGAGATCACCCTAGCACCCTGAAGGGTACTTGTTCTTAACTGTAACCTTGTCCAGCTGCCTGTAGTCAATAAACATCCTCTTAGTACCATCTTTCTTCTTCACAAATAGAAACGGTGCACCCCAAGGCGACAAACTAGGCCTAATGAAGCCCTTATCATGTAGCTCTTATAAATATTCCTTCAACTCCTTCAAATCCTTCAACTCTATAGGTGCCATATGGTACAGTGAAATAGAGATGGGCTGAGTGTCCGTCACCATATCAATACCAAAATCAATGTCGTTGTCGGGTGGCATACCCGGAAGGTCTACTAGAAACACATCTATGAAGTCTCTCACTACCGGAACTGACTCAACGATAGGAGTATCAACACTAACATCCCTCACGAAGTCCAAGTATGCCAAACATCCTTTCTCAACCATCCGTTGAGACTTCAAATATGAAATCACTTTACTAGGAACATTATCTAAGGAGCATCTCTACTCTAACCTCAGCACCCCAGGCATCGCCAATGTCACGTTCTTAGCATGACAATCAAGGATAGCGTGATATGGTGACAACTAATTCATGCCCAAAATCACGTCAAAATCAACCATGCTTATCTGTAAGAGATCAACTCTCGTCTCATAACCCCTAATAGTCACCACACACGACCGATATACACGGTCCACAACAATAGAATCACCTACCAGCATAAATATAAGAACAAACATAGCTAAAGAATCACGAGGCATATCCAAATAACGAGAAACGTATGATGACACATATGAATAAGTGGGACTAGGGTCAAATAACACTGAAGCATCCCTGTGGCACACTGAAATAATACACGTGATTATGGCGTCGGAAGAAACTGCCTCTGGCCTGGCCGGAAATGCGTAGCAACGGGCAACGAGCCTGGACACCACTTGATCGACCTCCCCCTCTGGGGAAACCCCAAACTATCTGAGTCCCACCCCTAGCTGGTTGTGTGGGTGGTGTAGTTGTTAGTGCTGAAATCATAATCTGAAAGCTCTACTGTGGAGCCCTACTCAACAGTCTAAGGAAATCTCTCTTGAGATGACACAAGTCTCCATACTCATAATAACCCCTCTTGTAAGGCTGTTGACCCTGATAAGCTAAAGAGTTTCTCGTGGAAACCTTAGCATATGGAGCACGGTAAGAACTCTGTGCCAAGAGCGAACTGAAGATGATTGAGCTAGGCGTGTGCTGTAGGAACTGTGGCTAAATGAAGAACTACAAGGAATGTGACGAGCTGTCTAAACGGGTCTAGAAGGACGGCCGCTGCTGTAATGTGACTGACCTCCGGATGGGGCACTACTGAAACTACCTGAACCATGAGGCCTCTTGGCCTCCCACTCCTCATGCTCAAGCCTGCGAACTTGCTCCAGACATCTAACAATCTCGACCACCTTGTCAAACCTAGCATCCGTCTCTACCTCTCAAGCCATATTGTAGCATAAACCATAGTTGAGGCCATCAATGAACCTCCCAATCCCCACTCCCCCCTTCAATGGGAACCAACCATATAGCTTCGCGTGCCAAATCTGCAAATCTCATCTCGTACTAGGTCACAGTCATACCCTCCTAGCGTAGCTTCTCAAACTCCCTACGCAACTCCTCTCTGTAGGTCTGTGGAACAAACTTCTCTAAGAAGAGAACTGAGAACATGCCACGTATGTGGTGCTGTGCCAGCCGGCCTTCCCAACTCATAACCCTGCCACCATTTGTAGGCTGCCCATGTAAGTTCAAAAGTAGTAAATGCAACTCCACTAGTGTCCAAAATACTTGCGGTGCAAAAAATCCGCTGACACCGGTCTAGAAAATCATGAGCATCCTCTGACTCTCCTCCGCTGAACTCTGGCGGTTTAAGCCTCCCAAACCACCCCAACCTCTTCTGCTCCTCATCTGTCATAGGTGGACCAACCTCGGCCCGAGCAGCAATAACCTGCTAAACTGGTAACACACCTGGTGTCTGATGACCCTGAGCTAGTTGCTATGGAGTAAGGGCGGCAGGAGTCTGGGCGTCTCCCCCAGCCTGTGAGGTAGCGGGTGCAACAGGAATCTAAACCGCATGACCCAGGATCGTTCACACAATCAAAATCCGGGCCAAGGCCAGGAATAACAATCGGCATTGCCGGTGTCTGAGCTGGTCCCATCGGCTCAATAGTAACTGGAACATGCTCCTCAACTGGAGAAACTGGTTGCTCCACAGGTGCTGCTATGGCTGTAGTGTGAGCCCCACCTCGGCATTTAGCGCAGCCCCGGCCTCTCACGGCCCTAACTGGTGGTACTAGTGGTCATCTTCCTGATCCGGACACATGTGTCCTCACCATCTGTGAGAGAATAGAAGAATCAAGGTTCAAACTTTGGAAATACAAATTCGTACGACAAGAATGCAAGAAAGTGAAGTTTCCTAACAGTTCGATAACCTCTCGAAGATAAGTACAAATATCTTCGTACCCATCTGCTAGACTCTACTAAACTTTCCCATGACCCGTAATACCTATGAACCTAGAGCTCTGATACCAACTTGTTACGACCCAAAAACCCAATCAGTCGTGATGGTGCCTAATGCACTTTAGGCAAGCCAAACATGCCAAAACAAAAAATAAATACTGAAATAAATGAATAATACAAGTCTACAAGCTTTAACACAACATATTATCGCCAATACAAGATAAATCCCCCAGAACGGGAAAATACAAAGTCATGAGCTCCAATAAAGAAATACAAGTCCAAAATGGCCAAATAGCATATTGTCTGAAATAAAGACAATAGTACATAAGAAAAGAGACACCAAGACTGCGATCGAGAATGCAACTCTACCTCTTCTCTCGATGATCAGCTCGACAAACAACTCCGCTACTAACGACTGGGTCAGACACCTGAATCTACAAAATTAAGTGCAGATTATAGCATGAGTACAACCGACCCCATGTATTCAGCAAGTATCATAACTAACCTCTGTGAGGTAATAAAAGTAAGAAATTAAAAATGATACTTTCTATAACCTGTACAGTTCACATATTTAACAAGTACAGAACAATAATGTAATCAAGTCATAAAGCGCAGAAAGAACCATCTCTGTGTGTGTGCACAATTACTCAAGTACTCTGCTCAGTCAATGTTCCAACATATAAAGATGATATGAAAATAAATTAGGTAAATAACCACGAAAATTGCAAATAAAGATGATATGCAAAATCCAAAACAAACACTGCCAAATGTTCCTCAATATTTCCAAATCCGTGCCAAACCACTGATAAGTTTTCCTCAAATCTACGTGTATACCATCAAGAGAGAAACATGAGAGGGTGACCCTAGGGGGATGGATCCATATACACACGCAGCACAGCCAACTCAATATGCTATCAGCCCAATGTGGTCACAGGCTCAATATCATAATCCGCCTGGCGTGGTCACAGACTCAATATCGTAATCCGCCTGGCGTGGTCACCTGATATATCATAATCCGCCCGGTGTGGTCACAGGCATAACCACACAAGTTTTCCGGCGTGGCCACAGGCATAACAACATAATCCGCTCGGCGTTGTCATAGGCATTCAGTCTAAATCATACCACATAGAAGCAAATATACAAGAATACATGTATATCATCAAGGAATATCAGGTTTCATGCTCCTCGACATGTATAGATGACATGCTAAAGTATATGTATGTGCAAAGTATGCTATCATAGCTTAAATCGGTAATTTCATCATGGAAATAGAAATTATCAAGTTCATTCGAGGGATTAGCCCCTATGTAACCTCAAACAGGGATCAAATAGTTCACAACAGGGTTACAAATATGAGAAGTATCACATCATAAGGTTTAGCAAATCAATTCAACGTATGTCATAGCCTAAACACTACCCCGAGCATGGAAAAATACCCCGGTGCTCGCACATGGGTTCAAACCCCACACATATGCGCACCCACAACACGTAGCTATCACAAATTACTCATACAACTAGTGTCGCAACCAAGTTTAGGTAAGATACTTACCTCAAGCAAGCCAAATCAGTACTCTAAGAAGCCCTTCCCTTGCGAATCAACCTCTGGACGATCTGAATCTTATCAAAGCAACATAATATCATCAATAAGAGCCATAGAAAACAATCTCACATAATAAAGCTAAGGTCTTTAATCAAAATTGAAAAGTCAACCTAAAAAGTCAACCCCGAGCTCGCATCCCAAAATCCGACAAAACTCACAAAATTTCGAACAGTCATTCAATTACGAGTCCAACCATACAATTTCATCCAATTCCATCCACAAATCAACCTTCAGATCATCAAATATCACTCTCCAACAACATAGTTTAAAATCCCCACATTTCACCTTAAATTCATATAAACTAGGAGTAATAATCAATGGGTAATCAATATCTAACATCAAAAGTGATTAAACTTCACTTACCTCTTCTATTGTGATGAAAAGCACTCCAAATATCGCCCACCGAGCTCCACAATCCCAAAAATGAGAAGAAACACTAAACCCTCGATGTAATAAGATCTGCCAGCAAAATCGCATATGCGATCCCCAAAATTGCACCTGCGATACCGCTTCTGCGATCAAATTCATGCTCCTGCAGACTCACTTAAAAACCGACCTACCACTTCTGCAGTCAAAAACCCGCACACCCTCCGCACCTGCGATCCCAGCTCTTCAGCCAACCTTCGCTTCTGCGGACCCATCCTCGCAGAAGCGCATCCGCTTCTGCAGAAACCTTTGCGCATATACGGTCCTTCCCCCCAGCCAAGCCACCCTCGCTCTTGCGCAATAGAGGCCACACCTGCATCTCCGTATCTGCGGTCAATCCCACCGCAGATGCGAAAAATGCTAGGAATCAGATTCTTCAGCAATTCCTCTAAGTCCAAACATGATTCGTAACTCATCTGAAACACACCCTAGGCTCCCGGGACCAGAACCAAATATATCAACAAGTCCTAAAATACAATACGAACTTAATCGAAGACTCTAATCACATCAAACAATACCAAAATCACGAATCGCATCCCAATTCAAGCCTAATGAAACTAATGAACTTCCAACTTCTAAAACTCATGCTGAATCACATCAAACCAACCCAGAATGATCTCAAATTTGCACACAAGTCCTAAATGATACAACGGTCCTATTCCAACTCCCACAATCAAAATTCGAACCCTATATCAACTAAGTCAACTCTTGGTCAAACCTATCAACCTTCCAAACCTTCAACTTTTCAACTTTCGCTGAAAAGCACTAAATCAACCTACGGACCTCCAAATCCAAACCCGAACATATTCCTAAGTTCGAAATCACCATATAAAACTATTGGAAATATCAAAACTCCATTCTAGAACCGTCTACACAAAAGTTAAATTCTAGTTAACTCTTCAACTTAAGCTTCTAACCTTGGGACTAAGTGTCTCAATTCACTCTGAAACCTCCCGAAATCAAACTAACCACCCCGGCAAGTCACGAAACCTCAACCACACATATGTAAAGCATCAAACCGGGAAAATGAGGCTAAAATATTCAAAATGATCGACCGAATCGTTACAAAACCCTTTAAAGATCTCTTTGGTTTATTTTTTGTTCAGTTTTCATAAATCAAATATTTAGTCGACTTCACCTCAGTCACAAACTAGTTGAATCGACTATATTTCTACATCAGTTCCGCTCTAGACGTTCTCTAGCAAAAGAAAAATAAATCACCTTTCTTTGCTACTAGAGGTTGAGTGCTATTATTAACCTCTTGTCATCATACTCCAATATATCATGGCACATAATCGACTGACCACAAAAGGCAAACATGTGATCTTTCTGTTAATTAACGTTAATAGAAGAGATCTGAAAAAAGGATTTACTTGACTTTATACCAATAACATCATGCAGTTCAAACAAGCAGTTTTGTGCTATTTAATCTCTCTTAACAACTTTTTTGTGCAGTAATTCTGTTTCACAATTATGCTAATACCTAAAGCACCCCGAATTCGTTCTGCTCATGTATGTACGTGTGAAAAAACTGCATAAAACAAGGGAAGGCGGGTTAACCTAGCATAACAAGCCAAGTGAAAAATGATCTGACGGTAGCACGTTTCAATAGATTGATCATTAACTGGCCCTTCATCCCAAGTCATGTAGTTATCTTCTACACATTTCTCTCTACTCAAAGTCCAAAATTCAGCTTCCACTACTAAGCATAAAAGTAAAACAAGCTTGTAACTCTGTTTCAAACATTTATAGGTAGATTCCTCACAAATCAGGCTAGAGAAGTAGTGTAAGCCGTAGGTTTTTACTAATAAATTTTTGGTAATTAGTTGCAGTATTATGGACAAGGAGACTCAACATAAAGCATAACCAATGTTGGAAACTCTTTGCTCATCATGTCTATTGGCCAATCAGTCAAACAACTGCTTAATAGTTCGACCTCACTTTACATGGCAGAATCATGTATACAAATTCAGTATTTTCTTTCAGAGGCAGAAGAAATGCGAACTATTGTGTTATCTGAACCATGGTAAGTTTTCTGTACCATGAGAAGAAGTGATATTCGAACCATGGCCGGATTTAGCATACAATTTATGGGTTCATCTCATAAGCGTCGGACCCTGCATATGTTTAAATATTCCACTACATAAGTACAAATAATGGATTTTGAACAAATGAGTTATGGTGAAATTTCAAGCTCGAAATCATAAAGTTTAAATCTTAGATCTGTCTATGATTCGAACTTCTAAACCACAATTGAGAACAACATAAATTCTTCATTCAACAATTATAAACACGTCTCTTTGATGCAGAATCTTGAATTTCATAATTCAACTTACCTAGGGTCATATAAATTATCAGTGCATCTACTATATGCATATTTTTTAAAAAGCCGAAAGTAAGGGAGAGGAAGACCTTCGAGGAGCCATAGAGTTAGAGGAATCAGTCAGAAGCGGTTTCTCCTCCTTTGATTTAGTGGATGATCACAAATGGATATCGAACAAACCTCAATGATGAACGCCTCGCATTGGCTGCAAAATTCTTAGACTCCGCAACAAACCTAGCATACAATATACTGTGTCTCTGGTATTCTAAGACCCATAAAATTGGCGGTATTTAAAAAATGACTCCGGACACGCACAAGCTCTTCAGAGGTTTCTCTACCGAATTAAATTGTTCATCCAAGTATACACGATTCTTATACTTTTATTCTATAGGATTTTTCTACCAACTCGATAAAGTTGATGCTTTTATTACTCTACTTATCTGTTAAGTTGTTTATTGAAGTCTATCGAATTGTCTTACTTTTGCTCTTAGGGAATTTTTTTATCGTGTCGGTAGAGCTGATGCTATATTTTCTCTATCTATCTGTTAAGTTGTTCATCGAAGTCTGCCGGTTTATTTTAACAAAGTATTCTTCGAATTTGTAACTTCAATTTCGATCAAACTACTCTAAATCTGCTCTAGATGATCTCAAATTTGAAACAAAGCTTCCAAATACCAACATAAACAATCACCAGTTTAGTCGAATAATACCAAATAAAAAAGACTCACTTTGTCTTCTTTATCATTTTCTAAGGTCCAACAATGGAGTCTTGAGATTATACATTAAATCACCAAAATCTGTGTTTGAACTAAAAGTTTATCAATATTTAAAGAATTTTAACAACAATCTATTATTAACTTTTATTTTCTACCACCAAATAAGAATTTCAAGCTTTAAAAATTGAAAAACTATAGTGTTTAAGTTTAAAAAAATATTTTGCTAAGACCGTCAAAATAGGGATATTCCGCCAAAATCATCCCCTTTGGGGTCATGCCACGCTAATTTTTGGAGAAATGGACACTAGGTGACAACATATAATAAGAATTGGCAAAAGTTTGGTCTTAGATTATATTTAGCAAACGTAACCCAAAAAATTGACATTGTATAGTTAAATTCCAAAAAACCGATTTTCTCTTTTCCTTTTTCTTCTTGTCCGTAATTTTTGTTTATGATATTTTTGTCGAAAGAAAGAGAAACAATTGAAAGTCATGTAGCGAGGAGGGAAGATAAGTCAATATTCTTTCTGATTTTGGATTAAGCAGGAGAACACAAAAGAATGCGTCGACTGAAATTCAAAATATTCTTGTAAGGAAACCTAAAGCATAAAGAATTACGTACCCTCAATTCATAAGAGTTATTCAATGTATTTGACTCTTAAAATTTGGAGTTTTCCAACTTTAATGGAAGAATGAGTTAAAAAACACGTTTGAAGTCTCGCGTAAGAATTTGGGACATATTTTTTGATTAACAAAAGAAGGGTAATTAAAGGGGGTTGGGGGTCAAATTAAAAATAGAAAAAGTAATGTGTAAATACTAAAAAAATTTAAAATTTTAAAAACCCACACCCATTCAAATTATTTTAAATTTTCATTTCTCTCTTCTTTCTCCTCTCTACTTTTTCTTCTTCTCCTTCTTTCTTCTTTCTTCTTTCTCTTCCTCGTTCTCTTATTCTTCTTCCTTACTTTCTTCTTTTTCTTCAACTTTCGTTATTGCTGTTGCTGTTTCGTCTCTGTCATTTTCTTTTTCTTCATTTTCTTCCTTGTCTTTTTCTTCTTCTCCCTCTTCATCTAATTTTCATCTTCTTCTTTTTTCTTTTTTCTTCTTCTAGTGGTTTAAAATATACGATAGAAAGAGAAAAATATAAAATTTTACAAAGTGAGTATTCTATAAAACACCCCTCGAGATATTTTGAAACATCTTCAGAATGAGTATTCTGCAAAACATCCCCCAGTTATTTGAAACATCTCTCAAGATGTTTGAAACATCTCCGGGATGATGAAACATCTCTCGGGATATTTCTTCTGCTTCTTTCTTTTTTCTAGTGTTGTTCTCATTATCTTTTTCCATAGATATTTGAAACATCTTCACAGATATTTGAAACATCTCAGTAGATGTTTGAAACATCTCCCTAAATGTTAAGGATAAGGAGTGGCGGGAGGATAGAGAGGAGCATTGCGAGATGGAGGAACAAAGAGGGGGGAGGGGGTGGAGGAGGGAGGGGGTACTTTATGTTAATAAGAAAATTTTGAGGGTTTTAAAAATTATGTCATTAATACTAGTCATAAAAGTGTCCCTTCTATTCCATTCTTAACACTTTTGTCTTAAAAATTGATAAGTTTTCAAGTGTCTTAAAACTTTTATTCCCCCAACTTTAACGCCGTAGCATAAACAATATTCTCTAAGTGTAGGCATTTTTGCTCGAGAATAGAATCTTCCGGGAGGTGAAAGTGACCGGAAAATCGGTCCGCTTGACTTTCGAGTAGCTGCCATTCTTCTTTTATTAAAAAATAATTTTAATTTTCATCTTGTATATCAATGTATCTCTAGCATATATATTTGTGTATATTCACAAAAAAATTACGTAGATCTATAATGAGATCAGGGGAGGATATATGTAGAGGAGAGGGGTGGAAGCTACCTCGTCGCTCGGGTAAAATTTCATGCATGCACTGTTATTTCACTAATATTTCACATAAAAATGTATTTATATTATATTAAAAGCATAAATGTTCTAAGCAAAATATCGTTCAATTTACTCTTTTAAAATAGAGTTCACATTGGCTAAAATTGTCATTCCCTAATGTTTAGGACTTTAAATCTTTCATTGTTATATGTAGAAACTCCTAATATTTAGGAACTTAACATCAATTATAATTTAGGTTATATATAAATACATTTCTTATTTGAATTTAAGTAAAATAACTATTAGCCCATAGCATATTTCTTCCATATATAATAAAGTGATCTTAACTCCAAAATCTTAGCCCTCTCACATTAGGTAGATATAAATTTTACTTTACAAGTATGAGTGTGTTTCTTCCTGAAAACACAAACAAATCCAACATTAAAAAGAAAAAACTTAAAAGTGCAGTCAAAGCCAAAAACATTTATTGGAAATCAACGAAGAATTTAGCATTGGAAGCATTAGTTAGTATGGTTTAGAAGAATTACTTTTGAGAACTACCTAGATAGTTATTTTATACAAGTTAATTTTCAAAAATAAATAACCTAAATAACTACTAAAATTCTAGAAATAAACCTAACAAAAATTAAAAATATTTAAGTTAACTTGTAACCTAAAAAATTTATGGACTAATTTATATGAATTTAATTGCCACATAGTTGAATGTCAACATATCGCTTTTATAGCTTCAAAACTAAACGATCTCTTCAACAAATAAATTCATATTAAAAAATTATATTGACATTTAAGATGTTATTGATATTTAAAATTTTAAATTACTCTAATTAAGTTTCACTTAAGAGAATGTGATTTTATAAGGATCAATATCCGCAATAAAATAATTTCGACAGACGAGTTTTAGTCTATCTAACTATTGTAACATGAAATGTCACATATGTGTTGTAATGGAGATGAAATGAAAGTAAATAAGGATGTTGAAACCTTTTAATCAATGTTTGTATAAAAATTATATAATCTTTTTCCTACTCTTTTATAGTGTATATTGCAACATCATTTTTTAAATTTACTTCCAGCACGAAAAACTTTTACCCATTATAAGTGTAGTTCGTATTGGATAAAATTATAATTATAGTTAATAATTTATTTTTAGTAGAACTAAAATTTAGGATTTTAAGGACTTCTATGGGATAACTGTATTTTATTGAATTAGATAAATAAGATTGACAAACATTACTTTTATAATTTTATACTTTTATCTTTAAGTTTTATCATATAACTCGAATACAATTTTAAAAATAATATTTACATGACATTTTATTAAATTTTGTACTCTTTGAAACAAGATTCACACGCAAGCGCCTACCCTAAGACGGGTATAAATAAAGAGTGACCCCTATGTCATAAAGTGGCCAAAGGTGTCATGATCAAAGTGCCCCTTGCCAGAGCCAAGGCCCACGATTGACCCTCATTTCACGCATAATGCACATAAAAAATGATATTGTATAACCGCTTTCAAAATAATAACCGATCTTTTTTTGTATATATATATACATAAACACATTTATGTGTGTTATATATAAAAAATATACAAATTTTATGCATTTTTGAGGCTAACGAATATAAATAATTTTAGCTGCAAGCTAAAGGTGATTTTTGCGTAATGCATAGAAGTTTTTACTTTTTCGTGTTCCCTCTTTCCAGATTGTTTTCTTTTCTTCTCTTTTTCTTAATTTATTGTATCTTCATTTTTGTATTTTCACTTCTCTCTACACTATTTTTATTAGTTATTTAGATTAAAAAGTATATTTGGTTATGTTTTCTTATTCTAGATCTCAAATTTTTATTTGAATATGCTTTTTATTATTTTTTAATCTAGTTAATCTTACTTTTTTTCTTGAAATGACCAAACATTTTCAGTTTGGTTATCATGTGTTTATTTATTGTCACTATCCGAAATTTTTACCGCCGGGACCATGATGGCGCCTAACATTCCACTTGCTAGGCAAGCCGACGTTAGAGAGTTATTAAGTCAATTCTTATTCAATTCAGTAAATAACAACAAATAAGCTAAATGAAATACAGCGAGTGCGGAATAATATAAAAACTTCATTAATTACTACCACCCGGATCTGGAGTCACAACTCACGAGCTACTATGATTTACTACAAACAGAGTCTGAAAAGGAAAAATACACTATTCGGGAGTAAGGAAACAGTAAATGATAAAACTAGGAAGAGACTCCAGGGTCTGCGGATGCCAGCAGATCTACCTTGGGTCTCCTGACAGCAATCCAAGCTGCTAAGCCTCACTATCAGCTAGGACTGGTACCAAAATTTGCACAAGAAGTGCATAGTGCAGTATAATTACAATCGACCTCATGTACTGGAAAGTGTCGAGCCTAACCTCGACGAAGAAGGGACGAGGCTATGACAAGACACCCACATAAATAAACCTATGCAGATAACAGTATATGTACAAGAAAATAACAGTAACAACTAAACATGTATTATTGGGAGGGGAAACATGCTGAGGAAAATATGAGATAGAGAATTGGAGCAGAATGGTAACTTGAACAGTCAATGTACTATGAATCAATAAGAACCATTAAACACAATAAAGAAAAAATGCACAGCATCACCCTTCGTGTTTTTACTCTCAATCTCACCATCAGATCAATAGAAACGGCACGGCATTACTCTTCGTGTATATAACTCTTATAACATGGCACGACATCACGCTTCGTGTATTAACACTCACAATGTGGCACGGGATCACCCTTCGTGCATTAACACTCTCCCTTACCATAATGCAATGAACAAATAACAATAGGGAGATAGAATAACAAGTTCAAGCCTTACTTTAATATTTGGTTCCACAATATCAACTTCAACTTTGGAATCAATACTCAATTATAACCAGAAGGCCCATAAACTTGATAAGAACGATCAATTTAACAATACTAGTCTAAACACGGATAACATGAACAAAGGAAGCTATAATTGCAAGAAACCAAGACCCGTCTGCATGCTTTAATCCGACTACAACGCATAAGTACTTGTCACATCACATATACGTTATTTCCCAACATTTAAACATGTAGCAAATAGACAAATAAGTCATATTCGCTCCAAAGGCCACTCAATGCTCAATTACTGCTTTTTCTCTAGCATTCACCTCCAAACCACTCGTATCTATCCACAAACGACTCAATAATATCAAACATTGCTAAAGAAATCAATTACAATGTATAAATTTAGATTCCCCAAACTTTTCCCCAAAAAGTCAAAAATTGACCCCGGGCCCGCTTGGTCAAAACCCGAGGTTCGGACCAAAATTTATTTACCCATTCACCCCCGAGCCCGATTATATAATTTATTTTGAAATCCGACCTCAATTCGAGGTCTAAATTCCAATCATGCAAAAATCCCTAATTCTACCTAAACCCCTAATTTCCACCACGAAAATCCTAGATTTTAGGTTGAAAGCTCATGAAATATAATGGGTAATTGAAAGAAAGTAGGTTAGAATCACTTACCAACAAATTAGGGAAGAAAATCTTTTAGAAAAATCGCCTCTAGGTCTTCTAGTTTTGAAATTCTTGAAAGAATGTCAAAATCCCATAATTGGGACTGTTTTAAGGTCTGGGCGGCAGGCCTTCTTCGCGTTCGCGAAGGACCTGCCACGTTCACGATGTGCAGAAGCCCAAAAGGCTTTCGCGTTCATGAGATCCTCTTCATATTCGCAAAGGCTGTTCCCCCCCGGCCTCCGTGTTCGTGAGCCAGTGCTCGCGTTTGCGTAGAAGAACGAGTGCCCCCTCCCCAATGTCCCTCAAGCTTCACGTTCGCGAAGGGTAAGGCCCCAATTGCTTCACGTTCGCGACCCATCTACCGTGTTCTCGATGAAGAAAATCTTCCCGGTCCAGTTCATTCTTCGCGTTCGCGAGAGTACCTTCGCGAACGCGAAGAAGAACACACCAGATATCAGCTGAGGCAAAACATAAGATTTTTCTAAGTCCAAATCACACCTGTAGCCTATCCGAAACTCACCCGAGCCCTCGGGGCTCCAAACCAAACATGCACACAAGTCCTAGAACATCATATGAACTTGCTCGCGCGATCAAAATAACAAAATAATACCTAGAACTACGAATCGGACACCAAATCAAATAAAATTTTTAAGAAACCTTTAAAACCTCTATTTTCACAACCGAACGTCCGAATCACGTCAAATCAACTCTGTTTCTCACCAAATTTGACAGACAAGTCATAAATATTATAGTGGACCTGTACCGGGCTCCGAAACTAAAATACGGACCCGTTATCAATAAAATCAAACATCAGTCAATTCTTAAAATCATTAAACTTTCAAACTTTTAAATTTTTCATCAAAATTCCATATCTCGAGCTAAGGACCTCGGAATTCAATTCTGGGCATACACCCAGGTCCCAAATTATGATACAGACCTACCGAGACCGTCAAAATACAGATCCGAGTCCGTTTACTCAAAATGTTGATCAAAGTCAACTCAAATAGTTTTCAAAGCAAAATTTCATATTATTTTTACAGTTTTTAACATAAAAGCTTTCAGGAAACACGCCCGGACTGCGCACGTAACTTGAGGAGGATAAAAATGAGATTTTTATGGCTTCGGATCACAGAATTAGGTTTTAAAACATAAGATGACTTATCGGGTCATCACATTATCCACCTCTAAAATAACCGTTCATCCTCAGATGGACATAGAAAAGTATCTGGGCTGGTGAAATGATGTGGATATCTACTCCGCATATCTGACTCGGACTACCAAGTAGCTGCCTCAACGGGCTGACCTCTCCACTACACTCGAACTGAATGATAACTCTTAGACCTCAGTTGTTGAACCTAGCGAGCTTGAATAGCCACCGGCTCCTCCACGTAAGTCAAATCCTTGTCCAACTGGACAGAGCTGAAATCTAACACATGGGACGGATCGCCGTGATACTTCCGGAGCATGGACACATGGAATACAGAATGAACAGTTGCTAAACTAGGTGGCAATACGAGTCTGTAAGCCACCTTGCCCACTCTCTCCAGAATATCATAAGGTCCGATATACCTAGGGCACAACTTGCCCTTCTTTCCAAATCTCATTACACCCTTCATGGGTGATACCCGAAGCAACACTCTCTCTCCGACCATGAATGCAACATCACGAACTCTATGGTCAGCATAACTCTTTTGCCAGGACTGAGTTATGCGAAGTCGATCCTGAATAATCTTGACCTTATCCAAGGCATCCTGTACTAGATCTGTACCCAACAACCGAGCCTCCCCCGGCTCGAACCGCCCAACTGGCGACCGACACTGCCTACCATATAATGCCTCATAGGGAGTCATCTGAATGCTCTACTGGTAGTTGTTATTGTAGGCAAACTATACAAGGGGCAAGAACTGATCCCACGATTGTCACGTCCCAAACCTTGGGAGGCGTGGCTGGCACCCAGTGCCGTGCTGGCCCGAGCGTACCCCTCTGTAACTCATGATCATATGACCAAAAGTAGAATATACATAGGTCGAGTTAGCTGAACTCATTCCTTTCGTAGCTATTTTGGGCCCACATGGCCATAACTCATAATGTACAACTATAAGTGGACAAACACAAAACCAATGGACCATCTTTCTTAAAACATGAATACATATGGGCCGTCAAGGCCTCTGACATATTGTACAAAATGAACCTTTGTCTACAAAGCCTCTAAGATTATTTGACATCAAATAGGACAGGGTTGTAACACCCCAGAAAATTTCGAAGTACTTAAGTGTAAAGCCAGGTAGAATTTTCAAAGAAAATAATATTTCATGGTACCGGACTAGGCTTATGTATTTGAGGATCAACAAGGGATGTATTTACCATTTGGTCTGGGTTACGGATACTGATGCCGAGGCACCTACACTTGAGTCCGTGCATGTTGTGAATGAATTTCTGGGAGTCTTTTCGGATGAACTCCCTAGGATCCCACCAGACAAGGAGACTGAATTTAGGATTGATGTGATGCCAGACACACATCCTATATCTATTCCACCCTACAGAATGGCACCAGTAGAATTGAAGGAGCTAAAGGAACAATTAAGAGATTTGTTAGAAAAAGGGTTTCATCCGGCCGAGTGTGTCGCCTTGGGGCGCACCGGTCCTTTTTGTAAGAAAGAAAGATGGGTCACTAAGAATGTGTATTGACTATCAACAGCTTAATAAGGTAACAGTCAAAAATAAGTACCCACTACCAAGGATAGATGACTTGTTTGACCAATTGCAAGGTGCTAGGTACTTCTCCAAAATTGATTTACGATCCGGGTATCACCAATTGAAGATCATGGAGCGGGATATTCCGAAAACAACTTTCAGGATCCGGTATGGGCATTTTGAATTTCTGGTGACGTCTTTTGTGCTAAGAAATGCCCAGTAGCCTTCATGGATCTTATGAATCACGTTTTTAAGCCATTCCTCGACTCCTTTGTGATAGTGTTCATTGACGATATTCTTGTATATTCACGAAGTCAGGAGGACCATACTGACCATCTCAGGGTAGTTCTGCATACCCTGCATCAACATAAATTATATGCAAAGTTTTCAAAATGTGAATTTTGGCTCGAGTCGTTCATATTCTTGGGTCATGTTGTCTCTAATGAAGGAATTAAGGTTGATCCTTAGAAAATTGCAGCTGTGAAGAATTGGCCGAGGCCTACAACTCCAACGGAGATTCGCAGTTTCTTAGGCTTAGCTGGATATTACAGAAAGTTTGTGGAGGGGTTTTCTACTCTTGCCTCTCCATTGACTAAATTGACGCAAAAGGCAATTAAGTTCCAATGGTCAGATGCTTGTGAAAAGAGTTTCCAGGAATTGAAAGCAAGATTGACTACGGCACAAGTATTGACTCTACCAGAGGGTATAGATGGATTTGTACTATATTGTGATGCTTCAAGAATCGGGCTTGGGTGTATATTAATGCAACATGGGAAGGTGAAAGCTTATGCTTCTAGGCAACTAAGGAATCATGAAAAGAACTATCCAACACATGATTTAGAACTTGCAGCAGTGGTATTTGCATTAAAACTTTGGCGTCATTATTTATATGGGGTCCATGTTGATATATTCACAGACCATAAGAGCCTTCAATATATTTTCAAGCAAAAGGAATTGAATCTGAGGCAGAGAAGATGACTTAAGTTACTCAAGGACTACGACATTGATATTCTATATTATCCGGGAAAGGCTAATGTTATGGTTGATGCTCTTAGCCGAAAATCTATGGGTAGCTTAGCACACTTGGAGGCATATCAAAGGTCATTGGCCAAAGAAGTTCACCGATTGGCTAGTTTGGGAGTTCATCTTGCGGACTCTAGTGAAGGAGGGGTAATTGTGCAAAATAGGGCTGAATCATCGTTTGTTGTGGAAGTTAAAGAGAAACAATACAACGATCCATTGTTGGCGAAATTGAAAGAGGGGATTCATAAACATAAGACCATGGCCTTTTATCTTGGCATGGATGATGGTATACTAAGGTACCAAGGGAGACTATGTGTTCCAAATGTGGATGGTCTCCGAAAAAGAATTATGACTGAAGCTCACACTTCTAGGTATTCTGTGCACCCAGGTTCTATGAAAATGTATCATGATCTTAAAGAAGTCTATTAGTGGAATGATATGAAGAGGAATGTGGCGGACTTTGTGGCAAGATGTCTGAATTGTCAGCAAGTGAAGGCCGAACACCAAAGGCCTGGTGGGTTGGCACAAAACATAAAAATTCCAATGTGGAAGTGGGAAATGATTAATATGGATTTTGTGGTAGGATTACCGCGCACTTCGCGCAAGTTTGACTCAATTTGGGTGATTGTGGATCGACTAACAAAGTCATCACACTTTTTGCCGGTTAAGTCTACCGACACAGCGGAGCTGTATGCTCAGCTGTATATCAAAGAAATAGTCAGGTTGCATGGCACCCAAGTTTCCATCATTTTTGATCGGGGGGCACAATTCACTGCTAATTTTTGTAAGAAATTTCAGCAAGGTTTGGGTACTCAAGTGAATCTTAGTTCAACCTTTCACCCGCAGACTGACGGGCAGGCAGAGCGGACTATTCAAACGCTTGAGGATATGTTGCACACTTGTGTTATAGACTTCAAAGGTAGTTGGGATGATTATTTACCACTCATAGAATTTTCATATAACAATGGCTATCATGCTAGCATTCAAATGGCACCATTCGAGGCTTTATATAGTAGGAGATGTAGATCTCCCATTGGGTGGTTTGACATTGGGGAAGCAGATTTAATAGGGCCAGACCTTGTGCATCAGGCTATGGAAAAAGTTAAAATCATTAAGGAGCGGTTGAAGACTGCTCAGAGTCGTCAGAAATCCCATTCGGATGTTCGTCGTAGGGATTTGGAGTTTAAAGAAGATGATTGGGTATTCTTGAAAATTTTCCCCATGAAGGGTGTAATGCGATTTGGTAAGAAAGGGAAATTGAGTCCGAGGTATGTCGGACCGTACAAAATCATTCAGAGGATCGGTGAGGTGGCGTACAAGCTTGAGCTACCACCTGAGATGTCATTAGTACACCCGGTGTTTCATGCGTCTATGTTGAAGAAAGTAGTTGGAGATCCGACACTCATTATTCCGGTTGAGACTATTGAGGTAAATGAGAAATTGACTTACGAAGAGATTCCGGTTTCTATTATTGATCGGCAAATCCGAAAATTGAGAAATAAAGAAATTGCCTCCGTGAAAGTATTGTGGCGAAACCAACAGGTTGAAGAGGCTACTTGGGAGGCCGAGGAAGAAATGAAGAAAAAGTATCCTTATTTGTTTGAATGACCCTGTATTTAGAGTTGTGATGTAGGAAAAAAATTATAAGACTTACTTTTTATGAATTTTGTATCATGTGAACAATTGGCATTAAGGGTGTTCCTTTCTGGATATATATATTGCTTATGAGACCACATTTGGTGTTGTTTTGTATTATGTTACGTCGTTGGAATACGTATATGTTGTTAGGATGTGTTTCTGGGATTCTCTGACAGGTGGATAGGCCTAGTTACAAGGGAAACTCTCGCGAAATTTTTGGAAATTTTGGGAGTTAGTCAAATTTGGGGCTGCTGGAATATGGTATGAAACAAACTGAGTTGCATAAGATGCTAATGACGGATTTTTACCCTTATTCGAGGATGAATGATCCTAAGTGGGGGAGAATGTAACACCCCGGAAAATTTTGAAGTACTTAAGTGTAAAGTCCGGTAGAATTTGCAAAGAAAATAATATTTCATGGTGCCGGTAGAACCACTCTGCGGACCGCATAATGGCCGCAGAGTGAGGTAGTTAATTGGGTCAGTTGGAAGAAACTATGTGGTCGACTATGCGACCGCATAACTGTTATGCGATGCATTATGAGACCGCATAACAGTTATGCGGACTGCATAATGACCGCATACACAGACAGTTCATTTGGCTATTTTTTAACCAATTATGTGACCGATATGCGGTCCGCATATCGGTTATCCGATCGCATATGCGATCGCATACCTTGTTCCGGAGCTCCATTTTTGGTTTTTAAAACCCGACCCTATTTTGTTAAATACACCCTATGGGCCATTTTTGAGACATAATCTAATATTTTAGAGTGAGAGAGAGTGCCCTAGAGTGAGAAGGTGTTCTTCAATAATTTTTCTTCAATTCTTGCTCAAGTTTTGGAAGATTAAGAAGGGAAGCTCACTAGGTCTTCATCTTAGAGGTAAGATTCTACACCCTAAACCCTAATTTCAAAATTTTCTGAAAATGGGTAACTAGCAAGATAATTTTGGGCATGAGAGTTGTTGATTTTATATGCATGTGTTATCAAAGGGTGTAGGAAGATTGTTGAGCTAAAAATGGTAAAGATTGAGTTGTGGGATGATGGAATCCTTCATAAAAAGGACCTTGAAACCTTATGCACACCTAGTGTTTGATAAAATGCTCAAGTGAGCTAGAACCATGATCATCTTCCTAATTTTGGTTCAATTTATTATATTTCTAAAATAGATTGAAGTTGCAAAGAATTCCAGAATATTTAGAGTGTAAGGAAGCTCAAGTGAGGTATGTTGGTTAACTCTTCTCTTAGAATTGAATCTCACGATATTCATGTAAATTATGTAAGTCCCGAGTGATTCATTATGAAACTGGCTATTCCGAGTAAGATTGGGTTGAAAGATATATATTCAACAAGCATTCTAAATACTTTATTCATGTTATGTTACCAATTGAGGATGTTTTAAAATATGGGCTGTGCATTAATAATGTTTCGACTTTAAGTCAAGTTCAAATGAAGGCTATTATGCCAAATTTTGTGAAATATCTCTATGTGCCTTAGACTCTAAATTGCTCACATGTGTACTACACACCTTGATTTGAGTTGTATTTGTTGTTGATGATGATAATGATATTTGAAATTGATAAGGTGAGCATGAAATACTGAATATGGCCAACGTGCCAAGAATGACCTTATAATTATGGCCATTAGTGCCAATGAAATGAAAAGATGTGAAAGTAATATGAAATGCGATGATTGATATAAAAAGGTTGATGTCTCAAATAAGACGGCCTAGCCGGTCGGGTCATGATCGGACACCATGCCGCACACATGATGGTGATTGTGCTGGAAATTGTAATTAAAATTGTGATTTGTGGTCGATGTCCCTAATAGATAGCCTAGCCGATTGGGTCGTGATCGGACTCCGTGTTAAAAATGGTGGTATTGATATTGAGAGGAATTGTGGTTGATGTCTCTACTGAGATAACCTAGCCGATCGGGTCGTGACCGGACTCCGTGCTAAGAGTACGATAGTACTGGTTTTGTGAATAATGGTATTGTAAATAGTGGTATTGGTATGGTGAATAATGGTACTTGTATTGTGGATAATGGTATATCGATACTACAAATCTCCCAATGTGAGATATGAAAATTAATTTGAACACTGTCTTGATCCTAAATTGAGGTTTGATGTTAATTAAGGCTTTCATTGATATTATGATAATCTTGTTTGTATTATTTGTCATTCTATTGAGAGGGTGTTTAGTTATACATACTAGTTCTATTCGACAGTACTAACGTCCCTTTTGCCGGGGGCTCTACATCTTTCAATGGATGCAGGTGGTTCCACAGTAGCAGATATTGGTCAGTGATAGCAGTGCACCTTCTTCCCAGCTGACTTGGTGAGCCCTACTTTATTCCGAGGTCATGAATCTTTTGTATTTTGTGTATTCTATTTGAGGTATAGCCGGGGTCTTATTGCCGACATTATCATTGTACTCTTCTTTATCTATAGAGGCTCCGTAGACATAATGTGGGTTATGTATTGGTGCTGGGAAAAGACAAACTATGTTATGTTGTAGATGTATTACTTGTCCATTTGAGACTTTAAAAATGATGAAACTATTGGAAATGAATTGGTATTGTAGACATGAACACATTTTCGTCTAATGAATGATAATATGTATTATCTCTATTCATGGATGAGTTTGGGTAGAATGAAATCTAACAGGCTTGCTCGGTTGGGTTCACTCGGTTGAGCGCCGGACGCGCTCCTCAGTTTTGGAGCGTGGCAAGGGTGCCGGCCTACCCATAAGTCTATAGTAAAACTCTGACACGATGACTTATAGACTCGGCTACACTCCGAATGATGTGGAGTCTTACCGATCCTTCGCTGAATGCTAACCTCGTCTACTATGAGAGCTCGTCAATCTGATTATTTATACCTGCAGGCATGAATGCAGCGTCCCCAACAAAAGGAACACATATAAGGCATAACTGAAACATAACAATAAGTCAACATTCATTGAAGACATAAAAATTAACCTGAATCTCTGAAGTTCCATCATATGTGCATACTTATCATACTTATATATATATATATAATGCTTCTCTTTGAGACTATTATCCATATGTATAATGCATGACTGCCCAACTGATCAGTGGTAACTGCCCGACCGGTCGTAGCGCGGTGGTAAATGTATGACTGCCCGATCGGCCGTAGCTCGATCGTAAATGTGTAACTGCCCAACCAGCCGTAGCTCGGTGGTAAATGCATGACTGCCCGACCGGACGTAGCTCGGTGGTAAATGAATATGCATGTCTGCCCAACCGGCGGTAAATAATGATACATAACTGCCCAACCGGTGGTAACTGCCCGACCGGCCATAGCACGGTGATAAATGCATAAGATGCATGTACATGTATCACTATATTATAAACATTAACATCTTTATTAAATACCTCAATAGAAATTTAGGAACGTACTTGGACATACTTGAGCAGTACCTCAAGACTAGCATAAACATATACCACCAGCCCACGGTTCTTTTAAGCAATACCTAAGAACACCTGTTGCACATCTTACACTTCTACTTATCCCTAAATTCCATTGCATCTAATTTTTTTCATTTAGACGCGTGATGGAACTACCTAGCACCCTATCAATAAAACACGCCTAATGGCACAAGATACCAATCTTTATCATGTCTTAAGAGGAACTTCAAATACTTGGCCAGCATCCAACAATTTCAAGTCGTGAAAAAAACAAGTACCACTTATCGGCTCCAACAGCTCTAAGAAGCAACGCAACTAGCTTCCCTAGCTTAAGGCACAAACAGATCTGCATTGCTTATCCTCCAGTGGTGCTCACTCTTCCCTTATAAATCCTCAAAATAAACAATACAAAAGTAGAAATGTAAATGTACAAGCTATAGGATACCATTTTTGCTTCCAGACTTCCATTATACTCACTGATAGAAACAGATAAAAGAGTTAAAATAACACACAACAAGGTTAAAGATATGAGTCTGAATCTTCCAACAAATAAGTCACGGCAAGAGGAAAGAAATCACATGAAGTGCTCCAACACATCAGCCATTAAAGAAAACCAAGACAAAGGAAATTATTCAAAGATAGCTTATGTGTTATTCACGGTCCTCCAACGTGTAAACAAAGTCATTGAGGTGTTATGACTCATCATACACATTAGTGCCACAAAGTTACATGACTTTAAGAGTCATTAATTTGAAATGGAGGGGCTGCCACGTTAGGCCTTGTAGGTCTTATCTAAATTTTTAATTAATTTTCCACTAAAAATTATTAATTAACCGATTATCCATATAATTAAGAATTATCTCAAATTACTTAAAATACTACTCACTTTTAACACACTTTATAGACTTTACTATTATGGTCATGTGGTACCATATAAAATCAATACATATATTATTATTTTATTAATACATCCATATAAATATATATATATTTTCTCAACTTATAATTTTCCTAATCCCATATAAAGAGTAAAAAATTTTGTACGCTTAATTCTTAAATTGGTAAAAAGATAAAAAAAATTTCTTGTGAGAAAATAATTTCTATCTTTACAATAAAGAAAATCTCATAAACTTTCTCATATTATGTGTATAATTTATCATATCCGAAAATAATAATAATGGTAACTATCCAAAATTATACTTATAAAACTTTTACTAAAATACACTACTTAGAAGAAAATACCACACTAACATAATATCTAACGATATCAAGGTTGTTAAACTTACGGGGTCTTATAATAACATAGTCACAAATCCTCTATAATCTCATGAATGGTCATAATCCCTTCAAGCTCATATGGATTACTACGACTAATCCTAATATTAAAGTATGGGATGTAACAACGATCCTCCGAAGTCTATAACACATGGGCGGAGCATATCCTCCAAGATCAAAATGGTGCACTCAGACTGCCCGTCCGTCTAAGGATGAAACGATGTGCTCAACTCAACCCGCGTGCCCAACTCACTCTGTACTGCCCTCCAAAAGTGCGAAGTGAATTGCGTACCTTGATCGGAAATGATAGACACGGGCACACCGTGAAGACGGATGTAAATCTCTGCCAACCGCTTCGAAGAATAGGTAACTGCCAGAGGAATGAAATGCGCTGACTTAGTCAGCCTGTCCACAATGACCCAAACTGCATCGAACTTTTTCTAAGTCTGTGGGAGTCCAACAACGAAATCCATCGTGATACGCTCCCACTTCCACTCAGGAATCTCTATCTTCTGAAGCAAACCACCGAGTCTCTAATGCTCATACTTTACTTGCTGATAATTTAGCCACTGAGCTACATAAGCAACTATATCCTTCTTCATCCTCCTCCACCATTAATGTTGCCGCAAGTCCTGATACACCTTGGCGGCGCCCGGATGAATAGAATACCGGAAACTGTGAACCTCCTCAAGAATCAACTCACGAAGTCCATCCACATTAGGCACACAAACATAACCCTGCATCCTCAAAATTCCGTCATCTTTGACAGTAACCTGCTTGGCACCACCGTGTCGCACTGTGTCCCTAAGGACTAACAAATGAGGGTCGATATACTGTCGATCTATGAAACGCTCAAACAAAGATGACCGAGTGACTGTACAAGCTAGAACATGGCTGGGCTCTGAAATATCCAACCTCACAAACTGGTTGGCTAAAGTCCGAACATCTGAGGCAAGCGACCTCTCACCGACTGGAATGAACGCAAGGTTGCCCATACTTGTTGCCTTTCTACTCAATGCGTCGGCCACCACATTGGCCTTCCCGGAGTGGTACAAAATAGTGATATCATAGTCTTTTAATAGCACTAACTACCTCCTCTACCTCAAATTGAGATCCTTTTGCTTGAACAAATACTGAAGGCTCTGATGATCCGTGAAAACCTCACACGACACACCATAAAGATAGTGCCTCCAAATCTTCAGCGCATGAACAATGGCTGCCAACTATAAGTCATGGATAGGGTAATTCTTCTCATGAACCTTCAACTATCGTGATGCCCTCCTGCATCAATACCGCACCGAGCCCTACACGGTACGCATCACAATATATTGTATAAGATCCTGATCCTGTGGGCAACACCAACACCGACATTGTAGTCAAAACGGTCTTGAGCTTCTGAAAGCTCGCCTCACACTCGTCTGACCATCTAAACGGGGCACCCTTCTGGGTCAACCTGGTCAACGGGGCTGCTATAGATGAAAACCCCTCTACAAATCGACGGTAATAGCCCGCCAAACCCAAGAAACTCCTGATATTCGTAGCTAAAGTGGGTCTAGGCCAGTTTTGAAATGCCTCAATCTTCTTAGGATCTACCTGAATGCCCTCTGCGGATAAAAGGTGCCCCAAGAAAGTGATTGAATCCAACCAAACTTGCACTTTGAAAATTTAGCATACAACTGGCTGGCTCTTAGAGTCAGAAGTACAATCCTGGGTGTGGACACATACACAGGAGCACTCAAAGAATCACGAGTCACAACCAAATATGAAGCAAAATAGGATGACACGTAGGAATAAGTAGAACCCGGATCAAATAAAACTTAAGCATCTCTACTGCAAATTGAAACAGTACATGTGATAACAGCTTCAGATGACTCAGCCTCAGGCCTGGCTGGAAAAGCATAACATCGGGGCTGGGTCCCACCACTCTGAACTACATCTCTAGGACGGGCCCTAGCTGGCTGGCCTCCACCTCTAACGGCGTGACCTCCACCTCTAACAGTCTGGCCTTTACCTCTGGCTGCCTGACCCCTACCTCTGGCTGGTTGAGCAGGCGGTGCAACAACTGGTGCCGGAACCATGGCACGAGAACCCTAATGTTGTGAGCTGCCCGATGCCCGAGGGCAAAATCTAGCAATTTGCCTCGGATCACCACAAGTATAACAGGACTTCAGTTGTTGTGACTGCTGACCCTGAAACTGACCATGTCGACCTGAATAACCACCCTGAAAACTCTGGAGCGGAGGTGCACTAATAGGAGTTGGTGGTGCACTGTAGGTTAGCTGGTCGGAATAAGGAATATAAGGGTCACGACCACTTGAGGCACCGTGGGATGCCTGGAGTGCTAAATGAAACGTCTTGGGAGGATGGCCTCTACCAAAAGTATCCCTGCCTCCAGATGAGGCACCACTGAACCCCCCCCTCCCCCGGAATGACGTGTTCTCTTGTCAGACCCCTGACCTCCCTAAGAAAGAACTATCTCGACTCGCCTTGCGACATTGGCAGTCGCGTGAAAAGAAATTTCACTCCCAGTCTCCTTAGCCATCTGCAATCTGATAGGCTGAGCAAGTCCATCAATAAACCTCCCCACCCTCTCTCTCTCTCTCTCTCTCGGTAGAAAGCAGAAGAAGAGCATGACGGGCCAAATCCACAAAATGGGTCTCATACTGAGTAACAGTTATACTGCCCTACTGGAGACGCTCGAACTGATGACGGTGCTCCTCTCTCAGTCTGATAGGGAGAAACTTCTCTAGAAAGAGCTGAGAGAACTGGTCCCAAGTAAGAGCAGGCGACCCTGCTGGTCTGGTCAACAAATAATCTCTCCACCATTTCTTGGTGGAACCAGTCATCTGAAATGTAGCAAAATCGACCCATTGTTCTCCATTATACCCATGTTCCGTAGCACCGCATGACAACTGTCAAGATACTCCTGGGGATCCTCTGAGGGAGCACCACTGAAGTGAACTGGAAAGAGCTTGGTAAACCTGTCCAACCTCCACAAAGCCTCAGAAGACATAACTCACCCATCACCAGTCTGTGCCATCACAATCGGATAAACTACTCCAACTGGATGAGCGGCTAGAGTCTGATACTGGGGAGCCATCTGCTCCGGAGTGTGAGTAGCAGGAGTCTGGGCTCCTCCTCTAGCCTGAGAGGCGGCTAGTGCCATGGGAAATGCGCCAGTCTGGGCCACACTTTCTATAAGGCCCACCAAACGGACCAAAGCGTCCTGAAGCACTGGGATGGAAATGAACCCCTCCGGAACCTGAGCTAGTCTGACAGGCACAGCCTGGGCTGGAACCTCCTCATCAAACTCTACCTCAGGCTCCACTTCTGGTGCCGCTGCTCGGGTTCTGGGCTAAACCCTGCCTCTGCCTCGGCCTCTGGAACGGCCTCGGTCTCGACCTCTGCCCCTCGTAGGAGCTGCCATTGGAGGCTCTGGCTGCCGCTCGGCTAAAGATGCGGTACGTGTTCTCGCTATCTGTGAGAGAATAAGAGTAGAAGAGTTCAATTAGCATTGTGAGAACAAAATCGCATGACAGAGAAGAATAGAAGTGAAATTTGTCCCTAAACTTCATAGCCTCTAGAAGATAAGTACGGATGTCTCCGTACCGATCCTCTAGACACTACTAAGCCTGCTCATGAATTGTGAGACCTAGGCAACCTAGTGATATGATACCAACATGTCACGACCCGGAATTCCCTTCGTCGGGACCATGATGGCGCCTAACATTCCACTTGCTAGGAAAGCCGACGTTAGAGAGTTATTAAGCTAATTCTTATTCAATTCAGTAAATAACAACAAATAAGCTAAATGAAATACAGCGAGTGCGAAATAATATAAAAACTTCATTAATTACTACCACCCGGATCTGGAGTCACAACTCACGAGCTACTATGATTTACTACAAACAGAGTCTGAAAAGGAAAAATACATTGTTCTGGAGTAAGGAAACAGTAAATGATAAAACTAGGAAGAGACTCTAGGGTCTACGGACGCCGGCAGATTTACCTTGGGTCTCCTGACAGCAAATCCAAGCTGCTAAGCCTCACGATCAGCTAGGACCGGTACCAAAATCTGCACAAGAAGTGCAGTATCAGTACAACCGATCCCATGTACCGGTAAGTGTCGAGCCTAATATCGAAGAAGTAGTGACGAGGCTATGACAAGACACCCACATAAATAAACCTATGCAGATAACAGTATATGTACAAGAAAACAACAGTAACAGCTAAACATGTACTATTGGGAGGGGAAACATGCTGAGGGAAATACGAGATAGAGAACCACAGCAGAATGGTAACTTGAACAGTCAATATACTATGAATAAATAAGAAAGAGTAAACACAGTAAAGGAAAAATGCACGGCATCACCCTTCAAGCTTTTACTCTCAATCTCACCATCGGATCAATAGAAATGGCATGACATCACACTTCGTTCATTAACTCTCATAACATGGCACGATATCACCCTTCGTGCATTAACACTCACAATGTGGCACAACATCACCCTTCGTGCATTAACACTCACAATAAGGCACGGCATCACCCTTCGTGCATTAACACTCACAATATAGAACGACATCACCCTTCGTGCATTAACACTCGCAATATGGTACGGCATCACCCTTTATGCATTAACACTCTTCCTTACCATAATGCAATGAACAAATAACAACAGTGAGATAGAATAACAAGTTCAAGCCTTACTTCAACATTTGGTTCCACAATATCAACCTCAACTTCAGAATCAATACTCAATTATCACCAGAAGGCCCATAAACATAATAAAAATGATCAATTTAACAATACTAGTCTAAACATGGATAACATGAACAAAGAAAGCTATAATAGCAAGAAACCAAGCCTCGCCTGCATGCTTTAACCCTTCGTGCATTAACACTCACAATAAGGCACGGCATCACCCTTCGTGCATTAACACTCACAATATGGAACGACATCACCCTTCATGCATTAACACTCGCAATATGGTACGGCATCACCCTTTATGCATTAACACTCTTCCTTACCATAATGCAATGAACAAATAACAACAGGGAGATAGAATAACAAGTTCAAGCCTTACTTCAACATTTGGTTCCACAATATCAACCTCAACTTCAGAATCAATACTCAATTATCACTAGAAGGCCCATAAACATAATAAAAACGATCAATTTAACAATACTAGTCTAAACATGGATAACATGAACAAAGAAAGCTATAATAGCAAGAAACCAAGCCTCGCCTGCATGCTTTAACCCGACTACAACACATAAGTACTCGTCACCTCACATATACGTCGTTTCCCAATATTTAAACATGTAACAAATAGACAAACAAGTCTTATTCCTTCAAGTCAAGGTTAGACACAACACTTACCTCGCTCCAAAGGTCACTCAATGCTCAATTATTGCTTTTCCTCTAGAATTCACCTCCAAACCACTCGTATCTATCCACAAACGACTCAATAATATCAAATATTGCTAAAGAAATCAATTACAATGCATAAATTTAGATTACCCAAACTTTCCCCCAAAATGTCAAAAATCGACCCCTAGCCCGCTTGGTCAAAATCCGAGGTTCGAAACAAAATTCATTCACCTATTCACCCCCTAGCCCGATTATATAATTTATTTTGAAATCCGACCTCAATTGGTGGTCTAAATTCCAATCATGCAAAAATCCCTAATTATACCCAAACCCCCAATTTCCACCATGAAAATCCTAGATTTTAGGTTAAAAACTCATGAAATGTAATGGGTAATTGAAAGAAAGTAGGTTAGAATCACTTACCAACAAATTAGGGAAGAAACTCTTTTAGGAAAATCGTCTCTAGGTCTTCTAGTTTTGAATTTTTTGAAAGAATGGAAAATCCCGTAATTGGGATTGTTTTAAGGTCAGGGCGTCAGGCCTTCTTCGCGTTCGCGAAGGGCCTACTGCGTTCGTGATGTGCAGCAGCTCAAAAGGCTTTTGCGATTGTGAAGGCTATCCCCCTGGCCTCCGCGTTCGCGAGCCAGTGCTCGCGTTCACGTAGAAGAATGAGTGCCCCTCCCCCAGGTCCCACAAGCTTCGCATTCGCGAAAAGCTGGTCGCGTTCGCGAAGGGTAAGGCCCCCATTGCTTCGCGTTCGCGACCCATCTACCCCATATGTGGTGAAATAAATCTTCCCCAGTCCAGTTAACTCTTCGCGTTCGCGAGAGTACCTTCGCGAACGTGAAGAAGAACACACCAGATATCAGCTGAGGCAAAACATCAGAGTTTTCTAAGTCCAAATCACCCCGTAGCCTATCCAAAACTCACCCGAGCCCTCGGAACTCCAAACCAAACATGCACATAAGTCCTAGAACATCATAAGAACTCGCTCACGCGATCAAAACACCAAAAAAATGCCTAGAACTACGAATCAGACACCAAATCAAATGAAATTTTCAAGAAAACTTTAAAATCTCTATTTTCACAATCGAACGTCCGAATCACGTCAAATCAACTCCGTTTCTCACCAAATTCGACAGACAAGTCATAAATATTATAGTGGACCTGTACCGGGTTATGGAACCAAAATACGGACCCGGTATCAACAAAACCAAACATCAGTCAATTCTTAAAATCATTAAACTTTCAAACTTTTTAATTTTTAATCAAAATTTCATATCTCGAACTAGGGACCTCAGAATTCGATTCCGGGCATACGCCCAGGTCCCAAATTACGATACGGACCTATCGGGACTGTCAAAACACAGATCCGGGTCCGTTTACTCAAAGCGTTGATCAAAGTCAACTCAAATGATTTTCAAAGCAAAATTTCATATTTTTCAAAGTTTTTAACATAAAATCTTTCCGGAAACATGCCCGGACTGCGCACGCAACTCGAGGAGGATAAAAATGAGATTTTTAAGGGTCAGATCACAGAATTAGGTTTTAAAACATAAGATGACCTATCAGGTCATCACATTCTCCACCTCTAAAACAATGGTTTGTCCTCGAACAGACATAGAAAAGTACCTGGGCTGGTGAAAAGATGTGGATATCTACTCTGCATATATGACTCGGACTACCAAGTAGCTGCCTCAATGGGCTGACCCCTCCACTGTACTAGAATTGAAGGATAACTCTTAGACCTTAGCTGTCAAACCTGCCGGTCTAGAATAGCCACCGACTCCTCCTCGTAAGTCAAATCCTTGTCCAACTGGACAGAGCTGAAATCTAACACATGGGATGGATCGTCGTGATACTTCCGGAGCATAGACACATGGATTACTGAATGAACAGTTGCTAAACTAGGTGGCAATGCGAGTCTGTAAGCCACCTCACCCACTCTCTCCAGAATTTCTAAAGGTCTGATATACCTAGGGCTCAACTTGCTCTTCTTTCTGAATCTCATTACACCCTTCATGGGTAATACCCGAAGAGGCACTCTCTCTCTGACCATGAATGCAACATCACGAACTCTACGGTCAGCATAACTCTTCTGTCTGGACTGATCTGTGCTAACTCAATCTTGAATAATCTTGACCTTATCCAAGGCATCCTATACTAGATCTGTATCCAACAACCGAGCCTCCTTCGGCTCGAACCACCCAACTGGCGACCGACACCGCCTACCGTATAATGCCTCATAGGGAGCTATTTGAATGCTCGACTGGTAGTTGTTGTTGTAGGCGAAGTTTGCAAGGGGCAAGAACTGATCCCACGATCCTCCGAAGTCTATAACACATGCGCGGAGCATATCCTCCAAGATCTGAATGGTGCGCTCGGACTGCCCGTCCGTCTGAGGATGAAACGATATGCTCAACTCAACCCGCGTGCCCAACTCGCGTTGTACTGCCCTCCAGAAGTGCGAAGTGAACTGAGTACCTCGATCATAAATGATAGACAAGGGCACACCGTGAAGACGGACGATCTCACGGATGTAAATCTTTGCCAACCGCTCCAAAGAATAGGTAACCGCCACAAGAATGAAATGCGCTGACTTAGTCAGCATGTCCACAATGACCCAAACTGCATCGAACTTCCATTGAGTCCTTGGGAGTCCAACAACGAAATCCATCGTGATACACTCCCACTTTCACTCAGGAATCTCTATCTTCTAAAGCAAACTTTACCTGCTGGCAATTTAGACACCGAGCTACATAAGCAACTATATCCTTCTTCATCCTCATCCACCAATAATGCTGCCACAAGTCATGATACATCTTGGCGGCGCCCGGATGAATAGAATACCGGAAACTGTGAGCCTCCTCAAGAATCAACTCAGGTCTCTGATGCTCATACTTTACTTGCTCGCAATTTAGACACCGAGCTACATAAGCAACTATATCCTTCTTCATCCTCATCCACCAATAATGCTGCCGCAAGTCCTGATACATCTTGGCGGCACCCGGATAAATAGAATACCGGGAACTGTGAGCCTCTTCAAGAATCAACTCACAAAGTCCATCCACATTAGGCACACAAACACGACCCTACATCCTCAAAACTCCGTCATCTGCGACAATAACCTGCTTGGCACCACCGTGCCGCACTGTGTCCCTAAGGACTAACAAATGAGGGTTGTCATACTGTCGATCTCTGATATGCTTAAACAAGGAAGATCGAGCGACCGTATAAGCTAGAACACGGCTGGGCTCTGAAATATCCAACCTCACAAACTGGTTGGCTAAAGTCCGAACATCTGAGGCAAGCGGCCTCTCACCGACTGGAATGAACGCAAGGCTGCCCATACTCGCTGCCTTTCTACTCAATGCGTCAGCCACCACATTGGCCTTCCCAGGGTAGTACAAAGTAGTGATATCATAGTCTTTCAATAGCTCCAACCACCTCCTCTGCCTCAAATTGAGATCCTTTTGCTTGAACAAATACTGTAGGCTCCGATGATCCGTGAAAACCTCACACGACACAACGTAAAGATAGTGCCTCCAAATCTTCAGCGCATGAACAATGGCTTCCAACTCTAAGTCATGGACAGGATAATTTTTCTCATGAACCTTCAACTTCCGCAACGCATCACCCTTCCCTCCTGCATCAATATCGCACCAAGACCTACACGAGACGCATCACAATATACTGTATAAGATCCTGAACCTGTGGGCAACACCAACACCGGTGCTGTAGTCAAAGTAGTCTTGAGCTTTTGAAAGCTCGCCTCACACTCGTCTGACCATCTAAACGGGGCACCCTTCTGAGTCAACCTGGTCAAGGGGTCTGCTATTGATGAAAACCCCTCCACAAATCGACGGTAATAGCCCGCCAAACCCAAGAAACTCCTGATCTCCATAGCTGAAGTTGGTCTAGGCTAGTTCTGAAGTGCCTCAATCTTCTTAGGATCTACCTGAATTCCCTCTGCTGATACAACGTGCCCCAAGAAAGCGATTGAATCCAACCAAAACTCGCACTTTGAAAATTTAGCATACAACTGGCTGGCTCTTAGAGTCTGAAGTACAATCCTGAGATGTTGCTCATGCTCCTCTCGACTGCGGGAGTAGATCAAGATATCATCAATAAACACGATTACAAAGGAGCCCAAATAAGGCTTGAACACTCGGTTCATCAAATCCATGAATGTTGTTGGGGCATTTGTCAACCCAAAGGACATCACCAGAAACTCATAATGCCCGTAAGGAGTCAGAAAAGTTGTCTTAGGGACATCGGATGCCCTAATCCTCAACTGATGGTAGCCAGATCTCAAATCAATCTTCGAAAATACCTTGGCACCCTGAAGCTGATCAAATAAATCATCAATCCTCGACAATGGATACTTGTTCTTGATAGTGACTTTGTTCAACTACCAATAATCTATGCACATCCTCATCGATCCATCCTTCTTCTTCACGAACAACACAGGTGCACCCCAGGGCGAGACACTAGGTCTAATGAAGCCTTTGTCAAGCAAATCTTGCAACTGTTCTTTCAATTCTTTCAACTCTGGCGGGGCCATACGGTATGGTGGAATAGAGATGGGCTGAGTGCCCGGAGCCAAATCAATACAGAAATCAATATCCCTGTCGGGTGGCATCCCCGGCAGGTCTGCAGAAAAGGCCTCTAGAAACTCACGAACGACGGGTACTGAATCCATAGAAGGAACCTCCGCACTAGAATCGCGGACATAAGCCAAATAAGCTAGACACCCCTTCTCGACCACACGCCGAGCCCTCATATAAGAGATAACACTAATTGTAGAATGTCCAGGAGTCCCTCTCCACTCTAATCGAGGCAACCCCGACAAGGCTAAGGTCACCATCTTGGCTTGACAATCCAATATAGCGTGATAAGGTGACAGCCAATCCATACCCAAGATAACATCAAAAATGACAATATCGAGAAGTAGAAGATCTACACTTGTCTCAAGACTTCCAATGGTGACTACACATAAACGATAAACACGATCTACAATAATAGCATCTCCTACGGGTGTGGACACATACACAGAAGCACTCAAAGAATCACGAGGAACAACCAAATATGAAGCAAAATAGGATGACACGTAGGAATAAGTAGAACCCGAATCAAATAAAACTGAAGCATCTCTACTGCAAACTAAAACAGTACCTGTGATAACAGCTTCAGATGACTCAGCCTCAGACCTGGCTGGAAAAGCATAACATCGAGACTGGGTCCCACCACTATAAACTACATCTCTAGGACAGGCCCTAGCTAGCTGGCCTCCACCTCTAATGGCCTGACCTCCACCTCTAACAGTCTGGCCTTTACCTCTGGCTACCTGACCCCTGCCTCTGGCTGGCTGAGCAGGCGGTGCAGCAATTGGTGCCGGAATCATGGCATGAGAACCCTAATGATGTGAGTTGCCTGATGCCCGAGAGCAAAATCTAGCAATGTGCCTCGGATCACTACAAATATAACATGACCTCGGTTGTTGTGACTGCTGACCCTAAAACTAACCCTCTCGACCTGAGTAACCACCCTGAAAACTCTGGAGCAGAGGTGCACTAATAGAAGCTGGTGGTGCACTGTAGGCTAGCTGGTCGGAATAAGGCATATGAGGGTCACGACCACCTGAGGCACTGTGGGATGCCTGGAGTGCTGAATGAAACGGCCTGGAAGGATGGCCTCTACCAAAAGTACCCCTGCCTCCAGATGAGGCACCGCTGAACCGCCCGGAATAACGTGGTCTCTTGTCAGACCCCTGATGTCCCTGAGCAAGAACCATTTCAACTCGCCTAGCGACATTTGCAGCCGCCTGAAAAGAAATCTCACTCTCAGTCTCCTTAGCCATCTACAATCTGATAGGCCGAGCAAGTCTGTCAATAAACCTCCTCGCCCTCTCTCTCTCGATAGGAAGCAGAATAAGAGCATGACGGGACAAATCCACAAAACGGGTTTCATACTGAGTAATAGTCATACTGCGCTGCTGGAGACGCTCGAACTGACGACTGTGCTCCTCTCTCAGTGTGATAGGGAGAAACTTCTCTAGAAAGAGCTGAGAGAACTAGTCCCAAGTAAGAGCAGGCGACCCCGCTGGTCTGGTCAACAAATAATCTCTCCACCATTTCTTGGCAGAACCAGTCATCTGAAATGTAGCAAAATCGATCCCATTGGTCTCCACTATACCCTTGTTCCGTAGCACCTCATGACAGCTGTCAAGATACTCCTGGGGATCCTCTAAAGGAGCACCACTAAAGTGAACTTAAAAAACCTTGGTAAACTTGTCCAACCTCCACAAAGCCTTAGAAGACATAACTCACCCATCACCGGTCTGTGCCACAATAACCGGCTGAACTACTCTAACTAGATGAGCGGCTGGAGTCTGATACTAAGGAGTCATCTGCTTCGGAGTGTGAGTAACAAGAGTCTGGGCTCCTCCTCCAGCCTGAGAGACGGTTGGTTCCATGGCAAATGCGCCAGTCTGGGCCACACTCTCCATAAGGCCCACCAAACGGACCAAAGCGTCCTGAAGCACTGGGGTGGCGATGAACCCCTCCGCAACCTGCGCTAGTCCGACAGGCACAGCCTAGGCTGGAACCTCCTCATCAAACTCTACCTGAGGCTCCACCACTGGTGCCGCTGCTCGGGATTTGGGCTGAGCCATGCCCCTGCCTCGACCTCTGCCCTTCGTAGGAGCTGCCACTGGAAGCTCTGGCTGCTTCTCGGCTAAAGACGCGGTACATGTTCTCACCATCTGCGAGAGAATAAGAGTAGAAGAGTTCAATTAGCATTGTGAGAACAAAATCGCACGACAGAGAAGAATATAAGTGAAATTTGTTCCTAAACTTCATAGCCTCTGGAAGTTAAGCACAGACATCTCCGTACCGATCCTCCAGATCCTCCAGACCTAGGCAACCTAGTGCTCTAATACCAATATGTCACAACCCGAAATTTCCACCGCCGGGACCGTGATGGCGCCTAACATTCCACTTGCTAAGCAAGCTGACGTTAGAGAGTTATTAAGCCAATTCTTATTCAATTCAGTAAATAACAACAAATAAGCTAAATACAATACAGCGAGTGCGGAATAATATAAAAACTTCATTAATTACTACCACCCGGATTTGGAGTCACAACTCACGAGCTACTATGATTTACTACAAACAGAGTCTAAAAAGGAAATATACACTGTTCTAGAGTAAAGAAATAGTAAATGATAAAACTAGGAAGAGACTTTAGGGTTTATGGATGCCAGCAGATCTACCTTGGGTCTCCTGACAGCAAATCCAAGCTGCTAAGCCTCACGATCAGCTAGGACTGGTACCAAAATCTGCACAAGAAGTGTAGAGTGCAGTATCAGTACAACCGACCCCATGTAATGGTAAGTGTCGAGCCTAACCTTGACGAAGTAGTGACGAGACTATGACAAGACACCCCCATAAATAAACCTATGCAGATAACTGTATATGTACAAGACAATAACAGTAACAGCTAAACATGTACTATTGGGCGGGGAGATATGCTGAGGGAAATACGAGATAGAGAACTGCAGCAGAATGGTAACTTGAACAGTCAATGCACTATGAATCAATAAGAACCAGTAAACACAGTAAAGAAAAAATGCACGACATTACCCTTCGTGCTTTTACTCTCAATCTCACCATCAGATCAATAGAAATGGCACGGCATCACCCTTCGTACATTAACTCTCATAACATGGCACGACATCACCCTTCGTGCATTAACACTCACAATGTGGCACGACATCATCCTTCGTGCATTAACACTCATAATAAGGCACGGCATCACCCTTCTGCATTAACACTCACAATATGGAACGGCATCACCCTTCGTGCATTAACACTCGCAATATGGCACGGCATCACCCTTCGTGCATTAACACTCTCCCTTACCATAAAGAAATGAACAAATAACAACAGGGAGATAGAATAACAAGTTCAAGCCTTACTTCAATATTTGGTTCCACAATATCAACCTCAACTTCGGAATCAATACTCAATTATGACCAGAAGGCCCATAAACATAATAAGAACGATCAATTTAACAATACTAGTCTAAACATGGATAACATGAACAAAGGAAGCTATAATTTCAAGAAACCAAGCCCTGCACGCATGCTTTAACCCGACTACAATGCATAAGTCACCTCACATATACGTTGTTCCCCAATATTTAAACATGTAGCAAATAGACAAACAAGTCCTATTCCCTCAAGTCAAGGTTAGACATAACACTTACCTCGCTCCAAAGGCCACTCAATGCTCAATTATTGCTTTTTCTCTTGAATTCACCTCCAAACCACTCGTATCTATCCATAAACGACTCAATAATATCAAATATTGCTAAAGAAATCAATTACAATGCATAAATTTAGATTACCCAAACTTTTCCCCAAAAAGTCAAAAATTGACCCCCGGGCCCTCTTGGTCAAAACCCGAGGTTCGGACTAAAATCCATTCACCCATTCACTTCCGAGCCTGATTATATAATTTATTTCGAAATCCAACCTCAATTCGAGGTCTAAATTCCAATCATACAAAAATTCCTAATTCTACCCAATCCCCCAATTTCCACCATGAAAATCCTAGATTTTAGGTTGAAAACTCATGAAATGTAATGGGTAATTGAAAGAAAGTAGGTTAGAATCACTTATCAACAAAGTGGGGAAGAAAAGCTTTTAGGAAAATTGCCTCTAGGTCTTCTAGTTTTGAAATTTTAGAAAGAATGGCAAAATCCCGTAATTGGGATTGATTTAAGGTCTGGGCGTCAGGCCTTCTTCGCGTTCGCGAAGGGCCTGCCGCGTTCGCAATATGCACCAGCCCAAAAGACTTTCGCGTTCGCGAGTTCCTCTTCGCGTTTGCGAAGGCTGTCCCCCCCTGGCCTCTGCATTCGCGAGCCAGTGCTCGCGTTCACGTAGAAGAACGAGTGCCCCCTCCCCCGGGTCCCTCAAGCTTCGCGCTCGCGAGAAGCTGGTCGCGTTCGCGAAGGGTAAGGCCACCATTGCTTCGCGTTCGCGATGAAGAAAATCTTCCCCAGTCCAGTTCACTCTTCGCGTTCGCGAGAGTACCTTCACGAACGCGAAGAAGAACACACCAGATATCAACTGAGGAAAAACATCAGATTTTTCTAAGTTCAAATCACTCCGTAGCCTATCCGAAACTTACCCGAGCCCTCTGGGCTCCAAACCAAACATACACACAAATCCTACAACATCATACGAACTAGCTCGCGCGATCAAAACACCAAAATAACGCTTTGAACTATAAATCGGACACCAAATCAAATGAAATTTTCAAGAAAATTTTAAAACCTCTATTTTCACAACCGAACGTCCGAATCACGTCACATCAACTCTGTTTCTCACCAAATTCGACAAATAAGTCATAAATATTATAGTGGACCTGTACCGGTCTCCGAAATCAAAATACAGACCCGGTATCAACAAAACCAAACATCAGTCAATTCTTAAAATCATTAAACTTTCAAACTTTTTAATTTTTCATCAAAATTCCATATCTCGAGCTAGGGACCTCGGAATTCGATTCCGGACATACGCTCAGGTCCCAAATTACGATACGGACCTACTCGGACCGTCAAAACACAGATTCGGGTCCTTTTACTCAAAACATTGATCAAAGTCAACTCAAATGATTTTCAAAAAAACTTTTCATATTTTTCATAGTTTTTAACATAAAAGCTTTCCGAAAACACGCCCGGACTGCGCACGCAACTTGAGGAGGATAAAAATGAGATTTTTAAGGCTTCAAATCACAGAATTAGGTTTTAAAACATAAGATGACCTATCGGGACACATTTATGCACCAAAAAAATCCTTTACCGCAAATCGAATTAATTCAAAATAGATCGAATAGAACTGAATTAATTTAAAATAGAAAGAACCCACCAAATGTATACTCTAATTCAACCTCCTTGACTACTAATATGCGTTAAATACAATGGCTTCCGTAACTATCAAATCTTGGATCTGTTTATGAATGAGATATACTAAGAAGGAAAATAAATTTAGCATATTTATATATATCCGCAAGAAATTATGTGTTATACAATGAGACATACGCAGAAGAAAAATTAATTTTGATATACAAAAAAGGAGGGGAAAAAAAAAAGACACACACAAAAAGAAGAAGAAAATAAAAGTATGATATACATTTTGGTATAGATATTATTTTGATATGTTATATACTATGATATACAAACAATATGTATTATACACTTGGATATATACAAAGGAAAATAACATTTTGATATATATTTTAATATACACAAAGAAGGAAAATGAAGCTTTGATATATATTTTCATATTCATATTGTTGTTATGATATACATTTATTGGCTATCGGTACCAATATCTATAACTAGGGTTTGTAATTATGTAACGTTGTCACACCTTGCCAAAATTTCTATTTTTGGCTTTTCAAATTTTGAATTTCTCTTTTGTTTCTTTTTTTTCCAAAAAATCTTACGGTGTGCCTTAATTGTATATTGTCATTTAACTTGTACCTATTTTTTTTTTAACTAGCCTTAGATATACTCTAAGAATGTTCATACGTGCGTTATTACACATTAGCCACTCCACTCTTAGTGGCCCAAAATCTTTAATCTTTAAATCTTTATTTAAGTATCTGATTATAACTTATGTAATATGAGTTATAACTAAGAAATTCATGACATAAGATGTAATTATATTATTGTTATTAATGGATAGATAAATCGATTTTTCTTCACGTCATTCCTTTGATCTTACACAACTTTGATTACGTTCTTGTATAACTTTTTATATTTAATCTATTTGACGTGTTAATTTTATTTTTAAAACTAAAAAAATTCATGGAACGTACACCTTATGTCTTGGGGTTCCCATTCTGTTGCATGATACGTAAAACATGTAGTTGGACAGCTTTGCCTTTTAAAAGACTAATTCGCATCCCGTTTGGACAATATTTGCTTGAAGTTCAATAAACGGGTATATGAAAGTTAAGTTTTATCACTAAAAATTATTATTTCACCTTTGGAGCTCTGGTGTGACAAAGGTATCTGCAAGCTCATCAAATGAACTAATTGACTTTTGGGTAAAAGAAAGTACTAGGGTAACGCTCCTTTTGTGAGCGTTTTTTCGAACTTTTTGACGAGTACTAATTCATTTCCCACTTTGTTAAGTCATTTCTTTTGACCCTGGTAGTGTAAGCTATGACACTACAAAACAATTGCTAAATTGTGGCCATTTATTAACGGGGTCATAAGAAACCCCGAGTATACATTTATTTTGTGGTGTTTGTGTCAACCCCACAAAATAATTCTTTTTGTGGCGGTTTAAGTGTGGGGTGTAAAAGGTCCCATTATAGATTCAATTTGTGACGTTTGTTTCACCCTCCCCAAAATTATTCTTGTTGTGACGGTTTTTTGTGATGGTTTTTCGTAACCTCCACAATAGTGTTAAATAAAGTTACGATGCGGTACAAGCAATAGTATAACGCTTTAAGTTTTAGACATTTAAAAATTATAGTTTTATATTTTTTTTATCAAAATACATATTTTAGCTCACTAGACGTAAATAATTAAGAAAATTTATTAGTACTACAATTTAAAATATTACTCCTTCATGAGTAAATACAAAATTACTTTTAATAGCAAAATAATAGAAGTTGATAATTTTGAGAGATATAGAACTAAGACATGAAGACGAATAGTAAGTGAAGATACAAATTTTGCCGATTTATTTTTTGAAAAAATATTAATTGATATTCATCTTCACGATGTTCTCACTTAGTACATATATAATTCCATGGCTCATTATTTGAGTTATTCTCAATCTCATACTCCTATAAATGAGTAGAAGTTTAATCCTTACTTAGTTAAAGAATCCTAAGCATCAATAGCGCTATTTTGGAAATTCGACACGTGATTTGTGTAGGAACTATTGGGCGAGTCCCAAACATTGAGCATTGAGTGTTAAACGTGTTTTGGACGCACAATCGGATGCTTGGAGCGTAAGCCTCCAAAAACAGAATGTGATGACCCGATAGGTAATTTTGAGATTTAGCCTCTATTCCCATGTTTCGAGACCTCGGTTAGACCGTTTAGCGTTTCTCAAAATACGTGCACAGTCCATGTCCTAATCTGGAATGTCTTTATGAGAAAAATTGAAGAAAATATGAATTTTTGCCTTTAAAATGACTTGAGTTGACTACGGTCAATATTTTATGTAAACGAACCTGGATCAGCAATTGACGGTCCCGGTAGGTTCATATCGTGATTTGGGACTTGAGCGTATGCCCGAAATTTAATTTGAAAGTCCCTAACTTGTTTTGACTCATTTTGCCAAAAACTAGCATATTTGAAGTTGAAAAATTACTAAGTTTGACCATAAGTTGACTTTTTAGCTAACGGATTCGTATTTTGATGTTAAAATTTGAAATAGTTCTGTATTGCTATTTGAAACTTATCTGCAAAATTTGATTCAATTCGGAATTGATTTAACATGATTCGGACGCTTAAACGTGATTCTAGTGTTCTTGAGTTTCACTTTGAAAGTTCATTCGTTTTTTATAGAGTTAGATGTTATTTTGGTGATTTAATTGCGCGAGCAAGTTCGTATAATATTATTACACTTATGTGCATGTTTGGTTTGGAGCCCGAGGGGCTCGGGTGAGTTTCGGATAGGCTATTGATTGATATTGGACTTTGGAGATAGTTGATGCCTTATTTGTTGCTGGTGTGGTCTGCAGATCTCGCATTTGTGAGGTCTGGCTCGCAATTGCGAGCCTCGTTGCGAACAAGTGTTCGCATTTGCGAGCATGGGCTTTTTTGGGGAGTTCGCATTTGCGAACGAGTAGTTGATGATTTTGCGAAGACAGAGTCGCATTTGCGACTCAGTGTGTTCCTGGTAACCTTCACATTTGCGAAGGATTGGTCCACATTTGCGAAGGTTGTGTTTTCGCATTTGCGAACCAAATGTCGCATTTGCGGCCTCTGTGAGTCTGAGATAATGTTCGCTTTTGTGACCCCTTTCTCGCTTTTGCGATGTTCGCAATTGCGAATAAAACATCGCAATTGCGACATCTGCAGCTGAATAAAAGAGGGAAAAAACAAGGCTTAGCTTATTTCTCACAATCTCTCAACCCTGAACACCCTAGAGGCGATTTTTCAAAAGACTTTTCTTTCTAAATTCATTGGTAAGTGACTTTAATCCATTTCTTTTCAATTACCCATTACATTTCATGAGATTTCAACATCAAATTTAGGATTTCCATGTTAGAAATTATGAATTTGGGTAGAATTGAGAATTTTTGTAAAATTAAGATTTAGACCTCGAATTGAGATCGAATTTCGAAACAAATCATTTAACCGGGCTCAAGGGTGAAAGGATAATCGGGTTTTGGTCCGAATCTCGATTTTGACCAAGCGGGCTCTGGGGTTGACTTTTGTCGACTTTTTCAAAAATGATCTAAATTGAACCTCTTTCTTTTATGGGTAGTTTCTAATACTTATTTTGAATTATTTGGTCAATAATTTGCTAGATTTGGTTGGTTTGGAGTCTTGTTCAAAAGGAAAAGCCGTGATTGATTGATTGCTTGAGTTGCGGAGTGAGGTAAGTCTTGAGTCTAACCTTGATTTGAGGAAATTAGGAATCCTTGAACTACATATTGTGTGAATTATGTTTGAAACGGCGTATATGCAAGGTGATGAGTGTATATGCATCATTACATTACTTGTTTCCTTGTCTTTGTTGCTTCACAGTATACCTTGTTTCATGCCTTAATTGCTACATGCTTATTTGACTTCTATGTCATATTTGCTACTTGCCATTTAGTATTCCTTATATTAAATTGTCCATTCCTTCCATAATTCCATGCTTGTTTGCTACTTGTCTCTACTTTCTTTTCTTGCATATCTAAACCGTCTTATGCCTTGCTTGTCTTATAGTTTCGTATCATTTGTTGCCTTCAATGATGTAGTTTTATTTGTATGAGTTGTTCATTGGTAGATACCGTTGAGTTGGTACAGTTGAGACATCCAAGTTATTCAAGATTCTTTGATTATCATGTCATTCTCCATTACTTTGTACAATTACTCTCTTGATGTAGAGCTTTTTGTAAATTTTGGTTGCTGAAACGCTATTGTTGAATGAAATTATTTGGGGGAGTGGGTTGCACACCGCAACGGAGATTTGAAATGTAATGAATTGAAATGGCAGGATAAGGACGGATTATGATATTGACAGATGATGATATAGTAGGATCGGGTTGCGCGCCACAACGGATTGTATAACGTTATATTTGGTTGTGACTGTTGGATTTGCCTCGGTATTTGAGATAAGTTTATATGACTTGATATTCTAGGCTCTCTGGTAGTTAGACTTTGAGTTCACTATTATGAATTAACTGCTTTATTTCCATTCTTGTTTACTTTGCTGTTATTTTTATTATTGTGTACAGGTTATTATAAGTGACTCGCCTTAGCCTCGTCACTACTTCGTTGAGGTTAGACTCGGAACTTACAGAGTACATGGGGTTGGTTGTACTCATACTATACTTTGCACTACTTATGCAGATACATGAGTTGGTCTAGCGGTGCTCAGTAGACTTGCTTGGGTCCATCTATCAGTGGATACTTGAGGTATAGCTGCACGACGTCCGCAACCCTGAAGTCCCTTTCTACTTCATTTTAGCTGTTTATTTTGATTCAGACAGTTATGTTTATTTCAGACCATTATCTGTAGTATTCTAGACGCTCATGTATTCGTGACACCAATTCCGGGATTTATATTTGGATATCGTCACTTATTAGCTTATTGTCTTATTTCAAACTATCAAGTTTAATTATTATCATTTAGTTTGAAAATTGTTTAAAATGGTTAATAGACATAGCTAATGTTGGATTGCCTAGCAAGTGAAATGCTAGGCGCCAAAATGGCCCCGAGGGTGGGAATTCCGGATCGTGACACTGAACTCCACATATAAGCCTATGTAATGATCCGACCGGTCATTTTAAGAAATAACGTCCCGTTCGGTGGCTTAAGGTCTCGAGTAGCTTCGTGTTATGTATTATGACTTGCGTATGTGGTCGAGTTCAGTTTTTGGATGATTCGGGATTGATTTGGAAAGATGATTCGTGTCTTAGAAGCTTAAGCGGTAAGAGTTGGCCAAATTTTGATTTTTATGTAGACGACTCTAGAATGGTGTTTTAATGATTCCAATAGTTTAGTATGATGATTTTGGATGCCCGAATTTGGATCTGGAGGTCCGTAGGTTGATTTGATGCATTTTAGCGAAAATTGGAAAGTTGAAGGTTTGGAAGGTTGATAGGCTTGACCGAGAGTTGAATCTTTGAATATCAGGCTTGGATTGCGATTCCGAGAGTTGGAATAGCTCTGTTATGTCATTTGGGACTTACATGCAATATTTGAGGTTATTCCGGGTTGATTTGATATGATTCAGCATGAGTTGTAGAAGTTAAAAGTTCATAAGTTCATTAAGTTCGATTTGTGGTGCGATTCATAATTTTGATGTGATTTGATGCCTCGAGCAGGTCCGCGTTATGTTACGAAATTTGTTGGTATGTTCAGACGGGGTCCCGAGGGGCTCGGGTGAGTTTCAGGGTGGTTTCGGACAATTTTTATGTCATTTTTAATTGCTAATTTTTGGCCACAAGGGTATGCATCGCGATCGCGAGCTTTGGGTCGTGTTTGCGAAGAGCAAATTTGCTGTTTGGGCACTATGAAACGCGATCGCGAAAGCATTTTCGCGATCGTGTAGAGGAAATTCTGCTGTCACTGACCGACTTTGGAAGCTTATATCTTAGAATCTATAAAGAAATTTAGAGATTATCCAAAAATAAAAGTTGTATCTCTTTAAGTCTAGTTTTTAGAAAATCAAACTGTTTGACATTTGGAATTTTGTACAAAATCTTATGGCTATTACACAACAGACTGTCTGATAAGATTTTGGGAAGGGTAATGGGAATTCATTCATCGTGATCGTGAGGAAATGGCCGCTATCTCCAAGGGTAAAATTTGTGTTGGAAATTTTTTGAATCGTGATCGCGAGGTTGGTGAACGTGATCGTGAAAGGTACCTCTCGAGCAGTGTTTAAAGTACTCTATTTCGAAGGTCTTGGTCATTTTATCATATTTTGAGCTATGGAGCTCGAATTTGGGCGATTTTGGGGATTTTTCACACTTTGGATTGGGGTAAGCATTCTTTATCCGGATTTAATTATATTTAGTGATTCTATGTTTGTTTTAACATTAAATTAGTAATTTGAATGGGAGAAAATGAGAATTTTTGTATAAACTTTCAAAAAGGTAAAATGAGGATTTTTGAAGGCTGATTTGATGTCAGAATTGGATAATTTTGATATGGTTGGACTCGTATCGGAATGGGTTTTTGGATTTTATAAATTTTGTCGAGTTCGAAGGTGCAAGCCCGGGGTTGACTTTTTAGTTTTCATTGAAGATCAAAGCTTTATTATCCAAAATTGTTTTCAATTATTTGTATTTATGATATTAAATTATTTTGGCTAGAGTTGAGCCGTACGGAGGTTGTTTCATACGAGAAGATCATTTTAGAGTATCAATTTAGCTTCTTCGAGGTGAGTATCTTGCCTAACTTTGTGTGGGAGAACCATTTGTTCCTTGTTGAGTTACTTTCCCGTTCATTTTGTTGTTATTGAGATTCTATACACATTGTGTTAAGCCATGGGCTATTTGTTGTGAAAATATTGATATTGTTGGATATTTGGAAAGGTTATGGCCTATGGGAACTTGTGATACGATTTGATATGTCGTGTTGTTGTGATATTAGCACATGTGCATTGTTGTGTGGTTTGGTTGTTATTATGCTGAGTATAAGGATGGAATTTCACCGTTGTTGTTATGCAGGGCATAAGGATGACATCTCATTGTTATTAAATGTACAGAATGATACGGGTGGCTATTGTATTATTGTTTGGGCGGAGCGATAAGGGTGGTTATCAGAGAGATAAGGGTGGCAATGCCAGGGATGATGTGTGATGGCTTGGGGACATTGTGTTGGTGATTTTCGTGTTATGGTGTAATTTTCCGTGTGTATGTTATACACCTTACGTGATTTGTTGTGTTGATTTGATGAGCTACTTGATGTCTTTGATATTACTTATTGACTTGGGCTACAGTAGTACACTCGCACAAGCATACATCGTAGCATGCCACTTATACTAGCTCAGGAGTATGAAACTTGACATTTATTAATCATGCTCATGTGTTTTTGTATTATCAGCTTCATGTTGATATTGAGTATGTGACCACGCCGAGTGGATTGTGATTATGAGCCTGTGACCATGCCGGGCAAATTATGATTGTGAACTTGTGACCACGCCGGGCGGATTATGAGCATGTGACCACGCCGGGCGGATTGTGAATGTGAGCCCATGATCATGCTGGTCAGATTGAGATATTGGCACGTGAGTTGTCCGTGCAGTTGTGATTTGAAATGTGGGCACAAGGTGCCGTGAGCATAAGATAGTGGGTTGATACCCGTGACTTGTGATTATGAGATGAGGTATCACAGAGTAATTTCGTTGTGAAATTTGTGTTAGAAAGGCTTGATTAATCGGTTGTCCTTTTGTGTTTCTTATTTGGTTTTAACGGTACTTCACGGTGTTCTTAATGCTTTACTATTTATATCACTTGTTGATTCTTGTTGCCATATATTGATTTCTACTTTCATTATTAGCTTTATACTTCTATACTGCACAGGTTGTTTTGTCTAGTGAGTTTCTCTGCTTGTACCTCATCACTACTCCACCGAGGTTAGTCCTGATACTTAAAACCTCTTGATATTTACCGGGTACCGACCGTAGTATACTCATACTACACTTCTGCACGTTTTTGTGCAGATCCAGGTATTGGAGATAACAGACTAGGGCAGAGTTAGCATATTGGTCACGAGGATTCAAGGTAGAGCTGCTTAGTCATCGTAGTCCCTTGGAGTTCTTTCCTTTCATTGTACTATCAGCTTGTTATTTGAACAATATTGTATTTGGATTTTTGAGATATTTCCATGTACTTAGCTAGAGTTCGTGACTATGTATTACCAAATCTTGGGAGGTTGTTATGATTATTGGCGTGTAGGCGTATTATGCTTTTGTTGCGGTATTCATATTAGACTCTGTTTCAAATTATCATTGTTAAAAATTTGCCTAATCGTTGTTAGTAATCGACTTACCTAGTCTTAGAGACTAGGTGCCATCGCGATGCATGTGGTGACTTTTTGGGTTGTGACAAGTTGGTATCAGAGCTCTAGGTTCATAGGTTTTACGAGTCACAAGCAAGTTTAGTAGAGTCTTGCGGATCGATACAGAGACGCTTGTACTTATCTTCGAGAGGCTACAAAACTATTAGGAAAATTTCACTTCTTTCATTCATGTCGTGTGGATTTGATAATTTCGAAGTTTGATCCTTTGAATCTATATTCTCTTACATATGGTGAGGACACGTGCTATCGGGTCAGCTGAGCAGACACCCACGCCCCCTACTAGAGCCGCTAGAGGCCGGGGCCGAGGTAGAAGTCGTAGAAGAGAACGCGTCACAGCTAGAGCTCCTGTCAGAGCAGCAATTGAGGAGCTGCCAATAGCTCCGGTTAGGGGACAGGCACCAGAGGCGCCTGTTGTTATCTCTGGACGTCAGGAGACTTTAGCACAGTTCCTGAGCATGTTTGGTACATTGGCTCAGGTGAGATTGATCTCCGTTGCACCAACTACTTTTCATATTGGGGGAGGAGCTCAGACTCCCACCGCCCATACTCCAAAGTAGCAGGCTCACATTGGTCAGGTTCCGTTTGTGGTGCCGGTACAGCCAGTTATTCCTGTTCACCCTGAGGTCAGGCCAGGGGATTCAATTGAGGAGCAGAAGTGGATTGAGAAGTTCAAGAAGTATAGTCCACCTACTTTTAGTGGAACAGCTACCGAGGATACATAGGGATATTTAGAGAAGTGTTACTGTATTCTCCGCACCATAGGTATTGTGGAGGTGAGCGAAGTTGCTTCTACTACATTTTAGCTATCGGGAGCAGTGTATCAGTGGTGGCAGGTTTATGAGGAAGGTAGACCGGCTGATGCAGCACCACCCACTTGGGCTCAGTTTTAAGAGATGTTTTTTAGGGAGTTTGTTCCCCAGACCCTCCGAGATGTGTGGCGTATAGAGTTTGAGCGGCTACGTCAGGACATCATGACGATGTCAGAGTATGCCATCAGGTTCAATGAGTTATCCCGTCATGCACCTACTTTGGTCCCTACAGTCATAGAGCTAGTCCGCAGATTCATTGAGGGGTTCAGTTATGATCTTAGATTTAGCATGGCTCGGGAGTTGTAGACTGATACTCCATTTCAGTAGGTGGTGGGGATTGCCAGGATGTTAAAGCATATTCGAGGTGAAGAGAGGGAGGATAAGGAGACCAAGAGGTCTCGAGCTTTTGGAGGGTTCAGTGGATTCTACTCTTCATCTATGAACCATCATAGCAGAGGCTCGGGCAGTCAGCCAGTCCAGTACGCACTTCAGACTACTTGTGGTGCTCAAGTTAGTTCTTTTAGTGCACCACCGGCACGGGGTTCCTACGATAGTTATTCCAGTTATTCGACAAAGACTCAGTACGAGCAGACACACCCGCAGAGGAGTTTTTATGAGTGTAGTGATACTAGGCACATAATGAGAGATTGTCCCAGACTCGGGAGGGGCGGATTTCATCAGAGCACTCAGGCTACGGGATCTATTCCAGTTGCTACTCCATTTGCACAGCCAGTTAGGGGAGGAGGACTAGCGGGTAGAGGGCGCCCTAGAGAGGGAGGCCCAGCCTGTTGATATGCTTTCTATGGTAGGAATGAGGTCGATGCACCAGATGGTGTCGTTACAGGTATGTTTTCAATTTGTTATAGAGAAGCATCATTCTTGTTTTGATTTGGTTCTACGTATCAGGGTGAGTCCTCGTATCTTGCTTCACATATGGGTGAGGTTTGTGATTTTGTACTCTACTTATGTGTTTACCCCTATTGGGAGATTCTATAGTGGTAGCCGGCGTCTATCGTTTTGTTTTGTGCACTATTGAGAGCTATGAGACTAGAAGTGACTTTCTGTTACTCATTACAGTAGGTTTTTATGTGATTTCTGGATGGTTTGGTTATGATTTGTGATTTAGATGCTCTACCGGTATGGGGAGTTCATTACATGTTGTGATTTTGTTTAGTGAAATTGAATTAGTGGAAGGGTTCGGTTGGTATGATGTGTATTTTACTTGTGATTCAGAACTGAGGATAGGATCCTCGTATTTTCATGTGGTTTGATATGTTTGAACCGGACTATGTGTCGCGATGGGGTTATATTAGGATGAGATCCTTGTTGTTAGTTCATATGTTTTGATTCTCCCTTGTAGAATTGATTCGTAGTATGGTACTGCCGGTGTTCTGATATTTACACTGCTAGTTAAAGGCATCAACATTTCTCCAATCTGATTGTTTCACGCATGTTGCTAGGCTATGAAATTCTTCATTGTTTCTTCTAATCCGAGCTACTCTCCACCCCTACTAGAGCATCTTAGGGGGAAAATATCCCCGTGTAGGCATGGTGTATTCCCGTGGCTCGGATTATACAGAGTTCCTCCCCTTGGTAGTGTTTGATTCACTTGCTGAGGAAGATCGATTGGCTGGTTGTTGATCCCAGACATGATATTTTTATAAAATTAATTAACAAGTGAGAACCAAAGGAGTTGTAAAAAGATCAACGGCGCTTTGAAATGAGGAACGCACAATGTATACGGTAAAAACCAGTTAGTCCTTCATACGAACTGGTGTAAATGATAATATATTGGATCGGAGAAGCATCTTCATAGTATCAAGTTAAGGTCCGAAGTCAGGTCCCCAAGCTACAAGCCCGAGTGATCGATCAATGTCGAGCTCGATGTCATTATCAAGCTCGAATCCAAGTCAAACTATGATGCAAAGTGAAGTTATCGAGCTTATGAGGCAGAGACCGACCAACACTGACCCCGAATCAATACAAGGATCCGAGTCAGAATTGAGCTCGAGTCAAGACCGAGAGCTCGAGTCAATATTGAGCTCATAGACAAGAGTCGTTGCAATCCCACTAGAGGAGAGAATCCTGGCAGGAATTATGGAAAAGTTGATTTATCATGGGTCTCCCACTATATATTTTTAATTATATCTAAAAGTAAGATCCCTCTACTATAAAGGAGATGGTTATTATTTCTGTAAGGACCAAGCTTTTGCTTACATTGTAACTAAAATACCATACACTCCTATATTGAAGGGTTATTCTTTTGGGCTTCATAGATTGATTCATCTTGCTTAGTCCTTAAATCATCTTCTTTCCAACCTTGTGTATTTTTCATTCTTTACAATCCGTATTTGATACTTTCAATTTATCCTTACGATTTGTATTAAGTTATACCACATATCCTTAGAACTACGTATAAATTCAACTCTATCTGTTTTTCAGGTAAACAATTTGGCCCCCACCGTGGGGCTAAGGATAACAGTGGTTATTTGATACGAATCTATAAAAACACGCCATTTTGCGCTTGTTTCCGGAAGTGTCTTTGATTTCGGATTAGAAACGACTAAACTATCAATTAAATGGCCTTACCTATCGATAACGAAGCTGGTCTTCAAGATGAGAACAACAACTTGACACCCAGTACTGAAAGTCCGCTTGTCAACATCGTTAGAGCTCGAATCGAAGTGCCGATGGACATTAATTCGCATGTGGCCATTGAGGCGAACCTACATTCTGAACCTGAAAATAGCATACATGGTGGCACTCGATCTGCAGCTCGAAATACCTATAACGTCGAGGAAAATAGCTTCAGCTTGCGTATGATTTTTAAAATGTTGCAAGCTCAACAGGCAGCGATAGCTCAGTTACAGAGTCAAACCCAGATACAGAGAAGGCCGGAGCCCAGTCAACCCCGAGAAATCGCCCATACAACGGAACCAACTATAGTGAAATCAAATGAGCAGGAGTCGGGGACTAATCCCGAAATTGCTAAGATGTTTGAAGAACTGACCAAACGAATAGAATCGGGAGAAAGGAGAATCGAAGCAAACGACAAAAAGGTGGAAACATAAAACTCCAGGTTTGATTAAATCCCGGGAGCACCACAAATATTGAAGGGCTTAGATTCCAAAACATTCATATAAAATCCTTTCCCCCTAAATATAACGGAACTACCGACCCCAATGAACATATCACCTCATACACATGTGCCATCAAAGGGAACGATCTAGAGGATGATGAGACCGAATCCGTATTATTGAAGAAATTCGGTGAAACCCTGTCAAAGGGAGAAATGATATAGTATCATAATTTGCCATCTAATTCTATCGATTCTTTTGCTATGCTTGCAGATTCCTTCGTAAAAGCACACGCCGGGGCCATAAAAGTCGAGACCAGGGAGTCGGACCTGTTCAAGGTAAGACAAAAGGATAACGCAATGCTAAGGGAGTTCGTATCTCGTTTTCAAAGGGAACGAATGGATCTTCCACCAGTCACATACGATTGGGCTGTTCAGGCTTTCACTCAAGGTTTGAACGAATGAAGTTTGACGGCTTCACGGTGTAGAAGCATAACCTGATCGATTACCCAGCTATCACTTGGGTCGACGTACACAATCGGTACCAATCAAAAATTAGAGTCGAAGATAATCAGTTGGGGTCTGAACCCGCTGCTCAAAGGAATATCAATTGAGAACAAGGTCTGATCAAGGACCGATACCGACCGTATAATGGAAACCACAGAATCAATGAATCGAGACGTAACTCGGGACAAAGCAACAAAAGAAGTGATCGAGGTCAAGGGTCTCGGGGGCTGATGAACATAAGTGGGTTTGACAGGCCTACCGGGTCTAAGGAAGCACCACGGTTATCGGAGTATAACTTCAGCATCGATGCATCTGCCATCATGTCGGCTATCGGACGTATCAAAAACACTAAATGGCCTCGACCCATGTAGACCGATCCTGCCCAGTGGAATCCCAATCAAATGTGTGAATATCATGGCACCCATGGCCACAGAACGGAAGATTGCAAGCAACTAAGAGAGGAGGGAGCCCGGTTATTCAATAAAGGGTACCTTCGAGAATTTTTAAGCGACAGGGCAAAGAACCATTTCAAAAATAGGGATTTCAGAAAACAAAGAAAACAAGAAGAACCACAACACGTCATCCACATGATCATCGGCGACGTCGATACCCTTCAAAGGCCGGTGCTTAAACGCAGTAAGACATCGATTATGAGAGAAAGGAGACCATGAACTCAGGATTACGCACCCATAGGAACTTTGTCCTTCAATGATGAAGATGCAGAAGGAGTCATACAACCTCATAATGATGCACTGGTAATATCCGTACTTATGAATAAAACTAAAGTTAAGCGTGTGTTAATTGATCCAGGTAGCTCGGCCAACATCATTAGATCGAAGGTTGTAGAATAGCTCGGTCTACAGGACCAGGTCGTACCCACAACCATGGTTCTAAACGGATTCAATATGGCATGTGAAATCACCAAAGGCGAGATAATTCTGCCGATAAATATGGCCGGGACCATCCAGGAAAGTTTCACATAATCGAAGGTGACATGAGGTACAATGCCCTTTTTGGAAGGCCATGGATCCACAACATGAGAGTTGTACCTTTGACCCTACACCAGGTTCTTAAATTCCCAACATCGAGGGGGCTCAAAACAGTGTACGGAGAACAACCCGCCGCAAGAGAAATGTTTGCCGTCGAGGAAGCAAATCTGATATCCTCACCTTCGTCAATAAAGGAATCGGACTCAAAAGGTGAACGAGATACCAAATAGCAATCACAGACATAAGCTTTAACCCAACCAGAAAATCAATAGATCAATGAAGATGATGATCAAAGGATTCCTCGATCCTCCGTGCTTTCCGATGATTTCGACGCTACCCAATCAACGATTGAAGAATTGGAGCAAGTCATACTAATCAAGCATTTTCTCGAATGAAAGGTATACCTGGGAACGGGATTAACCCCCGAACTCAGGAAAAGGCTTATTCAATTTCTTATCGATAACGTAGATTGTTTTGCTTGGTCCCATTTAGATATAACAGGGATCCCACTGGATATAACGACACATCGGCTAAGGCTGGACCCTAGGTTCAAACCGGTGAAGCAAAAAAGAAGACCCCAGTTCGAGGTAAAGCACGCATTCATAAAGGACGAGGTAACTAAACTTCTCAAAATAGGGTCTATTCGGGAGGTGAAATATCCCGAATGGTTAACCAATGTAGTTGTAGTCCCTAAAAAAGGGAACAAACATAGAATGTGTGTATATTATAAGGATTTAAACAAGGCATGCCCCAAAGATTCTTTTTCGCTGCCCAACATCGATCGCATGATCGATGCCACGGCCGGCCACGAGGTCCTTACATTTCTCGATGCTTATTCCGGGTATAATCAAATCCAAATGAACCCGGAAGACCAGGAAAAGACTTCATTTATCACCAAGTATGGAACATATTGTTATAATGTGATGCCCTTCGGGCTAAAAAGTACAGGAGCTACTTACTAACGCCTAGTAAATAAAATATTTGAGGAAAAAATAGGTAAATCAATGGAGGTTTATATTGATGACATGCTAGTTAAGTCCCTGCGCGTAGAGAACCATTTGGCTCATTTGCAGGAAACATTCGAGTTTTTAAGGAAATACAACATGAAGCTTAATCCCGAGAAATGTACTTTCGGGGTCGGTTGGGGAAAGTTCCTCGGCTTCATGGTATCAAATCGGGGGATCGAGATTAACCCCGATAAAATCAAGGCCATCGAAGACATCGCCATCGTGGACAGTGTAAAAGTCGTGCAGAGGCTAACGGGACGGATTGCTGCCTTAGGCCGATTTATTTCAAGGTCGTCAGATCGAAGTCACAGATTTTTCTCTCTACTAAAAAAGAAGAACGATTTCGCTTGGTACCCGGAATGCCAACAGGCATTAGAGGAATTAAAGCGTCAAGCCCACCACTGCTTTATACTCCAAAAACATACGAAACACTTTGCTTGTACTTGGCAGTATCAGAAATCGCGGTAAGTGGTATCCTAGTTCGAGAAGATCAAGGTACGCAATTTCAAGTTTATTATGTAAGTCGAACCTTAGGAGAAGCAGAAACTAGATATCCACACTTAGAAAAATTGGTGCACTGATAAGCACCTCTAGAAAGTTAAGACCGTACTTTCAATGTCACCCCATATGTATATTAACCACTTACCCACTTTGTAATATTTTAAACAATCCCGAACTATCAGGCCGATTGGCCAAATGGGCCGTCGAACTCAATGGGTATGATATCGAATATCAACCAGTACAGTCATCAAGTCTCAAATTTTAGCGGACTTCGTGGACGATTTCACGCCGACCCTTGTACCCGAAGTTGAAAAAGAACTCTTATTGAAATCAGGTACATCATCGGGGGTATGGACCCTTTTCACGGAAGGGGCTTCGAACGTGAAGGGTTCCGGGCTAGGCATCGTTTTAAAGCCGCCAACGGGTAACACTATTAGGAAATCTATCAAAACTACTAGGTTGACTAACAACGAGGCCGAGTATGAGGCCATGATTCCAGGTCTCGAGCTAGCTAAAAGCTTGGGAGCAGAAGTCATTGAAGCCAAGTGTGACTCTTTGCTGGTGGTAAATCAAGTAAACAAAACCTTCAAAGTTCGAGAACATATAATGCAAAGGTATTTGGACAAACTGCAGGTAACTTTGCACCGTTTCAAAGAATGAACCTTACAGCATGTACCCCGAGAACAAAACAGTGAGGCCGATGCACTTACAAATTTGGGATCATCGGTCGGGGAAGATGAGATCAGCTCGGGGGCTGTTGTTAAACTCTCGAGACCTGTAATCGAGGAAGTTCAAGCTGAGATAAACTCTACAAGCTTAACCTGGGATTGGAGGAATAATTTTATTGAATACTTGGAGAACGGAAATCTCCCATCAAACACTAAAAATTCGAGGGCCCTACGAACCAAAGTTGCTCGGTTCATATTGACTGCAGATGGATATACCGAAGGACATTCGATGGACCATTGGCAGTATGCTTAGGACCAGGGGACACCGATTACGTCCTACGTGAGATTCACGAGGGTACTTGTGGAAATCCTTCCGGTACCGATTCATTAGTCCAAAAAATAATCAGAGCAGGATATTATTGGATCGATATGGACAAAGATGCAAAGGAGTTTGTTAAAACATATGACAAATGTCAAAGGTTTACACCGATGATCCATCAGCCCGGAGAGCAACTTCACTCAGTCCTATCCCCATGGCCATTCATAAAATGGGGAATGGATATCGTCGGCCCTCTTCCATCGACCCTAGGTAAAGCAAAGTTTATTTTATTTATGACTGACTATTTTTCTAAATGGGTTGAAGCTCAGGCATTTGAAAACATTAGAGAGAAAGAGGTTATCGACTTCATCTGGGATCATATCGTATGTCGATTTGGGATACCCTCCGAAATAGTGTGTGACAATGGGAAACAATTTATCGGCAGCAAAGTGACGAAATTTCTCGAAGAAAAAATAAGATTAAAAGGATATTATCAACACCGTATCATCCTAGTGGGAACAGACAGGACGAATCGACGAACAAAACTAGCATTCAAAATCTAAAGAAAAGGTTGAACGATGCTAAAAGAGAAATACTACCCAAAGTTCTTTGGGCGTATCGAACAACATCAAAGTCCAGTAAGGGGGCAACCCCATTCTCCTTAGTATATGGCTCCGAAGCCTTGATTCCAGTCGAAGAATCCAGTGCCAGTTTTCGATACACAACAGAAGAGTCAAATCACGAGGCTTTGAATACTAGCCTTGAATTATTGGATGAAAAACGAGAAACCACTCTCATCCGATTGGCCGCCCAAAAGCAGCGGATCTAAAGATACTATAAACGAAGAACCAAGCTTCGCCATTTTAAACTCGGGGACTTAGTGCTAAGGAAAGTCACCCTCAGTACCCAAAATCCAAACGAAGGAAAACTGGGTCCAAACTGGGAAGGACCATATCAGGTTCTCGAAAATGCCAGAAAAGGATCCTACAAGCTCAGTATTATAAACGGCAAACAACTATCAAGAAATTGGAATGTATCGCACCTAAAACGATATTACTGCTAAGGTACGACCCTCCCATATTCGTTTATATTTCGAAACTAACCCTTGCAAGAGTCCGATCAGGAGCAAGGATGGATCCTTCAATACGAAGCCCTAGGTCTGAAAGCACGCGTTGCACTCTTTTTTCCTTAGACCGATTTTATACCAAACGGGTTTTTCGGCAAGGTTTTTAATGAGGCAATCATTGATCGTGCTTACTTAGAAACAATTCGACAGTATCCGAGGCCTCTTTATAATCGACCTTGAATACTGGGGGGCATTATCCCTCAAATATATCAAGTTCGATGCAAGAAAGTTACTTCATAACAACAGGGTTCCGATAGGAAAAATTGTAAGAGCCAAATGGTCAAAATAACATGCTCATGTAGTTGTCCCGAGCCCTGAACGCAAAACATGAACACATGTATAATGACTTACAAAGAAAGTGTTTTTACCTATATCTTATATCCAAGAAAAAATCCTCTATTTCGAGATTTATTATGCAAACAGGATTAAGGTAAATCTTCGAGTTCGAGCAAGCACTCACTCGATTAAGCCTACGGGCTACATTACCTCGAGTTCGAATCACTCATTCGACTACTAAGTCTACGGGCTACTCTTGTTTCGAGTTCGAGCAAACTCTCACTCAACCATTAAGCCTATGGGCTACATTATTTCGAGTTCGAGCAAGCACTCACTCGATTAAGCCTACGGGCTACATTACCTCGAGTTCGAATAATTCACTCGACTACTAAGCCCACGGGCTACATTACTTCGAGTTAGAATCACTCACTCGACTAATAAGCATACGAACTACATCATCTCGAGTTTGAGAAATCACTCACTCGACAATTAAGCCTATGGGCTATATTACTTCGAGTTTAAATCACTCACTCGACTACTAAGCCTACATGCTACAATACTTCGAGTTCGAAATCACTCACTCGACTACAGAGGCAAGACGGGAAAAGAAAAGATATTTGTATATATTTATAAGATTGTTTACATGATTGTTTGCAACATCCGAAATAGAAACTAAGGGACTAAGTTTCTCGGTTATCCCCAGGGCGGTCTCTTCTCCATCGGGCTCATCCCCGCTCTCGGACCCGCTCTTGCTCCCATCATCGTCATCATCGGAAGCCAAGGCTTCAGCATCGGCTTCGAGCTCTTTATCCCTTTTTATCTCTTCAGTGAGGTCGAAACCTCGAGCATGGATCTCCTCGAGGGTCTCCCTCCGAGGTCGGCACTTAGCAAGTTCAGCAACCCAATGTGCTCGAGTATTGGCGGTCTCGGCTGCCTCTCTTTCTTATACCTGAGCAGCTTCAGCATCCGCCCGATAGACGGCCACTAATGCATCCGCATAGGACTTTGCTTTTTTGGCATCAGATTTGGCTTTGGCAAGTTCGGAGGCCAACCAAGCCTCGAGTTCCTTAATTCTTCTCGCTTGAACCGAGCTCTTCTCATTCATGCCTTGAAGTTGGCTTATAGTCGATGACCATTGGGCCCGAACAATCTCCTTTTTTGTAGCAAGATGGTCCATGTCATCTTTTCATCCCATGGTCTCCGCCCTTATTATATCAACTTTTTCACGAAGCTACCCGATCATCTCGAGTTTCTACTGCAGCTGTGAGATCGAAATATTAGCCCCCGATCCTGAATCAAGCCCATGAGTTCTTAATATTATCATTACCTGCTCGGTCAGGTCGGTCTGGTCTTGATTAGCCTTGGCCAACTCAGCTCGAATGCCTTTGATTTCTTCTTTTCTTTGACCGAAAAGGAGTCTGAGGGCGTTCCTCTCCTCCGTAGCTCGTCGGAGGTCGGCCTCGAATCAATATAGCTTAGCTCGAGACCGAGAACATGCTTCTCGATGAACCGCCACGGCCTGCAAAGAAAGAGGAAAAGAAGTTAGAAAAGAATAGCAAAACATAAAAAATAATATCAATGAAGAGAGTTAAAGCTTACCCGATTCAGAGCTTGCTGCACTTCGCAGAAAAAGCCTGACACATCACTAGGGCCAGCAGCGTCCTCGACCCCAGTAAACAAATCACTGAAGAGGTCCTCCCCTTCATGAGACCGGCTCATCTCGAGGGCCCCTAAAGCCTGGGCTTCCCGAATCGCCCCTTCAGAAAAGGTAGGGAGAGTGGGCGAGTCTCCGATTACTATTGCCCCAAGCGACTCTCTTGGGGCGCTCTTCTCAGTTCGGAGGGCTTCAGGACCGGCCCCTTCCGATTTACCCACCGTTTGTTGACTTCGGTAGGAAACATCCTCGATCTCTAATGACTCGGGAACTTTTCCCGAGCCTTCCTCTGATATCTCCTCGGTCTGAGGCGGAGCCTTATAAATCACTATCGATTCAGCCGCCTTTGGGGCATCAGTGCTTTTCTTCATTCGGGCCGCCAGCGCAGACCCGTCGTTTTCTTCTTCTTCATCGTCTTCATCCCTTAGACGTAGAACTGATTCTACGGTCAAAGAAATGGTACTATTCTTCGGCTTACGAGCCGTCTTCGTCTTCGGTTTTGGATCTTCGGGAGCGGAAGCCCTTTTTCCTCTTATTATCCTTCACCGGCTTAGAAACAGAGGCCGAAGCCTCTTCCTCGACGGACGAGGGCCTCAAAACCACATCTTTGCCCACACCTATATACGGGAAAATTTATTGAAGTATATGGAAAGCATCTCATTCGAACTACCAAAAAATACGAGAAAGGGGCTTACCGTGATTTTTGGCCTCCCATCGGCCCTTTGACAAATCACACCATAAGCGCTCGGTGTATGTGGAAGTCAAAGCCAGATCTCGTATCCATTTCTTGAGATCGAAAACTGCGTCGGGCATCCAGGGAACTGCTGTATCACAAAAAGGGGATATCGGTGAGAAAAGAAATGAAAGGGCAAAATAGTAGGAGATAACAGCAGAATTACACTTATGCTTCATGTTCCACTCCTCGGGAAAAGGCATTTTTTCAGTTGAAATCAGGTCCGAAGTCCTTACTCGAACGAACCTGCCCATCCAGCCTCAATCTTTGTCCTCGTCTATGCTCGAGAACAGAACCTTGGTAGCCCGACACTGAAGTTTTATTAACCCTCCTCGAAAAAGGCGAGGACAGTACAATCGGATGAGATGGTCGAGGGTGAAAGGCATCCCCTCGATTTTGTTCACGAAGTATCGGATCAAAATAATAATCTGCCAAAAAGAAGGATGGATCTAGCCTAGGGTTATTTGGTATTGACGGCAGAAGTCAATGATAAAAGGGTCGAGGGGACCTAACATGAAAGGGTAAGTATACACTTTTAAAAACCCTTTCACGTAAGTGGTGATATCTTCTTTAGAAGACGGGATTACTATTTCTTTGTTCTCCCAATTGCAATCGTTCTTTAGCTGTTCGAGGTGCCTCTCGGTTATCGAACACATATACCTCGATACAGGCTCACATCGGCCGGGAATCGACGAGCCTTTGTCGACCTTAAAATCAGACGTAAGAACACACACCCCAAGAACACATTCCTCAGGCCGTGGCTCCACCGGTGTTTTGTCGGCGGCAGGCTATGAAGAAGAAGCTTTTTATTTCTGTGGAATGGTTTTTGATATTTTCGCCATTTATTTTGGATTTAAAGATCGAGAATAGAAGGAGGTAACAAAGATTTGGTATTTTTGAAGAAAGGTTTTTGCAGAGAAGAATCACAGATTTGCGAGTCAATTCAGAAAATGTGAGAAAGAAGTTAGAAAATTTAGAGTTTGAAGATATAAAAGTGATTAAAAGTGAAAAGGGGGTTATTTATAGGTATAGCAATGGCGGTTCAATTTCGATAATGGCTGACCACCGTCTGACACACATTAAATGCCTTAAAAAACTAAACCGATGTGACAGCTATCACGTGCGTCATGATCGAGTCTAATGTGAACGTTAGCTTATATCTGGTCGAGCCGTTGTGAAATCATGTCGCTTCTCGCTATATCCTTCCCGATAAACGAGGGGACTATCTGTATACGGTAAAAACCAGTTAGTCCTTCGTACGAACTGGTTTAAATGGTAATACATTGGATCGGAGAAGCGTCTTCATAGTATCAGTTTGAGGTCCTAAGTCAGGTCACCAAGCTTCGAACCCGAGAGATCGATCAATGTCGAGCTCGAATCCAAGTCGAACTATGATGCAAAGTGAAGTTATCGAGCTTATGAGGCAGAGACCGACCAACAATGACCCCGAATCAATACAAAGATCCGAGTCAGAATTGAGCTCGAGTCAAGATCGAGAGCTCGAGTCAAAACCGAGAGCTCGAGTCAATATCGAGCTCATAGGAGCCGTTGCAATCCCACTAGAGAAGAGAATCCTGACAGGAATTATGGAAAAGCTGATTTATCATGGGTCTCCCACTATGTATTTTAATTATATCTAAAAGTAAGATCCCTCTACTATAAAGGGGATGGTTATTATTTCTGTAAGGACCAAGCTTTTGCTTACATTGTAACTAAAATACCATACACTCCTATATTGAAGGGTTATTTTTTTGGGCTTCATAGATTGATTCATTTTGCTTAGTCCTTAAATCATCTTCTTTCCAACCTTGTGTATTTTTCATTCTTTACAATCCGTATTTGATATTTTCAATTTATTCTTACGATTTGTGTTTAGTTATACCACATATCCTTAGAACTACGTATAAATTCAACTCTATCCGTTTTTTCGGGTAAACACACAATTATTAGGGCCTCACGATCAGCGCCCGACTAAACTAAAATTTAAATTTGTATAATAGGGCCACAAGTAATTGCAACAATTCAATTGAACTGATCTTTGTTAGAGAAAAATGAATGAATGAGATTTTAGTAATTGTAGATGAAAATAATGTAATAGCAATAAAGAAAGAGTAAAAGTAATTCTAGTCAATGATCCTCTTAAGAGAGTTCGTAGTTGATCGTGATAACCCACATATACGGATAACAATAATTATAGTATAGTAACAGTGTGAATCTTTCAATCAGAGTGGGTACAAATGTAGGAAAAGATGTATTTGTATTCTAATCCAAATATAACTGCTTTTTAAATTTCTCGCTTAACCGTAACACACATTATGTGCAGTAGGCTCAAATCTAACTTAGTTATATTTACATGGGGCGTAAATAGGCACAATTATGAGAGGATCCCATATATCTCGGAGTCCGGTATCATCATGCGAGTATTTATCCGGACCCTTGTGGTTTCCCGGAATAGCGACTCCGGAACTCTCTTATCCGGTATAAGTTGTGCAATTTCGAAAATGATATCTGTAACCCAAGGGATCAGGCTTGACATGGTATTTGACTAGGAAACACTTGGCACACATCATCCATCACGCTAGCCACGTATCATGATCGTATTTTACCAATATAATTACACCTTAGCCGCTCCACCCTTAGCGGCCCAAACTTTTATCTTTAAATTTTTATTTACGTATCTCGCTATAACTTATGTAATATGAGTTATAATTAAGAATCTTATGACATAAAATGTAAACATATTATTGTTATTAGTGGATAGATAAATCCATTTTTTCACATTATTTCCTTTGATGTTAGACAACTTTGATTATGTTATTGTATAATTTTCCATATTTAATCTGATGGGGTCCATCTCATTCAAAAGCCAAAATAATAGGCATGTGCCTAAGAAAAATATTTGGCTAAGAATTTCTTTGGTTTGGTAGCCAACTTTGTTGAATTTCTTTGGTTTAGTAGCCAACTTTGTTGAATTTCTTTGATTTGGTAGCCAACTTTGTTGAATTGTCAACATTGAAAAAAAAGAAGGAAAAGTGTGTGCAAATTGTCAAATATGGTAGGTTTTAGAGAGTGAGGCTTCGGCTATAAAAGGAGAGCTTCAGCTCTCATTTCTACACACCAACAAAGAGAGAAAGAAAGAGTGAGGTTTCACAGACAAGGTATAAGAAAATACTGTGTGAGAAAAATAGAGAGTGAGCGATCTTGTAGTGAAGTGGGAATATCAAAAGAGGGTTATTTCTTTTGAGTGTTGTAGTGGTATTTGAAATATTTTACTCGTACCAACAAAGTGTAAAATTCCTTGCTATAGTGATATCAGTTGCTCGTCTCGGGGCCGTGGTTATTCCCTTATTCAAAAGAGTTTTTCACGTAAAAATCTTGGTATCGTTGTCACTCTTTTATTCTTGTTAATTATCGTATCTCGGTGCTATGTTATTATTCCGCTTTTATTACTGTGAATATTATTTCTGTAGGGGGTTTATTCCCAACAAGTGGTATCAGAGCACAAGTTATGCTCGCTCACAGAAGTATTATTCACTATCGGTAGTACTATACTCGGTGAAAACTAAATATCCGTAGTAAAGTACGAGGTAACAAAATTCATCGGAGATAACGGTTTCTCAACATGGCAAAGAAGGATGAGGGATCTGATCATCAAATAAGGATTACACAACGTACTAGATGTTGATTCCAAGACGCCCGATACCATGAAAGATAAGGATTGGGCTAACTTGGATGAAAGGGCTGCTAGTGCAATCAGGTTGTACTTATCAGATGATGTGGTAAATAACATCATTGATGAAGACACCGCACGTGGTATTTGGACAAATTTGGAAAGCATATACATGTACAAAATACTAACAAATAAATTGTACCTGAAGAAACAACTATACGCCCTACAGATAAGTGAAGGAACGATTTTTTTTGTCACATTTAAATGTATTTAACGGAATAATAACACAGCTCATCAATCTCGTAGTGAAAACCGATGAAGAAGATAAAGTCATCTTGTTGTTGAAATCGTTGCCATCTTCGTACGATAATCTCGCAACAACTATCGTGTACGGTAAGACTACCATTGAGTTGAAAGATGTCAAATCAGCTCTTCTACTCAATGAGAAGATGAGAAAGAAGCCTGAAAATCATGAACATGCTCTCATCACAGATAGTAGAGGCAGGAGTTATCAAAGGAGTTCGTGCAGCTATGGTAGATCCGGAGCTCGTGGGAAGTTTAAGAGCCGATCCAAAATCAAGAGCCAGAAATTGCTACAATTGTGATCAACCGGATCACTTCAAAAGAGATTGTCCAAATCCAAGAAAGGGCAACTATTAAAGCAGTGGCCATAAGAATGACGACAACACAGCCGCCATGGTGTAAAACAATAATAATGATGTCCTCTTTATAAATGAGGATGAGGAATGCAAGCACTTGTCATGTCCAGAGTCGGAATGGGTGGTTGATACAACAACATCTTACCATGCCATGCTGGTAAAAGATATTTTTATAGATATGTAGCAGGTGATTTTGACACTGTGAGAATGGGTAACACAAGTTACACAAAGATTGCAGGGATCGGTGATATTTGTATCACGATAAATGTCGGATGCATATTGGTTCTAAAGGACGTGCGATATGTACCTGATTTGCGGATGAACTTGATCTCGGAAATTGCTTTAAACCGAGATGGATATGAGAACTATTTTGCAAATCAAAAATGGAGACTCACCAAGGGATATATTAACTCTTTCAATCCCTATTTCATTTATAGGGTTAACTCGTGACTTCTCAGATCTCCAAATACATGAATTAATCTCTGGTTCGTTCCGCCATCCCGATCGATTACGTATTAATCAATATTCGATTGATTGGTCTGAGGTTATCGACAAAAAAGATTTGTCTAAGCCACTTTATTTCTTTCAATGAGCATTCTCAATATTATGCCTTGAAGAGGACTCGAACCTCCACACTATTTAGCACGAGATTTTGAGTCTCGCGTGTCTACCATTAGTGATTGCAAAGAGAGTTGCTCGTGGCACATTGTACAAGACAAATGCAGAAATATGCCAAGGTGAATTGAACGCGGCACAAGATGAGATTTCTGCAGATTTGTGGCATAAAAGGATGGGTCATATGAGCGAGAAGAGATTGCAGATTCTTGTCAGGAAATCACTCATTTCTTATGCCAAAGGTACAACAGTAAAACCTTGTGACTATTGTTTATTTGGTAAGCAGCATAGAGTCTCATTTCAGACATTGTCTGAAAGAAAATTGAATATACTTGCTTTTGTATATTCTAATGTTTGTGGTTCAATGGAAATTGAATCGATGGGCGGTAACAAATATTTTGTTACTTTTATTGATGATGCTTCATGAGAATTATGGGTTTATATTTTGAAAATCAAAGATCATGTGTTTCAAGTTTTCCAGAAGTTTCATGCTATGGTGGAAAGGGAGACAAGCCAAAAGCTAAAGTGTCTCCGAAGTGACAATGGAGGTGAGTACATTTTAAGGGAATTTGAAGAGTACTGTTTGAGTCATGGGATCAGACATGAAAAGACAGTTCCTGGAACCCCACAACACAATGGCGTAGCCGAAAGGATGAACCACACCATTGTGGAGAAGGTGAAAAACATGCTCAGAATGGCAAAACTGCCTAAGTCATTCTGGGGTGAAACAGTTCAGACAGCCTGTTACCTGATCAATAGGAGTCCATCAGTTTTATTGGCGTTTGACTTCCCAGAGAAAGTTTGGACCAATAAGGAGGTGTCCTACTCGCATCTGAAGATGTTCGGTTGCAGAGCTTTTGTACATGTACCAAATGAGCAGAGAACAAAGCTGGATGATAAATATGTTCCCTGCATATTCATCGGTTATGGAGATGAAGAGTTCGGATACATATTGTGGGATCCTGTAAAGAAGAAGGTCATCGGAAGCAGAGATGTAGTCTTTTGAGAAAGTGAAGTTAGAACTGCTGATGATATGCCAGAGAAGGCCAAGAATGGTATAATTCCTAACCTTGTTACTATTCCTTCTACTTCTAACAATCCCACAAGTGCAAAAAGCAGGACCGACAAGGTTGCCAAGCAGGGGGAGCTACCTGGTGAGGTTATTGAGTAGGGGAGCAACTTGATGATGATGTCGAGCAAGTGGAGCACCCCACTCAGGGAGAAGAATAACCTCAACCTCTAAGGAGATCAGAAAGGCCAAGGGTAGAGTCATGCAGGTACCCTGCCACCGAGTATGTCCTCATCAATGATGAGGGGGAGCCAGGAAGTCTTTAAAATGTGTTCTCCGACACAGAAAAGAACCAGTGGATGAAAGCCATGCAAGAAGAGATGGAATCTCTACAGAAAAATGGCACGTACAAGTTGGTTGAACTTCCAAAGGGTAAAAGACCACTCAAATTTAAATGGGTCTTTAAACACAAAAAAGATGGAAATGGCAAGCTGGTCAGATACAAAGCTCGATTGGTGGTTAAAGGCTTCGAAGAGAAAAAAGGTATTGATTTTGACGAAATTTTCTCACCTGTTATCAAAATGACTTCTATTCGAACAATTTTGAGCTTAGCAGCTAGCTTAGATCTTGAAGTGGAGCAGTTGAATGTGAAAATTGCATTTCTTCCTGGAGATTTGGAAGAGGAGATTTATATAGAGCAGCCAGAAGGATTTGAAGTAGCTGGAAAGAAACACATGGTGTGCAAATTGAATAAGAGTCTTTATGGATTGAAGAAAGTACCAAGCCAGTGGTACATGAAGTTTGACTCATTCATGAAAAGTCAAACATACATAAAGACCTATTTTGATCCATATGTATACTTCAAAAGAGTTTCTGAGAATAACTTTATTATATTGTTATTGTATGTGGATGACATGTTAATTGTAGGAAAAGATAAGAGGTTGATCGCAAAGTTGAAGGGAGATTTGTCCAAGTCATTTGATATGAAGGACTTGAGCCCAGCACAACAAATTCTAGGTATGAAGATAGTCTGAGAGCGAACAAGCAGAAAGTTATGGATGTCTCATGAGAAGTACATTAAACGAGTACTGGAACGCTTCAACGTGAAGAATGCTAAGCATATCAGCACACCTCTTGCTAGTCATCTAAAGTTGAGCAAGAAGATGTGTCCTACAACAGTGGGAACATGGCTAGAGTTCCTTATTTTTCAGCAGTCGGAAGCTTGATGTATGCAATGGTATGCACCAGACCTGATATTGCTCATGCAGTTGGTGTTGTTAGCAGATTCCTTAAAAACCCTAGAATGGAACATTGGAAAGTAGTCAAGTGGATACTCAGGTACCTAAGAGGCACTGTAGGAGATTTCTTGTGTTTTGGAGGATCTGATCCAATCTTGAAGGAATACACTGATGTTGATATGGCCGGTGATACTGCTAATAGAAAATCCACTACTGGATATCTATTTACTTTTTCAGGGGGAGCTATATCATAGCAGTCTAAATTGCAGAAGTGTGTTGCACTTTCAACAACTGAAGCAGAGTACATTGCCGCTACATAAGCTGGCAAGGAGATGGTATGGCTCAAGCGGTTTCTTCAAGAGATGGAATTGCATCAAAAGAAGTATGCCGTCTTTTGTGATAGTCAAAGTGCAATAGACTTGAGCAAGAACTCCATGTACCATGCAAGAACAAAACATATAGATGTGAGATATCATTGGATTCGTGAGCAGGTGGAGAACGAATCTTTACAGGTCAAAAAGATTCACACGAGTAAAAATTCTGCTGATATGTTGACCAAAGTAGTACCAAGAGACAAGTTCGAGCTATGCAAAGAACTTGTTGGCATGCACTCACACTAGAAGATAGTGCTACCTCCTCTAGATGAATGCGACCGGATGAGGAGATTGATGTGGTCCATCTCATTCAAAAGTCAAAGTAATAGGCATGTGCCTAAGAAAAATATTTGGCTGAGAATTTCTTTGGTTTGATAGCCAACTTTGTTGAATTTCTTTTGTTTGGTAGCCAACTTTGTTGAATTGTCAAACATTGAAGAAAAAGATGAAAAAGTGTGTGCAAATTGTCAAATATAGTAGGCTTTAGAGAGTGAGGCTTCGGCTATAAAAGGAGAGCTTCAACTCTCATTTCTACACACCAACAAAGAGAGAAAGAAAAAGTGAGGTTTCACAGACAAGGTATAAAAAAATAGTCTGTGAGAAAAATAGAGAGTGAGCGATATTGTAGTGAGGTGGGAATATCAAAAAATGGTTATTTCTTTTGAGTGTTGTAGTGGTCGTTGGAGTATTTTACTCGGACCTACAAAGTGTAAAATTCCTTGCTATAGTGATATCAATTGCTCGCCTCGGGGCTGTGGTTTTTCCCTTATTCAAAAGGGTTTTCCACGTAAAAATCTTGATGTCGTTGTCACTCTTTTATTCTTATTAATTACCGTATCTCGGTGATACATTATTATTCTGCTTTTATTACCGTGAGTATTATTTCTATAGGGGGTTTATTCCCAACATAATCTATGTTACACCCCTGGGGCTCACATTCTGTCGCATGATACGTAAAACATGTGGTTCGACAACTTTGCCTTTCAAAGACTAATTCGCATCCCATTTGGATAATATTTGCTTGAAGTTGATTAAACGGACATATGAAATTTAAGTTTTAGTATTTCACTTGAAGTGCTTGTCAACTTCAGCTTTTCTATTTCAAGTTGAAATTGATAATTATAAAATAATATTTGGTTTGAAGTTTAATCTCAATGCCTACTTCTGTCTTTTCCACATGATGTTCTACGAAATGAGATTCCCAGCATTTTCTCAAAGTTTAGTCACTGTTTTAAACTTGTAAATGTAATTCATTCTCATTATAAGAAAACAGGAATTGTCTCCATGCATTGCTCATAATATATTAAGTTACTCTTTGGAACTCTTTCCTAATGACTACTGAGTAGTGATCTGGGTAGGATATATTATACAAAGCATTTTCCTATGAAGTTAACAGAAGCAATTCCTTAAAACTGGTATACAATCTCTCTCTGCTGAGCAGTAACTAAACTTTAAAGTTGTTAGTTGAAGACCTGGTTTGGTGGCACTGGAATTTCATCAGAATGTTCTGAGATGCAGAGATTGCCATGATCGTCCTGTTCCCAGTACACCTCAACCATAAGCCCTCTAGGGTTCTCCGTCGACGTAGTCCCTGGGATCTCTACATACTTCGATCCTATGGGTACCTTCATTGGATTGTACGAACAAACATGACTTTGTGTTTGAAAATTTTGAATGCTTACATGTTTAGCCAGTTAACGATATAATGAAGCACTTACCTGGAGAGTGGTTCCGGATGCTAAAGTCAGTGTCTTGATGCTTCCTTCAGATTTGGCTTCCTCTAGCTCTGCCTTCTTTGCAATGTTCATAAACACTTCTTCTAGCGTTGTAAGACCTATCTGGATATTTGGTATGCCAAATTCCGTTTTTCTGTTTTCTAGCTTGGAGAAAAATTTCTGATCGCCAATAATATCAGGATAAACTTTGACTACTCGTATAAATGTTAGCAGAATATGAGCAATGAATTTGTAATAGTTACTTACTCCTAGTTGATTCTCCTTCTCGTGTGGAATAACAAAAGTCAACAAGGATTTATCTTCCTCTTTTGGTTTGACATCTAAGTGCTGTAAAACATATAACTTAAGTCAAGAGCATGAGTTTTAAACAAAATGTGGAAAACAGCGCTCCTACTAAAAGACCTGTCTGAAGAATTCTTTGACAGCCTCAAGTTTCCTGTCTATCACATTAGCTGCATCATTCGCATCATCAGCAACTTTATTCAAACTAACTTTAGTAATAAAACCAGCTCCAAATCGAGACTTCAACGTGGTTGATGTCCCAAGGCAGCGAAGTCTGCCCTTTGCCATAATTCCAATTCGATCCGACAAAATATCAGCTTCCTCCATAGAATGTGTTGTCAGAATGATTGAACGCCCTTGCTTTGCAGCCTCAATTACACTCCAGATATGCCTCCGAGTTACAGGATCCATACCAGTTGTCTACAAGTTGAAGAAATTTACTTCGGGATAAAGAAAATACACGCATATTATTAAAGTAGTAAAGATTCACATACCGGTTCATCCAAAAAGAGAAGCTTCGGATTTCCAGTCAATGCTATTGCTAAACTAAGGCGACGTTTCATTCCACCACTATAGCCACTGGCTCTCACTTTGGCTACATCATCAAGTTTTACATCAGCTAATAAGCTTTTAGCTTCCTGTCATTCAAGTAAATGAAGAAGATCTTAGAGTCAGATATAATCTGGAATGGCTGCACGATCAAACAAATTCCAGCATGAATGCAATTTTGTGTTAAGCTACTTGATATAAATATATGACTGCAGAATATAATACAGAACTGATGAATATGTAGATATTACATTTACAGATACCGGATGGCAAATTCTTTCTCCCAAATGAGAAGTACTGAAGCTAGAGGATGTAGGATATCTATTTTATTTCAATGATAGATAGTACGTTGACACATGATATTTATTTTTCGTAACTTACAGATGTAAAGGGGAGGAATCCTCCCTTCTTAATTCTATTTTTTTTTTACTGTACACCAGTTTCCACTTAAGCAATTCTTTTATAAGGACCTCACGACGTATAGAATTCTAACTTTGCTTTTGAGAAGATAAGGTATTGTGTCCCATTCCTTCAAGTATTTAACTATTTATCTTTTGGTTACTTATATATTGTAGTGGTCTAGGCCAAACCCCTCTTCACCACCACCACCACCACAAGGTGGATTTTATTAAAATAAAGAAAATGCTTCATAGGCTCACCAATCTTTTTGAAGTTGCGGATAATCCTTTGATGCTGGCAAAGAGTTCAAGGTGCTCTTGTCCAGACAATGCGTCCCAAAGAGTGTCAAACTGCAATAGGGTAAGCAAAATTTACTTTATGCTTTCTAAAAGTAAGGACCACAGAACTTGAATTGACTCGTAATGGATACGGAATTACGACTACCTGTGAGCAGACTCCAATTAGCTTTCTTATGTTTGAAATGCCAACTGCACTTCGGATAGAGTTTCCATATATTAATGCTGTTATAAAGAAAAATGTATCAGTTATACAATTCTTTTTTCTTCACACTCAAACCATAAAAATCATTGTAAAGTTGAATTATTAAAGATATTACCATCTCCACGAGTCACTGGAGTCATGCCAGTTAAGCAACTAATTGCAGTCGTTTTGCCTGCTCCATTAGGTCCCAGGAGACAGAACAGTTGGTCCTTCTCAAGATTTAACCAAAGACCCTGAATTAAAAAATGCAGCTTTCATCACTAAACATATTCCATTATATGTTATGGTCAAATGCTGGAAGAAAGGAAAAGAGTTTCCTGTGTTTGCTGGCTTGATATTGAAACTGTCACGTTATGTAGCAGCGGATCAGGCTCAGCCAAAATCAATAATGCTAAGTGATTAAATAGTAATATGGAAATGAGAGTGATCTCATTATGAAGAAAGGCAGCAAAAATCAATGATGGTTTCCATTAACTCAACGTTTAAGCCTAAATGTGAAGACATATTGCTGCAATAAAACAATTCAGATTTGCCCCATTCAAGTTAAGCCAAAAAACCTACTTTGCAGTGAATGAGTCAAGGAAATTTTACCTGGACAGCTCTGTAAGCTTTCTTAATCTTGCATGTACAGTAAAAACAGCATAGACAACAAGAGTGGCAACTTAAGCTCATTGTTCCAGAATATGTCTTGGAAAGGTCTCGTAGCTGAACAGCAACATTGGGATCAATAATGCCTCCCTTGACTTGTTGTTTCACCCTGTTTTCCTCGTCAAGAACACCCTCATCATCTTGGGAGAAACTGTCATTTGATAGTGCAGAACCAGAACCTAAAATGGGGGCATTTTCTGAAACAACAACAGAGAAAGAGCTTGTGTTTTTAAATGAAATCAATAGGAAACTAATAAGGAAATGAGACTTATTTTGAAATTCCAGTACCTTCCGGCTTCTCTTCGCTTCGCCCTGTCCAATATCCAGGTTTTATAAAATAGAAAAGGGGTTTTCTTACACCTGCTGAGTTGGGTATGATATTGTCTAGGTAGATAGCTAAAACAAGCCACAAGAAGCATGTCGATACAAGCCATCGATAATAGTGGAGCTGGCAAGAAAAGAAAGTTCAGGAAATGGTTAATCAGCCTTATTTTGGAATAAAGATGGTACATACTATGCTTAAGCATGCATACATTATTGCATGATTCAAAAGGCTGAAAATCAAAAGAGAATTCAAAAGGCTACCATACCATTGAGTAGCACGATTCACCCAAATCACATCCTGATAACCTGCTCCAGCTGATCCCATCACTGTCTGATCCATTTTGTAACACATTTATGCCTCCAGCAAAAGGATTAGGTGGAAAAAAGGACCAAAGTATTCTTCTATATCTTGTTTTAAGGTCTGTATCACCATAGAGGGCCGGTGAAAATGTCTGTATTATAATAAAAAGAAACCAATTACTACAAGTGACTTGGGATTTATTATGTTTTAGAATTCTGAAAATTGACTTGCCAGAGTCCCGACACCAATTACAAATATAGCAAAACCAGCAGATGTGGTCGAAGAGGACTTGCGGATGAAGTTTGACAGTAGGAAGGCAAAACCAACCTAGCACAACAAGATGCAACAAGTTATCAGTCCTCAGATATTGCAAATGTGGCTTAAGTTAAACATAGCTTTCTATTTAAAGGAAGGAACTCACCATGTTGAATTGGAAAAGAAAGAATATAAGTAGTACAATCGTAAAGCTGTTTCTCAAGAAAAGGTGAAGCTGAAACATCATGCCAAACAGAACTATAAGGAGTGAGGAAATGAACGCCTTAAGTCCCTCCCATATGAGCCACGAGCACCAATAGGCAGAGTCATAAAGTCCCATTACAGTCATTGCCTGAAATTCAAATGAGAAAAATCGGAGAAAAAGTTGAATAATCTCTAGTAATTTATATTCCATAAGTTAGTAAACTCTAATAATTAACAAGATTTCATGGAACCAACTTTGTCCCGAGCAGCGACAAACATATCTAATACCCAATAATACTACCTTAATTTCAAAAGATCATCCCTTTGGAACAGTAACTATCTGACATAATACTTGTTACAAATCTTCATATTTTGCAAGCGATTTAAGTGCATTTTATAGCAATCTTGATTTTTCGTTTTACATAATCCTCTATCGAAAGATGAAATAGAATAGAATAGAAGTATTCCTAGAAACTTCATAAGAGCATGATATCCATACACAGTGAAATAACTTTCTGATTAGTATTTACAATATACGGGAAACTGCACAAAATCTTTTCTGTGATAACAATAGACCAATCACCTGTCGAAGTTTGAGCTCCTTCTCAAGAACCATTAAGCTAATCTGAAATACAAAACCAAACATAGAAATTGCATAGAAGAAGATTGGACTGAACATTTCAACCAATGGCATAGCATCCATTGGGGAGTCAGAGTTTAGTAATGTATAGCTCTCATCCGTATCTTCTAGTATAGGATGTGGAAATTCCTTGATACCCACATTCCAGCTGAACTTTGAATCTGTGAAAAGGGGATTGCAATCTTATTGATCAGAAATGTTTATTAATGAGAAGCCATTAAGGTTTTTTTATGCTTGTGAAAATTTGAATTAATGATAATGAAGCTAAATTGTTATCTTATATTACCTCCAAGCAAAGACCTCGCGATTTCACGAGATGCAGCTAACTGAAGGGGAATTAGGAATTTGAAAGTAGGATCTTCAGGTTGCCTTGGAACTGGAATATATGTAGAAGTATTTGTTACTACACCATAGCTTATAACTGTGGCATTTCGTTCCACAAAATGCAAAGCTCCAGGGGTACGCATTGGATCATTGAGAAGCCATTTTGTCAATTCGTCTTTCGTGCTAAATGACTTAACCTGCAAATAAACGAGTTTAAATCATGTGCAACACAGAAGCATCTTGTCCACATTGTATTAAAAATCAAGTAACTTGATGAAAAGTAAAATTCTGTAACTAGACTTTTACCTAACATGTTAAATTTGTAGAAAAAGTTGAATTTTCAGCTGCAACTAGCAGACAGCAAATTTACTATCTAACTTAGTACTTGAAAAGTTGGAAAATGAGCGTCAAAGCATCTATTTTGCAAAATTTGATTCCTTAACTATTACGAAATAAATTCTACATTCAATAACTTACATAAAAGTACTATAAATCAGCATTTATTATTATTAAAAACATTTTCCAAATTGAAAGTGACTCTCCAAATAGTAATAATGTTTCACAAAACAGGAGAAAGGAATCATTTACTAGTGTCCTCTAAAAGAAAAATTTTCCTACAAAAAGCTTAATATTTATGAATAGCAGTGTTTCTACATTGCTAGGAGGACCCAGATTATTAACTGGTCTTTCTAAACATCTATTTGTCCATATAAACTCACATGTCAATTCTTGACCTTGTCTTTTGATATAAAATCATCTGTTTAAAAATTATAGAAATCGTTTTTTTCTTAAATAACAAAAAGTAGTTAATTGACAAATCATGGGTCATATAAGATGAAGGAAAAAGGTTCAATTTTGCCCATATACGCCCTGTGGTGCACTTTTGGTTCACTCATACCTTGCCACTAGCAAAGTTGGAGTTTCGTGGGCAACAAATTGTATTAAACCAAAATGTACAGGAACATGAAAGAAGAAAAATCAATACTACTAGTACTAACCTTGGTAGGAGGTATGGAGCGAGCAGGATTATTAGAAAGAATTCCATTAACAATGAATTCAATTCTTGGATTAGCACTTCCACTCCACACAAAATCATAACATGGACGTTTGATAAAGAACTTGTGCTCACACGGAGGTATTGATGGGTTCATTAGAGGCTTAGGATCAGTGACAGCTCCGATTGCAGATGGATGTTTTGCCTTATAGTCCATGGCCTTTTGGATTCCAAACAAAAGACCCATAAACAAGAGTGATGAGAACAGTTGAAGAAATGTTGCTCTTTTGCTTCTCATTGAGATAAATAAGTTTTTCTTCAGTAAAGCCATTGTTTGTTGCCAAAACAAACGAAATCCCCTCTGCAGCTCCATTTCCGCCATCAAAATTTGATTGAGGTTTTAACACTGGCTTTGTTTAATTTGCATGGTATAATAATAATAATAATGGCAAATGTAGGATTTGTTTCTTTCTCCGGTACTAATATTATTTCTACACACAAGTGTTTTAAATGCTATTGACTAGATTTCCGCCAATTTTCCGTTACGTGATGGGACAATGACTGGCCTACCCTTTACAGATATGTTTGGCCAAAAAACAAATTGGAAAACACAGACAAACCTACGATTTTGTCGTTGTTCACGGACAAGACAAAAAGGTTAAACTGACTGACTGACTGAACGCAGGCACAACGAAACTTTTGACGGACTAGATCTGAGTCTGACTCAGATGCCAAAATCTGAAGTAAGATGTAAAAAGTTGACAGTGATAAGAAAAGTGGAAATATTTAGTTATTGCGTTATTTAAGATGTGATGTTTGAACAATTCACGACGGGACGGGCATGGAACACATGAAGTCGAACACTAGTAGGTAGTCGAACGCTAGTAGGTAGTCGAGCGTTTTTCTTTTGCCTTACTCAATTCGCTAGCATTAGTGTTAGTATGATATCCTTTTATTCATAGATTGTTATTACTGCCTATAGTTTAACTATTTTTTTGGATTCAATCTTATTTTATCTTGTTGTTATTCCCACTTGTTGCAATTATCTTTTTTCATCTGTTCTCTAGTCGATGATCTATTGGAAACAGCCTCTCTATCGTTCCAAGGTAGGGGTAAGGCTACGTACATTTTACCCGGACTCTAATAGGAGTGTGTAAATTGAAATGGTAATTGATAGCGCAGTATTACGTTCTGTTGAAGCGTTTTATATTGTTCCAAGTACAACCTTAAGTGGAAGTCGTGTTTATTTTTTGTGTTAAGATTGCGTCATTTTCACGTATATATAAGATGAGTATGAAGATAAGACTGACTCAATCTTTAACAATTTATGTAAACTGAATATAATTTCGATTTGTTGAATTCTTTTTTTTCATTTGAGAATAGTTAGATAAATCATAAGGATTTGCATAAGCTTTGATGATTTATGCCAGTTATTGAATATTAAAGCAAGTACTTAAAATACCACCACATGACACGATTCATTACTCTAAGTATTGAAAAACTACTAGCGAATACACATTTATTTTCACCGTTTTTTTTGCTAATAAGGGAAAACGAACTTAAATGCATGTTGTTTGTTTAGTATGAAACCTGATCGACCATGTGAAGCAAATAATAATACAAATTTAAACCAAAGTCTTTATTTAGTATATAACATCCATGTGAACGATTTAATAGATGGTACATTATGTATATCTATAAAAATTTAGTGGCACAAATAGCAATGGTCCTACCATTAAACTACATTCAAAATTTGAGATCTTGTTTCGATATTAGGGGAAATAATAAATGAAGGGGAAGTCAAGAAGTTCCTTTTTCCCTCATAAAACAAAGAAGATGCTTCCTCTTTTGAACAAGATTAATGTGAGAGGAAAATAAATTCACAAATTTTCTTTTTACTCCAAATGGGAACAAAAGAAAGAAAATGATAGTCTTTTATAGTCTGTTTGGTCAAGCTTTTAAAATTAATTTATTTTGAGAAGTATTTTTTTTTTCAAAAGTGTTTTTTAAAAGTACTTTTGGTTATAAATAATTTGTGTTTGACTAATTAATTTGAAAAACACTTCTGATGAAGAATTATTGTTTGACCAATCTTTTAAAAAGTGCTTCTAAGTATATTTTTCTGAAATATGTTTTTTGAAAAAGTGATTTTGGGAAGAAAATATTTTTTCTATTTCTCCAAAATTTCTTCTGCGTGTACTCGAAAACACTTTTTTTCTTCTGAAAACTTGGTCAAACACTTCCACATTGAAAAAAAATAATTTTTTAAGAAAAACAAAATTGACCTTGAAGAACTTGACCAACCAGGCTATTAATTCCTTTCTATTTTTGTCATACGTATTTTTTTAATATTTTAATTTTGACCGTTTTACACATTTAATGGAAGGTAGAAAAAACGCGGAATCTGTAACTTTTATCACTACATTTAACTTTTAAGTCGTGTTCTCTTATTCATATAGCACTTATTTGAACTAAAAAAGAAGATAAAATAAAATTGATCAGAAAAGAGTGTTTACACAAATCCAGATATGGGACCCAAAAGTAATAAACTAGTAATTAACGTTGGGATCCAGATTTGTTCCTAGTTTTATGGACATGCGAAATATGAAGGGAGGGGCACTTTAGTCTTTCAATAAAGGGTAGTTTGGGCATAAAGAAACAGCTGTTCCTTCCGCTTGAAAATGGCTTCTCTTGCAAAAATCCAAACATGCAGTTACAACTTTTTAGAGTACACAGAAATCGAAATGAAGTGAAAAAGAGGATATATTTCACAGTTGTTTTATTCAGGAGATTGTAGTTGTACCTCAAATTGGCTACTGTGACAAAGCTTGACGTTCATCAATGGCAAACTTTTGCACTCAAGCCAATGCTTTGTTCCGCAAGAACCTTACTTACCATGTCAGTTCAATTCACCCTTCTCATCTTCTCATAATCCATATTTATATCTGATTTAATTTTTCTTTTAAGTGTAACATGATTGTAGTGTACTAAACCATTGACTTATACAGTCTCTCGTATATATATATATATATTATATAGAAGGACATACAAAAAATGTTGGATCACTTCATAAAATATTAATGTTTTTTCTTGGATGCAGCTCGCTCTTTTAGGATTATTTTTTCCACAATCTTTTTTGACCTGTTTTAAAGAGGTTTTACCAATGATAAAACTAAAAGTTAGTCTTAGAAGTCAAAGACTTATGTCTAATTTTGTGTTATGAAGTTATGTTGAAATCATGAATCTGGCTGTGAATTTCAAAGTGATTTCTTAATTCTTAGATATAACAGTTGTTGTCTTTTTTTGAAAAAATATCATTTGTTCAGAAACGGCATGCAAGATCACACTTGAAGGTCATTTTGTTCCCAGCTATCCTGTTTGTGTTACTTGGTGGTATGCAAACCTACTTCAACAAGCAGGAAAGAGATTATTTTGAGGCCGAAATTCCAAATGGTTATCCTCCCTTGTTGCAAATCCCTTCCCCCAAATTCCGTGCTGTCGCCGCAGATTCTATCCAATTTCCAGGCTTGCCTGATGCGTCATGCCGAGAAACTGATTCATGCCCAGTAACAATACTTATCACAGGGAGCAATACAAGTCTTGCAGAAAGTAAATGTTTTTTTTTCCTCATATATATGCCAAGTTTATAAAAGTAAATGTACATAGCTTGTCATTTGTTTTCATAATTAGGACAGTGACTTGCGCTTTCTTGTAAATGTTATTTGTGAACTTTTGATAGGTGTGGCTGGAAAGATGTTCACAGATACTCCTGATCCAAAATCAACTTCTGATGTAGATACTATTGCAAATGGCATTTTTGTGAGTTCTCTTTTCTCTACCTTGTGTTTTCTTATTTCCTATCCTTCTTTTCTTCCTTTCTTGATTAATTTTATTGTCTCTTTTATACTTATCATGTTTTGGGAGTACTCTATAACACTTGATTTTGGAATTACTACAGGCAAGAAATGATGGCTTGTCTAGTCCTCTCATTCATGTTCGGGCTCGATGCTCCAAAAACTCTTCATCAAAAGTAGCGGAATCCGGTAATGTCTTTATTGCCACTCATTACTCCTAATGTCTGTCCAACATATCTGAACTTATTTCTTTGCAGAAGCCTAACAATTGCTTTAGCCCATTTTCATGTCTTCCAATCTCATTAAGTGAACGCAATTACTCAAATCCAAATATATCTGAATCCATTTAGTTTGACTCTTAGAGTTTCTTTTATGCTGTTACCCTGCTGTCAGGCAAATTATATGTTCATCTACAATGGAGTGCTGTAATGTGAATTACGTTCCTTTCATATTTAGATGTGATATGCGTCGAAGGTTTAAATTTGTGGCGTAATAGCTCTTTGGATATTAACACTGAGCTATTCAAAGGATTCAGAGAAGGAAATACAGATGGAAAAATTAATGCATTTTTGGCAGGTTAGCCCCTATGATGTTTGGCATATAACTTCAGATCTCTAACTCCCTCTAGGGGGTATACTTCCTATTGATTTTTCTCCATTCTCGCAGCTTACGATTTCTTGGATACAAGTGGTGAGCAGTTCAAGGTCATCGTACAATACAATTCTACTAGTGTGCGCACTCAGCGAGATTATAATCCTCTATTGTTAAAAGTATCACGTGCTGAGAATATGGTATGTCCTTTACCCTTCTTTATGGTCACAGTAGAATGTTTGCCAGATAAAACAAAAGCTCTATCTAGCTTAGATGTTCTTAATTTCTTTTAGTTCAGGGGCTAGATTGTGATTAGCAGGTGCAGCTTCCTATCGTTTGTGTTGAGACAACATTTATCAAAGTTAAAAAAGAGTAAATGAAGAACAACAAAATATGTACATAGAAGAGCAGGCATGAATTAGCTAGTCAACTTTATGAAATTGACTGTTTACTTAACAAACTAACCATGCAATACTTAGCTTGGTTACCAAAAGTTGCTGGCGAAGTTGAACTGATCTATGTTTTAATGCTTAGTGTGAAAATTTGTATTTCCTTCATCTTGGTGCAATGTTTTGCACCTCCTGATTTTTTCAAAATGTAGTGACATATATAGAGTATTATAATCACTGAATGCTGGTCATAGTTAAAGAGTATTGACTGTTTCTTCTGTTTTATGTAGGCATCAAATGGCTATATCCGATTTTTACGTGGTCCTGCCATTAAGATGAATCTTGAGTATGTAGCTCAGATGCCAACCCCTGCTGGCTTCCATAGGCTACGTGATGCATTTTCATTTCTAAATATTGTCTTTTTTACATGGGTCATTCTACAAATATTTCCGGTAACTATCTATTTAGTTTGTTAAGAGTTGCATAATTGAATGCTTATGGTGGAAGTTATTTGCAATTATCATTTACAAGTATCTACTCTCTTGATCATTGGCTTTCATTCAAGTTAAGTTATTTTAGTCGTCCACATTATTGTTTACGAACATGAATAATTGCAAAAGATTTAATTCTAAATGTCTTGGTCATGGGCTATCTTTCTCAGCTCTTACTTCTTACTAAGAACCTTCATTCAGTCATTTATAATCTGCAGGTGCAAATACTCTTTCCTCTATATTACACGGTTAATCCACTTCATTTGGGTTGTTGCTAATGTTCTTACAATATCATTCTAGACTGATAAAACAAATACACGAAAAAGAAAATTGTGTCTCTCTATGGTGTATTTTTAATTGTGTGAAGTGCCTCGTCTAAAACTTAAATGGCCAGAGAAGGAATGCTTTATTTTATTTATTATTTAGATCTGCAACACACGTACTCATGTGTAGGCCTAGTGTAGTTTTATTTTTATTGTTATTTTTGTGAGTTAAGCACATGGAGATAATTTGATGATAGGTTGTGTCCAGACTCGATATTGGGACGTCCATCTGTTGAGATATCATATTGATTTTGGTGAACTGCTTCATTTAAAAGCTTAAGGTGCAAGAAAGAGGAAGCGTTTATTACTTATATTAGGTGTTTTCTACACTTTAGAACAGATTTACTTGCCTGACTATGAAGGAAAAACAATGTGAAGATTCTTTTCCCATTTGGACTAAATAAGCATACACTCTAACCATTGTCCCACTCCTGAGCAATAAGTTAAGAGATATAATTTTATGCAACTGAATAGTTAAAGTCGTATTCGTTCCATCTTAATAATAGGATGTTGTTTTGAGTGTAGGTTGTATTATCATCTCTGGTTTACGAGAGGCAACAGAAGTTACGGATCATGATGAAGATGCACGGACTTGGAGATGGCGCTTATTGGATGATTTCTTACATATATTTTCTTGCTGTATCTTCAATCTACATGTCCTGTTACTTTGTATTTGGAGTACTGACAGGTAAATACATACAAAACTAAGCTGCGCTCGTTCTCTCTCATTTAAACTAGCTGGTTCATTATGTTTTCTTGTTTTACAGGGTTAACAATATTCAACCTGAATTCTTATGGTGTCCAGTGCATCTTTTACTTTGTCCTCACAAACTTGCAAATATCTTTCGCCTTCCTTTTAGCTGCCTTATTCTCTAATTTAAAGACAGCATCAGGTCTGTATCAGTAAGAATCACGTTACAAGGTCCTTTTTAATACATGAATAATCAACTCAAATAAGATGAATAACTACCATAATATTGAATGTTGCAGTTGTTGCTTATACAATTGTCTTCGGTACGGGGATCATGGCTTTTCTCCTTTTCCAGCCACTCGTAAATGATGCATCATTTCCTCGTAAGTAGGTTAAAAAGTTAATTTGAATTATCTTTTATGCTAATTTTAATGCATGTTTGCTTTGAGCCGATGGTCTACTGGGAACAAACTCTCTAACTGCACAAGGTAGGGGTAAGTATTGCGTACACACCACCCTCCCAGGAACACATTTTTCTCCTCTATTCCTTTTGGAATCAATGGCAAAGCACGGGAAATTTATTTTTAACCCTCTCAGTGAAAATATAGAGCAAACTGTTTATTTTCTGGTTCTTAATCATTTTCTCCATCCGCATGAACAATTTTACAAGCTATTAGCAAGGAGGCAACTAGAGTTGAAACCACTGATTTGTCAGTTTATCTTTTCTCAAAGAATAAGCTTTAGTGCAACATGCTAAATAATTGATAGACTTGATTAGTTCAAGGTGACAGAGATACAAATATTGAAGGTCAAAAGTTTGTACTATGAAGTTTTGCTTCTCTGCGAGACTGGTTCTTTTTTCTATTACACCACTTGTAACACATTGCAGCTGTCCATTGATATCTTTCATTCTCTTAGATAGATTATGGTTGTAGGAAGAAAAAACATAGACACTTGTGCAATATTTGTTACTTGGTGTTTGCTGGTTCTCTCCCTGTTCTCATTGCATTTAAGTGGATTTAGAAATCCTCAAGTTTTGATTATCCAAGCAGTTGTTTTATGAAGAAATATTTATATCAATTTGTAATACGTGGAGATTCTAGTTTTTCCATTTATGTGTGAGGATCTTTCTATGCCCATGTACTTTTCGATTTTAATGATGTAACAAGTGTTTCTCTGGTTTAGGTGGTTGGCTTATTGTTCTGGAATTGTACCCTGGTTTTTCTCTGTATCGAGGGTTATATGAGCTGTCCAAATTTGCCCAAGGGGCATATAAAATAGGGACTTATGGAATGTATTGGGAGTACCTCAGTAGCAGCGGTAATGGCGTTAGAGAGGTTCTAATTATTATGTCAGTGGAGTGGGTAGTATTTCTGATTGCCGCCTACTACTTGGATCAAGTAATATCATCTGGAACGGGGAACCGCAGGAGTCCTTTATTCTTCTTGCCGAGTTCTCAAAAGAAGCATTTAGCATCATTTCAGAAACCATCTTTTCAGAGCCAGGAATCTAGTGTTCAAATGGAAGACAATGATGTTCTCCGAGAGGTAACTCATATTTCCTTTTCTCTCTCAGCATTTTCATGAAGAGGAGTCTTCAAAGTGATACGTCGCTTCGTGGACCATAGATTCAGACATAATAGTACAAAATCTTGTTCAGAACCCTAACATTTCTTTGATCATATCTACACTTGCCATGTTCAAGTAACGGTCACTTGAATATACTTGTTACTTCCCTGTTGTGTAGATCATTTCATTGTTGTTTCCTGGCTTGCTTTACAGAGGGAGAAAGTCGAGCGGTTGCTGAATCAGCCACATCCCAACTATTCTGCCATATGCTATAACCTCAAAAAGATGTATCCAGGGAAGGATGGGAACCCCGATAAAGTTGCTGTCAAAGGATTATCTCTTGCATTACCACGCGGAGAGTGCTTTGGAATGCTTGGTCCAAATGGTGCCGGAAAAACTACTTTCATTAGTATGGTTAGTAAAAATTTGATCAAATGATAATAAATATTTTACCATATCTGCCATGGTTCCTTGTGCTCGGTCGAAATATTTTATAGATTGCCATGTAATTGCATTTTCACTAGCATTTTCTAGACGATGAAACTTATCAATCTTTGTTCTTGAATGATAGATGACTGGGCTCTTGGAGCCAAGCTCTGGAGCTGCATATATTGAAGGTTTAGATTTGAGGACTCAAATGAATGAAATATATGGCAGTATGGGTGTGTGTCCACAACATGAGTAAGTACATATACTTTCATTTTAGGCAAATGAAAGAACTTATGTTCCTTTACTGCCTGATTTATCCCCTTTGCATCTTTAAGTATTGACCTGTCTCGTTTTCCATGTTTCTCATCAATCATAAAGCTTGCTTTGGGAGACCCTAACAGGAAGGGAACACTTGTTATTTTATGGAAGATTAAAAAATCTCAAGGGTTCTGCGTTGAGCCAAGTACGTGAATATAACCCCTAAGTTTCTTATTAATGTATGCTATATAGAAGTAAAACTTGAGACATTGTTTGCACAGTACGTCAATATTTTGATTAATTAACTTGTGCAACTTTGAATTTGAAAAAGGATGAAACTGTACTCCTTATTTCTTTTAAGACTACAATTTGCTGCCAGTATGTTTCTTACAAGGTTAGCAGCAAAATCATTAAGGTGCAAAATCACTTAAATTTCTATTCCTTGACAGAAAACTGTTTAGAGCATACTGACTGATGGTTTGGTTCTGTTGTGTTGGAAAAGGCAGTGGAGGAATCTCTCAAAAGTTTCAATCTTTTCCAAGGTGGAGTTGGTGACAAAGCAGCAGGAAAATATAGTGGAGGTATGAAGAGAAGACTCAGTGTGGCCATCTCATTGATCGGGGACCCTAAAGTATGTCAAATTCTCCGTCCGCTTATTATTTTTCCAATTGTACGTCCCAACATTATGCATTCCTATTAAACAAAAGTTGATATATGGAGGTTGTGTTTAAAATTTTAAGGTTGTTTATATGGATGAGCCCAGCACAGGACTTGATCCTGCTTCAAGGAAAATGCTGTGGGATGTTGTGAAGCATGTAAAACAAGATCGAACAATCATTCTTACCAGTACTCGTCCACTTCACTAGCTCTTTGTTTTACCTGCAATCACCATGTTATCTCATATGTGGAAATAAATAGCCCTGATGTCATATCATTCTATTTCTCTCAGCACACTCCATGGACGAAGCGGAATATCTTTGTGATAGGATAGGTATCTTTGTTGATGGAAACTTCCAGTGCTTGGGAACTATAGATGAGGTAATGCCTATTTTCTTATCAACATTGAAATTCTTGCAACATGATTGGATTTTTTGTTGATTTGTTCATGCGAATGACAGCTAAAGGGTGGATACGGAGGATCGTACATGTTCACCATAACAACCTCACCAGAACATGAAAGAGATGTGGAGGTTTTAGTGAAACATTTATCTCCACATGCTAAGAAGACTTACCATTTGTATGGAACCCAAAAATTTGAGCTGCCAAAAGACGAGGCTAAAATTTCGGATGTATTTCTAACAGTTAAACTTGCAAAGCACAAGTTTACAGTCCAATCTTGGGGTTTGGCTCACACATCTTTGGAGGATGTCTTCATTAAGATGGCAACTGAGGCACAATGATTTTCTACTTATGTTGCTTTCTTCAAGAAAATTGTCGAGTGTTACAATGTAGTAATTTTGAAGTATTCCTTTCAAGTCATCAATATAGAAAAACCTCAGTTTAATGTGGACAATATATTAAGATTAACGGGCTTATTTTGTTTAGAAATCAAAGGTATTGTGTTTTCTGATACCAATTAGTAGTTTTTTCCTCTATTTTTTTTTCGAGTTTAGGCAACATATTATTTGATTTTGTAAAATATAACCAAATCCAATAAATGGGGCTTTTCTTTAGAAAAATGGCAATGCTGCTCCCCCTTCATCCATTTTGTTTAAATCTGCCCCAATATTTATTCGTAATCCTTTTTTATAAACCAAATTTTCCCAAACTAATCCGAATACTTGGTTTTGGAAAAATTAAAAAACCAAAACTAGTAATTAAGTATCTCAAAATTAGCCTAAATCAATATTGAAACCTTTGGATTGAAAAACAGCATAAAGAAATGAAATAAGATACATTTTATTAATGTTTCTGCGATCCTACTTTGTTATCATTACAAAGCCTCATTGGATCGTTCAACTTGCACATTGTCCATTAGACTGAAGTGCATCCGAATACCCTGAGGTTTGAATAGCCTCAAAAGATAACATGTAGAGGAAATCACTCACTTGCATTTTGCCTTGTGAGCAGACACAAATATGAGTTAGTATTCGAACATGACACCACATGAATATTGTACATTATTTAGCATTCTTTTCTCATATGAATCTAGGGACCTAATAATAATTACAAGAGGCAAAGTTGATCAAGACAAAGATATGAACAACTTATTTTATATTAAGCTGTACAATCAATCCAAAAAGAAAAATCACAAACCATTAAAACAAAAACTTATGAAACTCGTTTTATCTTTAGTTTGATTTGGTTTATATATTAATCTAGTAGGCTTGAAAGCTAACTCAAACGTAAACATCCCAACAAGAAAACTATCCAAATAGGAAAGCAAGCAGGAACGCAATGGCGTATTAACACTTAGGCCTTGATTGAAATCTGTAGCATACGAGTCTTCTTGTTCAATGAGTATTCTATGTTGTTGATGTTTTCTTGAAATCGATCTTGTCAACTTTAACTTCTCCATCAATGAGTTCATAAACATAGACCACAACACGCAGACGCAGTCCATCAATGTCCATGAGAATAAAGCTGGGGTTGACGTCATAAGTGATGCTGCTGTAGGCACCAGTGGCAGATCCTGGATTTATAACCACCCCCGCTTCGTGTGAACTGATGGGTGTGGCCAGTCACAAGTATGTCGACATCCAATTGCCTCTGGAGCATGGCTAGAGAGTCCAAGTCCCCCCATGGAACAAATTCACGTCAGGAATAATATTCAGTAAGTTCATTCATTCTCTTACAATACATAACATGCTTAGAAAAAGTTCAAACACTTCATCAAATGGGAAGATTCAATGGCAGCACCTGTATATACATGCCAGAAAAGATGATAAACATCATATGATTGAGTAAAGAGTAGTTAGGTGTTAGGATTTATCCCAGACAATAGTTAAGAAGTAGCTACAGCAAATGACACAAAGGAGTTACCTCATTAGCCAAGGAATAATCAGCTTATCATCAGGTCAGAACAGGAAGCAGAGGAAAGAAGAAAGTTTAGTGTTGGGACCTGGTGCCCATGGCATAATACAAGCTTGAATTGACCAATGGTCAGAGTTTTGGTTTCTGGGTAACGTGTCTCCTCATCATATTCCCCTCGACTAATATGCAAGTCAGGACAAAGAGTCTTCAAGTAATCATGAATTTCCTGCAGAAAAATAATTCAATGAGACAGTCAATACGTTTTCATGAACAATACATTCATATTGAATGATATATTTTTGGGAGTACAAAACAGTACATAGTTAAGGCAGTGCATTGCACAAGAATTGCCAGAAATGGTAAAGATCCAAACAGAAAACGCTTCTGCTCAACCGTGTCAGATATGTGACCAACATGTGATAGAAAAGGCAATCGAATCATTTATGCCAGGCCTGGAGCATAATTCTCCACAATAGATTAACTGTCAGGAAAGTAAGAATGTCCTGAAACAGTGTCATGTTTTGCACTTTCACAAAAGTTTGCTCCTATACAATTGGGGCACAAAAAGTAAACTTATTACTGAATAGAGTTTTGACACACACACACACACATACGAGAGAGAGAGAGGGAAGGAGAGAGCGAGATGAAGAGATATTTTGGTTTATTACAAGGAAAGTAGAAGAGGAGGGTAGGCTGTCTAGGAGCAATGACAAAATTTTTTCTGTGTGACCTATATGTCACGGGTTCGAGTCGTGGAAGCAACCACTAATGCTTGCATAAGGTTAGGTTATCTACATCGCACCCTTGGGTGCGGCCCTTCCCAAGACCCTGCGTGAATATGCGATGCTTTGTGCACCGGGCTGCCCTAAAGCAGAAGAGGAGGCAGGTATACTAAATCCATGGAGGTACTCAGGGCTAAGAGTTCACCGCCAATGAGCTCCACTCCGCCAACTTTGCCATATCAGGTATCCAACTAACCTAACAAGGTTCTGACATGTAATGTTAAAAAGCGAACCACCTTGCTGAGATTCTTAAAATGAACGTCACATAATCTATTCAAAGGAAAATGTCCATGATTATCATCCAAAGCAAAACCCTTAAACTGTAAATAACCCACTGATACTAATTTGTTTCTAAGCTTTTGTTAGTACTTTTGTGAAGTATGGATTTTGATATAAAAAAGTGACTGTGCACCTCTCTTTGGCGTTTATTTCTCATTTTTTCAAAGTCTCTTTTGGAATTCTTTTCAATTTTTTCCTTATACAAACTCCATAAATATTTAATTATTTTGATACTGTTCTCTTTTCATCCTTTAGATATTCCATATTAATCAAAGAAAGGTAGAAACTCTTTACCTCCCCCACGTTAGATTACTCCTCCCAGTTAAATGCTTAAAATGATTATGTAGCGTTTAGCTTCTTTTTTTTTTTTTCTTTCATTAATCATATAAAATATTTTTAGAAATATTAACTTTCATTGTACATAATAATTTCCTCACACTGATCTCTCATTTTCTTTAATTTGCAGGTGGTGATACACATTGAGTACCGTAAATAACATGGACAAATGCAAGTAAATTTATCAGTGAGATGCAGTACAAGAGAATTAACAACTCGCTCGAACTAAACAGCAAATATTTTTGTGGAGGATAAGTATATAAAAGGTATTGTCTCACTTCTCCTAATTAGTTCTCTGAGTGTTTTTTTTTTAATGGCGAAATATATAAATGGCCCATTTATGTTATCCACAACGATAGACATATACAGTCACCTCAACTGACCCCATTATCAATTACACACTTCTTCTCAACTAGTGAACCCCTCACGATCACATGGCAAAGTGTATGTATTATATTCACATTTTAGCGCGTGAAACCCTTAAAATTAAGTTTTTTCTTTTTTTCTTTTCTAAAATTAAGCTACCTTTATGTAGTCCCCACTTAACTTCATTTTCACACTTTTACTGCTCCAGAATTTTAGGAAAACAAGAACAATATTCATAGCAACCCCAATAGCAAGCCAGCATAAGAAATTGACACCTCAAATTTTGTGCTTTCGTCTTCTTTAACCTCAAATTGTCGCTACCATCTCCACCACTACTACTTCCACCACCATAAGAACTCTGTATACCTCGACCACCATACAAAAAACCTTCCATACACAAATCCCTTCAATCTGTCTCCACCAGCTTCACTAACTGTCGATACTCCGGCATCATCTTCTTCTTCCGGTGCTTCTCCTCCATCCATCGCCGCCACCCTCGGCGGTTCTCCTACCACCTATCCTAAGTTCCTAACTCTGCATCCTTGAACAGAGTAGCCGTTGTCGGATCTGTTGTTGTAGCTGTCTTTGCTGCTGCTTTGATGCTTTAAATCTCTTATGTGTATGTAGTTGTTCGTCTCTAATGTGTATGTAGTTATTCTGTTAACGAGCATTCATATATCCACCAAGAAAATTTGAAAATCACTTATGGGCATTGACGAGATCAGAGCTTTTGCTGGTGTAATGTCTTGTACTTGGATTGTAGGAGCTGTCTGTCAATTCAAATTTTGGTCAGTCCGATGAGACTCCATCTTTGCCGGCCTGGAACTCGCCGGAAGTTGGGGTTAATTTTTTGAGGTAGCTAGGTGGGGAAGGATGTCAAACGGTGGTTTTTGTTTTAATTATTACAAATTATACGTTCGTTTTTTGAGCTCTAATAAAGTTTTAATTTTTGTTTTTTGAGCTCTAATTAAGTATTGATTGATCGATGGCCGTGAAAACTTATATAGAAGACTAAGCTCCCTCCAAAGATCAGTGCTTTCTGCTGGACTGCTCTACATGGCGCTTGCCTAACTCAAGACAACCTCATCAGAAGGAATTTCCAATTAGCCAACAGATGTCACATGTGTCTCTGCGACTCTGAATCGATCAATCACCTGTTTCTACATTGTTCAGTTGCAACTAACGTATGGTCTATGTTCCTCTCTCTTTTTGGACTGCATTGGACTCTGCCATGCAGTGTCGGGAAGCCTTTGTGTGTTGGAGCTACTGGGAAGTTGACAAATCCATCAAGAAAATCTGGTCTATCGGTTCCTGCTTCTATTTTGTGGTGCTTATGGATTGAGAGGAATCAAAGATGCTTTGATGGTATTTCAATTGCCAGATGTCAAATTAAGGCTAGATATTTAGTTTTCCTTTTTAGTTGGGTTAACCATACCCCTGTTTATAATCCTGACCTCTTTTTGGAATTTATCAGCTCTATAATCCTCTAATTGTTTGTCTACATTATGAGCTGATACTTTTTCTATTTTGTAATTCTGCATCCTCTGGATGCTTTTATTATTAATATACCGCTTACTTCATCAAAAAAAAAAAAATTATATCGTTCGTTAATTGGTTCATTTGATATGTCATTGGCAAGTGTAACTCACTCATTTGGTTTGCTGAACTTGAATATTTACTTGATACATTTAATAGCAACTTAAAATATTTAATTAGTAGAGGGGTCAGTTGAGGTGTCTGTATGATCGTTAAGGACAACTTAAAGGGGCCGTTTATATATTTCGCCTTTTTTTTTTATCATTTATTACGATGATAATTCAACTTTTGCATGTATATACTCTTCAACATTATCTTTTCCTCCGGAAGAAGGTTAATGGAGCAATGCAAATACCAAGGGGAATGCATATTAAGTTGAAATTTTAAAAAAGATAGATAAGGGCCTAAAATGCCCCTAAACTATGGATTTGGTATAATATTTCCCTTCGTTTACCTATCGCGCAAAAAATGCCCCTAACTATAAGGGAACCGTTAGAAATAAGGGCAAGCTAGAGCCAAAAGGTTAACGCAGGGGGTAATTTTAGCGCGATATGTAGACGGAGGGCAATATTATACCAAATCTAATATTTCAGGGGCATTTTAGGCCCTTCTTTGTTAAAAAACTTCTCAACAATTAACCACCAAGAACTCATTGTCAAAACAAATTTTTCTAAGCACTAGACCAGCCAAGCAAATGAACTTACCTACAGCCCATTAATAATATCAATAGTTGGTAATAATTTTTGATGTGAAAGGTAAAGGGTTTTATTAAAATTCAGTACAAGGAGCTACAAGAGGTAAATAAGAATGTACCTATCTCCTTCTAAGTATTTTAGGATTCTAGCAAGTCTAATATAAGATATATGCCATTTATAGTATTTTTTTCTGTCCCACAAATATAGATTACTATGAGATCTATACTTAAGATAAATTTTCTTTTTTCCCATCAAAATATTTATGATTCTTTCTATCCAAATTGTCCATAATGCATAATGGAATTGTTCTCCAGTATCTCTTCCACTACTTAGATATTTTCTATCCTTAGCGATGAAGAGCTTGCTTCATGATGCATGACATGAACCACTGGACACCAAAGATATTGAGGAATGTTGTCCATATTGCCATGTCCATATGCAAAGTACACAGAGATGATTGACTGATTCTTTAGCTTCTTCACACATAAAACATTTACTGCAGAGACTGAATCCCCTTTCCATAAGTAGTCACATGCCAAACATGCTTTGTGTGATGCTACTTTAGGAGGTGCATTGGCTTTCCAAATTATTCTCCCACAGGCAATGGTTTTTTTCTTTAACTGATTGAGACGACATCATTTTGTAGCAAGATTTATCAGTAAATTTCCCATCCTTGCTGCCAGTCAAAATATGGAATTGTAACATCATCTTAAAGCGTCAAATCTTCCAACTTTTGCAAAAGGGATTTTATGTTTTCAATTTCCAATCGTACAGGTTTCTTCTAAGTTGTAAATTCCACCCTTGAACAGCATAACAATCTACAGTGGGGCATTCTCTGTTGACAATAAGGCTGTAAATGGATGGAAAATGATCTTTCAAAGTCATATTCTCCAACCACTTTTTTTTAATAAAGTAAGATAATATCATTGAAAGGGCACCAAGAAGATGCCAAATTACAAGAACAGAAATTACATTAGCTCCCGTACAAAAGGTAAAAAATATTGTAAGCTCCAGTACAAGAGTACCTATGCTAGAACCAAGGAGCTAACAAAATTCAAAAAAGTGTCAAACGCTATTAATAGAGGAAAGAAAGTTCCAACGGAACAAATTAACTAAACATCTAGCTTTTAGGGAATGTGTTGGAGTTGATATTCCATCAAAACATCTACCATTTCTTTCCCTCCAAACAATCCAAAACATGACTGCTGGGATCATTTTTCATATTTTTTTGATGGCATTGTCAACTCTCCAAAAAATCCAGCTAATATAGGCTTCCTTGATGGTGTGAGGCATGATCCAAGTTATACCAAAAATGGATAGGAAGAAGTTCCAAATATCAGCAGTGACTGGGCAATGAAAAAACAGATGGTTAACACTTTCTGATCTCTGTTGGCACATATAACATCTGTTGACTAGAGTAATGCTCCTTCTGCTAAGATTGTCCTGTGTTAAAACAGCATCATTGAGGACAGTCCATGTGAGGCATGCTACTTTGAGTGGCATTCTGGTCCTCCAGACATGTTTCCAGGGCCAATCCTCTAGTATTCCATTCTGTGAGCAGATAAGGTTGTAGCCCTCTTTGACTGTGTACTTCCCTTCTTTTGAATTCCCCCAGATTTTCTATCCTTAGCGATGAAGAGCTTGCTTCATGATGCATGACATGAACCACTGGACACCAAAGATATTGAGGAATGTTGTCCATATTGCCATGTCCATATGCAAAGTACACAGAGATGATTGACTGATTCTTTAGCTTCTTCACACATAAAACATTTACTGCAGAGACTGAATCCCCTTTCCATAAGTAGTCACGTGCCAAACATGCTTTGTGTGATGCTACTTTAGGAGGTGCATTGGCTTTCCAAATTATTCTCCCACAGGCAATGGTTTTTTTCTTTAACTGATTGAGACGACATCATTTTGTAGCAAGATTTATCAGTAAATTTCCCATCCTTGCTGCCAGTCAAAATATGGAATTGTAACATCATCTTAAAGCGTCAAATCTTCCAGCTTTTGCAAAAGGGATTTTATGTTTTCAATTTCCAATCGTACAGGTTTCTTCTAAGTTGTAAATTCCACCCTTGAACAGCATAACAATCTACAGTGGGGCATTCTCTGTTGACAACAAGGCTGTAAATGGATGGAAAATGATCTTTCAAAGTCATATTCTCCAACCACTTTTTTTTAATGAAGTAAGATAATATCATTGAAAGGGCACCAAGAAGATGCCAAATTACAAGAACAGAAATTACATTAGCTCCCGTACAAAAGGTAAAAAATATTGTAAGCTCCAGTACAAGAGTACCTATGCTAGAACCAAGGAGCTAACAAAATTCAAAAAAGTGTCAAACGCTATTAATAGAGGAAAGAAAGTTCCAACGGAACAAATTAACTAAACATCTAGCTTTTAGGGAATGTGTTGGAGTTGATATTCCATCAAAACATCTACCATTTCTTTCCCTCCAAACAATCCAAAACATGACTGCTGGGATCATTTTCCATATTCTTTTGATGGCTTTGTCAACTCTCCAAAAAATCCAGCTAATATAGGCTTCCTTGATGGTGTGAGGCATGATCCAAGTTATACCAAAAATGGATAGGAAGAAGTTCCAAATATCAGCAGTGACTGGGCAATGAAAAAACAGATGGTTAACACTTTCTGATCTCTGTTGACACATATAACATCTGTTGACTAGAGTAATGCTCCTTCTGCTAAGATTGTCCTGTGTTAAAACAGCATCATTGAGGACAGTCCATGTGAGGCATGCTACTTTGAGTGGCATTCTGGTCCTCCAGACATGTTTCCAGGGCCAATCCTCTAGTATTCCATTCTGTGAGCAGATAAGGTTGTAGCCCTCTTTGACTGTGTACTTCCCTTCTTTTGAATTCCCCCAGATTTTCTATCCTTAGCGATGAAGAGCTTGCTTCATGATGCATGACATGAACCACTGGACACCAAAGATATTGAGGAATGTTGTCCATATTGCCATGTCCATATGCAAAGTACACAGAGATGATTGACTGATTCTTTAGCTTCTTCACACATAAAACATTTACTGCAGAGACTGAATCCCCTTTCCATAAGTAGTCACGTGCCAAACATGCTTTGTGTGATGCTACTTTAGGAGGTGCATTGGCTTTCCAAATTATTCTCCCACAGGCAATGGTTTTTTTCTTTAACTGATTGAGACGACATCATTTTGTAGCAAGATTTATCAGTAAATTTCCCATCCTTGCTGCCAGTCAAAATATGGAATTGTAACATCATCTTAAAGCGTCAAATCTTCCAGCTTTTGCAAAAGGGATTTTATGTTTTCAATTTCCAATCGTACAGGTTTCTTCTAAGTTGTAAATTCCACCCTTGAACAGCATAACAATCTACAGTGGGGCATTCTCTGTTGACAACAAGGCTGTAAATGGATGGAAAATGATCTTTCAAAGTCATATTCTCCAACCACTTTTTTTTAATGAAGTAAGATAATATCATTGAAAGGGCACCAAGAAGATGCCAAATTACAAGAACAGAAATTACATTAGCTCCCGTACAAAAGGTAAAAAATATTGTAAGCTCCAGTACAAGAGTACCTATGCTAGAACCAAGGAGCTAACAAAATTCAAAAAAGTGTCAAACGCTATTAATAGAGGAAAGAAAGTTCCAACGGAACAAATTAACTAAACATCTAGCTTTTAGGGAATGTGTTGGAGTTGATATTCCATCAAAACATCTACCATTTCTTTCCCTCCAAACAATCCAAAACATGACTGCTGGGATCATTTTCCATATTCTTTTGATGGCTTTGTCAACTCTCCAAAAAATCCAGCTAATATAGGCTTCCTTGATGGTGTGAGGCATGATCCAAGTTATACCAAAAATGGATAGGAAGAAGTTCCAAATATCAGCAGTGACTGGGCAATGAAAAAACAGATGGTTAACACTTTCTGATCTCTGTTGACACATATAACATCTGTTGACTAGAGTAATGCTCCTTCTGCTAAGATTGTCCTGTGTTAAAACAGCATCATTGAGGACAGTCCATGTGAGGCATGCTACTTTGAGTGGCATTCTGGTCCTCCAGACATGTTTCCAGGGCCAATCCTCTAGTATTCCATTCTGTGAGCAGATAAGGTTGTAGCCCTCTTTGACTGTGTACTTCCCTTCTTTTGAATTCCCCCAGATTTTCTATCCTTAGCGATGAGGAGCTTGCTTCATGATGCATGACATGAACCACTGGACACCAAAGATATTGTGGAATGTTGTCCATATTGCCATGTCCATATGCAAAGTACACAGAGATGATTGACTGATTCTTTAGCTTCTTCACACATAAAACATTTACTGCAGAGACTGAATCCCCTTTCCATAAGTAGTCACGTGCCAAACATGCTTTGTGTGATGCTACTTTAGGAGGTGCATTGGCTTTCCAAATTATTCTCCCACAGGCAATGGTTTTTTTCTTTAACTGATTGAGACGACATCATTTTGTAGCAAGATTTATCAGTAAATTTCCCATCCTTGCTGCCAGTCAAAATATGGAATTGTAACATCATCTTAAAGCGTCAAATCTTCCAGCTTTTGCAAAAGGGATTTTATGTTTTCAATTTCCAATCGTACAGGTTTCTTCTAAGTTGTAAATTCCACCCTTGAACAGCATAACAATCTACAGTGGGGCATTCTCTGTTGACAACAAGGCTGTAAATGGATGGAAAATGATCTTTCAAAGTCATATTCTCCAACCACTTTTTTTTAATGAAGTAAGATAATATCATTGAAAGGGCACTAAGAAGATGCCAAATTACAAGAACAGAAATTACATTAGCTCCCGTACAAAAGGTAAAAAATATTGTAAGCTCCAGTACAAGAGTACCTATGCTAGAACCAAGGAGCTAACAAAATTCAAAAAAGTGTCAAACGCTATTAATAGAGGAAAGAAAGTTCCAACGGAACAAATTAACTAAACATCTAGCTTTTAGGGAATGTGTTGGAGTTGATATTCCATCAAAACATCTACCATTTCTTTCCCTCCAAACAATCCAAAACATGACTGCTGGGATCATTTTCCATATTCTTTTGATGGCTTTGTCAACTCTCCAAAAAATCCAGCTAATATAGGCTTCCTTGATGGTGTGAGGCATGATCCAAGTTATACCAAAAATGGATAGGAAGAAGTTCCAAATATCAGCAGTGACTGGGCAATGAAAAAACAGATGGTTAACACTTTCTGATCTCTGTTGGCACATATAACATCTGTTGACTAGAGTAATGCTCCTTCTGCTAAGATTGTCCTGTGTTAAAACAGCATCATTGAGGACAGTCCATGTGAGGCATGCTACTTTGAGTGGCATTCTGGTCCTCCAGACATATTTCCAGGGCCAATCCTCTAGTATTCCATTCTGTGAGCAGATAAGGTTGTAGCCCTCTTTGACTGTGTACTTCCCTTCTTTTGAATTCCCCCAGATGATTCTGTCTGGTTGTTGATCTTCAATGATGAAATCTCCCAGTGTGGCTAGGAGAGTAAGTAAGTCATTGATTTCCCAATCATGAAGATTTCTTCTAAACACTGGATTCCAAATGTTGTTCTCTTGTTTTGAGCAATATTTGAGTCCTGATTGCAGGCTATTAGGTATAGGCCTGGGTATGAATCCTTTAGTGATGTATTACCAAGCCATATATCTTTCCAGAATTTCACATAACACCATTACCAACTTTGAATGATGCATTCTGAAAGAAATCATTTTGAAAGCTGCTGATGTGTTTCCATAAACCCACTCCATAAGGTGCTGAACTTTTCTTGGGGCTCCTCGCTGAATTCCATATTTGGCGTCAATGATCTCCTTCCAATAACCTGCTTCAGTTTGTCCATACCTCCATAGCCATTTCATTAGCATATATATGTTGTGAAACCTAAAATTCCTGATACCCAATCCCCCATAAGACTTTGGTTGAGTTACTTTTGGCCACCTAACAAGTGAAAATTTGTGAGTCTCACTGTTTCCTTCTCATAAAAACCTTCTTCTTAGCATGTCTAGTTGTTTCAGGACTGAGCTTGGCATAGAAAACAGAGACATGTAATAAGTTGGTATGCTGTCAAGAACACTACTGATCAGTGTGAGTCTGCCCCCCATCGAGAGATATTGCATTTGGCAGGTTGCTAATCTCTTTTCAACTTTTTGAATGACTCCATTCCAAATTCTAGTGGATTTGAATTTTGCTCCTAAGGGGAGTCCTAGATAAGTTGTGGGGAAGGAGCTAGTTTTGTAGCTAAGTATTTCAGTTAATTCCTCCAAATTTTGAACCTCATTCACCGGATAAATAATGCTTTTAAGCATATTGATGTGTAGCCCAGACAATGCTTCAAAAATGAGTAAGATGAGGTTGAGATTGATTACTTGTGACCTTTCTGCACCAAAGATTAATTTTTATGTTTTATAGGAAATGGAAGAAGTCATAGTTGGTAATAATATGATGGGACATTTGTCAACTATTTTATTCTTGGTAGCATAAGAGGCATTTGCCATCTAGCATGACTTCTTCCGTTTCATTTGAAAGACGAAATCCGAATCAATATCCTTAGACGTGAACTGCATACCCTTCATCCTCTCGGTATAATTACTTGATAGTTCAAAGACATTAATAACACTGGTAACTTTTCTAATCCAAGTTCTTCCAAGTTCACAACACATCCATCTCTTGCTAGAATAACCTATCTATCATTCCATTATGCTTCAAGTTTTCACTATCTTTTACAATGTCCCCATACCTGATAGAAGTCAATACTTTTGATAAAACATTCTTGTTTCAAATGTAAGACAAGGACATTTGATCTGCATGCTCCAATGAAAATGGGAAAGCCAAACTTATTATCAGTTGTGGGAGGAGAACCACTTGTCAAGAAAACAAATGTATCCTAAAAACAACAAGAATGTTGCACATTGCACATACAGAAACATTGCTGAAAATCTATTTTTTATTTGGTGGTGTCTGGGTCAGCTTGCGCCATTGCGCGTAGCGTGACTAGTTCCACCAGGTACGTACTACCTCCCAGCAGCACATAAATTACATAAAAACTATTGTCAAGCAGCTTATGCTTATGCCCTAAAGATCTATTAAATGCATTTGATTATCCCAAATACATAAGTGATTCAAACATCAAACTGCTCTTAAGGAGATTTTTGTCTTATACTACATATTTTATGTAATTTCTGAATATGCAAATTTTGTTTCATAAAAAAATAAGAACTCAATATCTGAATTCAGAAAAAGGAAAATTAGATAACTTGACCTAGTCTTCCTAAACCTGCCATTCTTTTGGACAAAGGGAGCAACTGATAATGGACATGGTAAAAAAGAACATGGGAATTTAGCATTTCTTTTCTTAAACAACTATTAATGGAAATTCATAAATAAATCAAATGAAAACTCACTTTAATGCAAAGATTACCAGATGACATGTAGGATCTTGCCAGGAACAAGCATAGACTTAAACTTAGGAGGAAGATCAGCTGCCCTATGTGGGATGTGCAGATCACCCAATGCTAATACCAGCACCATTCTCTTGCCTTAACTCTTTTTCAACGAGCAAAAAATCAATCCCTTTGTTATCAAAGAAAACCACTGAGATGGAACCTCACAACTTGTCCCAAGACGTGCCCATTGAAATTCGGTCTCTCTTATTTTGGTTTCGTTTTGGAAAAATAATTATAAGGAGTAAATTCACTTTAGCCCTTTATAAGAGATTCCTTTCAAGGGCATTTGCACAAATGGCCATTTTTGAGAGGAAAATTACACATAAATACAACTCACATATATTGCAACTAAGTGGCCTATATTTAACTTTGCAAAGTTGTAGCCCAAAAATAATAGGCTAAGAATCAACATCCAACTCCAAATAGGTTCTCAAAATTACTATTCAATTTTTTTTTAAATACTCAAGCGTTTAATCTAATTTTTGAATCAATAATTATGACTCAAAAATTAGTTCAACAAATCAAATCCTCTGGGTGGTGAAAATTAGATTTTTAAGATAATCCACGATTGTTGAACGCTTAAAAAAGTGGATTTAAATTCCGAATATTGTTTTATGAGAAATTTGGAGTGGATGTTATTTAGACTTGTTATAAATAATATAAAGAGGTTGTATACAAATTTTGAAGTTTTAATGAAGATTTGAACTAGTCCCTATTGTTGAACAAGCTTAAATAAGTGAGTTTAAATTTCGAATCTGATTCTATGAGAAATTTAGAGTGGTGTTATTTAGACTTGTTAGAAATATTATAAGGAGGTTGTATATAACATTTGAAGTCATTTAATAGAGATTTGGACTGGTTTTGAACAAGAATTGCAACTGAAAATCGTGGAAGAAGTTCGTCTACAAGCGCTTGTATAAAGGTGTATAATAGTGTATAAGATGTGTTTATACACTCATATACATTATTATACATTATTATATAAAACTGACTTCGTTTTCTTCCTTGCGTCTTTTATGAAATTTAATTCAAATCTTGCTCAAATCTACCTCCAAACCACTTCAAAATTTAAGTTTTGAACTCCTTTTGATGTTTTCAATCAATTGGAACAATACCCAATCAAAACAACTAACAAACTCAAAAAATCCTATTTTCGAAAGTGAAGCTTTGAATGGTCTTCAATGGTGGACTTCTATTCTTTAATTTTCTTACATTGCAACCACCTTTTGTCTGAAGAGAGGGATTAGAAATAAAATAAAATAATAAATTAATAAAAAATATGAGGATTCTCATCTGCAAAAGCTCTCATCTTTTGTCTCTAGAAATTTCAATTTCTATCTACTTTTTGTTGTTTAGGTGAAAGAAAGTAGAGAGAAGAAGAAAGACAGTGATGGCGTGAGAAAGGAGAGAAGAAATGAAAATAAAAGTGGAAACTAAATATAACCCTTAAAATAATTAATGTGGGCTAAAGGTTGAAAAATTTCTTTCATATTATGTGCAACGTGGGTAAACATGGTAAGGATTTCAAACTTGGGCCATTTTTGGTTAGGCCGTTGGGCCAAGTGACAAGGACCGTAATTCTTTTTTTTTTTTTGTGACGTTTAAAACTTTATCACATCCTTAAACGAAAAAGCTATTGTTGTCACGACCCAAATCCACGTGACCGGCACCCGGCACACTATTCCATCCGAGCGTACCAACCCATATGATACACCCAAACCATATGTATAAAAATCAATGTAACTGCAGAAGCTCTTTGAAAAACATATATATTTTCAAGTTAAACGATGGAATAATTTTCCAATTCAAAATCATACATGAAGTTTTTCACAATAATAACAATGATACTAAGTAAAATAAATATATTTTCATGTATGTCATGTACAAACTTATTACTATAACCTTTCACTATTATCTATGGAGCCTTTATACCAAATAATAAAACTAAACACTTGGGCTAATGCCCAACTAACATAAATTAAGAAAATAACATGATAGCTACCACGAAATAGGAGTGGTGCCTCACCATATATCTCAGAAAGAGAGTCATCCTGGTCATCTACGCATGCCACGTATCATACCTTATCCTGAAACATGTAGAGTAAGTGGGGCCTAAATGGGAGCCCTTAAGGGCTGAGTACACCACAACGGTATTCAATAAGTGTCATACAAACTCAAGTTCCTAGGATAAAATTTTATAAAAACTATGCAACCAATATTGGACATAAAGTGATAAACAGTAATATAAATCATGCTCTTTATCATTGTAAATAAAAGACAAGTGAAATGTAAGCCATGCTATAAAGTTTTATAACGTCTCTATCAACCCAAGATTTTAATAGAAATCATATAAAACCATTTCAATCAGTCATTGAAATTATTTTTTGGCTCCTTAGGTCTAAACATAGGAAAGTTCTCTTTTACCTTTCACTGGGAGTACTATACCGACACCGACATAATGAACAACTACTAGGTGATCATCCTAGCAACAATTATTTGACCCTACTTGTCTAGGCGGCTTTCTGTAGTGTCGTACAAGTCGACTTAACCTCATTATTTTAAGTAATGATCATCTGCCCTCTCAATAGGGGACTTTATCCCACAAACTTCGGCTTTGCCTTGGAATGTATCCCTACACCGGCACGTGTAGTTTCATGATAATGAACTCAACATTCGAACCAATTTCAGTAGTTTTCACTAGTAACTCCCAAAATATTTGACATATCAAAAATAGATTCATAGCATAATTGCCTCAAAGGATCTATTTTTAACAAATCATGATTTTCATAGCCAATCCAAACCATTTGAACAAAATCAAAAGAATAAATTTTTTTATGTTAAAGCCTTTAGCAATTAACATCAATCTAAAGATACAACAAGTGCTTCCTAAGTTGAATTTTCAAAGCATAACTTTTTCATGAAAACATATATTTAGCACTCAAGCATTTTATACTCTTATCAACAAATAAGTTTTAATAAAACTTATAAGAATTTCCTTAAGTGTCATTTTGCCAACAAGTTTTGAAAATAAGATTTTTATAAAATTACATGTCACTTCATAAGAAACAATTTAGAAACACATGGTGGCATCTTTTCCGCTTGTCCCCATAAGTACGGATGCACATTTACAGTTAATACAATGTATCAACTTAAGACATGCTTTTAAAGAGAATCCCTGAAGAAGAGTAAGTTTTATTCAACCTACCTCAACCTTCAAGCTCCAAAAATACTACAATGCTCTAATTAATTAAAATGCTCAAATATCTCTCACAATTCAATATCTACCATTAGATATCCCAACTACATCAAAACAAATACGAAAACATTTATAAATATCCATTTAGGCTTCATAATTCGGCAACAAGCCTTCAACCATCCCAAATTATCCAATAGGTTCACTCATTAGCCTATTCAATTCCATTATTATCATTTAATACTCATTTGGAGTCAGTAATGATACTACGTTAATAACCCAACATCATCAAGTGACTATTTATTGTCTTCTAAAAAATAAACCTAGGTTCAAGCGGTTTCAAGAACTAGTGTTGTATCTTATCTAAATGGTGATTCTCGATTCAATTTGTTCATCAATTAAGTTATCAAGTCTAGTGGAAGTATTAGAAACTCAAGACATATCCATTCATATCAATTCATCACTATTCACCTTCTTCTTTGACGAAAATATCGTTTTCAAGACCCACCCTTAGGGTTCATATAATATCCCATTACAACTTCAAATAAAACTCATAAACATGCTACCCATACTCCAATATGTCATATATATGAATCTTAAGTGAAGGGATTACCTCTTGGTGGAAGAATCTCACTTTTTCTTTTTTTGATATTTTTGAAGATTCAACCCATTGTCTATGAATTTAATCCATAATAGTGTTAGTGTTATCACTAAATGATATAATATAATCATCCTTGTACCAAAATAACTTACCTTGAAGTGTATCTATGGTGGAAGAGCTCCTCCTTCTCTCTATAAATCAATTCCAAGTTGAAGAACTAACATTTTCTCTCTCTAAATCCCTTGTTTCAGCCCCTTTAAAATAGCCTCTAAAGCTTCGTAGCCTACGCATAAAACCTACGCAAGAGGCCTTTCCCTTGGCCAAAATCTGAAATTGGCTACGCAGGTTGCGTAGCCTGTTGCGTAGCTGCACTACCATCTTCTGGTAAAAAGCCCATAACTCATTGTAGAAATATCCAAATAATTAACGGTTTAAAGCATTAAAAACTAGACACATAGACCTTTCATTTGATAGGCAATACACCATATAACACTTCATATCTTGAGATTTATGATCATTTGAAATTAAGTCTTGTGCGAACTCACTTGAAACTTTAGCCCATAGTATAATTTCCAACTTGACTTAGGCTTAGGGCTCTTCTTAGATCATAAAATGTTTCTAATATACCTCATAAACATATTATCATGTTCAAGTGATATCATTTATATCATTAGCCCTTTCTCACACGCAAATTAATATAATTAGCACATGTCTATCTTCTTTAAAGCATTTAAACACTTCGAAATTTTTCGTGGTGTTACATTCTCCCCACTTAAGAACATTCATCCTCGAATATTTTACAAATCAGTATGAGGCATAGTATTATCCTCCTTTCACCTTAACCATCATCTTTAATCATTCTTGACTTCATATGGATTTTAGATATTCTTCCAAAATTTCAACTTCCTTAAGGCCCCAAAATTTGGCTAACTCTCTAAATTCTTAAAATTTTCGGCAGAGTATCCCTTGCAAATGAGACTATCCAAAACATTCAACCTATCCAGAACAAGCCCCCCTCCCCCACAGGCACAAATTTCAACATAATTCAATAACCAAATATCTTTACCTAATATGATTTCTAGGCCCCACACGGTCGCACATATATGTCAATATACAACAACAACAAACTATCCAGGACCCGCACGACCACACATACGACCTCAACGTATAACAATAAAATATCTAAGTCCCACATGGCCACACATATATCAAAATTACATCGAATAATTCTTTACAATATTAAACAGTTGCATATATATACCTCGCTCATTCCAACACCGGTTACTCTATATTGCAACACATATTACTATCATGCATATCTGTATTCTCTTTCTATTATGTATACACCAAGTTGCACGTGAAAGAGTATTTCTTGCATACATTAATTTTTTTTTATCTTCCATTCAAAGACTTTCTCATTTTTATAAAATTACTTCTAAACATAGTTTGTCCTCATAGGACTCTTAATTTTCTAGTTACCAAATCCTTCTATAATGTTCTTTTATTCTGTCCGAAAACTAACAAGATATTTATCTTACTTAGGTCCATCCATCACGTGGGTGATTCATACCTCCACTTACAATTGTAACTTTTGAGTTTCCTTTAGATCTCAAATTGATTAATACGGTTGCTAATAAGTCCTCTATATGAGAAATGTTCAATCCACTTCCTTCCCTTTCATGGCATAAGTTTCCATTCATTCTTGAACATCACTGTACATATTTCTATTTTCTTAACTTTAACCAACTAATTGATATCACCAAGTTCTCTATGATACTTCCTTACCGAAAATTTAAGTTGCATTTGCCATTGTGCCTACCATAGGAATACTACTATGGATTGTAGGCTTTCAACTCCCAAGTGACAATGCTATTAGGATAATACTTGCACCATTTAGTTTCTTTTTCTTTTCTGACCCTGTGCTTCTTACTGGAGCACATTATTTTGGTTTGCAAGAGTATTTCATATTTGAAAATATGCATAATATAACCTTTTCTTGCCCCATTTCATGACAAGTATGCACAAACTTTATCCTCATTTATAACCTTTATTTTTTCTACTAAGTCCAACATATGACCAAAATACTTCCTTATTTTGACACATGCTCCAAGTTATAAGAATCTATTCAAGTAGCCCATTAAAGATTTGACTATTAGATAGTACCTTTTAATAACCCCAATGTTGAACATCGTAATTATTGCTCGTGATAAGCATGTGATCCCTATACCAGCACTGTATGACAATTTTACTCATTTCATCAGGAATCTTATGGAAGATTTTTCCTTAATCTTTCTTTTATGAATAAAATTTTTCCATTTTATTTTTCCAACCATCATCTTTAAGGTGATTTCTACTTGCTCTGACGCTCCCCCACCTAGGCGTAAAATCCAAATCTAAAGCCCAAGCATGATACTCGAAGATTTTATTAAATTCGTACTCCATTCAATCTGATTATACATATGCCCATATACTACAATAAGTTATTTGTTCCCCATGTAACGACCCGGCCGGTCATTTTAAATATTATAATCCTATTTTCCTATTTACTGTTCAATTTATGCCTTGCTATTGATTTATGACTTATCGAGTTAGATGGTTCGGGTCCGAAAAGAATTCAGAGTGAAATGAGACACTTAGTCTCATAATTGAAAATAATTAAGTTAGAAAAGTGGACCGGATATGGACCTATGTGTAAACGGCCTCTGATTCGAATTCTGATAATTCCAATAGCTCTATATGGTGATTTTGGACTTAAAAGCGTGTCCGGAAGAATTTTTGGAGGTCCATAGAGGAATTAGATTTGAAATACCAAAAGTTGAATTTTTGGGAAGTTTGACCGAGGGGTTGACTTTTTTATATCGGGGTCGAAATCCGATTCTGAAAATTTTAATAGGTATGCTATGTCATTTATGATGTGTGTGCAAAATTTGAGGTCAATCGTACGTGATTTGATAGGTTTCAGCGTTATTTGTAGAAATTAGAAATTTCAAAGTTCAATAGGCTTGAATTGGGGCGTAATTCATAATTTTAGCATTGTTTGAGGTGATTTGAGGATTATACTAAGTTTGTATGATGCTTTAGGACTTGTTGGTATATTTGGTTGAGGTCCCGAGGGCCTCGGGTGAGTTTCGGATGGTTAACGGATCAAAAATAATTGAACTACAACAGTTGCTGCAATTTCCTTGTGTTGGAAATTTCTTCTGCCAGATTCGAGCCCGGAAATCTCTCAGAATCGAGCCCAGTACCTGCCAGAATCGAACCCAGATCGAGCCCAGGGTCGAGGTCCATGATCGATGCCATAATCGAGCCCAGGGTCGAGGGCCACGGTCGAGGGCACGTGAGTTGGCCGTGCATATCCAGATAGTTATATTATGGCACGTGAGTTGTCCGTGCAGTACGTGAGTTGTCCGTGCAGATTATAGCGCTTGGGCTATAGGAGACCTTCCGGAGTCTGTACACCCCTAGTGAGCGTGGGTATCCATTGAGAGTGAGTGATAAGGGCTGGGAGCCCAGTGAGTGATGAGGGCTGGGAGCCCAGTGAGAGATTGTTGTCCTCAGAGGTTGTACTTGATTTTCATTTGTTGTTGCACTTAGTTTCGATCTGTCATTGCTGTGAAATCTCTGGAAGATTTTTATCTACGGATTACATGAACAGGAACTATATAAAACTTGATTTGACATTAAACTGCCAGATTTGATAGCATATCTATTCTTTGTTGGAATTACTGGAAATGAACCATAACTGTGTAGCTCGTTTCTATCTTTAGTTCCTTATTTATTATTGTTACTTGCTGAGTTGGTTGTACTCATACTACACCCCACACTTCGTGTGCAGATCCAGGTGTTCCCAGACATAGCGGGTGTTGATCCTTTCGCGTAGTTGATTTTCAGGAGATTTTGAGGTAGTTACCGTATTCCGGAGATCTTGTCTCTCCTTCTCTATCTCCTTGTTTACTGTATTTGGTCTCAGACTATTATAGATCATATTTTTCAGACTTGTATTCATATTAGATGCTCATGTACTCAGTGACACCGGGTTTTGGGAGTATTTATATTTGTAAATGTGAGATTTTCTTCCGCTGAAATTAATCATTATATTTTCGTATTTAAAAGATATGTGATTTATTGAGATTGTCGGTTTGCCTAGTATTATGATAGGCACCATCACGATGGGCTAGGTTTTGGGTCGTGACAAGTTGGTATGAGAGCCTACATTACGTAGGTCTCACGAGTCATGAGCAGGTTTAGTAGAGTCTTGATCGGTACGGAGATGTCTCTACTTATCTTCGAGAGGCTGTGGAACCCTTAGGAAAATTTCACTTTATTGTATTCTGTCGTGCGAATATGTTGATTCTGGAAACTAAATTTTTGCTATTCTATTCTCTCACAGATGGTGAGGACACGTACTACCGGATCGGACGGTCAGCCACCAGTGCCATCAGTTAGGGCCGCGAGAGGCCGGGGCCGAGGTAGAGATCGAGGTGTAGCTCGTACCATAGTTGGAACAGCACTTGTAGTACCACCAGTTATTCCAGCCCATGAGCAAATTCCAGATATAGTTGAGCCGACAGGATCAGCTCAGGCACTAGCTGTGCCCATTGAGATTGCAGGCATTCAGGAGACTTTGGCCCAGATATTGGCAGCCTGCACTAGTCTTGCTCAGGTGATTTTGGCTCAGGCCGCACCTGCCACTTCTCAGGATGGGGAGGTACTCATACCCCTGTTGCCCATACTCCAGACCAGGTAGTACAGGGACTTCAGATACCGGGAGCGCTAGCAGCCCAGCCGGTTGCAGCTACTCAGGCCCCGGTAGTTCCTTTTATGGCAGATGATGAGCAGAGGAGACTTGAGAGGCTTCGACCTCCACCATTTAGCGGTACTGAGTCAGAGGATGCTCAGGATTTTCTGGATAGGTGCCAATGGATGCTTCGGACAGGACAGTAGGTATTCTGGAGACCAGTGGGGTCTCATTCAGTACTTTTCAGTTTTCTGGGGCTGCACTCAGATGGTGGGAGACTTACGAGAGGCATAGGCCTATTGGCACAACACCCCTTACTTGGCATCTGTTCTCCGTGGTCGTTTTGGAGAGGTTCGTACCTCAGTCCCGTAGAGAAGAGTTGCACAGACAGTTTGAGCAGCTTCGCCAGGGTAATATGTCCGTGACGCGATACGAGATGAGATTTTCTGTGTTGACTCGTCACGCAGTCTGGTTGGTTCCCACTACTAGGGAGAGGATTTGGAGGTTCATTGATGGCCTCGCATTTCAGCTGCGGTTACTTATGACTAGAGAGAGCGTATCTAGTGTTACTTTTGATGAGGTGGTGGACATTGCTTGGCAGATACAGATGGTTCGTAGCCAGGAACGTGGAGAGAGAGAGAGAGGCTAAGAGGCCTCGTGGTCCGGGTGATTACAGCGGTGTTCCTTCAGGGGGTCAGTTTCACCGTGGCAGGTGTCGTTCTTACATACACGCTCAGACGGGTCATCCAGCTCATCGTGGTGCATCAGCTAGCCATGGTTCTTACAGTGCTCACTCAGGCCAGTCTTCATTCAGTGCACTACCAGCGCAGAGTTCTTATCATGCCTCATCCGCACAGGCTTCTGCAGGTCATTCCTACGGTTATCAGGAGCAACAGTTCCGTCAGAGGAGGGGTTGTTTCGAGTGCATAGAATTTGGTCATTTCAAGAGAGAGTGTCCTAGGCTATTGAGTGGGGTTTCACATCAGAGTTTTCGACCGACGACACCAGCACCATCAGTTACACCACCCGCCCTGCCATCTCGGGGTGGGGGTCAGGTAGCTAGGGGTCGCCCAAGAGGGGGAGGCTGATCAGGAAGCGGGCAGGCTCGATTCTATGCTTTTCCTGCCAGGCCAGATGTTGTTGCCTCAGATGCAGTGATCACATGTATTGTTTCAATGTGCCACAGGGAGGCTTCTATATTATTTGACCCTGGTTCCACTTATTCATATGTATCATCATATTTTGCTCATTATCTGGATATGCACTGTGAGTCCTTAGTTCCACCTGTTTGTGTATCTACACCGATGGGCGATATTATTACTGTGGATTATGTGTATCGTTTGTGTGTGGTAACTATTGGGGAACTGGAGACTAGAGTTGATCTCTTATTACTCGGTATGGTTGATTTCGATGTAATCCTGGCTATGGATTGGTTGTCTCCATGTCATGCTATTCTGGACTGTCACGCAAAAATCATGACGTTGACGATGCCGGTGTTGCCAAAGGTTGAATGGAGAGGTTCTCTAGATCTTGTTCCTAGCAGGGTAATTTCTTATTTGAAGGACCAACGTATGGTTGGAAAGGGATGCTTGTCATATTTGGCCTTTGTGAGAGATGTTGATGCAGATGCTCCTATTATTGATTCAGTACCGGTCGTGCGAGACTTTTTGGATGTATTTCCTACAGACCTGCTGGGTATGCCACCCGACAGGGATATTGATTTCGGTATTGACTTGGTGCAGGGCACTCAACCCATTTCTATTCATACGTATCGTATGGCACCAACTGAGTTAAAAAAAATTGAAAGAGCAACTTCAAGAACTCCTTGAAAAGGGGTTTATGAGGCCTAGTGTGTCATATTGGGGTGCACCAGTTCTGTTTGTGAAAAAAAGATTGTACTATGTGGATGTGCATTGATTATAGGCAATTGAACAAAGTTACAATCAAGAATAAATATCCATTGCCGCGTATTGATGATTTATTTGACCAGCTTCAGGGAGCGAGGGTGTTCTCCAAAATTGATTTGAGGTTTGGGTATCACCAGTTAAAAATTCGCGATTCGGATATTCTAAAATCGGCATTCAGGACTCGTTATGGCCACTATGAATTTCTTATGATGTCTTTTGGGCTAACCAATGCCCCAGCAACATTTATGCATTTGATGAATAGTGTATTTCAACCATATCTTGATTTATTTGTCGTGGTATTTATTGATGATATTCTGGTGTACTCACGTAGCCGGGAGGAGCACGCACAACACTTGGGTATTGTATTACAGAGGCTGAGAGAGGAGAGACTTTATGCCAAATTCTCTAAGTATGAGTTCTGACTTAGTTCGGTGGCATTCTTGGGACATATAGTGTCCAGTGAAGGAATTAAGGTGGATCCAAAGAAAATAGAAGCAGTTCAGAATTGGCCCAGACCATCCTCAGTTTCTGAGATTCGGAGTTTTCTCACCTTGGCTGGTTATTATCGTCGCTTCGTGGAGGGATTCTCCTCTATTGCATCGCCTATGACTTAATTGACCCAGAAAGGTTCTCCGTTCAGTTGGTCGAATGAATCTGAAGAGAGCTTTCAAAAGCTCAAAACAGCTTTGACTACAGCTCCAGTATTGGTATTGCCTATAGGTTCAGAGTCATATACTGTGTATTGTGACACGTCGCAGATTGGTCTCGGTGCAGTACTTATGCAAGAAGGTAGGGTGATTGCATGTGCGTCCAGACACTTAAAGGTACATGAGAAGAATGATCCAGTCCACGACCTTGAGTTAGCAGCTATTGTTCATGCCTTAAAAATCTGGCGGCACTACTTGTACGGTGTCCAGTGTGAGGTATATACAGATCATCGGAATCTACAACATTTGTTTAAACAGAAGGATCTTAATTTACGGCAGCGAAGGTGGTTAGAGTTGCTTAAGGATTATGACATTACTATTCTCTATTACCCCGGAAAGGCCAATGTGGTGGCCGATGCCTTGAGTCGTAAGGCAGAGAGTTTGGGCAGCTTAGCATACTTACCGGTAGCAGAGAGGCCTTTAGCCTTGGAGGTTCAGGCCTTGGCTAAGCAATTTGTTAGATTGGATGTTTCCGAGCCGAATCGAGTTTTGGCCTCTGTGGTTTCTCGGTCTTCTTTATATGATCGCATCAGAGAGCGCCAATATGATGATCCATATCTACTTGTCCTTAAGGAAACGGTTTAGCACGGTGATGCCAAGGAAGTCACTATTGGAGATGACGGTGTATTACGGATTCAGGGAAGGCTGTGTGTGCCTAATGTAGATGGTTTGCATGAGCTGATTCTCCAGGAAGCTCACAGTTCCCAGTGCTCTATTCATCCAGGCGCCGCGAAGATGTATCAGGATTTGAGGCAGCACTATTGGTGGAGGCGGATGAAGAAGGATATAGTTGGGTTTGCAGCTCGGTGTCTAAATTGTCAACATGTGAAGTATGAACATCAGAGGCCAGGAGGATTGCTTCAGATACTTGAAATTCCGGAGTGGAAATGGGAGCGTATTACCATGGATTTCGTAGTTGGGCTCTCACGGACATTGAGAAAGTTTGATGTTGTTTGGGTGATAGTAGATCGGCTGACCAAGTCCGCACATTTTATTCCAGTTGGTACTAATTATTCTTCGGAGCGGCTGGCTGGGATTTATATTCGCGAGATTGTTCGCCTACATGGTGTGCCACTGTCCATTATTTCAGATCGGGGACCGCAATTTACCTCATAGTTTTGGAGGGCAGTGCAGCGAGAATTGGGCACACAGGTTTAATTGAGTACAACATTTCACCCTTAGACGGACGGACAATCCGAGCGCACTATTCAGATATTGGAGGATATGCTACGCGCTTGTGTCATTGATTTTGGGGGTTCTTGGAATCAATTTCTGCCACTCGGAGAGTTTGCTTACAATAATAGCTACCAGTCAAGCATTCAGATGGCTCCGTATGAAGCTTTATATGGGAGATGGTGTCGGTCTCCGGTGAGTTGGTTTGAGCCTGGTGAGGTTAGACTATTGGGTACTGACTTGGTTCAGGATGCTTTAGAGAAGGTCAAAATAATTCAGGAATGGCTTCGCACGGCACAGTCTAGACAGAAGAGTTATGCCGACAGGAAGGTTCGTGATGTTGTTCACATGGTTGGGGAGAAGGTTCTGCTCAAGATTTCACCCATGAAGGGTGTGTTGAGGTTCGGGAAAAAGGGCAAGTTGAGCCCTCGGTATATTGGGCCTTTTGAGATACTTAAGAAAATTGGGGAGGTGGCTTATGAACTTGCTTTGCTACCTAGTCTATCAGGTGTTCATCCAGTGTTTCATGTATCCATGCTCCGAAAGTATGTCGGGGATCCGTCTCACATTCTGGATTTCAGTACAGTACAGTTGGATGGTAATTTGACTTATGATGTGGAGCCGGTGGCTATTTTAGACCGGCAGGTTCGAAAGCTGAGGTCAAAGAACATAACATCAGTAAAGGTGCAGTGGAGAGGCCAGCCAGTAGGAGAAGCTACTTGGGAGATGAAGCAGGAGATGTGGAACAAATATCCACACTTATTTGAGACTCCAGGTATTATTCTAAACCCGTTCGAGGACGAACGTTTGTTTAAGAGGGGGAGAATGTAATGACCCGACCGATCGTTTTAAATATTATAACCCCATTCCCCCTATTTACTGCTCAATTTATGCCTTGCTATTGATTTATGACTTTTCGAGTTAGTTAGTTCGGGTCCGGAAGGAATTCGGAGTGAAATGAGATACTAGTCTCATAATGAAAACAATTAAGTTAGAAAAGTGGACCGGATATGGACCTATGTGTAAACGATCTTGGATTCGAATTCTGATAATTCCAATAGCTTCGTATGGTGATTTTGGACTTAGGAGCCTGTCCGGAAGAATTTTTGGAGGTCCATAGAGCAATTAGACTTGAAATGCCGAAAGTTGAATTTTTGGAAAGTTTGACCGAGGGGTTGAGTTTTTAATATCGGGGTCGAAATCCGATTCTGAAAATTTTAATAGGTATGTTATGTCATTTATGACTTGTGTGCAAAATTTGAGGTCAATCGGACGTGATTTGATAGGTTTCGGCGTTATTTCTAGAAATTAGAAATTTCAAAGTTCAATAGGCTTGAATTTGGGCGTAATTCATGGTTTTAGCGTCGTTTGAGGTGATTTGAGGATTCGACTAAGTTCGTATGATGTTTTAGGACTTGTTGGTATATTTGGTTGAGGTCCCGAGGGCCTTAGGTGAGTTTCAGATGGTTAACGGATCAAAACAAACTAAACTTCAACAGTTGCTGTAATTTCCTTTTGTTGGAAATTTCTTCTGCCAGATTCGAGGACAGAAATCTCTCAGAATCGAGCCCAAAACCTGCCAGAATCAAACCCAGATCAAGCCCAGGATCGAGGGCCACGATCGAAGCCATGATCAAGCCCAGGGTCGAGGGTCATGGTCGAAGGCAGGGTCGAAGCCACTATCGAGGACCAGGATCGAGGACCGGGATCGAGGGCCAGGATCGAGGCCCAGTATCGAGGCCTAGGATCAAGGACCTCGATCGAAGGCCAAGATCGAGGTAGAATCGAGGTTGTCTGGGCAGAATAATAAAAACAGGGACTTCGTCCCATTCGCCATTTTTGACAAATTGAAGCTTGAGGAGAGGCGATTTTTGATATATTTTTAAGGAAAACTTGAGGTAAGTCCCTTGTGATCATTTCTACTCCATAATATTGAATTATCATCGAATAATCCGACTAGATTACATGATTTTGAGGTGTAAATCGGAGATTGGAACTTAGAAATTTGGAAATAAGATTTGTAGATTTGAGGGTCGAGTTGAGGTCAGAATTTGGTAAAATTGGTATGGGTAGACTCGTGGTTGAATGGACTTTCGGATTTTATAACTTTAGTCGAGTTCCGAGACGTGGGCCCCATGGACAATTGTTTGAGCTAAAATTCGGATTTTTATGGAAAATTAACATTTTCTTATAGAAATAATTCTAATAAATTTTATTGACTGAAACGAATTATTTGTGACTAGATTCGAGACATTCGGAGGCCGATTTGCGAGGCAAAGTCATAGCAGAGTAAAGAATTTCACGCTCTGAGGTAAGTAACTGTTTTAAATCTGGTCCTGATGGTATTAAACCCCGAATTTTAGTATTATGTGATTATTTTGGAGGTGACGCACATGCTAGGTGACAGGCGTGTGGGTGCGCGCCGAGGGGATTGTGACTTGGTCCGTCCCGAAAAACTATAAAGTTGAAATAATTTGTTGTTAGCTATATGCTCTCTATGTGTTGATAACATTTGACTGTAAATCATGTTAGAAATCATGCTTAGGTTATGTGATAGTATTGTTGGGATCCACAGAGGTCGTATACTTGTTGAATTGCCTGCTAAATGCTATATGTACTCAGCCTCAGCTTTTACTTGTACATTTTATCTCAGTCTCTGTTGTTATTATTGATACATCATATCATTGTTGTTTGGGCTGATTTCATGATTATTAAGAACCTGAGAGACTGGAGAGATTTATGACTGAGTGAGCCCGAGGGCCTGATTGTGAGATATTGATACTATAGCACGTGAGTTGGCCATGCAGCACGTGAGTTGGCCGTGCGGATCCTTATATTATACTATAGCACGTGAGTTGGCCGTGCGGATCCAGATAGTTATATTATGGCACGTGAGTTGTCCGTGCAGTACGTGAGTTGTCCGTGCAGATTATAGCGCTTGGGCTATAGGAGACCTTCCGGAGTCTGTACACCCCTAGTGAGCGCGGGTACCCATTGAGAGTAAGTGATGAGGGCTGGGAGCCCAGAGAGAGATTGTTGTCCTCAGAGGTTGTACTTGATTTTCATTTGTTGTTGCACTTAGTTTCGATCTGTCATTGCTGTGAAATCTCTGGAAGATTTTTATTTACGGATTACATGAACAGGAACTGTATAAAACTTGATTTGACATTAAACTGCCAGATTTGATAGCATGTCTATTCTTTGTTGGAATTACTGGAAATGAACCATAACTGTGTAGCTCGTTTCTATCTTTAGTTCCTTATTTATTATTGTTACTTGCTGAATTGGTTGTACCCATACTACACCCCACACTTCGTGTGCAGATCCAGGTGTTCCCAGACATAACGGGTGTTGATCCTTTCGCGTAGTTGATTTTCAGGAGATTTTGAGGTAGTTACCGTATTCCGGAGAACTTGTCTCTCCTTCTCTATCTCCTTGTTTACTGTATTTGGTCTCAGACTATTATAGCTCATATTTTTCAGACTTGTATTCATATTAGATGCTCATGTACTCAGTGACACCGGGTTTTGGGAGTATTTATATTTGTACGTGTGAGATTTTCTTTCGCTAAAATTAATCATTATGTTTTCGTATTTAAAAGATATGTGGTTTATTGAGATTGTCGGCTTGCCTAGTATTGAGATAGGCGCCATCACGACGGGCTAGATTTTGGGTCGTGACACCCCAGCTCGAAATTTTAATTCACCATTTCAAATTTCCATGAAGCCTTGACTTCTATTTCTGCAATTACACTTAGTAGTACCCACTATCCTGATAATAGAAGAAAAAATAGTTATGCTAATCAAGAAGTTCTTTGCCCCTTCTTGTACCCAAATATCATGGCACTTCTAGCCGCAACTCATGTTGCCAAGTATCATCTCCTCATGTCCTTACAACAACAATAAAGTTAACATATCACTTTTTGTGGCCATTTTACTTTTAAAAATCTTTTTCTAATATCTTGCTTTTCATTCCATGCTCAAATATATTTATGGTAAGTACAACTTCCTTAGGCTAAACCCGTATAACTTTCATATAACTTTTCATAACATATACTATTTTCATAATGCTAAATGTAAGAAACGTGCAATCTATCTTCATGTCCTCATCATAACATAAATTTTTCTGACTATAGTTAATATTACACCTTCACGTTATTATGCCTTGTGCAATTAATATTACCTCCTTGTTTCCCCACTATTCAGTGGATTCTACTTGTGGGTACTTAATCATTCATATGATAATCACTTTCATATCTCGGGGTGTCTTCAATCTCATTGTTGTAGATTACATTTTAGGATCCGTGTGGCATCACTACGTAGCCTTGGATCACTTGTAACTCATCAACTTCACATGTGTACTATTATTATTTGCAAGCTCTTGAGTTTTAAACTAGATATGTAATATTAATAATCCGCCCGAAGCTCTAATTTGGCCCGATACATCATTTCAAATATTTATTCCTCTTAAATCTTAAGGTTCTATCAAAATAACAAGTTAACAGCTCCCCTTGACACATGTAGAGGTGCTTTGGAGCTTACCTTCAAAAATTCTTTATTCCCACCATTCAAAAGGACAATAAGACCTATACCAATTAGACAAACTCAAGGTTATTATTCCACATCACTTCACCTTCTTTGGAAACTTATTCACTTCTTGAAATCTTCTAAGGTTACACCTTTTGTGCATATTATGCATTAACACTTTTTCACTTATCCATTTATGTTCACATACCTTAGTGTGCATCATTGAAGATTGACTTTTATTTGTATCACATTTGACATCTGGGAGGTATTCAAAGTTCACCTACCCTTTATTTTTGGCATATAACATGCTTTAAATATTCTCAATTTGTTCCCACATGTAGCACTTTATTTCTTATAAATTATATTATCACATGTGACACTACTATGACAAAGACCTTTCCAAGCCGAGAGTCTCCCAATCTCAGACTGATGGTCATCTCTTGTGTTTTGCCTTGTTTACTTTTTTGAAAATCATGAAGGTTTCTTTACATCCTCTTTTTTTTTTAAAAGTTACTTTTGGTCATTCTCGATATTATCCCAAATTGATTCTGATTCTTATGAGTTACAAGGAACTCGGTACGAACTTGATTGATTCACATTCTCTTACCAATTCGATTCTTGTTATTCCTCGACATCACATCATGGTAATTTGAAGTATTACATTCCCATTTATCTTGTAACCATTGTGTTTCTTTTTTATTTATTTATTCCTTTGTTGTACTAGTAAATAGTGATTGTCATAGCAAATGGCTATCCCAATACCTTGATCTACAATTTAAATACATTCCTATATAGGCCTTAACTCTTTTGTTTCAACCTTCAGTACAATCCTTCGTGAGTTTTGACACTATTCTAGCAGTACCAACTGACATCATCACCTTATTTGCTTTTTCATGAGTTATCAGAGTTCGAATTATGATTCCTGTTCACCACAGTTGAACATCTTGACTGTATCAATTTCTTTAAAATATGTTCTTGACCTTAACCCATCATATCATTCATGTATAGTCTGATACTTTCCTGTTATTTCTCAAGCAACATGTGTCATATCTTGAACCTTGAGCTTTGTGCTTGTCACTTCTGTATCTACCATGTCAGGTACTCAATACGACAGAGAATCGTGTCTCTCATTTCAGGCACAACGCACGAACTAGAGTAAGAAGAAAGTGAAACTTCCTAAATGTCCTTGTAGCCTCCCCGATATAAGTGTGGCTGGCAACACATCGATAAGAGGGACTCTACCTGACATGGCTCAATAAACTTCCTAGGACTCGACTTAGAACCTGGCTATGATACCAAGTTTGTCACGACCCAAATTTACTTGATCGATACCTGGCACACTATCCGATACGAGCAAACTAACCCATAAGATGCACCCAAACCATATGCATAAAAATCAATTTAACTGCGGAAGCTCTTTGAAAAACATATATATTTTCAAGTTAAACGATGGAATAATTTTCCAATTCAGAATCATACATGAAGTCTTTCATACTAATAATAATGAGACTAAGTAAAATAAATATATTTTCATGTATGTCGTGTACAAGCCTATTACTCTAACTTTTCACAACTATCTATGAAGCCTCTATACCAGATAGAACTAAACCCTTGGGCTAATGCCCGACTAACATAAATTAAGAAAATAACATGATAGCTACCACGAAGTAGGAATGGTACCTCACTATATACCTTAGGAAGAGAGTCATCCTGGTCATGTCCGCATGCCATGTATCATACCTCATCCTGAAATATGTAAAGTAAGTGGGGACATGGAGGGAGACCCTAAGGGCTGAGTACACCACATCGATACTCAATAAGTGTCATAGACTCTCTCTAACTCAAGTTCCAGGGACAAGATTTTACAAAAACTATGCAACCAATATTGGACATAAAGTGATAAATAATTATATAAATCATGCTCTTTATTATTTTAAATAAAAGACAGGTGAAATGTAAGCAATGTTATAAAGTTTTAGAACGTCTCTACAAACCAAGATTTTAATAGAAATCATATAAAACCATTTCTATCTCATTAAGTCATTGAAATCATTTTCAGCTCCTTACGCCTAACACATAAGAAAGTTCTCTTTTACCTTTCACTGGGAGTACTATACCAACACCAACCTAATGAACAACTACTAGGTGATCATCCTAGTAACACGTATTTTACCCTACTTATTTGGGCGGCTTTCCGTAGTACCGTACGAGTCGACTTAACCTCATTGCTTTAAGTAATGATCATTTGCCCTCTCAATGGGGGACTTTATCCCACAAACCTTGAATTTGCCTGGGAATATGTCCCTACACCGGCACATATAGTTTCATGGTAACGAACTCAACATTCGAACCAATCTCAGTGGTCTCCACTAGTAACTCCCAAAATATTTGACATATCAAAAATAGATTCATAGCATAATTTCCTCAAAGGATCTATTTTTATCAAATCCTGATTTTCATAGCCAATCAAACCATTTGAACAAAATCAAATGAATAACCTTTTTCATGTTAAAGCCTTTAGCAATTAACACCAATCTAAAGATACAACAAGTGCTTCCTTTGTTGAAATTTCAAAAGATAAACTTTTTCATGAAAACATATATTTAGCACTCAAGCATTTTATACTCTTATCAACAAATAAGTTTTAATAAAACTTATAAGAATTTCCTTAAGTGTCATTTTGCCAACAAGTTTTGAAAACAAGATTTTTATAAAATTACATGACACTTCATAAGCAACAATTTAGAAATACATGATGGCATCTTTCCCGCTTGTCCCCACAAGTACGGATGCACATTTACAATTAATACAATGTATCAACTTAAGACATACTTTTAAAGAGAATCCCTCAAGAAGAGTAAGTTTTATTCAACCTACCTCAACCTTCAAGCTCCAAAAATACTACAATGCTCTAATTGATTAAAATGCTCAAATATCGCTCACAATTCAATATCTACCATTAGATATCCCAATTACATCAAAACAAATACGAAAACATTCATGAATATCCATTTAGGCTTGACAATTCAGCAACAAGCCTTCAACCACCCCAAATTATCTAATAGGTCCACTCCTTAGCCTATTCAATTCCATTCTTATCATTTAATACTCATTTGGAGTAATTAATAATACTACTTAATAACCCAACATTATCAAGTAACTATTTATTGTCTTCTAAAAAAAACCTTAGGTTCAAACCGTAATTAAGTTATCAAGTCTATTGAAATCATTAGAAACTCAAGACATATCTATTTAGATCAATTCATTACTATTCACCTTCTTCTTTGCCCAAAATATTATTTTCAAGACCCACCCTTAGGGTTCATATAATATCCCGTTATAACTTCAAATAAAACTCATAAACATGCTACCCATACTCAAATATATCATATATATGAAGCTCAAGTGAAGGGATTATCTCTTGGTGGAAGAATCTCACTTTTCCTCTTTTTGATGTTCTTGAAGATTCCACCCATTTTCTATGGATTTGATCCATAATACTAAAGGATGTAATATAATTATCCTTGTACCAAAATAACTTACCTTGAAGTGTATCCATGGTGGAAGAGCTCCTCGTTCTCTCTAGAAATCAATTCCAAGTTGAAGAACTAACTTTTTCTATCTCTAAACCCTTTGTTTCAGCCCCTTTAAAATGGCCCCTAAAGCTGCGTAGCCTACGCATAAAACCTACGCAGGAGGCCTTTTCCTTGGCCAAAATCTGAAATTGGCTACGCAGGTTGGGTAGCCTGCTGCGTAGCTGCACTACCACCTTCTGGTAAAAAGCCCATAACTCATTATAGGAATATTCATATGACGAACGGTTTGAATCATTAGAAACTAGATACATAGTCCTTTTATTTGATAGTTCATACACCATATAACACTTCATATCTTGAGATTTATGCTTGTTTGAAATTAAATCTTGTGCAAACTTGATAAGTAGGGATTTTGATCGATTATTTGCTCTCTTTTACTTGAGATTTAGCTCAAAAATGCTTAAAGGCATTCCCGAAAACTTAGAAAATTTGCTTACTTGCAAGAATATTGGGATATGAGCCAAAAAAGTCAAAATCAACTCATAAAGGAGTCAAAAGTGAACAAGAATTAAAACAGGGCAAAAATGCCAGCAATGCGGACCGCACAATTCTAGTGCGGCCGCAGAGAGGAGATTCAGAGAATGGTATTTGGGCAAGCTGAAGGAGTGCGGACCGCACCAAAATTGTGCGGCCACAGAATATCAAGTGCGTCCGCACTCACTATTATGCGGTCCGCAGGAGTGAAGAATCAGAGAGTTGGATTCAAGTTATATATCAAGGAGTGCGGACCGCATCATTTTTATGCGGCTGCACAATCAGAAGCGCGGCCGCACTCGTTTTTATGCGGACCGCAAAAGCCCCGAAGTTCCAAACACAAAATTCCAAGAATGCGGACCGCACAATAATTGTGCGGTCGCGGAAGCTCAATGTGCGAACCGCACCAGTATTATGCGGCTGCACAACCTCCGCAGGGGCAATTTTGTCAGATATTTTCAGCTTAGTATAAATAAAACTTTTTGTCATTTTAGGTGAAGGGGCGTTGGAGAAGAGCACCTGAGCCGTTTTCTTTGCTAATTTGAGGATTTTTGTACTAGATTAACATCTATACATTAGATTTTCTTTCCCTAATCAATTAATATGCATTCGATCTTAATTTCTTCTTTGATTTCTATACTTTTCAGTAGCTAAATCTTTAGCTAAGGTTGTGAACCAACCCTAGTGTGGGGATTTGATGGGTGTTTAATTTAGGGCTTATTTTTTATTGGGTTAGTGATATTTAGCCTTGTTCATGATTGAACCCTAGAATCAATGGTTGCAAACATTGATTCATGCCTATTTGACTTAGCCTCTACTTGAGAAATAGAGACTAAGTCTAGGAAAACTTGGCTAACAAGAAATTGGGATAAACTCAAGAAATTGATAGCCCCAATTAAAGGGTTAAACCTAGAGATAGTAATACCGACGTGAGCTAATATCACTTGTATTGTGCAAATACCCAATTGGACTTGAGAAAGTCAAATTGGGCAAAATCACTCAAATTACCGAGAGGTATAGAGTGAGTACCCGGATGTGATTGCTACATCAAGTCCCCAACTAATCAAATTTGCCCTAGAGTTTACAACCCATTAGATAACCACCTAGGTAGAAGTCACGACTCTAGTCCCTTTTAATCATTTGAAAAACTTAAAACCAAAAATATTGTCCTTAGTTTTATACTTGCAAACAATAGAGTAAAGTAGAAGTAAAACACCAATCAAGTTTGTGGAAGTGTAATTGGAGCCAAAACTTGCAATTAACTTAGATATACACCTAATCCCATATTCTAACTCCCTGTGAATTCGATCCCGATCTTCGTTGGGTTTATTATTACATCGACCGCCTCACTACTTATTTGTGGTGTGGGTTTGGCCGAGATCAGAAGTCACTTGAAACTATAGCCCATCATATAATTTTCAACTTGACTTAGCCTTAGGGCTCTTCTTAGACCATAAACCATTTCTAATATACCTCATAAACATATTATCATGTTCAAGTGATATCATTTATATCATTAGCCCTTGCTCGCACGCGAAGTAATATAATTAGCAGATTCCGATCTTCTTTAAAGCCTTTAAGCACTTCGAAATTTTCCGGGGTGTTACAATTATAAATAGTATTATCTAGAAGAACGGATATAGATGATTCATATTGATACCTAGTGATTGAGTGTTAGAGAATATATAGGAATATAACTGATGAAACTAATTCTTTGGGTCCCAACTTATCTTAGGATAAATATTAGATTAGGGGTGGCAATTTGAGCCCAAATTTATTTGACTCACCTATTTGTTGAACTCATCTCATCTTGACCCAATTCATTTCAGCTCAATTAAAGCCGGGCCAATTTTTAGCCTAAATTGATCAATGAGTAATTTTGCTAAAATATCTTTAAAATATTTTTTTTGTTTGATATGTTATATATGATCATATCAAAAGAAAAAAAAATTATTTGATAATTAAATAATTCATAAAAGAACAATACACATTAATTATAGTTTGGTAAGAGTGGGGCGGGTTGGGCTATGACTCAAATTTTTGCCCAATTTGACCCGACCAATTCAGCCCAAGTTACTTTTGGGTGGGTTATTGACCAGCCCATATATTGACTCGGCCCATTTTGACCCGTCCAAAATCAATCCAACCCGTCCATCTTTCACCTCTATATTAGATAAAACGGAGATTTATTATTTGGGCAGCCCGGTGCACTAAGTCTCGCTATGCGAGGTCCGGAGAAGGGCCGGAAAAAATAAAGCGATTATGGACAGTAAAAATTGGAATAGCTTATCCCCGACTTGCTTGGAATTGAGGCACAATAGTTGTCGATATACTCTTAGGACTCATGTACATCCTGTCAAAAAATGATAGGACTAATGGGGGTCTGATATATTTGATCTTTAGTGTGTTCCAGGTATAAGCACTCCTTTATTGATAATCCATATAAGGCCCTATTTGCAGAAAGCGATCAAGTAATATACTCATAAAGGATTGCAGTGAAAGGCAAAAAATTAACAAGTATTAATCAGATGTATACAGAATTCTTTTGTCCTCTTTCTTAGTGTGAGATGATGTTAAAATATTTACCCCTGCTAGTTGCTACATTGAGAAGTCACCAAGAATTTTATGTTTCTTTAAGATATAAGCCACATTTGGCACAGCAGAATGAGAATTGGTCACCTGAATTAGTCCAAACACTCTATACCCAGAATCTTTCTCATTGCTTTGCTTCTTTTCCCTTTAAATCAACTGCCATTATCTTTTTCCAACATGTAATTTGCAATAAAAAAACAAGGACCCTTATAAAGAGGCTACAGTGGAAAAGGAATTGAAAGAATTTGCAATGTTGAGAATGAAACCAGTGATTTTTTATAAGAGAACCCTACACTTGAGCTAATTCAGCATGTTACTTGAAGTAACTCCTGCAACTTAGTCTGAGATCATATGGTATAGTTAATAATTGTTATATACAAGATCATATTTGTGTTGCTACTTTAAAGTAAGTATGATACAAAATGACACAATTAAATACAATGGGCCAAAAAACTCAATTGCACTGAAAGCTGGCTATTATGATCGTTCTCGGGGGGATTTTGTACCTTCTGAAACACGAGAGGCGTGTTTTGTCTTAACACTGCCTGGAAATGAAGATTCAGATTTGTGTCGAGATTTAGAGACCTTTCTCCTATCTCCAAATGGACGACCAGACGTATACTTAGAAGGGAGCTGTTCTAACGCACTCAACACGAATGACATATCTGGTCTGCCCCTTGCTTCAGGATGTACACAATGTAATGCAAGAGTGGCTGCTATCGTAGCTGCTTTTCGAGGATATTGCCCTTCTAACTTAGTGTCCATAATCCTGAACAACTTTTTCTTGTCATGCAAATATGGAGTTGCCCATTCGATCAGATTTTGTTCTGCACCAGTCTTCTTTTTATCCATTACACGACGACCAGTAAGCAGCTCAAGTAAAACAACCCCAAAGCTATAAACATCACATTTGGCTGTTAGTTTACCTGCTAACGAGAAAAAGATGTGGTCAAACTAGCAGCCGATAATATTCACATTTCTTATACACTTTGTTGATGCAGCGAACACTTTCACTTAAATGAGAGAATACCAGAAATGCACAACCTTAGCTACTTCCCATCAGTGGTGTTCTGAGGGGATGGAATACAAAGATTCTAATTAACATCATAACAACCACTTGCAGAAATGTAGGGTAAGATTGCGTACAAAAGATCCTTATGGTCCGGCCCTTCCCCGGACCCCGCGCTGGAACTTAGTCCACCGGGCTGCCCTTATGGCAGATAGAGTTACTGAAACCATACAGATAGCATTAGCCAGAATTTGACCTAAACGATGATATGCTTTCGTAGAGTTGAATGATCGGATGAAAGAAACAAAACCATATTGGCAAGTTTTAGTATCATATGATCAAGCTGGATGATCAGAAGAGCAATCAGGAATTTAACAAATAAAGCAATAGCAATAGAAGAAATCTTGACTTGATTGAAAATAAATAAACCTGTAGTAAGATATTCAGGAGCAGTATATCCTTGAGTACCCATTACTTGAGTAGATACATGAGAATGATCACCAGTTGGACCAGATTTTGCCAACCCAAAATCTGAAAGTTTTGCATTAAAATCCTACATGAAGGAAACATGAAATTCATTTAGGAAGTACTCATCCACCTGCCAATCAAATCATACATATTGGCCTCACATAAACCCACCAAAAATAAAAATAAAAATTAAAGGCAACCAAAATGATCAGAGGAATTTTTTTAAAAGCCGCAAAAGAAAAGTAATTCTTGAGCATACCGAGTCTAAAAGGATGTTAGAAGCTTTAAAATCACGATATATAACTTGTGGTTCCGCGTCATGCAAAAAAGAAAGTCCTCGAGCAGCACCTATAGCAACTTTAATCCTTGTTGCCCATGGAAGAACTGATGCACTTTCTGCAAATCGGACAATTTCAAGTCAATAGACTTGAATCTACAAAGAAATCTCATGGTGTTTTTATTTCATCCATAAAATGTCAAGTATAGCAAAAGGATAAAAGGGGTGGCAAGCTAAACCTGGATTCCATTGCCCGTCACAATGCAACAAATTTGGACTGATTAGATTTTAAGTAAAGTGGATTTGGACAAAAATGATTATCCCATCCAGATTAGATCTACAAAAATGATTTTGCATCTGATCTATCCATTGTCTTGATGATCCAACACTGGTAAAAGATAAAATGCATCGAGAAGCTACTTGAGATGATTGATATTGAGAACCCTTGAAGATTTAACAACCACAACTTTCCAACTCTAGTGTTTGTGAATATATCGGACAACAGAAAAAAGTTTTAATATCTATCGTTGTACAATGCAAGGACTTCATTATTCAAGTGATAACCGGATCGAGGAATGTAAAACATGTTGAAGATAAAAAGAAATACTTATGTATGAAGAAACCAAGATGAGCTTATTTATACAAGCAAATTAAGTGTTCGCAAATGAATGGATTTCAATCACTTCATTCACATGGACCCTAAAGTACTTGAAAGAATATATGAAATTAATAACTCACTTCGAAACAAATGATTCTCCAAGCTCCCTCTTGGCATAAATTCATATACTAATAGCCGGTTTTCCCCTTCCAAGCAGAATCCAATGAGCTTGACCAAGTTTGGATGATGAAGTTGCCCAAGATAATTTACTTCTGACTATAGGAAGATACCGATCAACATACTTAACAGGGTGGTGGGAATAGAAAAACAAATTAGTTAAGAAAACAAAGGATATGCAAACAACCTACCAGCCACTCCTTATGGCCCTGCAAACCTCGAGGCTTGAGCTTCTTTACTGCAACTCCCAGTCCTGATCCAGGTCTTGAAGCAGTTAGTGTTTCCTCGCATAGCCATCCCTTATAAACATAACCAAATCCTCCTTCACCAAGAAGGCAATCGCGATGGAAATTGCTGGTGGCCTTTGCAAGTTCAGAGAGCAAAAGTGCTCTTAGATAAGGAGATGATAGTATTTCACTCTCAGACCTTGGACTTGGTACAATCCCTGTTCTCTTTTTCCTAGTAGAATTCTGGTCTGGAACAGGCAAAGGGTGACTGGCATGTTCTGTGGCTCCTGAATAATATGCATGATCTGATTATAACAAGTATATTTGGAAACATATCAGCGTGGGAGAGGTTTGAATCTTATTTGGTAAAACAAGAACAAAGTATGCATTTACAATTACTAGTGACATAATAACTCATATTTTCCAGATACAAAAAACTAAGTAATATTTATCCTCACTCCCTCAAATCTTGTATAACAAAATTTCGATGCTTTACATAATGCACAAAACAAACAAGCAGTTATGCAAATGTTTAAAGGTTGATGTCTTTGGCAAATTCAGTGTGCCACAGTGTGTTGCTTCATCATTCTTGAACAGTAAATACAACAATTAAGAGAAGGACAAGAAAGTAGGCAAAATATCCCTCATTGCTAGTAAACTGTTTTACAGAAAAAAAGGAGTATTAAAGTAGAATGTCTTTGCACCCTTATGAATTGTAACCTGAGAAACAAAACAACAACAATGACTATGCGAACTAGTAGGGTCAGTTATATGAATCCTCAATATCCATTCTGCTCCATTTGCACCATTTTTATTCTAGTATTAAATAATTTGTCTTTTATTCAAAACATTTAAAAAAAGAAAAAGAAACTAATCTTAAAACAAATCAAAATCCCTCTATAGGATCCCATTATATCTTAATAACAATTTACAAAGAAGAGATACCATGAGAGACCAGAATTCGGATCGTAGCAAAAATAAAAAAGCTTTAGGTGATTTCTTCTTATACAGTTATACGCCTAAACCTTGGTGGACGGAGTTACCCGGCACTTATATTAGTGCGAGGTAACCAATACCAATTATTGAGCCGAGCCCAAGCTGTCCCGACCACCATTTTATAAAAGAAATTAAAAAGAAATGTTGGAATTGCATGTTAACAGGAATGAAGAATAATACCACTGGTTCCTATAGAGTTGGCAAACGTTAAAATTCCAGGTTTAGGGACTCCTGCGACTTTCTCACGCCTTTGAACACAACAGGTGAACCAGTTGCCCATACCCACAAAATTTTAATCAAAATGTAGACAAAATTGGCTCTTTGTCCTCCATATCTACTGCAGGGGCATAAGGCAAAGATGAAGAACAAGAAGAGCATTGATACCCCTCCCCCCCAAAAAAAAAGAATCTGATTTGTTTTTGCTGAAACAGAGTTAATAATGTGGGGTTAGATGAACTAGACTAACCTGCGGTACAGGAACCATCTGTAATAATATTCAATCAATTATATCCCAGTTAATGTTAATTTACTATGTTAATCCTTTGTATTTATTCTATTATATTCTGAGTTAATTCATTTACAAACTACTCCTATATACTAACATAATATTCAATCATCTATGTCTCAAGTTCAAATTATATGGAAAGTTTGGTCATAAATGAAGTTAGAATGGGAAGATTTGTGTGCACGAGGAAAATTGTGCACTCTGTTCAGTCATTGGTTGTGCGATATTAACGCGAGACATGCAAAGGGTCAAAAGATGACTTGGATCGCATATCTGTTTGTTAGTTTAGTCTAGAAGCAGTTAGAATGATTTTATGCTGTTTGATAGATGCTAAAATCATGGAAAATGATTGTTGTTGATACATAACATAACATAACATAACATAAACATATATAAATTATTATTTTCTTTTTTTGCTAAACCTTTTTTCTTTTTATCCAACTAGTATTAGTACTCGCACTATGCGCGGATATTATTAAAAAATATTAAACATATCAAAATTTATATAATATGATTTGTTTGAACACATTAATTATATATTTTAACAAAATCATAAATGATGTCTTATCTTAATGCATGTACCAACAATAAAATTTTATGTAATTAAATTAAACGAATCATATAATCATCGCATAACTTTTGGATAAAACTCAAATGTCATAGTGATATAGTTTGTACAACAAACAATCTGAAAATATGATACAATTCAAAACCAATAAGACTACATTATAATTAAATGAATCTAAAAACTTCTTTATTTAGTATTTTTCTAACTTAACTTGTTAATGTTCATTATCGTCATTAAAATCTTCAACTCCTTCCTACTTGTTACTCGTGATAAAGATCATAAAGTAATTTATTTGTAAACACATATTTATTTAGGAGTAGTTCAATATGAGATAATGATACATCTTGACTTTTAATAATGACAAAAGAATAATGCGATGGAGAATTGTCTTTGTTTGAATTTAAAACGTATTTTGACTCGGATGGAGTCAATGTTATATTTGGATGATAGCTTTTTATTTAATATATTTTCTGATAAAATTTTAATTTCAATAACTTGATTTATAAGTCTTATAAAGATAAACGCATTCTATTACCTATACAATATTTTAGAGTTACATATATACTCATACTTATAATAAAAACCATGTCTTATTTAGTAGACTATTACATCATTTGTTCACTTCATGATTTGCAAATGACTTATATCACTTTATATCTTTGTTTATTCTTTTCTTCCAATAAAATAATAGTTCCTACCTTTATAAGTACTGAGATCTAGATCTTAGACTTAATAATATTTTTAGTGTTCTATTTATTCAGGAGATAATCATGGGTGAAGTCTTTCATGAATTTTCTTAGCATTCTTTTATTTAATAGTAAATGTAATTAGTAATTAAATATTCCTTTTATGTTATTTTTAACATAATATTTTATGTTTTAATTTCAATTATTATTAAAATGACATGTATTAGAAGTATTTATGATATTTCTAAGATTTAATGAGTTGATTGAAATTCCGTCTTTTAAATGTTTCTCATCATAATTCAAACAAATTATTTCATTTCAAATTCAAATATGTCTTATAATTTTATTTTAAGCTGACATTTTTATATTTAAAATTGTTTTTTTATTTTTTTTGTTCCTTGTTTATCGCTATTGTATTATTATTTACTTAATAATTTTACATTGTCATGCGATTTTTTTTTGCCTTGTCAATTAACTTAATACAGATAAATATGAATTTTAAACATAAGCATCGCAAGAGGATATTATACTTGTAATGACCCGACTGGTCGTTTTGAGCATTTGCATTCTGTTTAATTATTTTAGGGCATGAGTAGGTTTGTACGATATATTATGACTAGTGTGTATTGCCGGTTTTGGTTTTCAGGTGCCCTGGAATTGATTTGGAAGAATGATTCTTATTTTAGAAGCCTTAAGTTGGAATAGTTGACCAAGTTTGACTTTTGTGTATTTTACCTCAGATCATATTTTTGATGTTTCTGTTAGGTCTGGATGGTGATTTTGGATTCGGGCGTATGCCCGGATTTGCATTTGGATGTTCCTAGAAAGTTTCGGCATTATTGGCAAAAATTGGCAATTTGAAGCATCGAAAAGTTCATAAATTTAATAGGGAGTTGACCTTGATGATATCGGGTTCAGATTCTAGTTTTGGGAGTTTGACTAGGTTCGTTATCTCAGTTGAAACTTGTGTACAAAATTTGAGGTCATTCCTAGTTGATTTGATATGATTCAGCATGAGTTTTGGAAGTTGAAAGTTCAAAAGTTCATCAACCTTGATTTGAGGTGCGATTCGTGGTTTTGATGTTGTTATGTGTAATTTGAGGCCTCAAATAGGTCCGTGTTATATTTTGGAACTTGTTGGTATACAAAAGTCGAATCCAAGTTAAACTTAGCTAACTTCAAACTTTCAAAATGCAACTTTACGATAATAAGTGCTGAATTGCTACTAGACTACCCGATACTCAACCCAAACGCCCAAGTCCTAAATCACCTTACGAACCTGTAGGAACCTTCAAATCCCGATTCTGAGTTCGTTTACTCAATAGTCAAACCTAGATTAACTTGTCTATCGTAAAACTTCCAAATTGAGAATTATTCTTCTACATTAACTCCAAATTCTCGAAAATCAAAATCAATTGTACATGCAAGTCTTACTATATATAGTGAAGCTACTCAAGGTCTCAGACCGCCGAACGATATGTTGGAGCTCAAAATGACTGATCATGTTGTTACAATGGGTTATATCATCTATGATTCGTTTATCCTCCAACCATCACGATACTTCCTTAAAACCTATTTTAACCCATCATTATCTTTGTAAAGTTCCTTAAACGTTTCGGCTCATATTTGTTCACTTAAAGCGCATTCTATCATGAAAGCACAGGGTGTAATATCCTTCCCCCCTTATGAACATTTGTCCTCGAATGTAAAGGAGTCTTAGAGGAGAAACTAGCTCTTATCGATTTTACAAAATAATTGATCGAGTCTCCTCTGTAATACTGGATATCCTGAACCTGCACGTAGCACAAAAAAGTACCAATTTCCACACAGGGTATACCACAAGATATAATACAACACAAAATAATCTACAAAACAACAAGTGCACAAATGTCACAACCGAAACTCCTATTTAACATACAAATGGCAAGATCGTATTGAAACCAAACTCCAACTCTTTTCCCATCTCCCCCATACTTATAATGCCATCAACACACATACACGCGCACACACACACACACACACACACACACACACACACACACATATATATATATATATATATATATATATATATATATATATATATATATATATATATATAGCATAACATTCCAGCCTTATATCTATCTTAAAGGTAACATCAAAATAACCTAACAAATGATAACAACAAAATGAACAACTTCTAGGTATTATGTGGCCGCTTTTTCTCCTAATTACAACATCATCAACATACTCAACATATTAACAAGCACATCAACAATAACTACATTATAACTAATCGATTTCCCTTAATTTCCAGCCACAAGAGGCCATATATACCACTCCAAAATAGTCCAACATGAGACAAGAATATTTTACACCAATTCATGTGTTATCTTATAGTTTTTGATCCAAACAACTTAACCAACATATAAATAAAATAAGCATAGCAAGAGGATATTATATTTGAAATGACCCGACTGGTCATTTTGAGCATTTGCATTCCGTTTGATTATTTTAGGGCATGAGTAGCTTTGTACGATATATTATGACTAGTGTGTATTGCCGGTTTTGGTTTTCAGGTGCCCTGGAATTGATTTAGAAGAATGATTCTTATTTTAGAAGCCTTAAGTTGGAATAGTTGACCAAGTTTGACTTTTGTGTATTTTACCTCAGATCATATTTTTGATGTTTCTGTTAAGTCTGGATGGTGATTTTGGACTCAGGCGTATACCCGAATTTGCATTTGGATGTTCCTAGAAAGTTTCGGCATTATTGGCAAAAATTGGCAATTTGAAGCATCGAAAAGTTCATAAATTTAACAGGGAGTTGACCTTGATGATATCGGGTTCAGATTCTAGTTTTGGGAGTTTGACTAGGTTCGTTACCTCAGTTGAAACTTGTGTACAAAATTTCAGGTCATTCCTAGTTGATTTGATATGATTCAGCATGAGTTTTGGAAGTTGAAAGTTCAAAAGTTCATCAACCTTGATTTGAGGTGCGATTCGTGGTTTTGATGTTGTTATGTGTAATTTGAGGCCTCAAATAGGTCCGTGTTATATTTTGGAACTTGCAAAAGTCGAATCCAAGTTAAACTTAGCTAACTTCAAACTTTCAAAATGCAACTTTACGATAATAAGTGCTGAATTGCTACTAGACTACCCGATACTCAACCCGAAAGCCCAAGTCCTAAATCACCTTACGAACCTGTAGGAACCTTCAAATCCCGATTCTGAGTTCGTTTACTCAATAGTCAAACCTTGGTCAACTTGTCTATCGTAAAACTTCCGAATTGAGAATTATTCTTCTACATTAACTCCAAATTCTCGAAAATCAAAATCAATTGTACATGCAAGTCTTAATAGATATAGTGAAGCTACTCAAGGTCTCAGACCGCCGGACGATATGTTGGAGCTCAAAATGACCGATCCAGTCGTTACAATGGGTTATATCATCTATGATTTGTTTATCCTCCAACCCTCGCTTGAGGCCTCGAATAGGTCTGTTTTATATTTTGGAACTTGCTGGTATACCAAAGTCCACTCTAAGTCAAACTTAGCTAATTCAAAACCTTCAAAATGCAATTTTTCGATAATAAGCGTCGAATTGCTCCCGGACTACCCGATACTCAACCCGAATGTACGCCCAAGTCCAAAATCACCTTACGAGCCTATATGAACCATCAAATCCCTATTCCGAGGTCATTTACATAATAGTCAAACCTTGGTCAACTCGTCTAGCTTAAAGCATCCGAATTGAGAATTATTCTTCTACATTAAATTCGAAATTCTCGAAAATTAAAATCAATTGTACATGCAAGTCTTATTACATATACTAAAGCTACTCAAGTTCTCAAGCCGCCGGATGATATGCTAGAGCTCAAAATATCCGATCAGGTCATTACAATGGGTTATATCATCTTTGATTCGTTTAACCTCCAACCCTCATGATACTTGCTTAACACTTATTTTAGCCCATCATTATCTTTGTAAGATTCCTTAAACTCTTCGGCTCATATTGTTTCACTTAAGATGCATTCTATCATGAAAGTACGGGGTGTAACATCCTTCCCCCCTTATGAACATTTGTCCCTGAATGTAAAGGCGTCTTAGAGGAGAAACTGGTCATTTTAAGCATTTCCATTCCGTTCGATTGTTTGAGGGCATGAATAGCTTTGCACAATGTATTATGACTTGCGTGTATCACCGATTTTGGTTTTTGGGTGATCCGGAATTGATTTGGAAGAATGATTCTCATTTTCGAACACTTAAGTTAGAATAGTTGACAATGTTTGACTTTTTTGTATTTGACCTCAGATCGGATTTTTGATGGTTCCGTTATGTCTGGATGGTGATTTTGGACATGGGAGTATGTCCGGATTTGAATTTTGATGTTCCTATGAAGTTTCAGTATTATTGGTGAAAATTAGCAATTTGAAGCTTCAAAAAGTTAATAGTTTGACCTCGAGTTGACTTTGATGATATCGGGTTCGAATTCAAGTTTTAGGAGTTGGAATAGGTTCGTTTTTTTATTTAAAACTTGTGTGCAAAAGTTGAGGTCATCCCGAGTTGATTTGATATAATTCAGCATGCGTCTTGGAGGTTGAAAGTTCAAATTTTCATCAAGCTTGATTTGAGGTGTGATTCATGGTTTTGATGTTGTTATGTGTAATTTGAGGCCTCGAGTAGGTCTGTGTTATATTTTGAAATTGTTGGTATACCAAAGTTCACTCCAAGTCAAACTTAGCTAATTCAAAACCTTCAAAATGAAACTTTTCGATAATAAGCGTCGAATTGCTCCCGGACTACCCGATACTCAACCCGAACGTACGACCAAGTCGAAAATTACCTTACGAGCCTATATGACCCTTCAAATCCCTATTCTGAATTCATTTACACAATAGTCAAACCTTGGTCAACTCGTCTAGCTTGAAGCATCCGAATTGAGAATTATTCTTCTACATTAAATCTGAAATTCTCGAACATCAAAATCAACTATACATATAAGTCTTAATACATATAGTGAAGCTACTCAAGTTCTCAGACCGTCTGACGATATGCTAGAGTTCAAAATATCTGATCAGGTCGTTACAATGGGTTATGTCATATTTGATTCGTTTAACCTCCAACCCTCACGATACTTGCTTAGCACTTGTTTTAGCCCATCATTATCTTTGTAAGGTTCCTTAAACTCTTCGGCTCATATTGATTCACTTAAGACGCATTCTATCATGAAAGTATGGGGTGTAACATCCTCCTCCCTCCCCCCCCCCAGGAACATTTGTCCTCGAATGTAAAGGCATCTTAGAGGAGAAACTAGCTCTTATTGATTTTATGGAAATTTTATTAGAGTCTCCTTTGTAATACTGGTTATCCCGAACCTACACGCAGCCTAAAAAAATACCAATTGCCACACAGGGCTATACCATAAGATATAATACGACACAAAACAGTCTACACAACAACAAGTGCACAAATGTCACCAACGAAACTCCTATTTAACATACAAATGGTAAGCTCGGATTGAAACCAAACTCCAACTCTTTTCCCATCTCCCCATAGATACAATACCATCTACACGTCCAGATTTGATATGATTCGTTGTGTCATTTAAAACTTGTGTGCAAAAGTTGAGGTCATCCTGAGTTGATTTGATATGATTCGTTATGTCATTTAAAACTTGTGTGCAAAAATTGAGGTCATCCTGAGTTGATTTGATATGATTCAGCATGCGTTTTGGAGGTTGAAAGTTAAAAATTTTATCAAGCTTGATTTGAGGTGTGATTTGTGGTTTTGATGTTGTTATGTGTAATTTGAGGCCTCGAATATGTCCGTGTTATATTTTGGAATTTGTTGGTATACCAAAGTCCACTCCAAGTCAAACTTAGCTAATTCAAAACTTTCAAAATGCAACTTTTCGATAATACTGGTTATCCCGAACCTGAACGCAACCCAAAAAAATACCAATTGCCACACAGGGCTATACCATAAGACATAATATAACACAAAACAATCTACACAACAACAAGTGCACAAATGTCACTAACGAAACTCCTATTTAACATACAAATGGTAAGCTCGGATTGAAACCAAACTCCAACTCTTCTCCCATCTCCCCATACATACAGTACCATCTACAGGTCCAGCATATAAACATATATATATATATATATATATATATATATATATATATATATATATATATATATATTAGCATAAAATTCCAGCCTTATATCAATCTTTAAAGTAACGTCAAAATAGCCCAACAAATGATAACAACAACATGAACAACTTCTAGGTATAATGTGGCCATTGTTTCTCCTAATTACAACATCATCAACATACTCAACATATTGACAAGCACAACAACAATAACTTCATTATAACCAAGCTATTTCCCATAATTTCCAGCCCCAAGAAGCCATATATACCACTCCAAAATTGTCCAATATGAGATAATAACACTTTACAACAATTCAAGTGTTCTCTTGTAGTTTTTCATTCAAACAACTTAACCAACATATAAATAAACATAAGCATAGCAAGAGGATATTATACTTGTAACGGCCCAACCGGTCATTTTGAGCATTTGCATTCTGTTTAATTATTTAAGGGTATGAGTAGCTTTGTATGATATATTATGACTTGCGTGTATCACCGGTTTTGATTTTCGGGTAATCCGGAATTGATTTGGAAGAATGATTCTCATTTTAAAAGCCATAAGTTGGAATAGTTGACCAAATTTTACTTTTATGTATTTGACCTTGGATTAGAGTTTTGATGGTTCGGTTAGGTCTAGATGGTGATTTTGGACTTGGGCATTAACACGGATTTGCTTTTGGATGTTCCTAGAAAGGTTCGGCATTATTGGCAAAAATTGACAATTTGAAGCTTTGAAAAGTTCATAAGTTTGACCGGGACTTGACTTTGATGATATCGGGTTCGGATTCTAGTTTTAGGAGTTGGAATAGTTTCGTTATGTCATTTAAATCTTGTGTGCAAAATTTGAGGTCATTCCGAGTTGATATGATATTATTCATCATCGGTTTTGGAAGTTTAAAGTTCAAAAGTTCATCAAACTTGATTTGAGATACGATTCGTGGTTTTGATGTTGTTATGTGTAATTTGAGGCCTCGAGTAGGTCCGTGTTATATTTTGAAACTTGTTGGTATGTTTGTACGGTGTCCCGAGGGGCTTGGGTGAGTTTCGAACGTGTTTCAGACCATTTTATCTTCATTTATGTTTGATGGCTGCTGCTGGTACTGGTGTTGTGCACCTGCGGTTGGTTTTACGCAGGTGTGGTGGTCACAGAAGTGAAGTCATGGACGCACCTAGGATGAAGGCTAGACATGGGTTGTGCCTGAAGATGCGATGTAGGGGACGCATCTGTGAGGACATAGATGTGGTTGTTTGGCGCAAAAGCAAAAGGCTAGGCAGGGGAGAATATTGCAGATGCGGAGGGTGAAGCGCATCTGCGAGAGCACAGAAGCGAGAAGTGTTGCGCAGGAGCGGAAGGGGACCTTTATTGGATTTTCTGCAGAAGCGAGAAAGCCTCTCACCTGCGATGCCGCAGAAGCTGAACTTGGTCCGTAGGTGCGATGTGTCGGGCATTAAGTGATTTTCTGCTGAAGCGATGCCGCAGAAGCGGCTACTGGTTCTCAGATGCGAAAGTGCCTGGGCAAGTTCCATGTATTTCGAGGGTTTGTTCATTTATTCACATTTTGAGTTGGGGAGCTCGGTTTTGGGCGATATTGGAGAGGAGTTTTCACCACATGGATTAGGGTAAGTACTTTTGACTCGGTTTTGATTATATTTTATGACTCCATTTTCGATTTTGGCATTTTATTGATGATTTCAAAAAAGAAATTGGGGGATTTTGTCTAAAAATTCCTAAAGTGAATATTTGAGTTTTGAACATTGATTCAGAGTCGGATTTAAGTAAAATTATTATGGTTCTCATCTTTGAATGGTTTGTCGGAATTTATGAGTTTGGTCGGGTTCCGAGGTGCGAGCCCGGGTTTGAATTTTTGGTTGACTTTGAGTAATTGAGTAAAGATTCGACCTTTATCATTTGGGTTTGTTTCCTTTGGAATTATTTGATGTAGTTGAATTACTTTTGGCTAGTTTCGAGTCGTTCGGAGGTCGATTCACGCGGGATGACGTTTCTAGGTGGTGTTTGGCTTGCTCGGTATTGAATTTAGCTCGCTCGAGGTAAGTAACATTTCACAACATAGAATTGAGGGTAATTATCCCTAGGAACCATTTGTGATGTTTTGGGGTAATGCACATGCTAGGCGACGGACGTGTGGACGTGCACCCGGGTAATCATGATCCAGATTGACTTTTGTACTATATTTCTATCATGTCTTGTTTTGTCCGTATTTTTCCTACTTGTTAGATTAATTGAACTATGATTCATGTTAAAAAGCATATTTAGGCTATGTGGCTATTTGGTTAAGACATGATGAGGCTATTTATATTGTTTTGGCTTATCTTATTTAATTGTAATTATACACTCAGTCAGGATTATTCATTTGCATTTCATATATCAGTCTTTATTCATCATTCTTTGTTACATTACATGTTATCATTGTTTCCCATATGTGGTGCTTTTGGATTGAGTGATATAAGATTGTGAGCCCTTGAGACTTGAGAGGTTGATTACTAAGGTGGGCTTTAGAGCCGTGTTGAGAGTGTTATTGTGGATCGGGTTATACTCCCCAGCAGGCCATATTGGCTTTATTATTATTATTATTATTATTATTATTATTATTATTATTATTATTATTATTATTATTATTATTATTATTATTATTATTATTATTATTATTATTATTATTATTATTATTATTATTATTATTATTATTATTATTATTATTGTGGATCGGGTTGCACGCCGCAGCAGGCCCAATGGCTTATTATTATATGGATCGGGCTACACGTCGCAGTAAGCCTCATGTCACGCCCCAACCTTAGGAAGTGCGACCGACGCTCAACCGAGTGAACCCGGTCGAGCAAGCATGTTAGATACTTTCTACCCAACTCACCCATGATCAAGAAAAGATATGATTTCATTAATTAGATAGTAGGAAGTTCATACATACAATATTAAATCGTTTCATTAGTTACTTCACTATTAAGTATCAAAATACACATATTCTTATAGTTTGAGTGGAACAAATGATCAAAACACAACATAACTTGTTCGACTTTTCTAGCACCCATGTACAACCCACATAGTGTCTACGGAGCCTCTAAATGATACAATATGATAGTGCCAGCAACAAAGCCCCAGCTATACCTTGAGACGTGATAATAATATGAACAAAAGATACAATACGTGACCATGGTATGAAGTGGGGCTCACCAACTCTGCTGGGAAGAGGATGTACCACTATCGCTGATCAACTCTGCCTGCTATGGAAACCACCTACATCCATTTAAAAATGCAGCACCCCCGACAAAAGGGACGTTAGTACCGTCGAATAGTACTAGTATGTAAAACTAAACACCATCTCAATAGAATGAATAATAATACAAGGGGGAACATTCAAGAATTCAATAGGAGCTTCAAATAATGCTAAAACATCAAGTTAAGGATCACATAAGTTTTCAAGTCAATTTTCATGTTATTGGGTTGGGTGATTTTTAATGCCGATATACCATAATTCACAATACCACCGCATTCTTATACGGAGTCCGATCACGACCCGATCGGCTAGGTTGTCTCATTTGAGACATCAACCATGACCACAATTTCAATTATCATTTCCATCACAGTCACCACTATGTATGCGGCATGGCGTCCGATCACGTCCCGATCGGCTAGGCCGTCTTACCAAGACATTACCTTTTTCAGTCAATCATCTCACATCATACTTCTTTCATATCCTTTCAATTCATTGGCACTAATTTCCACAATTATAAAGTCATTCTTGGCACTTAGCCGTATTTCATAATTCCAGTTCCTTTTTCCATATTCAAACATCATTATCATTATCAACAACAATAAGGTTTTCCATTCAAGACATTAAATTCACATATGAGCAATTTGGGAATCTTAAGAACATAGAGGCTTTTCATACAATTTGGCATAACAACCTTTATTTCGATCTTGACTTAAAGTCTTAACATTCCTAACACATATTCCACATTTTGAACACATCCTCAAATGGCTATATGACATGATGATGCATTTAGAATAAATATTGAACATACATGCTTCAACACAAACACAGTAGGAATAGCCAATTCAATAATGATCAAGGACTTACACCAATTATATGAACACCGTGGAATTCGATTCTAAGAAGAAGGGGGTTTAGCCAACATACCACAATTGAGCTTCCTTTAAATTCTAAAACCTTTCAGAATTCTTAGCACTTCGATCTATTTTAGAAATATAACAAGTTAGACCAAAATTAGGAAGATGGTCATGATTCTAGCTCATTTGAGCATATTATCAAACACTGGGTGTGCATCAATGTTTTAAGGACCTTTTGTGAAATATTCCATCATTCCCCAACCTATTCTCTACCATTTTTTAGTTCAAAACCTTCCCACATACTTCAATATTACAAGCATGCAAGACAACAACCCACTACACCCAATAATTATCTTCCTAATTATCCCCCTTTAAGTAGATTTTCGAAAATAAGAGCAAGGGCATAGATTCTTACCTTTATGATGAGGACTTCCTTGATAATCTTTAAGGATTGGGAAAGAATTGTTGGATATTAGGTTGAAGGTTACCCCCCACTCTAAGAACTCTCTCACTCTAAAAAATATCAGAAATGTGTTCAAAATTGGCTATGGCATGTGTTTTAACGAAGAAGCGTCGGGATTAAAAATCCCAAAAATGAATCCCAGGGACAGGATTTGCGGTCGCATATGCGACCGCAAAATGGATATGCAGTTCGCATATCGGCCGCACAATTTTATGCCAAAAATTGGAAAGAAACTGCCTAGGTCTGCGGTCACTATGCGGCCCGCAAACCTGTTCTGCGGTCACATAACGTGCCACAGAACCTCCCTCCACAAAAATCCAAGGCTAGATATGCGATCAGAGTACGGCCTGTGAAATAGTTTAGCGGTCGCATAATGGGCCGCGAAAATGACATCAAAAATGAACCTAAAGACTGTCTCACTCTACGACCATTCTGCGGCCCGCATAGTGATTATGTGGCCACATACTGGGCCGCAGAAATGCCTATTTCTGCCAAATATTTTCCTTCAACTCCCCAGCGTATTGTTCAATCCAAAAAGTCTGAACCGCGGCTCGTAAGCCCGCCTCTAAGAATTTATACTATTATTAACCTCTATCCTTCAACTCGAATGAGGGTCAAGGTTCACTATTAGCATCTTATGCAACTCATTTTCATACCATACACCATCAGCCCGAAATTTGACTAACTCCCTAAATTCCCAAAAATTTTGCTAGAGTTTCCCTTGTAACTAGGCTTATCCACCTGTCAGAGATCCCTAGAAACACATCCTTAAATCATATACATAAACCAAGGACGTAACATAACTTATAACAATACCAACCATGGCCTCACATAGAATATATTACCAGAAAGGAACACCCTTAATGTCAACTTGTACAAATGATACATAATTCATAGAAGATAACCCTTAGAATTTTCATCGAACACAACTTAAATTCATAGAAGGTAACCCTTAGAATTTTCATCGAACACAACTTTATAAATACATGCCTATTCAAACAAATAAGGATATTTTTTCTTCATTTCTTCCTCGGCCTCCCAAGTAGCCTCTTCAAACTGTTGGTTTCGCCATAGCACTTTCACGGAGGCAATTTCTTCATTTCTCAACTTTCGGACTTGCCTATCAAGAATGGCAACTGGAATTTCTTCATATGACAGTTCTTCATTAACCTCAATGGTCTCAAGTGGCACAATAACTGACGGATCTCCAATTACCTTCTTCAACATAGATACATGGAATATCGGGTGCACTAATGACATCTCAGGTGGTAGCTCAATCTTGTACGCCACCTCACCGATCCTCTAAAAGATTATGTATGGTACGACATACCTCGGACTCAATTTCCCTTTCTTACCAAATCGCATTACACCTTTCATGGGGAAAATTTTCAAGAATACCCAATCATTTTCTTTGAACTCCAAATCCCTACGACGAACATCCGAATAGGACTTCTGAAGACTCTGAGCAGTCTTCAACCACTCCTTAATGATCTTAATATTTTCCATAGCCTGATGCACGAGGTTTGGCCCTATCAGCTCTGCTTCCCCAATCTCGAACCACCCAATGGGAGATCTACATCTCCTACCATATAATACCTCAAATGGTGCCATTTGAATAATAGCATGAAAGTTGTTGTTATAAGCAAACTCTATGAGTGGCAAATGATCATCCTAGCTACCCTTGAAGTAGAGAACACAAGCATGCAACATGTCCCCAAGCGTCTGAATAGTCCGCTCAGATTGCCCGCCGGTCTGTGGATGGAATGTTGTACTAAGATTCGCCTGAGTACCCAAACCTTGCTGAAATTTCTTCCAAAATTTTGCCGTGAACTGAGCCCCTCGATCGAAAATGATAGAAACTGGAGTACCATGTAGCCTGACTATTTGCTTGATATACAACTGAGCATATTGTTCCGCTGTGTTGGTAGATTTAACTGGCAAGAAGTGTGCTGATTTTGCGAGCCGATCCACGATCATCCAAATTGAGTCAAACTTGCACGGAGTGCATGGTAATCCTACCACAAAATCCATATTAATCATTTCCCACTTCCACATTGGAATTTTTATATTTTGTGCCAACCCACTAGGTCGTTTGTGTTCGTCCTTTACTTGCTGACAATTCGGACACCTTACCACAAAGTCCGCCATATTTCTTTTCATGTCATTCCACCAATAGACTTTCTTGAGGTCATGATACATCTTCGTAGAACCTGGGTGCACGGAATACCTAGAAGTGCGAGCCTCAGTCATGATTCTTTCCTGGAGATCATCTACATTTAGAGCACATAGCCGCCCTTGGTATCTTAGTGTGCCATTATCCATGCCAAGAGTAAAATCCATAGTTTTATGTTTATGAATCCCCTCCGTCAGTTGTACCAAAAATGGATCGTTGTATTGCTTCTCTTTGACTTCCACGACAAGCAATGATTCAGCCCTATTTTGCACAATTACCCCTCCTTCAATGGAGTCCGCAAGACGAACTCCCAAGCTAGCTAATTGGTGAACCTCCCTGTCTAACGGACTTTGACATACCTCAAGTGTGCCAAACTACCCATAGATTTCCAGCTAAGAGCATCCGCCACAACATTGGCTTTCCCCGGGTGATACAGAATATTGATGTCGTAATCCTTGAGTAACTCAAGCCATCTTCTCTACCTCAGATTCAGCTTCGTTTGTTTTGAAAATATATTGAAGACTCTTGTGGTCCGTGAATACATCCACATAGACCCCATACAAATAATAATGCCAAATTTTCAATGCAAAAACCACTGCCGCAAGTTCTAAGTCATGTGTTGGATAATTATTTTCATGATTCTTGAGTTGCCTAGAAGCATATGTTATAACCTTGCCATGTTGCATTAACACACACTCAAGCCCAATTCTTGAAGCATCACAATATACCACAAATCCATCTGTACCTTCTGGCAGGGTCAACACCGGCGCCATAGTTAATCTTGATTTCAACTCCTGGAAGTTCCTTTCACAAGCATCGGACCATTGGAACTTAACCGTTTTCTGATTCAATTTAGTCAACGGAGAGGAAAGAGTAGAGAACCCCTCCACAAACTTCCCATAATACCCTACTAAGCCCAAGTAACTGCAAATCTCGGTTGGCGTTGTAGGTCTAGGCCAATTCTTCACCGCTGTGATCTTTTGAGGATCAACCTTATTTCATTCTCTGGAGACAAGATGACCCAAGAATGTTACAAACTCGAGCCAAAATACACATTTTGAAAATTTCGCGTAAAATTGGTGATGATGAAGAGTCTGCAACACTGCCATGAGATGATCGTCATGGTCCTCTCGACCTCGTGCATACACAAGAATATCATCAATGAATACTATCACAAAGGAATCGAGAAAAGGCTTGAAAACCCGATTCATAAGATCCATGAAAGCTGCCGGGGCATTTGTTAGCCCAAAAGACATTACCAAAAATTCAAAATTCCCATACCGGGTCCAGAAAGCTGTTTTCGAAATATCCTGCTCCATGATCTTCAATTGGTGGTAACCGGACCATAAATCAATTTTGGAAAAGTACCTTGCGCCCTATAACTGATCAAACAAATCATCTATTCTTGGTAATGGGTATTTGTTTTTGATTGTGCCTTTTTTGAGTTGCTGGTAGTCAATACACATCCTCAGTGATCCTTCTTTCTTCCTCACAAAGAGAGCCGATGCGCCCCATGGTGACACACTCGGTCGGATGAAACCCTTCTCTAACAAATCCTTCAATTGTTCCTTTAGCTCCTTCAATTTTGCCGGTGCCATTCTATAGGGTGGAATAGATATATGATGCGTGTTTGGCATCACATCAATCCCAAAATTAATCTCCCTGTCTGGCGAAATCCCAGGGAGCTCATCAGGAAAGACCTCTGAAAATTCATTCACAACTGGCACTGACTCGAGTGTAGGCACCTCAACATCGGTGTCCATAACCCGGACCAAATGATAAATACACCTCTTATTAATCATCTTCGTGGCCTTAAGGTAATAAATAAAACTACCTTTTGGCATTACATTATCCCACTTCCACTCAACAGCTAGCTCATCTAGAAATTCAAACCTCACAGTCCTAGTTTGGCAATCGACCTTGGCAAAACATGAATAAAGCCAATCCATTCCCATAATTACATCAAAATTGAGCATCCCCAATTCAATGAGATCGGCCACGGTGTCCTGACCACATACCGTGATAACACAACCCCTAAAACCCATGCAACCATAATAGACTCGCCAACCGGAGTAGATATAGAGAACGGTTCAGGAAGCTGTTCCAGTTTTATCCCAAATTCCATAGCAACATAAGGGGTAATATAGGACAAGGTGGAACCGGGATCAATAAGAGTATATACATTATGAGATTGGACAGTTAATATACCTGTGATAACATCTGGAGAAGCCTCTGTACTCTAGCGACCACTCATAGCATAGAAACGGCTGGGTCTTCCTAAACTCTGCGTACCACCTCTAGTTGCACCATGCCCTACTGGTGCTGGAGTGCCTCGAGCTAGAGGTGGTGCTGAAGATGTAGCAGCTGCAGAATTGGATGGCTGTGATGTGCCCCTGCTCGTATCCTAGCGGGATGAATGACATTCCCTCTGAATATGGCCCCTCAATCCGCACCTGTAACATATATCTAGGTCCATGTAGCAGATCCCCAGGTGCATCTTCCCACACCTGGGGCATGGGGGTCTCCGCTGCTACTGGAATCTCCCTCCTTATCGGCCCTATTGGAGGGGTCCCTTGCTGCCCTGATTGGGCCTGAAATGACTCCACTGTTGTTGATTGGGCCTCACTGGCGGTGTACTGGCTGAAAACTGAGCAAAAGACTGGGATGGCCCTGATGACCCTCCCCTGAAAGCTGATCTTCCCCCACCAAATGACTCCCCAAAGTTTCTTGTGGACCGAGCCTTGCTGGTACCCTCTCGCTCCATTCTATTCTTCAACCTACGGTTCTCTGTAGCTTGAGTAAATGCTACCATCTTCCCATAATTCATATCTGAATTCATGGCAGTTGTAGCAGCCTCATTGATAACCAAGGGGTTAAGGCCCTGCATAAACCGGCGCACTCTAGACTCCATAGTAGGCAACAGGAGAATGGCATATTTAGACAGATGCGCGAACTCCATGCGATACTCCCACACACTCTTACTTCCTTGATTAAGTTTCTCAAACTCTGCGGCACGAGTTTCCCTAGTCTTGGTCAGTAAGAAATAGTCCATGAAAGCATTAGCAAACTCACTCCACCTCGCTGGAGGGCTCCCCTCCTCCCGAGAGTCCTCCCACAACTCAAACCAATAATAGGCCACCCCTTTTAGGCGGTAGGCGGCCAACTCCACTCCCTCCGTCTCAGTAGTGCGCATAACCCGGAGAGTCTTATGCATATCATCAATGAAGTCCTGTGGGTCCTCCTCGGGATTAGCACCTGTGAACACCGGAGGATCCAACTGAAGAAACTTGTTCACCCTGGAACCACTAAAATCCCCCTGTTGGCTAGAAGAAGTGGGTGCCACATTTGATCTCTGGGCTTGAGAAGCTACTATCTGTGTCAGCATCTGGATAGCTCCCCTACGATTCCCGTCAGAAATACTAGAACCGAAAGCAGGGGCTAGAGGTGGAACTGGAATATTAGTTGGAGGAACCACTGCACCCTCAGTAGGTGCAGGAACTGGTTTGGCCTGGTCAGGTGTAGTGGAATCAGGCACTGTAAAAGTTGGGGGATTATACTCACCCCTCGGGTATTTACCCGAATCATCAAATGAAGGGTCAACTGCCACTCCGGAGGCGGCATTGGCCCCTTGGCCAGTTCTTGCTTCTTCTTAAGTGCCATGTTCTGAAAGTTAAAAGGATGCACAAATTAGAGGAGGAACAGTTTCATAATCAGTTTCATCGCACGATCTAGAGTATCAAAGAAGGGTATCATTCCTAAATGTCCGAGTAGCCTCCAACTTATAGATGTGGTCGACAACACACCGATAAGTACTCTACTAGACACAGCTCCGAGACATCCTAGGACATATTAAAACCTTAGGCTATGATACCAAGTTTGTCATGCCCCAACCTCGGGAAGCGCGACCGGCGCTCAATCGAGTGAACCCGGTCGAGAAAGCCTGTTAGATACTTTCTACCCAACTCACCCATGATCAAGAAAAGATATGATTTCACTAATTAGACAGTAGGAAGTTCATACATACAATATTAAATTGTTTCATTAGTTACTTCACTATTAAGTCTCAAAATACAAATATTCTTATAGTTTGAGTGGAACAAGTGATCAAAACAGAACATAACTTGTTCGACTTTTCTAGCACCTATGTACAACCCACATAGTGTCTACTGAGCCTCTAAAAGATACAAAAGAGTTTTATGATAGTGTCGACAAGAAGGCCCCGACTATACCTTGAGACATGATAATAATATGAACAAAAGATACAATACGTGACCCCGGGATGAAGTGGGGCTCACCAAGTCTGCTGGGAAGAGGATGTACCACTATCGCTGATCAACTCCGCCTGCTATGAAACCACCTGCATCCATTTAAAGATGCAGCACCCCCGGCAAAAGAGACGTTAGTACCGTCGAATAGTACTAGTATGTAAAACTAAATACCATATCAATATAATGAATAATAATATAGGGGGGAACAGTCAAGAATTCAATAGGAGCTTCAAATAATACTAAAACATCAAGTTAAGGATCACATAAGTTTTCAAGTCAATTTTCATGTTATTGGGTTGAGTGACCTTTAGTGCCGATATAACATAATTCACAATACCACCGCATTCTTACACGGAGTCTGATCACGACCCAATCGGCTAGGTCTTCTCATTTGAGACATCAACCATGACCACAATTACAATTATCATTTCCATCAGAGTAACCACTATGTGTGTGGCATGGCATCCGACCACGGCCCGATCGGCCATCTCACCCAAGACATTACCTTTTTCAGTCAATCATCTCACATCATACTTCTTTCATATACTTTCAATTCATTGGCACTAATGGCCACAATTATAAAGTCATTCTTGGCACTTGGCCGTATTTCATAATTCCAGTTCCCTTTTCCATATTAAAATATCATTATCATTATCAACAACAATAAGGCTTTCCATTCAAGATATTAAATTCACATATATGAAATTTGGGAATCTTAGGCACATAGAGGCTTTTCATACAATTTGGCATAACAACCTTTATTTCAATCTTGACTTAAAGTCTTAACATTCCTAACACATATTCCACATTTTGAACACATCCTCAAATGTCAAGATGACATGATGAAGCATTTAGAATAAATATTGAACATACATCCTTCAACACAAACACATTAGGAATAGCAAATTCAATAATAATCAAGGACTTACACCAATTACATGTACACTGTGGGATTCGATTCTAAGAAGAAGGGGTTTAGCCAACATACCTCAATTGAGATTCTTTTAAACTCTAAAACGTTACGAAATTCTCAACACTTTGATCTATTTTAGAAATATAACAACTTGGACCAAAATTAGGAAGATGGTCATGATTCTAGCTCATTTGAGCATATTATTAAACACTAGGTGTGCATCAATGTTTTAAGGCCCTTTTGTGAAAGATTCCATCATTCCCCAACCTATTCTATACCATTTTTAGCTCACAACCTTCCCACATACTTCAAGAATACATGCATGCAAGACAACAACCCCCACACCCAATAATTCTCTTCCTAATTATCCCCCTTTTAGCAGATTTTCGAAATTAAGATCTAGGGCATAGATTCTTACCTTTAAGATGAGGACTTCCTTGATAATCTTCAAGAATTAGGCAAGAATTGTTGGATATAAGGTTGAAGGATACACCTCCACTCTAAGAACTCTCTCTCACTCTAAACAATATCAGAAATGTGTTCAAAATGGGCTATGGCATATGTTTTAACGAAGAAGGGTCGGGTTTAAAAATCCCAAAAATGAAGCCCCGGGACAGGATCTGGGTTGCATATGTGACCGCAAAATAGATATGCGGTCCGCATATCGGCTATCGCATATCGGCCGCACAATTTGGTGCCAAAAACTAGAAAAAAATTGGCTGGGTCTACAGTCACTATGCGGCCCGCATACCTGTTCTGCGATCGCATAATGCGCCGTATATCTGTTCTGCGGTCGCATAATGTGCCGCAGGCCTGTTCTGTGGTTGCATAATGCGCCGCAGAACCTCCCTCCACAAAATTCCAAGGCTGGATATGCGATCAGAGTGCGGCCCGCGAAATGGTTTTGCTGTCGCATAATGGGCAGCGTAAATGACATAAACAATAACCCAAAAGACTGTCTCACTCTGCGACCATTCTGCGGCCCGCAGAGTGATTATGCGGCCGCATAATGGGCCGTAGAAATACCTATTTTTGCCAAATATTTTCCTTCAACCCCCAGCGCACTATTCAATCCAAAAAGTCCAAACCGCGGCTCGCAAGCCCGCCGTGAAGAATTGCTACTATTTTTAACCTCTACGCCTACCCCGGTATCACGGAACCCCAATTTTTAGGAAAGATTTCACGGGGCCTTACAGCTTATTGGCTTTTGATTCACGCGAGATTGAGTTTCGCCCCTTCGGTGTCTGACATACCAGAAGTAAGCGCATGCACAGTGATATATATACACATGCTTTAGTGAGGGGAAATGATGCCAGGCACTTATACAGTGCTGAGTGGTTGTGTGTGTGTGATGAAGTGGGCAATATAGACAAATAGCTTGAGTATGTTGAGAGTGAGAGTACCTGGGGATATCACCGTGAAATCATTCATTTGACATGCATACTTGCCATGTAGGCATAGAGATGTATTTTTCTCATGCTAGATGGTAAATTTCCCTCATGAGATCACTGTTGAGGTTAGCCGCATTGTTAATGATGATTAACTCGGGAATCCCAAATCGGCAAACTATGTTGTTACGGATGAAGTGTGCCCCTACTTTCTTTGTGATGGCCTTGTACATAGAAGCTTCGACCCATTTGGTGAAGTAGATCCCGTCCTGAGCCCTGATGAAATACTTAGTCAATTCACTGTCATCTAACGGAGGTTATGCTCTAGTGGCCTTTGACCTCCATCGACGTGCATACTCTTGGAATGATTCTGAAGGATTCTTCTGCAAGTTTACCAGTGCGAACCTAGCAAGGGTAATTTCTGTGTTGAACTGAAAGTGATTCATGAAATCTTCTGCCATATCCTGCCACTCCCTCCAGTTTCAAGGATCTTGGCGAGTGTACCAAGTGCTTCCCCTGTCAAACTCCTTATGAACAACTTCATCCTTAACTTCTCATTTCTTCCTACTCCAACTAGCTTATCGCAGTAAGCTCTCAAGTGTGCATGGGGATCACATGTCCCATCAAAGATATCAAACTTCGGAGGCTTGTAACCTATCGGCATGTCCACATCAGGGTGGATACACAGATCCTCACAATCTAGACTTTCGCTCCCTCGAGCGACCTGAAGGTTCTTCATTTATTTCCTCAATGCTCCTAATTGTTTAAACATTGATTCTTCCTCCTTATACGTGGCTTCCCTTTCCATTTCGGCATATTGATAAACTTCATAAGGCAGCCTGACAATGACGGGCGGTGTGAAGGTGGGTTCTGAAACATATACATGAGGAACATATTTCTCATATGCAGCAGTATATGCCGCGAGAGTGTGCTGGTTTTGGCTAGTAGTAAAGGTGACTCCATCACGAGGAGGGGTATTAACTGTGTGGGTGGCAACTAGTGGGTTTTACGGTGTTTGAAATTAATTTGGTACCTAAGGAGTGTGTATGGGAGGGTTTGGTGGGTTTGTAGGGGTTAGTGGAGGTATAATCTGGGTGGTAGGGACTGAAGTTAGGGTAATGTTTGCTTGGCAAGTAATGGAAGGAAAGTGGTCGGGGATTGAATCTAGAGAAGGGAAACGAGGTGGTTGTAGGAGCGTTGTCACGGAAAGATGTGCCAATTTTAAAAATGTGTTGTACTTTGTCCCTCAATGATTCCATCTATCGAGCCATCCTGGCCACATGTTCATCATTCAACGTATCATCTTTCTCTCCCGATCGCCCCAGGCTATCAGCTATTGCCAGAGCGTGTTCGCCCGGGTTATCTATTACAGTCATCTTCCCTTTCGATCTTAAGTTTTACGGTAGTTCCGCCAGTTTTGGGTCGACATAAACTAACTTTATTTGGGGAATAATAATAAAGTAATACAAGAAGAGAAAAAAAATAAAAAGAACAGAAGTCATTTTCAGTATTTGCACAAGTAATCGGCACATAGAGTAGTTAGTTCATGTATTCAGGAAAGCGCGTTCTCCTAAGATCCGAGGGACCTTTCTTTTCCGGAGGTAGGCCTAAGTCACGAATATTTGACAAACAATTAGATTTGACACATTCAGATTCGAAGCAAATTTTGGTTTTCATTGATAGTATTTGGATTGTAATAGGCGGGAGCAGAGGTTACATCACTGCTTCCAACATTCATAAAATTATATGGGCTCAAATAAACTTGCCCTTAGGGAAATAAGAAAGTTCGAGATAAAGATACAAAGCGGGGAAAAAGGGTGAAACCAACCAACTTCTAGTATACATCCCAATCATTCTACATCTCTTTTTCTTATTCTTCCGGTTCTTCCTCCGGGTCTTCTTCAAATTCTTCTTCATCATCATTGAATTCGGGCTCTTCCTCTGGATCTTCCTCTAGTTCTGTCCCAGACTCAATTTGTATACATTCAACTACTCAATAATCGTCCTCTACAGGTGGCATCATATGATCAATTGACCCTGGGACCACTTGACAGTGCACGGAGGTGGTCACGAGGTAGTGTGGCAAAGTATCATGATAGATCTACAAAGCCGCCACTGCATCCTCCAGCTAGGAAATTCTTTCCCTGCTTGGTCGAGCTAGCTCATCTTTTTCATTAATCCAGACATAATATTCTGGAGTGCACCACGAATTCTGACCCATTGGCATTGTGACTAGATCATTCCATTTCTCCTGAAGCCTCTTTATCCTTGGTATTGGGATCTGCCCATTGTATACATATTCATACAATGTCTTCCTTGTCCAGAGAGGTACATCTTGAATCAACCCGAACTACCGAACTCATAGGGGTGAGTATGGCTAGATGCCCTAAAGTCCTATCGGTTCGATAAAATACTTCTAGGCAGTCCTTAAGATTGCCCTTCCGCCCAGCCATGACAGCTTCCAATTGATACATTCTCCGCTTAAGTTGGTCAGCATCTCTCTCCATTCTTCCTGTCCATGCGGGGAGACTGAATGCCTCATTCTCTTGCTGTGACTTCAAATCATGTTGTCGACACCGACAAAGTAGTCAATTGTGGCCTCTCATTGAAAGAAGTGCTCCATGGCCCAGATTTGAAGTAGTAGGTTTCAACCCTTGAAGAAATCATATCCCCGGGAGCATGCGGAACAAGCTATGAGAATCTCTGCTAATACTATGGGTACCGAAGTGGCTTGGAGGTTGCCCCAGAATGTTGCCAAAACCACAGGCAATAAATTGATATTGATTTATCCTCTTCTTTGTGGGAAAACCAGCAGTCACAGCAGCGCTAAAGGGAAGGTTATGGGTCGGAGACTTTCCCACGTTACCTGATCACACTAAAATTCTCCCAAATACCATTCATAGCTTTCACGATGTCCGAAATTGTCGAACAATTGGTCTAGGCTTACCAATCCATCTTCAATGTTTCTCAAACCTCGACTGTTTGTCAGACCCAAAACATCAACAAACCTATAGCCAGGTATGATGACCAGTAGTATCGGCCTCCTTCCTATAAATGGCAGTTCTTTGAAACTGGTAACTTCTTCCAATGTTGGCTCCCCGAAAACTTGAAAACTACTTTGGCTGGGTCCCAGAACTCTATCAGCAAATGGGGAAGCACTTTGTCAGCTCGGATGTTTAGCAAGGCAGCCAGTGCTTCTAGGTGTATCTTGATTTTGTCTCTATGCCCTCGATAGATATTCTTCCACCATTGCTTTAGCATGTGTGATGCTCCCATCACCATATTGATCTCGGGGTTTTTTGGTTGATTTCCATTTCTGACGAGGGTAGATAAAAGGGGTTTGATATGTGTTTGCTTCGAATCTTAAGTGTCTCGTCATAATTGGTTCGTCTTTCCACAAAAGTCATGTCGTTGGGTGCATGACCCATTGACATTAGGGTGAATTTCCTAATTGTGTGTTGATGCCAAGGATTGACCCACCTAAGGTTTATGCAATATGACCTATGTTTGCTAGAGTAGAGTATTTCCTAATTTTGAGTTGGACTGAAAACTGCTAGAAGTTATGTCAGTTGACCTGACAAAGCCATTCTCTAAAACTAAAGAATTTTGAAAGATGGTTCGGATGGGTGTAAAAGACAACCCTCGCGTGCCATTGTGTGTAATAGTGTACAGCCAAGACTCAAAAGGAAAGAGTGTGATGACAATATATATAAAGCAGTAACAGATAGTGATGTTAGCAATAACATTTAAAAATAAGTAAATAAGCACATAACGAGCAGGTAAGGTAGGTAAGTATACAATTGCAAATTAAACATAGTTAAAGCAGTATACAAATAATCCTAAATTCCAAGTCTAGTCTAAGTCTGCTAAGGTCAGAACCTAAGTGTGAAATCCTCAGCAGAATTGCCATGTTGTTGCACACTGTTTTGCACGAGTCAAAACAAGATTCAACTAGTGGTTTCCCTATTGATGATAAAAGGGGGTCGCCACCTAATATTTAAAGGTATACTAGGGTACCTATATAATTACTACGATCATTTCTCTATTAGTCTACTAACTGGTGAGATTTTGGGTAAGGGTTCTTGTTCTTCTAAGGGGAAGGGTTTAGGAACCCCTTAAAATCTACCTGAGGTAGCTCCATAGGACTTAGACTAGGTTTAAAGGATTAGTTGTATATACTCTACTTAATTAGCATTAAAAGTATGGAATTTTGTATATTTGGTTTAGAACTAATTGCTTAAAAATGTACATGTGATTTGGAAAAGAAGGAATAGATTCATAAAAGACTTTAGGAAAATGTTTACCTTTACATGATTGAAAGAGTATATCTATGATGTTTGTGTTTGTAAAACCTTGTGACATATGGCTAAGTTATAAAATATTTTGCCTTTAAATTAATATGGCTATTTATATAACTCTAGTAAAGTAAGGGTATTGTAAAGAAGTGGGTCTAAAATGTACCTTGGTTTTCAAATATCATATTTTAGCTTTGAAGAAATCATTAGAAGCCCTTTGGCTGGGCAGCAGCATTTATTTAATTTTGTAGAAAAGCTCGATTTTAGAAGACCAATTTTCAGATTCCGTTTCTGGTTTTTGAAAGAGAAGACTGTCGTCCTTTGCTAAAGATTTCTTGGTTTCAAAAGACTTCGTAAAAAATTATTAGTAAAGATTAAGAGATAAATAGTATAAATAATTAATGAATTAGGATTATCTACTACTAAGTCTAATTCTTCTTTTAATCCTATGTTTTAGGGATTGTCTAGATTGTTAACATAATCAAAGATATAAAGCAAAGCATTCAATCAAATATGGTAAGTATTATATACATGTGGGAAATAATGACGGTAAACTTAAATAAGCAGAGGAGAAGAAGAATGGACTCTGGTTTGGGCCTGAAGGGAAGTAGGCACAACAAGTAGCGAGAACAGATAACAGCAACTTCAGACTCCATTATGCATAGGTACAGAACTTAGGCATGAGTTGTTTGAGAACTCAGCAGGCCCAATTGTAACATATGTTCAAGAAAGAAAAAGAAGGTCATTAGATGTAATGACCCGACTTGTCGTTTTGAGGATTATAGCCTCGTTCCCCTATTTATTATTTATTTTGTGCTCAATTGTTTTTATGTGACTTGCCAGGGTGGTTGGTTTGGTTCCGGTGATGTTTCATGATAAGTTGGGGCACTTAGTCTCAAGGTTGGAAGCCTAAGTTGAAAGAGTTTAACGGATATTGACTTTTGTATAAATGACTCCGTAATGGAGTTTTGATGATTCTGATAGCTCTATATAGTGATTTTGGACTTAGGAGTGTGTCCGGATATTAATTTGCAGGTCCATAGATGATTTTGGCTTGAATTGGCGAAAGTTGGAAAAGTTAAAGTTTGGAGAGTTGAGAAGTTTGACCGAGAGTTGACTTTGTTGTTACCAAGCTCGAATTTTGGTTACGAAAGTTGGAATAGGTCTGTTGTTTCATTTATGACTTTTGCGCAAAACTTGAGGATAATCGAAGTTGGTTTGGTATATTTGGGCATTAGTTTTGGAAGTTAGAAATTCATAAGTTCATTAGGCTTGAATAGTCGAGGCTTGTGATGTGATTTGAAGCCTCGACTAAGTTTGTATGATGTTTTACGATATGTTGGTATGTTTGGATGAGGTCCCGGGGGCATTGGGTGTGATTCAGATCATGTTCGACTCATTTTTGGACTTGTTGGATTGTTGTTATGACTATTGTTGGTTTCCTTATATACGAACGCGAGTGTAAATTTGCGATCGTGAAGGGTTGTTTGGGTGACTGGGAAATTAGTTCTATGCATTCGCGAGAATTGTTCAGCAATCGCAAAGCTTAGAGAGTCAGTGCTACGCGAACGCATGAGAGGTGTTGCGTTCGCGAAGAAGGGAGAGAAGGCCTGGGTGGTCAGCCGCGTTTCTCTATGTGATCGCATGAGTGTGTCCGTGAGCGTGTACCTTTGGGGGAGATAGTCAGCATATTCATGATTGGGGTTATCCATTCGCGAAGGATTATTTTTGCAGCTTGTATTTTTGTGTTTCGTGATCGCGAAGAGGAGCACCTGGGCAGAATATAAGATTTTGAAAATGAGGGTTAGAGTATTATTTCACATTTGGACTTTGGGAGCTCAGATTGAGGCGATTCTTGGAGGGATTTTCAAGGAATTGATTGGGTTTTTGTTTATATACATGAATCTATCATTGCTTTTACCATTTAATTAGTGTTTGGGGTTGGGAAAATTGGGAAAAATTGTAGAAACTTCATAGACTTTAATTTGAGGATTTGAAGGTCGAGTTGAGATCGGAATCGAGTAATTTTGGTATGGTTGGACTCGTTGTTGAATGGGTATTCGGATTTTGTTAATTTTATCGGATTCTAAGACGTGGGCCCAAGGTTGACGTTTTGGGTTGACTTTTGTTAAAGAACCTAGCTTTATCGTATGGAATTAATTCCTATAGCTTGTGTTGATTGTATTAAGTTGTTTGAGGCTAGATTCGAGTCTTTCGGAGGCCGATTCGCGAGGCAAGGGCTTGTTGGAGTAGGAATTTTCTCTGTTTGAGGTAAGTAATACTTCTAAACTTGGTTCTGAGGGTATGAATCCTTGAAATACGTGTTATATGGTTGGTGTTGAGGTAACGGGTGTGTTGGCGTGCACCGTAGTAATTGTGAATCGGTTGATTCCGTGGAACTGTGTAGTTATCAAATCTTGATATTATTCATGTATTCTCCATATGTTAGAGAAATTTAGCCATGATTCATGTTAGAAATCATGCTTAGGCTATATGCTGATATTGTTGGGACCCACATAGGTCGTTCTTTTGCTGTTGAGTTATTTGTTTAAATTGCAGTTATGTACTCATTCGTATTCATCATTTGCATATCATATCTTAGTATCTGTTAACATTTATTGTTACATCATGTATCATTGTTTGGGGCTGATTGGCATGAGTGTTGAGAGTCCAAGAGACTAGAGAGATTGATGATTGAGTGAGGCCGAGGGTCTGAGTGTGAGTGATATTGTTGGGATCAGGCTGCACGCCGCAACGGATTTTATTGATTCATGATGGGATTAGCGCTTGGGCAGGATCTGCCCCTCCGGTGTGTGACATACCAGCAGTGAGCACATGTACCGTACAATGCTGAGTGACTGAGTGTGATGAGTGAGAGTTGAGAGAGTAAAATTGAGTACTCTGAAAGTGGGAGTACATGAGGCCATCATTGTGATGCATTACATGTGACATGCATGCACATTTGACATGTAGATATAAAGATGTAGCATTCCTCATATCAGTCATACTTAGCATATTTTATCTGTGTTTAGCTTAAACTGTTAACTTGAAAGCATGTCTACATTCTTGTATTGTGTACCAACTAATTATGAGTTTTCTCTAAGATATTACTGTCATTTTTCATGTCATATATATACTGTTATAATATGGATTTAGACTATACCTTTCTTATCTTGTCACCGCTTTAGCCCAAGGTTAGTCCTATTATGAGCGGTTGTGAGTTTTCCTAAGGGTTAACAAGTGACATCACAGTTTCTCAATCTTCTTCTTCTCTATTAGTATCAATGATAGGATTAAAGGATAATTTGATTGTTTCTTATATTTTCATGTCTAGCTAAGCTCATTAGCTGAGGTTGTGAATCCGTAGTGGTGTTATGACTATGGGTTATTAATATAGATTCGTCTTTGATTAAATATTGTGTTATCTAATTGCTCCATATTTTATTGTATAATTTGGTGGTTGCAAACACTAGATTAATGCCTATCACACTTAGTTCTAACTTGGAAAAGTGAAACCGAGTTTAGGTATAAAGAAATTAGCAAGGAATTGGGTAGATTAATGAATTAATCGCATCTCAATTAATGGAATCAAACTAGGATTAGGGAGATTCTTACTTGGGCATTAACAATGGTACGCATAGAGCTCTAAATAGTTTGGAAAGTCAATTGTGAATAAAACATCTTAGTGTTGGAAAATACTAAGTTTGTATTATTGATATTGTTATCATAACACATGTTTGATTGATTGTAATCGAATACATCTATACCCATAGTATAGCATATACGAAGGATGAGCAACCCTAGTGCTTTCTCTCATTGATTACTACTCTCTAACTATTTTCGCATTCTAAGTGTTTGATTAAATTTCATAGTCATAATTTAGATGCTCATGTACTCAGTGACACCCAAATTTTGGGGTATTTTGTATTGAGTCACGGTATTTTATTATCAGTTATTTATGAGATTTTCACTATTAACCCTACTTCATTATGTTTTCAATTTAAAGATGCGTGATTATTTATGAATGTCGGCTTGCCTAGTATTGCGATAGGCGACATTACGACATGTGAGATTTTGGTCGTGACAAGTTGGTATCAGAGCCTAGGTTACATAGGTCTCGCGAGTCATGAGCAGGTTTAGTAGAGTCTTGCGGATCGGTATGAAGACTTTGTAATTATGTTCGAGAGGCTATCAAACCCTTAGCATAACTTCACTTTCTTGTATTCTTGCTGTGCGGATTTGTTGATTTTGAAACTAAACATTTGCTATTATATTCTCTCACAAATGGTGAGGACACGTTCTACCTGATTAGGCGGACGACCACCAATACCACTACCTAGGTCCACGAGAGGCCGGGGCCGCGGTAGAGATTAAGGTGCAGCCCGTACTGTGGCTAGAGCAACACCTGTCGGCCCACCAGTTGCTCCAGTTTAGGAGCAGATTCGAGATATGGTTGAGCCGGTGCGACCAGCTCAGGCGCCAGTTGTGCCCGTTGTGATTCCAGGCCTTCAGGAGGCTCTAACCCAGATATTAATAATATGCACTTGCCTTGCTCAGGCGGTTTCAGTTCCGATCGCGCCAGCCACTTCTCAGGCCGCGGGAGGTGCTCAGACTCCTACTATCCGTACTCCAGAGCAGGTGGTGCAGGGACTTCAGACACCGGGGGTACTACCAACCTAACCGGTTGCAGTTGCTCAAGCCCATTTGGGTTCCCCTATGAGTGACAAGGAGCAGAAGAGGCTAAAGAGGTTTGGGAGGCTCAGGCCTCTATCTTTCAGTGGGGCTGAGTCAGAGGATGATCAGGACTTCTTGGATAGGTGCTAGTGGATTCTTCGCACAACGGGTATTCTGGAGACTAGTGGAGTTTCATTTACTACTTTTCAGCTATCGGGGGCGGCCTTCAAATGGTGGGAGGCCTATGAGTTGTGCAGGCCAGTGGGTTATGTACCACTTACGTGGCATGAATTATTTGTTCTCTTCTTGGAGAAGTTTGTTCCATAGACCCGTAGGGAGGAGTTGCGTAGGCAGTTTGAGCAGCTACGCTGGGAGGGTATGTCCATGACCCAGTATGAGATGAGATTTATAGAGTTGGCTCGTCACGTGATCTGGTTGGTTCCCACAGGTAGGGAGTGGATTAGGAGATTCACTGATAGCCTCAACTATGGACTGCATTTTATCATGACTTGGGAGATTGCTGGAGTTGCTAGGTTCGACGAGTTGGTTCATATTGCTCGACGGCTAGAGGAGGTCCGTGGTCAGGAGTGTGAGGAGAGGAGGCCAAGAGGCCTCGTGGTTCGGTTGGTTTTAGAAAAGTTTCTTCCGGAGGGCAGACCCACCACAACAAGGGTCGTCCTTATAGGCCCGCTCAGATGGCTCGTCTGGTCATTCAAAACATCATTAGTCCATTAATCACGTCCACTGGGGCATAGCTCTATTAAATAATTGCAGGACATGAAGTTGGGTGAGAATTAAGAGATTGAAAATCATCAAATACCTGAAAGAAAACCATCAAATTCAGGCCAAAACTGAAAAAGGAAGCTAAAGAAACAAAAGTCCATCCTACGTGGGCTATGAAAGTCACCCACGTAGGTCACCCATGCAGTTGGAGAACTAGGAGGCTGAGAGTTCATGTTCTGGAAGCGGTCACGCATCCTGCATGGGCCACACATCTTGGCTACCACTGAGAGCTGAAGAAATAGAGTATTGGGCCATATATCCTGCGTGGGTCACGCAAGACCCGAAGCGGTCACGCATCCTGTAAGCTTTTTAGAAGAGTATAAACAGTACTTTTAGGTCTTTTTTGACAACTTTTGATAGAGAGGAATATTGTACGAGCGGCTGTGAGTTTTCCTAAGGGTTAACAAGTAATATCAAGGTTTCTCAATCTTCTTCTTCTCTATTAGTATCAATGACAAGATTAATGGATTATTTGATTGTTTCTTCTATTGTCATATCTATCTAAACTCATCAGTTAGGGTTGTGAATCCATAGTGGTGTTATGACTATGCATTATTAATATAGATTCGTCTTTGATTAAATATTGTGTTATCTAATTGCTCCATATTTTATTGTATAATTTGGTGGTTGCAAACACTAGATTAATGCCTATCACACTTAGTTCTAACTTGGAAAAGTGAAACCGAGTTTAGGTATAAAGAAATTAGCAAGGAATTGGGTAGATTAATGAATTAATCGCATCTCAATTAATGGAATCAAACTAGGATTAGGGGGATTCTTACTTGGGCATTAACAATGGTATGCATTGAGCTCTAAATAGCTTGGAAAGTCAATTGTGAGTAAAACATCTTGGTGTTGGAAAATACTAAGTTTGTATTATTGATATTGTTGTCATAACACATGTTTGATTGATTGGAATCGAATACATCTATACCCATAATATAGCATACACGAAGGATGAGCAACCCTAGTGCTTCCTCTTATTGATTACTACTCTCTAACTATTTTCGCATTCTAAGTGTTTGATTAAATTTCATAGTCATAATTTAGATGCTCATGTACTCAGTGACACCCGAATTTTGGGGTATTTTGTATTGAGTCACGGTATTTTCTTATCAGTTATTTATGAGATTTTCACTATTAACCCTACTTCATTATGTTTTCAATTTAAAGATGCGTGATTATTTGTAAATGTCGGCTTGCCTAGTATTGCGATAGGTGACATTACGACATGTGAGATTTCGGGTCGTGACATTAGATATGATACTCAATGTACATAATTACACATGAAATAAACTAGTATGGGCCTAAGACAAATTATAATAATCAATTGCAATCCAGAATATGAAAACTAGTGTGGAGTACCGGATGGTAAAGTGATTCACAAAGAAAGCCTTTGTTTTCATTAAACACTAAACCTAAAGGGATTCATAAATATCAATGGATTAGTGACTAAGGGTAGGATACCATTCATGGCCAAGGTACTCTATGGATCCATGGCACTTCAAAGTTCCCAAGGGTCTTGAGGCCCAGGCAGTGCTTGTGTCAAGGAGAGTAGCTCAACCAAGAACTTAGCCCTACTCCCAAATACCCCTAAATACTCACACTTAGTCTTCCTTACAGGTTTAGGTGCTAATGATGTACTCAATGTAGATCCCCATACCACAAGAATGTATACATTTCTCACAACAGTTATACAGGATATCATCAGTATTGCAAGACAACCAATCACATTGTTGTAACTACAATCCAAAACATAAGTATATGATTCACTGTGAATATTGTAACGTGTTAGGCATGCTCAAAAAGAAATAGCTTCAAGAACACACAAGGAAAAGAGCACTGGCATATTACTTTAGAAACCCAAACACCTGGACCATATGTCATTAGAGTAGAGGAGGTACATAGTTCAAACTCATAACAGTCCCGGTTCATAACTACATCCTCTTAATAGACCTCAATTAGATTACTCAAGGATTTCTTATAACTAAGTCTTAACTTCTAGCATACATACAGGTTAACAACTTCATTTTCTTTTAAAGAGTATTAACAGAGATACAGGTTAACAACTTCAATTAAAACTTCTAAAGAGTATTAACATAGATACAGGTTAACAACCTCAATTGAAACTTTCTAAAGCGTATTAGTATAGATACAGGTTAACAGTCTTATTTCATTCTAAAGAAAATGACATGATTACTTCTTTCTAAAAAGAGCTCTCAGCTTCATACGAATCTCATTACAGAATAAAGCATAATACTATTCTCAAACAGGACAGAAGATTCACCTTAGGTTCACAAGCTAAGCCTAGTTCATTTATGTGAGCTTAGTGGAGTTTTTCAGGATAATATAGACATGTACATGATTATGAAAGACAAGCATAGGTATTGAAGAACAAGATGAGTGCAGGGTATCCAATAGAACACCCACGAGGGACATTTAGCAGGGGTCATATCACTACAAATATGAATAGAGTGTTATCATCGTGGAATCCGGCTAATAGAGTCACTATATGAGTTTCAAAAAAGGGGCAGGGGTATCATTACATTAAGGATCTGTTATGCAAATCAAGTGTGCGATTTCAAATATAGTGAAACCTAATTTCAGTACTTTAGCACAACAAATGAAATATCAGAAAAATATTTCATAACAAAACCTCATAGCTTCAGTTAAGTATATGGCAATTACACACAAAGGTGATAGAAGAATCCAATTAGATTAGGACATGTTTATGCGGTGTGATCAAACAATAATGAGTTCAATCAGATGATCAATGACCTTCTAAAAATTAACAGAATCACAGAGGCATGTCAGAAAGGAGAGATTGGTTCAAATGTCATGAACCGGTGTTCCCAAACTAAGGTGATAGTCTTATCTTCACTACGAAACAAGTTCATATTAACTTAATTCTAGTTTATTAGGTGAATCACTACAAAATAAAAATAATACCCAAGGCAGGTTAGTATAGCAGTCATGGTGGTTCTAATAGAACATTAGGGTGATCTAAAGCTAGCTATTAGAATTGTTTGAGAGTTTTTTAGTTATTTTCAAAGCTTAACAATAGATATGAGTTATCAGATGTTCCTTAGGATCAATACACAGCTCTAATTTCAACAACTTAAGGAAACTCATGATTCAAGAATCCATTTATCAGCCATATGTCATTAACAAACAAAACAATCAGCCATACATTATCAATAACATCATTCAGTAAAAGATAACATAACAAATCATGCTTAGAAATTCAAACAAATAAAATAAGAGTAGGGTTGAGGTTTTATTGACCTTTTTTAGGGAAACAAACCAAACAAAAGACTTACTTTAGCCGTTTGGAAGTCCAAGACTCAGACCCCAATCAGTGAGTAACTCAAAACCAGAAAAGAGAGGAAGCAAAAATTGAGTGAGAACTTAGCCTCAATTAAAAAGATTCTAAACACCACTGTATTATTTATTAATTCTTTCAAATTGTTAGGTGTTGTTAGGTGAGAGCCATTAAGGCTCGTATTTATAGTGACTCAAAGCCTAGGGTTCCGGCATATTCAAATTGGTGAGTGTAAAGTGATAAAAGATTTGATGATGCGAGCAAATCAATTGAAAATCAAAGGAACAAAGGTGAAAATATAGATGGATTTGACCTGAGTGATGGGAGGTTGGCTGTTGAAGATAAAGACCCATCAGGCCAACTCTATAACCCAAAGGTCACTACGTTTGATCTCTAGGTAATCAGTTCTCATGATGAAACCGATGCTAAGATCCATGCATGCCCCCATTTGAGAGGTCATAGAGAGAATCAGACGAGTTCAAGTTTCACACTTTGGTTTGTGATTTCATAATTGGGGCTTTTGAAATTCCATCAGTGAAATGGAAAGAAAACAACATGCTTCATATTTCAGGGACAAAATGAGTGATTCTATAAGATTGATTTGAAAGAACAAGGAAGAGATCGGGTCAGTGATGTTTTGAGCTTAAGGTTTCAAATTAGGGTGTTTCAAATCTAGTGATTGAAAAAGGAAAATAACAGCGTGATTCACGGATAGGGAGGCAGAAGAGATGATTTACAGTGAAATATTATGACCTTGCACAAATTTGTACAGGTCTGGTGATTGATGTGCTTAGGCGGATGAGAGAGGAGAGAACAAAAGTTGAAAGAGGGGTGACAGGGTCAAGAGAGAAATGATTCTAGGGTAAGGGGTTTAGGTAGTCGTCTTTAGGGATAAGGTTAAGGGGAAAGATATGGGTCGTTGATCTTTCGACGGTATTGATAATTCTGGATTTAATGTTTTAATGAGTAATTTTGGTGGCCGTTGGATCACAAGAATCTAACGGTTATAATTGATAGAAAACAGAGACAAAATCGTAGGCCATTGATCTAAGGAATGGACGGTCTAGACCAATTGTGCTTCTTTTGTGTGTCGGAGACGGGTGACATGGCTTGATCTTATTGGCCAATAAGAGGTGACGGGGATTGCCAAGATGGAGAGAAGGGAATTAGACCTGGGTCAGATTTGTCTTTGGGCTTGGTAATTTGGGCCAAAATTAATTTAAATGGTAGCCATTTTGTGTTTCGTTAAGAGATTGCAATTGTGACCTTTTAGCCTTTTAAACCTTTTGAAATTAATTTAAATAAACTTAATTATTTTCAATAAAATGTAGTAAAAATTATAATTATCAAATATACTACTAATTATTGTAATTAATTATTTGTAAAATACCTTATCTTCTAAATTATGACACTGATTTCAAATTATTAACAAAAATGATAATCTAATTAACTAGAAATTAAGAAATAATTTATTAAATTAATCATAAAGCCTATGTGACATATGTAAAAGTTATTTTAATAATCTTAAAATAGTAAGTATTATATATTTTGTAATTATAATACTAAATTATTAATTTCAAAACTACTAATACTTAATTAATTTTGTAAAATAGCTATTATTGATTGAAACTATTTTCAAAACATTCATTGCAAATTATTAAGTATAAATAAATAAATTTTAAAAGGGAGGATCAAAATTGGCCGTCAACAACAAGTACATGAGCGACTAGAATACTATAAATATAGTCTGAAACAATGTACAATTGTTCGAAACAAGGTAAACAGTAAGCTAAATAAGGGGACTGAGGACGCCGTGCAGCTCTTACCTCAAGTCTCCAGAACAGATATGATCTGAGTAAGCCTATGTTAGACATCGCTGGGGCTAACACCAGAATCTGCACAAGAAGTTCAGAAGTGTAGTATGAGTGCAACCGACCCAATGTGCTCCGTAAGTGTCGAGCCTAACCTTGACGAGGTAGTGACGAGGCTAAGGCAAGACGCCTACAATAAACATGTACATTATATATATACATAAAATAATAACAAATAAAGAGTCAAATGATACAACGGAGTAAGGGCAGGTATAGGGGACAATAGAGTAAAACAGAGGAACCATGAAATTAACCTCTTCCCAACACGGGCGACAAAACTACCAAGTCATAATCCACATCAGTAAATATCAAGTAAAACTATGAAATCAATAAACTCGCATGGCATCACCCTTCGTGTTTTTACTCTCATCCTCACCAAATCATAATATATGCAAGTGCACGGCATCACCCTTCATGCTTTTACTCTCATCCTCATGTGATCATAATATAAATGCATATGTACGGCATCACCCTTCGTGCTTTTACCTCACATTCGCTCAATCAACGATAATAATATGCAAATATTGCATGGCAACACCTTTCGTTCTTTTCACTCTTCCTCACTAAGCAACAACAACAACCCATGTATTTGAACAATGCGGGAAGCAATCTGAACCTCAACAATGGTGCTAGAATAAGCAAACTCAACTTTCGGTATCACAACAATTTTAACATAAGCAATAAACACAAACGCGAACAATTAATGAATAAACAATCTAACTAAGGCATGGAAGGCATAGTGAATGAAACAACATGGTACAAATAAGACATATTACAATCGTATGCTTTAACCCATAACGGCGTATATATACTTTTCACCTTGCATATATGTCGTCCCCACACATAGTTCACGTAGCAAGTAGATCAAATAGGTCCTAATTCTCTCTAGTCAAAGTTAACCACGACACTTACCTCTTTCGGCAACCAAATCAATAATCAACCACGGGTTTTCCTTTAGAATAAGAATCCAAACCAATCAAATCTAGCCAAATATAGTTCAAACAATTCAAAATTATCTTTAAAAACTACCCACGAGTGAAAAAGATTCAATCTTTAACTAAATTTGAAAAGTCAACAAAAGTCAACCCCGGGCTCGCTCGGTCAAAATCTGATATTCGGATGAAATTCCGATTACTCATTCACCCTTGAGCCCGATTATGTGATTTGTTTCAAAATCCAAACTCAATTCGAAGTCTACATCTCATCTTTACCCAATTCCTTAATTCTACCCAAAACCCCCAATTTTTACATTTAAACTGCTAAATTTAAGGATAAAAATCAATGGATGATTATGGAAATATATCAAAACTAGTTGAAAAGCACTAACTATTGAAGTTGGGATGAAAATATCTTCACAAATATCTCTAATCCGAGCTCTAGGTTTAAAAAATGACGAGGAACCATGAAATCCCGACTTACAGCTTTTATTTAACTAGGAGTCAGGTGCTCTTCGCGTTCGCATAGCACCTGTCATGCTCCTGAAGCCCACAGGACAATTGGCCTTCGCGGTCGAGAATTCCTTATCGCATTCGCGAAGGCATTTCTCCAACCAAGGCTCCGCGTTCGCGTCCCAGGAGTCACGTTCGTGATGAAGAACTATCTGCCTTCCCCCGACATTTCCCAAGTTTACGCGTTCGCATGGGGCCTAACGCGTTCGTGAAGGTCAGTCCCCCAAAGCCATTGCATTCGCATAGTGTATCCATACCTATCCCCAAATTTCCCCTTCTGGATTGCGGTAATGGCTCTGCGATCATGAAGCACTCATGCACCAACAGAAAAACCAACAACTCAACAAGGCCAAAAATGATCCGGAATTAATCCGAAGCGCACCCGAGCCCCCGGGCTCTAACTCGAACATGCACACAAGTGTAATAACATCATACAAACTCACTCACTACCTCAAATCATCAAAATAACATCAAAAATCACTAATCGATCATCAAAACTTAAGATTTTTCAAAGTTTAAACTCATTTTTTCTAACTTTCCACATAACGCGTCAAAACGTCCGCGGGTCTCCTAGGACTCCAACCAAATATGCGTACAAGTCCAAAAATATCATATGAACGTACCAGAATAGTCAAAACACTTATCGAGATCGTTTACCAAGAACATTGACAGTGATCAACTCTAGTTATTTTTAAAGCCAAAAATCACTTTTTCCCTAAAATTCCACGTAAAAACTTTTTGAAAAATTACACGGACTACGCACGCATATCATATAACATCAAATGAAGCCATGAGACGTCTCAGAATACAGAAATAATGGCTAGTACTAAAAATTACCTATCGATGTTACACATACGTGCATAGCTCCCATAGCACGTAGCCCGTAACAAATATTGTACATACGGGGTAAATTCCCTCTTACAAGGTTAGACATGAGACGTACCTCACTCTGAAATCCGATGATCGTCTCTAACGCCTCTCTAACACCGCAAATCAATGCCAAACGATCTAAAACTAGTCAGAAAATGTGCAAACCAATCAAAATATATTCAAAGACTTGTAATTTAATCAATTAGAAACAATTTCCGAAATCCACATGAAAAGTCAACAAAGTCAACCCCTAAGCCCACGCGCCCGGATTTCGAAACTTTCAAAACTAAATATTACCCATAGCACCACGAACTCAAATATATAATTTATTCCCAATTACATGGTCAAAACTCAAAAATACCATTTCTAAATTCTCTTCTAAAATCCCCATAATTTCCACTAATTTTTACGTTTAAATCCATATGTAGCCCATGTATTTAGCTCACAATGAGTAGAGATCACGTACATTGTGATAGAGGATGAAAATGCCCTTTGAAAATCTCCCGAAATTGCGTTCGCGGTGAAAACTCCCCCAGCCATGAACCCCTCCTTCGCGTTCGCGGTCGCCTTGCATCATTGGCGAAGGGCAGTCTGCCCAGCTCCTATTCCCCGCGTTCGTGTCTTCCATGCTGCGTTCACCTAGGGAAAAAATACCATAGCCCTAGTTCCTTCTCTCCGTTAGTGAATCCTTTGCCACGTTCACGTAGAACAAAAGTCCAATAGCCAAATCCTTCATTGTGAACGCGTGCTACCCACCGCGTTAGCAAAGAACAACACCAGCACCAGCAAAATGCACCAACATGGTCTGAAACCACCCCGAAATAGACCTGAGTCCCCCGGGACCCTGTCCAATCATACCAACAAGTTCCCATATCTTATCAAACTTATCCAAGGGCTCAAAATGCCACAAATGACATCAAAACAATGAATCGACGGTCAAAATCGTTCTTTTAACTTTCAAACTTCACCGAACGCGTCCGAATCACACTTAGACATTTCAGATCATGACCAAACTTCACACATAAGTTCAATAAACTAACTGTACATGTAAGTCATACTACATATAGTGAAGCTACTCAAGGTGTCAGACCACCGGACGATATGCTAGAGCTCAAAATGACCGATCGGGTCATTACAATGGGTTATATCATCTTTGATTCGTTTAACCTCCACCCCTCACGATACTTCCTTAACAATTGTTTTAACCCATCATTATCTTTGTAAAATTCCTTAAACTCTTCAACTCATATTGATTCACATAGGATGCATTCTATCATGAAAGTATGAGGTGTAACATCCTTCCCCCCTTAGGAACATTTGTCCTCGAATGTAAAGGCATCTTAGAGGAGAAACTATCTCTTATCGATTTTACAAAAAATTTGATAGAGTCTCCACTGTAATACTGGCTATCCCAAACCTGCACACAGCCCCAAAAAATACCAATTTCCACACAGGTCTATACCACAAGATATAACACAACACAAATCAATTTCCATAACAACAAGTGCACAAATGTCACTAGCGAAACTCCTATTTAACATACAAGTGGCAAGCTCGGATTGAAACCAAACCCCAACTCTTTTCCAATCTCCCCCATACTTAAAATACCATCAACATGTCCAACATATAAACGTGTGTATATATATATATATATATATATATATATGTGTGTGTGTGTGTGTGTGTGTGTGTGTGCATAACATTCCAGCCTTATATCTATCTTAAAAGTAACATCAAAATAGCCCAACAAAAGATAACAACAACATGAACAACTTCTAGGTATTATGTGGCCACTCTTTCTCCTAATTACAACATCATCAACGTACTCAACATATTGACAAGCACAACAACAATAACTACAATATAACCAAGTTATTTCCCATAATTTACAGCCACAAAAAGCCATATATACCACTCCAAAACAGTCCAGCATGAGACAATAACACTTTGCACCAACGGACTGATCTCCACCTCTAGTTGTCTGACCCCTGCCCTAGCTGGCTGGGCGGGTGGCGGAATAGCTGTTGCTGGAATCATAGCACGAGAACCATACTGTTGTGAATTGCCCGATGCTTGAGGGCAAAATCTAGCAATGTGTCTCGGATCACCACAAGTATAACAGGTCCTCAGTGGTTGTGACTGCTGACCCTGGAACTGGCTATGTCGATATGGATAACCAATCTGATGACTCTGGATCAGAGGTGCATTAATAAGAGCTGGTGGTGCACTGTAAGCTAGCTGGTCGAAATGAGACACATGAGGGTCGTGACCACCTGAAGCACTGTGGGATGCCTGGAGCGCTGAATGAAATGGCATGGGAGGATGGCCTCTACCAAAATTACCCTGCCTCCAGACGAGGCACCACTGAACCTACCGAACTGACGAGGCCTCTTATCAGACCCCTTCCCTCTCTCCTGTGCAAGAACCATCTCGATCCTCCTCGCAACATTAGCAGCTGCCTGAAAGGAAATATCAATCCCGGTCTCCTTGGCCATCTGAAGCCTGATAGGGTGAGTGAGTCCTTCAATAAACCTGCTCACTCTCTCTCCCTCAGTAGGAAGTAAAAGGAGAGCCTGACAGGCTAGATCCACAAAACGGGTCTCGTACTGAGTAACAATCATATTGCCCTGCTGGAGACGCTTAAATTGCCTGCGGTAATCGTCTCTCAATGTGATAGGGAGGAACTTCTCTAGAAATAGCCGTGAAAACTGCTCCCAGGTCAATGCAGACGACCCTACTGGTCAGGTCAACACTTAATGTCTTCACCACCTCTTGGCAGAACCCGTCATCTGAAATACAACAAAATCGCCCCCATTGATTTCAACTATACCTATGTTCCGTAATACCTCATTGCAGCGGTCAAGATAATCTTGTGGTTCCTCAGAAGGTGTACGACTGAAGTGAACTGGAAAGAACTTAGTAAACTTGTCCAATCTCAATAAAGCCTCAGAAGACATGGTGGGCCTATCACCAGCCTGCCCCGCAACAACTGGCCGAATTACCCCAACTGGAGGGATTGCTGGAGCCTGATTCTGGGGAGCCATCTGCTCTGGAGTGGGAGTATGCGCTCCTTCCCCAACCTGTGAGACGGCTGGTGCCACTGGAAATATAACATTCTGGGCCACGCCCTCCATAAGACTCACCAAACTAACTAAAGTGTCCTGAAGTACTGGAGTAGCTATGAATCCTTCCAGAACCTGAACTGGTCCAGCCGGTACAGTCTGAACTGGAACCTCCTCTTGAAGATCCACCTGAGGTTCTACAATAGGTGTTGCTGCTCGAGCTCTAGACTGAGATCTACCTCTGCCTCTTCCTCTAGCGCGACCTCGGGGATTGATAGCCTTAGTATCAAGTTTAGAAGTATTACTTACCTCAAATCGCGCAAATCCCTACTCCAACAAGCCCTTGCCTCGCGAATCGGCCTCTGAACGACTCGAATCTAGCCACAAATACCTTAATACAATCTATACAAGCTATAGGAATCAATTCCATTTGATAAACCTAGGTTCTTGAACAAAAGTCAAAAAGTAAACCCAAAAAATCAACTTCTAGCCCACGTCTCGGAATCCAAAATAATTTTCAAAATTCGAACACCCATTTAATAACGAGTCCAACCATACCAAAATCGTCCAATTCCGACTACAAATCGCCTTTTAAATCTCCAAAATTCGGTCTATGAAGTTTCACAATTTATTGCCAACTCCCACCTTAAAAACACATAATCTAGGTGTAGAAATGAGTGGGTATTCAATATTAATGAATAAAAATGATCAAGATTTGCTTACCTCTTCAATCTAGGTGTAAACCTCTTCAAACATCGCCTAATTCCACACCCAAAATATTCGCACCTACGAGACCGCTTCTGCGGTCCGCGCTTCGCTCCTGCGCATCCGCGCCTGTGGATTAAAATCCGTTTCTGCGAGTCCAGCTCCATCTATCAAAATGCGCATCTGCGGAGACTCATTGCATATGCGAGCTCGTAGATGCAAAAAACTCCTCGCACCTGCGACCACTGCCCAACACCCACATGACTGCTCCTATGACCCCATGATCGCTCCTGCGGTCACGCACCTGCGACCAAATCTTCGCAGGTGCGATTGCACTAGACCTGAAACTCCTTAGTATTTTCCTCAAGTCCAAACTTTAATACGATTAAATTTGAATCACACCTGAGGCCCTCGAGACCCATCCAAACATACCAACAAGTCCTAAAATACGATACGAACTTAGTCGAAGCCTCAAATCACATCAAACAATATCAAAAACACGAATAGCACCCGAATTTAAGCCGAATGAAACTAATGGATTTCCAACTTATACTATCGATGTCGAAACCTATCAAACCAACTCCGATTGACCTCAATTGTTGCGCATAAGTCATAAATGACACAACAGACCTAATCAAACTTCCGGAACTAAAATCCATGTCTGGTAACGACAAAGTCAATTCTCGGTCAAACTTCTCAACTCTCCAAACTTCAACTTTTCCATCTTTCGCCAATTCAAGCAAATATCACCTACGAACCTCCAAATCAATATACGAACACACTCCTAAGTCCAAAATCACCTTACGAAACTATCGGAACCATCAAAATCCATTACTGAGCCATTTACACATAAGTAAACATCCGGTCAACTCTTTCAACTTACGCTTCCAACCTTGGGACTAAGTATCCCAATTTATTCCAAAACATCCCCGGAACCAAACCAACCACCTCGGCAAGTTATATAATAACAAACGAACATAGAATAAGCAATAAATGAGAGAACGGGACTATAATACTCAAAACAACCGGCCGGGTCGTTACATGTTAGGTTTTTCGTAGAAGCGAGAAAGCCTTGCACCTGTGATGCCGCATAAGCAGAACTTGGTACGCAGGTGCGAGTGGTAGGGAATTAAGTGATTTTCTGCATAAGCGACACCGCAGAAGTGGCTACTGGTTTGTAGATATGAAAACGCCTAGGCATGTTCCATATTTTTCGAGGGTTTGTTCATTTATTCACATTTTGAATTGGGGAGCTCGATTTTAGATAATTTTGGAGAGGATTTTGACCACATGGATTGGGGTAAGTACTTTTGACTCGGTGATTGATTATATTTTATGACTCCATCTTCAATTTTGGCATTTTATTGATAATTTCAAATGAGAAATTGGGGGTTTTTGCCTTAACTTTCCTAAATTGAATATTTGAGAAATTAGTATGGTTTGACTCATCTTTGAATGAGTTGTCAGAATTTATGAGTTTGGTTGGGTTCTGAGGTGCGAGTCCGGGTTTGACTATTTTGTTGACTTTGAGTAAATGAGTAAAGATTCGACCTTAATCATTTGGGTTTGTTTCTTTTGGCATTATTTGTTGTATTTGAATTGCTTTTGGCTAGTTTCGATTCGTTCGGAGATCGATTCGTGCGGGATGAAATTTTTAGGTATTGTTTGGCTTGCTCGGTATTGAATTTGGCTCGTTCAGTTAAGTAACATTTTTTAACTTGAAATTGAGGGTAATTATCCCTGGGAACCATGTTATTTGTGATGTGTTGGGGTAACACACATGCTAGATGATGGGCTTGTAGGCGTGCACTGGAGTAATCATCATCCGGGTTGACTTTTGTGTTGTATTGCTATCATGTCTTGTTTTATTTGTATTTTTCCTAATTGTTAAGTTAATTGAGCTATGATTCATGTTACAAAGCATATTTAGGCTATGTGGTTATTTGGTTAAGACATGATGAGGCTATTTCTGTTATTTTGGATTATCTGATTTAATTGTAATTATACACGCAATCGTGATTATTCATTTGCATATCATATCTCAGTCTCTATTCATCATTCATTGTTACATCGAATGTTATGATTGTTTCCCATACGTTGTGCTTTTGGGCTGAGCGATATGAGATTGTGAGCCCTTGAGACATGAGAGGTTGATGACTGAGGTGGGCCTTAGAGCCGTGTTGAGTGTGTTATTGTGGATCGGGCTGCACGCCGTAGCAGACAGAATGGGCTTATTATTATGTGGATCTGTCCAATAAGGTCATATTAGCTTTATTATTATTATTATTATTATTATTATTATTATTATTATTATTATTATTATTATTATTATTATTATTATTATTTATTATTATTATTATTATTATTGGTATGTGGATCGGGTTGCACGCCGCAACAGGCTCAATGGGCTTAATATTATGTGGATCGGGTTACACATAGCACCAGGCCTTATTAGCATTTTTTTAGCAATTGGGCAGGATCTGCCCCTTCGGAGTCTGACCTACCAGCAGTAAGCGCATGCACAATGATATACATACACGTGCTTTAGTGAGGGGCAATGATGCCAGGCACTCGTACAGTGCTGAGTGGTTGTGTGCGTGTGATGAAGTGGGCAATTGAGACAGACAACTTGAGTATGTTGAGAGTGAGAGTACCTGAGGGTATCACCGTGAAATCATTCATTTGACATGTATACTTGGCATGTAGGCATAGAGATGTACTTTCCTCATGCTAGATGATAATGTAACATTTATGATTTGACATGTATATTTGACATGTAGGCATAGAGATGTATATTCCTCATGCTAGGCGGTATATGATAATTGATGACTTTACATGTATATTGACATGTAGGCATAGAGATTTACTTTCCTCACGCTAATTGATAAACATAAATTCACAAGCTTGGAGGTACGTTGATGATAAACTCTCTTCCTCACACTTGTTTTAACCCATCATTATCTTTGTAAAGGTCCTTAAACTCTCAGGATCATATTGATTCACTTAAGACACATTCTAACATGAAAGTACAGGGTGTAACCCATCATGAAAGGGGCAGGATCTGCCCCTTCGGAGTCTGACCTACCAGCAGTAAGCGCATGCACAATGATATACATACACGTGCTTTGGTGAGGGGCAATGATGCCAGGCACTCGTACAGTACTGAGTGGTTGTGTGCGTGTGATGAAGTGGGCAATTGAGACAGACAACTTGAGTATGTTGAGAGTGAGAGTACCTGGGGGTATCACCGTGAAATCATTCATTTGACATGTATACTTGGCATGTAGGCATAGAGATGTACTTTCCTCATGCTAGATGATAATGTAACATTTATGATTTGACATGTATATTTGACATGTAGGCATATAGATGTATATTCCTCATGCTAGGCGGTATATGATAATTGATGACTTTACATGTATATTGACATGTAGGCATAGAGATTTACTTTCCTCACGCTAATTGATAAACATAAATTCACAAGCTTGGAGGTACGTTGATGATAAACTCTCTTCCTCACACTTGTTTTAACCCATCATTATCTTTGTAAAGGTCCTTAAACTCTCAGGATCATATTGATTCACTTAAGACACATTCTAACATGAAAGTACAGGGTGTAATATTCTTCCCCTTTAGGAACATTCATCCTCAAATGTAAAGACGTCTTAAAGGAGAAACTAGCCCTTATCGATTTTACGGAAATTTCGACAAAGTATCCTCTCTAATATTGGCTAGAAACAATAGAGGAAAGTAATAAAATCTAGAAACAATAGAGGAAAGTAATAAAATTGCAGATTTAACAAGTTCCTTTTCTCCTTTTGTCATGACTTCCGATAGGTATTCAGACACTGTATATTATTATTTACGCACATTTTCATACTACCCTCTTTTATTCCTTCACTCTTTGGGACGACGTGATGTCGGCGTCAGATGCATATGTAATACATCCGTTGTTTAAATTTCGATGACACACTTTTCTTATTATTTCGTTTCAAAAGGAATGACACATTTCTACAATTAGAAATAATTCAACGTTAAACTCTTCATTTTACCTATTTTATCCTTAATGGGAAGCTTTTATAACCACACAAATGTCATGAGCCCACAAAACTTTTACCCCTTAAGCTTTTAAGACCATAAGTTTTAAAAGTCTATTTTTCTTCTTAAACTCCGTGACGAGTCAAACTATCTTATCTAAATTGAAGATATTATCACATACTTAATGTTCAAATTCTGTATATACTTGTATTTTACTTGAAAATAAGATAAGTGCTTTATGTATTTAAGATAATCTTTCCAAACCTTATTTATTAAAGTTTTGAACTCCTTTTCTTTATTCAAGATTTGCGCTTGTATCTTCATCTTTTCTCCCTAACCTTTTCTTTCATTTATTTTATTTCTTGGTTTTTAGCTTTTTTGTTTTTTGGTGTAGATTGATGGACATTTGGTATAAGAAAATCATAGATATTTGATCAAATTTGCGTTGAAATATAATTCGTTGCAAAAGAGGTATGTATGTGTGCGTATAAATTATTATTATTTTTCTATCTAGAGGTTTTTATTTCTAGATTAAAGGAAAACATTTGACAATGAAAATTTGAGAAGTGGCTACTTCTATTTCATTTATCGTATATTTTATGTCATCTTTACATATTCTGAAATAACATAGAGCACCAAATATATGATGATTTATAAATTTATGTGAAGATGGTATTTGAATGTATAGGAGTTACATGAAAACATTATCATAATTGTACGATTAATGCACATAAGACTAATTTGAGTTTTCTTGGCGATTCATATTTTAATACACAGCGCACTAATGGAACTTATCTTTTGGGACATTATTTTGCTCAACATTATTCTTTGTAGAAATAATGAAGTGTTATTGTCCTATTAGTGATTCTGATGCTTTAGAAAACATCTTTGAATCTGGAACATTAGTCAATAGCTAATGTGATTCTTGAAGGAATGATATTGAATTTTATTTGATTCTATTTTTGTGTTGTAGGCACTTATAAATTCATGTCTTATTGACAAAAACTTTTCAATAAATCACATATAATATGTTAAATGCACGTACACAGAGCGAATAGAAACTACATAAATAGATGCCAAGAGTTCGGGTCATAACAGATTAATCAAAACGTCAAAGTTGAATATACAACGTAAAACATCGTCTAAAAAGGAAGTATTAGTTGAGCTTTGATAATATCACATGATTGTACCTAGTAGCATCAAAATCAATCTTATTCATCGTACCAACATAACTAAATATAGTTGTTAAATATTGTTACAAAATGATATCTATTATTTTTGTGTTCAAATTTCATATTACACGTCACATACTTGTTTTAATATTACTTACATCGTTTTATACTCATTGATATGGGTTACACGCGCAACGCATGTATCGAGAAACTAGTATAATATAAATTAGTGAAGAACAAGAATACAACAATTCATTTATATGCTATATCGCATATATTAACCTATATATAAATATAGAGAAAAAAAACCTAAACTAGGGAACCAACATTCTTAGCATAGAGAATTTAATCGTAAGGTAGTGAAAAACAAGGAAAAATGTGAATTTAACGTAAGGTAGTGAAAAAACAAGGAAGAATACAGTAATTCATATATCTGCTACTGCATGCATTCACCAAACTAAACACTCGCAGGGTTTTGTATTGTGTATTCAGGGGTTGTTGTTTCTACTGTTGAAGAAGACTTCTAAAGGTGTCGAGTGTCTCGATTAACAGCATTAATATTGGAGTCCGTGGAAGCTAGTTTTTGAGAGAGCTTCTCGCTGAGATCATCAACCTCACTGTGCAGCATTTTGATATAATTACAGGTCTCTTCCAATGTCTTCGAGGGTGATACCTATATATCCAAGATCAATGAAAAGAGCGAGAAGACCTCAGACACTTCGTAGTAAAGTGATCTAAGGCATAACATTTGCTGAAAATAAAGTTTGCAGAATGTTTACGTAGGAAAACTGAAAAGCTACTACTAGTATAATTTGTGCTGAAAATCAAGTTATAATAGCTTGTCCATTCAAGTAGAAAAGCAATGACGATAATAATAGTTGCATTCCCTATGCCATTTTTGTCCTTAAAGAGTTGGGCGTTCGACTAAAAAATATATATATTTAATCATTGTTGTCTTATATTATAGTATTTTAATCGTCTTTTGAGTATTAATTATATTATTTTGTGCTTAATATTATATTTTAATTGTGTAAAAAAAGTGGCGTGAAGACGAAAAGATTTGGAACAAATTGATAAAACTCGAAAGAAAAAAAAACAATTAAATAGGAAAAGACAAAGGGGATACCTTTGGTGTTTGTCCCCCAAGTTCAAGACAAAAAAAGAAGAAGTAAAAATACAATTTAAATCAAATAGTTAAAGAAGGCCAAAATCGTTACTATTTTTTGCTCCGGGGCAGCGCAGGCGTTGGTTTGGAGGCCGGGGTTTTTCTATTTCGTCCGGAACAATATTATTTCGGGCATACACGGTCTCAATTCATATAAAAAAAATTCTAAACCTATTTTGGACAAAGGGAGGACATTTTTTAGAGGAAAACATAAGCACAAAGCCGCCGTGGAGGCTTGAATTCATCAAATTCTATCTTTCTTTAGCCAAACTTAATAATTTTTATATTTATTTGTATGATTTATTGTTATATTAAATTGTACATGTCACCGTCTAATTTAAAAAATTTAAGTTTTTAAGCTTTAACATGGCACGAGAGCATGTAAAGGTCTTGAATATTGAAGTCTCACGCACCCACGCCAATTATCCAAAATAATTCATGTACTTAGCCAATTAAAAAAAATCACTCAGACAATTTAAAAAGTGTAATTAACAAAATGAAAGTGTACCTCAGAAGTGCACCTTGAAGAGGAATCTGGCAACAAAGCTTGTAGTTTCAAGACGAGATCACTAATCTCATCTGGAGTAAGTCTTAAAACTGATCTTCTTCTCCTGCTAGACATGATCTTTAGCTCTGTTGATTTCTTCTCTAATCTCCTACTAGCCAAATTAAGGAGTTGATGCATACGCATGAGGTCTCTATGATGAGTTGTTTTATAAGTAAATGTAGGGTTAGGTTTGGACACAATCTAAACGAAAGAGACAAAACAAGAAAGAAGGTCCCCCCCAAAAAAAGGCCCAAACCATATACTCCTTCTACCAGACAGACCCCCACCCCTTTTAGGAAAGGAAAAGGTTAAGCAGCTACCTAGAGCTAATTAAACTACTACTCCCTACTAGAGAGGTCCCATATTCTGTTTCAATCTTGATCCAATTATGTGTCGGATCACGGATGTAGGACAAAGTAACAACTACAAGAATAGAAATATTCCAAATTTAGCTTCATTTCCTTAACGCTTAAAGTGCCCTTAATTTTACACATGTCCTCACTTGATTATGGATAAACTCGACTCAATAAAGTAGTTTACGTGCTATTTCAAAAGGTTTTTGCTTATACCGTAAAGAATTTACCTATTACAGCAAGTTATCCACTTTACCTTTTGAGTTTAAATTCTATGCACTCTCGATGTAAAATTATATTTTTGCACAAATATATCACTTATGAGGTAATTACAGAAAAATCTCTAGATAACCATTCATTAATAACATCATAAAAATGAATAACTAACTTGCTCTCTCTGTTTATCCGGAATATCGGATAGAGTTAAATTTTATACATAGTTCTAAGGGTATATGGTATAACTTGTTACAAATCGTAAAGAGAAATAGAAATGTACAATCTTGGCTATAATAATGAAAGATAAAAACGGTTAAAAGGAGGAAAATAAATGAACTAATTAAGATGAAGTAATGGAGCTTCAAAGGATTGATCTTTCAATATGAGAAATAGCTTTTTTGTTACAATGTGTCGATGCCCTGATGCTTACAACAATCACCCCAGGATTCTCTCCCCTAGTGCGGTTGCAACGACTCTTGTCTGTGAGCTCGATACTGACTCGAGCTCGGTATTGAATCGAGCCCTCGATCTTGACTCGAGCTCGATTCTGACTCGGAGTCTGGTATTAATTCACGGTCGGTGCCGGTCGGTCTATGCATCTTAAACTCGACAATTTCGCTTCGCCTCGTAGTTCGATTTGGATACTAACTCGATAATGATACCGAGCTCGTAATTGATCGGTCTTACAATTCGAAACTCGATGACCTTACTTCGGACCTCAACCTGATATTACGAAGACGCCCTTCGATCAAAATATTATCATCTCGACCAGTCCATACGACTAACTAATCGGTTTTGACCGTATACACTCTCACATTAAAACAATAGGTAAATTAACTTAAATCCTTTTCGGATTACCAAATTCGAACTAATATAAACATTTACCTATCTCTAGACATAAAACCATAAAGAATAGGGTTCAAGCCTCCCCCCCCCCCCCCCCCCAAACCCATAAGGAGATGAAAGCCTGGGTAACTGGTTTTTATTTTAAAAGGAGTGTTTTTCGCAATTTTCTTTTCCGATTTAGTCGCGGTGGTTGCTTCTCATGAATACATTTATATTTCTTATGTAAAATTTTGTTTATTATACAATTTTGAAATTTCATTCTTCCCTCACATAGTATGATTTAATACTTCCTACATAAATTATGTTGAGGACCAGGGGCGGAGCCAGCATTCGGGTTCGGCGAACTTCGTAGCTTTGGTTCAAACCCTATATTTGTCTTGAAAAATTATTAATTAGTTATAAATAATAATTTAAAATCCAGTAACTTAAAAGGCTTAGAAAATTGAATTCATAAACTTGAAATTCTAGCTCAGCATCTGTACTACGTGATCATAAAAATGTATTAGACCTGTGTCGACCCAGAATCCAAGTAGGGTAATTAAGAAGCCAAAAGAGGTGCTCATTTTCCTTGTGTTATATTTACAATTTATTAGGAAAGAGCAAGTTGCAACACCATCTTAATAAAGAGGGGCCAAACCTAATGAAAAATCTTTGCGTTACAGCTTTTTAGGGTTGTTATTTCATTTATAATTGGCATCGTACGTGGTCCCTTGTCCTTCGATCGTCAAAAATAGCGTAAGAGATCTGTAGTTAACAGATTAATTAGTTATTAAAGATTAAAATCTGAAGATTATTATGCATGAATAATAATGCATATTCCCTTCTTTTCATTTTAACTAGCAACATTTCCTTTTTACTTTGTTCCCAGAACAACGTCAACTTTCTAATTTTGGAAATAATTAAACTTCAACCTTCTTATTGTAACCTTGATGAGATGATTTATTGTCATACAAATATCTATAACTTATTTTAGACACAAGTTTCAAAAATTATCCTTTCTTTCTTAAACATTGTGCTTATTCAAACTTTGCCACATAATTAAGTGGAGCAGAGGGATACTCCCTCCGTTTTAATTGATGTGATACTTTTTATTTTTTAAGAGAATAAGAGTCAATAGTTGATTAATCTTTGAAGTTAAATTGAATTAGATTAGCTTAATATTTTAAAGTTAAAATTTAAATATTCAAAAAATATATAAAAAGTACTATAACTTGCAATTTTCTCATGTCAATATGATGAAAAATATATTTTAAATTATTGGCCAAAGTTTATATAGTTTGAATCCCAAAAGACAAAAAAAATACATCAATTGAAAAGGAGGAATGTAACGACTCCGCCGGTCGTTTTGAGTGTTGTAGGATCGTTCCCCCATTTACTGCTTATTTTATGCTCAATTGTCGTTATGTGACTTATTGGGGTAGTTGGTTCGGTTTCGGAGATGTTTCGGAACGAGTTAAAATTCTTAATCTCAAGGTTGGAACTTTAATTTAAAAAGGTTGACCGGATATTGACTTATGTGTAAATGGCTCTGTAATGGAGTTTTGATGTTTTCGATAGCTCCGTTAGATGATTTTGGATTGAGGAGTGTATCCGGATAATGATTTAAAGGTTCATAGTTGATTTTGGTTTCAAATGGCGAAAGTTGAAAAATTAGAAGTTTTGAAAATTGAGAAGTTTGACCGAGAGTTGACTTTATGATTACCGGGCTCAAATAATGGTTTCGAAAGTTGGAATAGGTCTGTTGTGTCATTTATGACTTGTGTTCAAAATTTGAGGTCAATCAGACTTGATTTGATAGGTTTTCAGCATCGAATGTAGAAGTTAGAATTTCATAAGTTCATTAGGCTTGAATTAGAGGGTGATTCATATTTTTGATGTTGTTTGATGTGATTTGAGGCCTCGACTAAGTTCGTATTCTATTTTAGGATTGATTGGTATGTTCGGTTGAGGACCCGGGGGCCTCGGGTGGAGTTCAGACAGTTATCGTAGTGGAATTTAACTTGGAAGATTGCTGAAGTCTGCTGAAGTTTTCTGGCATTACAAGTCTAGTTTTCTTATACGCGGTCGCGTGGGAAGGCCCGCGATCACGTAGGCTTATTTTGGGCAGCTGGGATTTTATCCTATGTTGTGATGACCCAAAATATCATCTTTAAATTTAATAAGTAATTTTATTTTCTAAGACCTCGAAAAGTACCATTTATCATTCCTCGACCTGCGTGCGCAGTCCGTAAATTTTTTTCGGAAAGTTTTCATGTTAAAAATGAATTAAAATATGAAATAAAGCTTTAAAACTTAACTAAGTTGGTTTTGGTCAGTATTTTTAGCAAACAGACCCGGATCACTGTTTTGACAGTTCCGATAGCTCCGTATCGTGATTTGGGACTTGGGCATATGCTTGGAATTTAATTTGGAAGTCCCTAGCTCAAGTTATGACCATTTAACGAAACTAGCAATTTAAAGGCTAAAGATTCCAAGTTTGACCACGGGGTTGACTTTTTGATATCGGAGCCGGAATCCGATTCTGGAAATTTGAACAGCTCCGTTATGTCATTTATGACTTGTGTGCCAAATTTGAAGTCATTCCGGATTCATTTAATATGTTTTGGTACGAGATTTGCAAATTGAAATGTTTAAAACTCAAAGTTCAAATCGGGGTGTGAATTGTAATTTCAGTGTTGTTTGACGTGATTTTAGACCCCGAGTCAGTTTGTATTATGTTACGGGACTTGTTGATATATTCGAGCGGGGTCCCGAGTACCCCGAGAGTGAAACGGATCGAAATCGGAACAAGAATTGGACTTAAGCAAAATCTGAAATTTTGAGTTCTGGTGTAATCGCACCTGCGGAATTTTGACCGGAGGTGCGAGCTCGCAGAAGTGAGACTTCCATCGTAGATGCGGTCTTCGCAGGTGCGGCCCTTTTGCGCAGAAGCGGACGTCGCAGGTGCGACATTTTTGTCCGCAGATATATAAAAAGTACTATAACTTGCAATTTTCTCATGTCAATATGATGAAAAATATATTTTAAATTATTGGCCAAAGTTTATATAGTTTGATTTCCAAAAGGCGAAAAAAATACATCAATTGAAAAGGAGGAATGTAATGATTCCGCCGGTCGTTTTGAGTATTGTAGGATCGTTCCCCCATTTACTGCTTATTTTATGCTCAATTGTCGTTATGTGACTTGTCGGGATAGTTGGTTCGGTTCCGGAGATATTTTGGAACGAGTTGAGATTCTTAATCTCAAGGTTAGAACTTTAATTTGAAAAGGTTGACCGGATGTTGACTTATATGTAAATGGCTATGTAATGGAGTTTTGATGGTTCTGATAGCTCCATTAGATGATTTTGGATTGAGGAGTATGTCCGGATAGTGATTTGGAGGTTCGTAGTTGATTTTGGTTTCAAATGGCGAAAGTTAAAAAATTATAAGTTTTGAAAATTGTGATGTTTGATCGAGAGTTGACTTTGTGGTTACTGGGCTCGGATTTTAGTTTCGAAAGTTGGAATAGGTCTGTTGTGTCATTTATGACTTGTGTTCAAAATTTGAGGTCAGACTTGATTTGACAGGTTTCGCCATGGTATGTAGAAGTTAGAAATTCATAAGTTCATTAGGCTTGAATTAGAGGGTGATTCATATTTTTGATGTTGTTTGATGTGATTTGAGACCTCGACTAAGTTCGTATTGTATTTTAGGATTGATTGATGTTCGGTTGAGGTCCCGGGGGCCTCGGGTGGAGTTCGGACATTTATCGAAGTGGAATTTAACTTGGAAGATTGCTGAAGTCTGCTGAAGTTTTCTGGCATTATAGGTCTAGTTTTCTTATACACGGTCGCGTGGGAAGGCCCACGATCACGTAGGCTTATTTTGGGCAGCTGGGATTTTATCCTATGTTGTGATGACCCAAAATATCATCTTTAAATTTAATAAGTAATTTTATTTTCTAAGACCTCGAAAAGCACCATTTATCATTCCTCGACCTGCGCGCGCAGTCCGTAAATTTTTTTCGGAAAGTTTTCATGTGAAAAATGAATTAAAATGTGAAATAGAGCTTTAAAACTCAACTGAGTTGACTTTGGTCCATATTTTTAGCAAACAGACCCGGATTAGTATTTTGACAGTTCCGGTAGCTCCGTATCGTGATTTGGGACTTGGGCGTATGCTTGAAATTTAATTTGGAAGTCCCTAGCTCAAGTTATGACCATTTAACAAAACTAGCAATTTAAAGGCTAAAGATTTCAAGTTTGACCACGGGGTTGACTTTTTGATATTGGAGCCGGAATCTGATTCTGGAAATTTGAACAGCTCCGTTATGTCATTTATGACTTGTGTGCCAAATTTGAAGTCATTCCGGATTCATTTAATATGTTTTGGCACGAGATTTGCAAATTGAAATGTTTAAAACTCAAAGTTCGAATCGGGGTGTGAATTATAATTTCAAGGTTGTTTGACGTGATTTTAGACCCCGAGTCAGTTCGTATTATGTTACGGGACTTGTTGGTATATTCGAGCGGGGTCCCGATTACCCCGAGAGTGAAACGGATCGAAATCGGAACAAGAATTGGACTTGAGCAAAATGTGAAATTTTGAGTTCTGGTGTAATCGCACCTGCGGAATTTTGACCGCAGGTGCGAGCTCGCAGAAGCGAGACTTCTATCGCAGATGCGGTCTTCGCAGGTGCGGCCCTTTTGCGTAGAAGCGGAAGTCGCAGGTGCGACATTTTTGTCCGCAGATACGGAACCTCGCGTGGCAGCCCCACTTCGCAAATGCGAGCTTTGTCTCGCAAATTGCTGACCGCAGGTGCAAAAATATAGCCCGCAAATGCGAAAATGCTGGGCAGAATATATAAAATCGGGTCTTAGTCATTTTTACTCATTTTTGAGTTTTAAGTCTCGGATATGGGCGATTTCAAGGGGGATTTTCACGACATTAAATTGGGTAAGTGTTCTTTAACTAAAAGTGATTATATTTCACAAATTCTTGTCTATATTCATCATTTATGTCGGATTTAGATGGAAGAAATTGAAATTTTTGTAAAACTTTCCAAAAATAAAAAATTAAGATTTGAAGGTCCATTTGATATCGGAATTGGACAAATTTGGTATGGTTGAACTCGTATCGGAATGGGTGTTCAGATTTCGCAAGTTTTTCAGGATTTGAGACGTGGGTCCCACTCCCGAATATTTTAATGAATTTCGAATTTTTATCCGGAAATTTTATAAATTCATATGGAATTAATTCCTATGATTAGTATTGAATATATTGAATTATTTGTGAATAGATTTGAAGCTTTCAGAGGTAAATTTAAAAGGAAAAGCTGTGGTTGAATAATTGATTGAAATTTGCAAAGCGAGGTAAGTGTCGGGGTTAACCTTGACTTGAGGGAATAGAACCCTTAAATTGTTTGTTATGTGAATTGTATGTAAACGACGTACAGGCGAGGTGATGAGTGTCTATACGTCGTCTAATTAATTGTTTGCTTGCCTACTTGAAAAATCATAAATTATTTTTAATCATAAATAATTATTATAATAATTATTTCTCTCTTATTCTTTGTCAAATATTAATTCTTGAATTCCTGCATTAATTGTTACATGCTATTTGAATTACGTGATTTAATTATTATTTGACATTTAGCATATTAAATATTAAATTGTCTATTTTCTCCTTGATTTCTATAATAATTTGATATTTGTCATTGTTTGTTTCATAATTAAATCATAATTATTGTATGCTTGTTGTCTTGTAATTTTATATTAATTGATACATTTATTGGTAAAATTTCTTCTATAAGAATTGTTAAATGAAAATGTTGGAGGAGTGGGTTGCACGCCGCAACATGATTGATTATAATGAATATATTGGAGGATCGGGTTATACGCCGCAACAGACTTATAAAAAGTTAATATTGGAGGGTCGGGTTGCACGGCGCAACAAACTTATTAAAAGTCTATATTGGAGGATCGGGTTGCACGCCGCAACAAACTTATTAAAAGTCGATATTGGAGGATCGGGTTGCATGCCGCAACAGACTTAGTTAAAATGAATATGTTATAGTTGTGGGTTGCACGCCGCAACAGAACTGAATGTGGATATATTGTGAGAGCGGGTTGCACGCTGCAACAGAAATAATAAAAATGATAATTGGTTATGACTGCTGAGTTGCCTTCAATTATTATAAATGAATTACCTGATTTATTCCTATTATTGTTGTTGTTACTAATATTGCGTACATGTTAATGTAAGTGAACCGCCTTAGCCTCGTCACTACTTCGTCGAGGTTAGGCTCAGCACTTACCAGTATATGGGGTCGGTTATACTGATACTACACTCTGCACTTCGTGTGAAGATTTTGGAGTTGGTCCCAGCGGCGTACCATAGACTTGCTCGGATTTCAGCTATCATAGGAGACTTGAGGTATAACTTCATGGCGTCCGCAGTTCTGAAGTCCCTGTCTATTGTACTTTAGTTGTGTGTTTATTTCCAGACAACTTTATTTTATTCAGACCTCTCGCTTTAAGCGAGAAGCGACGCGATGGCTGCTCGCTTTTCCATGCCTGAGGTGACTCGACCACACAAAGCGCTCGCTTCAGTCGAAAAAGCGCGAATTGTATTTATTCTAGAAGCTCGTGCACTTGTAACATCAATTCTAGGATGGTATTTAGACACCGTTATTATTATGAATTATTTCAAAATTTCTTCCGCATTTGCTTCCTTGTTATTAATAAATTTAAAAATTATTTTCAAAATGGATAATGTTATTCTAACGTTGGCTTGCCTAGCAAGTGAAATGGTAGGCGCCATCACGGGCCGAAGGTGGGAATTTCGGGTTGTGACATATGCGTTCGCGTGTTTTGGTCTGCGATCGCGTAAGCTAGACGAAGTAGTGAATCGCGAACGCATGGGCTAAGCCGCGTTTGCGAAGAGGAAATGAGGCAAGAGCTGGTCACGCGCTTTGTTCTTCGCGATCGCGTGAAGAGGGTTGCCATCGCGTAGGTCTGAGGGTCAATGTGTCGCATTTGCGTGGAGCTTTTCGCGTTCACGTAGAGTTAATTCTGGAGCAGCTTAGTTTTGTGCTTCGCGATCACGAGGCATTTTCCGCGATCGCAATTGATGACTTCTCTGCAAAATTTAAAGTCTCAAAAATGTGGGTTTGAGTTTATTTCACAATTTAATTTTGGGAGCTCGGATTGAGGCGATTCTTGGAGAGATTTTCAAGGGAGTGATTGGGGTAAGTGATACTAACTTGGTTTTGGTTAAATTACATGAATATATCCTTGATTTCATCATCTAATTAGTGAGTTGGGTTAAAATATTTGGAAAAATGGAGAAAACTTCTTAGGCCGAATTTTGGATATTTGAGCGGGATTTTGGTATTGAGTAATTTTGGTATGGTTGTACTCGTGGTTGAATGGGTGTTCCAATTTTGTAACTTTCATCGAATTCCGAGACGTGGGCTCGGGGTTGACCTTTGAGTTGACTTGTTGACTTTTGATTACGAATTTAGCATTTTCATATGGAATTGATTCCTATAGCTTGAGTTGATTGTATCCAATTGTTTATGGCTAGATTCGAGGTATTCAGAGTCCGATTCGCGAGGCAAGGGCTTGTTGGAGTAGAAATATTCATGGTTTGAGGTAAGTAACACTTATAAACGTGGTTCTAAGGGTATGAATCACTGAAATTACGTGCTATGTGATTAGTGTTGAGGTGACGCACATAGTAGGTGACGGGCGTGCACCGTAGGAATTGTGATTTAGTCGATTTCATAGAACCGTGTAGCTATCTTATATGAATATTATTTTTATTGTACTATGTGTGTTAGAGCGCTTGAGCTGTAATTTATGTTAGAAATCATGTTTAGGCTATGTGCTTGTACTATCGGGACACACAATGGTCGTTCTTTGTTGTTGAGTTATTTGCTTAATTGCAGTTATGTACTCAGTTGCATTCATCATTTCATATCATATCTTAGTCTCTATTACCATACATTGTCATATCATGTATCATTGATTTGGGCTGCTTAGCATGATTGTTGTGAGCCCGAGAGACTGGAGAGATTGATGACTGAGTGAGGCCGAGGGCCTGTTTGTGAGTGATATTAATGGGATCAGGTTGCAAGCCGCAGCGGGCATTATTGACTCATGATGGGATCGGTATGTATGCCGCGGCCGATATTATTGATTTATGATGGGATCAGGTTGGAGCATCAACATGATTTATTAGCGCTTGGGCTAGATTTGCCCCTTTGGAGTCTGCACACCCACAGTGAGCGCAGTTGCTATTGATTTATGATGGGATCGGGTTACACGCCACAACGGGTACCGTACATTACTGAGTGATTGAGTGATATGAGTGAGAATTGAGACGGTCAGGTTGAGTACTCGGAGAGTGTGAGTACGCGAGGCTTCCATTGTATTGCATCACATACGATATGCATATTGGCCTATAGATATAGAGATGTCATATTCCTCATATCATTCAGACTTGACATATTTTATATGTTTTGAGTTTAACTGTTAAACCCGGAAGCATGTCTACATTCCTGTACTAGTACCTGCAAATTATGAGTTTCTCTGAGATACTATTGTCATATTTTCGTACTGCTTAATTCTGTATTTGGACTGTATTGTTCGGACTCGTCACTGCTTTCAGTCCAAAGGTTAGACTTGTTACTTATTGAGTTGGTTGTACTCACGCTACACCCTGCACTTTGTGTGCAGATCCAAGTATTTCTGGGAATGGTGGTTGTTGACCTTGGAGCTTCAGCCTTTCGGAAATTTTCGAGGTAGTTGCCTTGGCGTCCACAGACCTTGACTCTCCTCCCCTATCTCTCAGTTTTACTTATTCTATTCTACTTTCTTAGATAGTTTATCAAACTATGTTATAGTGTAGATGCTCATGTACTTAGTGACACCCGAATTTTGGGAAAAATTATGTATTGAGTTGTGGTGTTTTCATTGAGTTTTATGAGAATTTTACTTACTTAAACATGTTTCGGTATATTTTGAATTTAGAAAGATATTGGTGCGTGCGAGTTGTCGGCTTGCCTAGTATCAGGATAGGTGCCATCACGATATGTTAAGTTTTGGATCGTGACAAGGAAGTAGCTAGCGTACAGTAATAATAATCAAGATATTTTATATAGGACTTTTTATATTTATTAAATCAAGAATATTCATCTTTACTAATTATAGTATGCATGTAAAAGATTTTTTAAAAAGAAAAGCTTTAAATTACAACTATAAGAAATACAAAATCATAATTCTTTTTTAAATAAAAGGTATTAATTCCCTTATAGGAGTTTATACTAAAACAATGACTTTTTTCGAGGAAATCTTTTGTCCTTTTGATGGTCGAAAGTTACTGACAAACATTTTTATTCTACATTCTCTATGACACATAAAATAAATTAATAATACATAGATTTTCAAGCATATTATTCGACTATTATTTATGTGGCAAATGGAAATGGCAATCACATCTTATACTAGTATATTACTACCAAATATACTAGTATACTACCCACATGTTATATATTAGTATATATGCTTTGGCGTCCGCAGACCTTGACTCTCCTCCCCTGTCTTTCAGTTTTATTTATTTAGTTCTACTTTCTAGACTGTGTATCAGACTATGTCATTATATAAATGCTCATGTACTCAGTGACACCCTAGTTTTGGAAAACTTCTGTATTGAGTTATGACATTTTATCCAGTTTTATGAGAGTTTACTTATTTAAACCTGTTTTAGTATATGTTAAAATTTGAAGGTGTTGGTAATGTCTGAGTTGTCGGCTTGCCTAGTACCATGATATGCGTCATCACGACAAGTTGAGTTTTGGGTTCCCACATGTTATGAGAACCCAATATTGCACTAGTTATATACTAATTTATGTCGGGATTGTCATTTATTTATCTACTAATTTCTCTACATGTGCATTGCACGTGTATATCAAGTCATGTAGTTTGGTTTTGTGAAATAAATATCAATATTATTAAAACAAAACTTTTGGTCGTCATATCATCCTTGTATTGCCGCATAAGCTATTTGAAGAGTTTAAATTTCTTAATAGCATGATATGTCGATTTTCTTTCAGAACTAACATGTTCAAGGAAACACAAATATATCCAATTTTTTGTTGATGTTTGTAGACATAAACATATACATACATGAAAATAAAAAGAGAACGTAAGAGAATAGGAAGAAGTAAATGACATGATTGATTTGGCAGTATACGTATTTGGCGGACAATTAGGTTGAGGTCCGAAGTAATAAGGTCATCGAACTTCAAGTTCTAAAATCGATCAATGACAAGCTCGGTATCATTATCTAGCTCGTATCCAAATCGAACTACAAGGCGAAGCGCAATTGTCGAGCTTAAGATGCATAGACCGACCGACACCGACCCCGAATCAATACCAGACTCCGAGTGAGACTCGAGCTCGAGTCAAGATTGAGGGCTCGAGTCAATACAGAGATCGAGTCAGTATCGAGCTCACAGACAAGAGTGGTTACAACCACACTAGGGAAAAGAATTCTGGCGGGAATTAGGGAAAATCTAATTCATCATGGGTTCCCCACTATATATTTTTTATTATATCTAAAATAGGATCCCCCACTATAAAGGGGATGATTGTGGTAAGTATCAGGGCATCGACACATTATAACAAACAAACTATTTCTCATATTGAAAGATCAATCCTTTGAAGCTCCATTACTTTATCTTATTTAGTTCATTCATTTTCCTCTTTTTAACCGTTTTTATATTTCATTCTTATAGCCAAGATTATACATTTCTATTTCTCTTTACGATTTGTATCAAATTATACCACATACCCTTAGAACCATGTATAAATTCAACTCTATCCGATATTCCTTGTAAACAGTTTGGCACCCACCGTGGGGCTAAGGATAACAGTGGTTATTTGATATAAATCTGCAACACACACCGTTTTACGCTTGTCTTTTGAAAGTATCTTTGACTCCAGAATTAACAATGGCAAACCCTTAATTAATGTCTTTATCTATCGATAACGAAGTTAGGCTTCCAGATGAAACCAACAACATGACGCCCAGGGCCGGAAGGCCGCTTATCAATGCGGTTGAAGCTCGAGCCGGAGTACCTGAAGCTCGAGTTGAAGTACCATTGGATGTTAATTCGCATGTGGCCCTTGAGGAAAACCATCGTTCTAAACCTGAAAATAGCATTCATGGTGGAACTCGATCTGCAGCTCGAGACACCCATAACGCTGAGGAAAATGGAGTCAGCTTGCGTATGATTTTCAAAATGTTGCAAGCCCAACAGGTAGCGATAGCTCAGTTGCGAAGCCAAACCCAAGTACCAAGCATGCCGGGGCCCAGTCCACCTCGAGAAATTGCCCACAGAATGGAGCCAGCCATAGTGAGTTCAAATGAGCAAGAATCGGGTACTACTCCCAAAATTGCTAAGATACTCGAGGAGCTCACAAAGCGGATCGAAGCCAATCATAAAAAAGTAAAAACATATAACTCCAGGGGCGATAAGATCCCGGGGGCTCCACCAATGATAAAAGGGTTGGATTCTAAAAAAATTGTACAAAAGCCTTTTCCCTTGAGTGCAGCCCCAAAACCAATCCCCAAAATATTCTGTATGTCAGAAATTCCCAAATATAATGGAACGACCGACCCCAACGAACACGTCACCTCTTACACATGTTCCATCAAGGGGAATAATCTGTGTTGTTAAAGAAATTCGAGGAGACACTCTTGAAGGGAGCAATGATTTGGTATCACAACCTGCCACCGAATTCCATCGACTCATTTGCCATGTTAGCAACAAGGAAATCAGACCTTTTCAAAGTAAAACAAAGGGATAATGAAATGCTGAGGGAGTTCGTGTCCCGATTTCAAATGAAACGCATGGAATTACCACCGGTCATAGACGATTGGGCCATTCAATATTTCACCCAAGGTTGAACGAGCGAAGTTCGATAGCATCACGTCGGTTGAAACAAAATTTGATCAAGTATCCAGCAATAGCTTGGGCAGATGTGCACAATCGACACCAATCAAAAATTAGGGTCGAAGACGACCAATTAGGAGCTTCTTTCGGATCAGTACATCCAAATAGGTTGTCTATTAAAAACCAAAGGGACATCAATAGAGAGCCAAGGTCGAACAGAGACCGATATCAACCATACATTGCAGATCGAAGGAATAATAGTTTGGGACTCAATTCCGCCCGGAACAATCTAAGAAGTGATCGAGGACAAAATTCTCAGGGACTTATGAGCAAGAGTGGTTTTGACAAATATGCTGATCCTATAGGGGAACCTCGGTTATAAGAATATAACTTTAGCGTCGATGCATCGGGCATTGTATCGGCAATCGAAAGAATCAAAGATACTAGGTGGCCCAGACCCATGCAAACCGATCCTTCCCAAAGAAACCCAAATTCGATGTGCAAATATCATGGTACGCATGGCCACAAGACCGAGGATTGCAGGCAATTAAGGGAGGAGGTAGCCCGTCTATTCAATGAGGGCCACCTTCGAGAATTTCTCAACGATCGAGCCAAGAATCACTTTAGAGAAAGGGACGCCAACAGAAAAAATGAACAAGAGGAACCTCAACATATCATTCATATAATCATCGGTGGGGTCGACACTCCACAGGGACCCGTACTCAAACGCGCCTAGGTACCAACCACTTGGGTAAAACGAACCCGAGATTATGTGCCCGAAGGCACTATATCATTCGACAACGAAGAAGCAAAAGGCATTTCTCAGCCCCATAACGACGCTCTGGTAATTTTTATCCTATTAAGTAAAGTTCAAGTTAAGCGTCGTGGAGCAGCTCGGGTCTTAAACGGCTTCAATATGGCCAGTGAAATGACTAAAGGGGAGATTATTCTACCAGCGAACGTGGTTGAGACCATCCAAAATACCATGTTCCACGTAATCGAGGGTGACATGAGGTACAATTCCCTACTTGGAAGGCCTTGGATCTACAATATGAGGGCAGTACCATGGCAGGAATCCCACCGTCGATAATAACGCACCGGCTGAGCTTGGACCCTAGGTTCAAACCGGTGAAGGAAAAAAGAAGACCTCAGTCCGAGATAAAGCACGCATTTATAAAGGACGAGGTAACTAAACTTCTCAAAATAGGGTCGATTCGGGAAGTAAAATATCCCGAATGGTTATCCAATGTAGTTGTAGTCCCTAAAAAGGAGAACAAACTTAGAATGTGTGTAGATTATAAAGATCTAAATAAGGCGTGCCCCAAAGATTCTTTTCCACTACCTAACATCGATCGCATGATCGATGCCATAGCCGGCCACGGGATCCTTACTTTTCTCGATGCTTATTCCGGGTACAATCAAATTCAAATGAACCTGGAGGACCGAGAAAAGACTTCATTTATCACCAAGTATGGAACATATTGTTATAATGTAATGCCCTACGGGCTAAAAAATGCAGGAGTTACTTACTAACTCCCAGTGAATAAAATGTTCGAAGAAAAAATAGGTAAGTCAATGAAAATTTATATTGATGACTTGCTAGTTAAGTCCCTGCGCGCAGAGGACCATTTGACTCATTTGCAGGAGACATTCGAGATTTTAAGGAAATACAACGTGAAGCTCAACCCCAAGAAATGTGCTTTCGGGGTTGGTTCGGGGAAGTTCCTTGGATTCATAGTATCGAATTGTGGAATCGAGATCAACCCCGATAAAATCAAGGCCATTGAAGACATCACCGTCGTGGATAATGTAAAAGCAGCGCAGAAGCTAACCGGACGGATAGCTGCTTAGGTCAATTAATTTCAAGGTCGTCGGAACCAAGCCACATATTCTTCTCTCTACTAAAAAAGAAGAACGGTTTTGCCTGGACCCCGGAATGCCAACAGGCATTAGAATAATTGAAGCGATACCTATCGAGCCCACCACTGCTTCACACTCTGAAGACAGATGAGAAACTTTACTTATACTTGGCGGTATCGAAAATCGCAGTAGGTGGCGTCCTAGTTCGAGAAGAGCAAGGTACGCAATTTTCTGTGTATTATGTAAGTCGGACCTTAGGAGAAGCAGAGACTAGATATTCACACTTAGAGAAATTGGCACTTGCACTGATAAACACCTCTAGGAAGTTAAGACCATACTTTAAATGTCACCCCATATGCGTTTTGACCACTTACCCACTTCGTAATATTTTTCACAAACCCGAACTATCGGGCCGATTGGCCAAATGGGCCGCCGAACTCAGCGGGTACGATATCGAATATCAACCCCACACGACCATCAAGTCTCAAATTTTAGCGGACTTCGTGGCCGAGTTCACGCCAACCCTCGTATCCGAAGCTGAAAAAGAACTCTTGTTAAAATCAGGTACGTCTTCGGGGGTTTGGAACCTCTTCACAGATTGTGCTTCGAATGTGAAGGGGCCCGGGCTTGGAATCGTGTTGAAATCCCCCACGGGTAGCATTATTAGACAATCTATCAAAACTTTTAGGTTAACTAACAATGAGGCCGAGTACGAGGCCATGATTGTAGGTCTCGAGCTAGCTAAAAGCTTGGGAGCAGTAGTCATTGAAGCCAAATGTGACTCTTTACTAGTGGTGAACCAAGTAGACAAAACCTTCGAAGTTCGAAAAGATAAAATGCAAAGGTATTTGGACAAATTACAGGTAACTTTACACTGTTTCAAGTAATGGACTTTACAACATGTGCCTCGAGAACAAAACAGTGAGGTCGATGCACTCGCAAATTTGGGGTCATCGGTCGAGGAAGATGAGATCGACTCGAGGACTGTCGTTCAACTCTCAGGATCCGTAATCGAGGAGGGGCATGCCGAGATAAATTCCATAAGCTTAACTTGGTATTGGAGGAATAAGTATATTGAATACTTGAAGAACGGAAAACTCCCATCGAACCCTAAAGAATCAAGGGCCCTACGAACCAAAGCTTCTCGATTCACGCTGGCTGAAGATGGAACATTATACAGAAGGCCGTTCGATGGACCATTGGCAGTATATTTGGGACCAGGAGACACCGATTATGTTTTACGAGAGGTCCATGAAGGCACTTATGGGAACCACTCCGGTGCCGAACCACTGATTCACAAAATCATAAGAGCAGGATATTACTAGGATAGCATGGAAAAGGACACTAAGGAGTTTGTTCGAAAATATGATAAATGTCAAAGGTTTGCACTGTTGATCCATCAACCCGGAGAACAACTTCATTCAGTTCTATCCCTATGGCCATTCATGAAATGTGGGATGGATATCGCCGGCCCTCTACCATCGGCTCCAGGTAAAGCTAAGTTCATTTTGTTTATGACTGACTATTTCTCTAAATGGGTTGAAGCACAGGCGTTCGAGAAAGTGAGAGAAAAAGAGGTTATAGACTTTATCTGGAATCATATCGTGTGTCGATTTGGGATACCCGCAGAAATAGTATGCGACAGTGGTAAACAATTTATCGGCAGTAAAGTGACAAAATTCCTCAAAGACCATAAAATAAATAGGATATTGTCAACACCGTATCACCCTAGTGGGAATGGATAGGTTGAATCGACAAACAAGACTATCATCCAAAACCTGAAGAAAAGGTTAAACGAAGCTAAAAGGGAATGGAGAGAAATTCTGCTCGAAGTCCTTTGGGCATATCGAACAACATCGAAGTCCAGTACGGGGGAAACACTGTTTTCCTTAGTGTATGGCTCCGAAGCATTAATTTCAGTCGAAGTAGGAGAACCCAACACAAGGTTTCGACATACGTCGGAGGAATCAAACCACGAGGCTATTAATACTAGCCTCGAATTATTAGATGAAAAATGAGAAGCGACACTTGTTCGAATAGCTGCGCAAAAGCAATGAATCAAAATGTACTACAATAGAAGAACCAACCTCCGCCACTTCAGGATCGGGAACTTAGTCCTAAGGAAGGTCACCACCAATATTCAAAATCTTAATGAAGAGAAGCTCGACCCGAATTGGGAAGGACCCTATCAAGTCCTCGATATAGTCGGAAAAAGGGTCTTATAAACTTGGAACGATGGATGGCGAACCATTATCAAACAACTGGAACATATCACTTCTCAAATGATATTATTGTTAAGGTATGATTTTCTCCCTTCTATCGTCTATATATATTCGACGCTAACTTATTGCAGAAGTTCGACCAAAGGCATTGAGACCTCAGGCTTTAAAGTACGTGTTGTACTCTTTTTCCCTTAAATTGGTTTTTATCCCAACCGGGTTTTTCCGGCGAGGTTTTTAACGAGGCAACAACTATGTGCTACCTGAGGATAATTCAATAGTATCCAAGGATTCTTTACAATCAACCTCGAATACTGGGGGCTTTACTATCGAATAAATCTAGTTCAATACAAGAAAGTTATTTCATATCAAATTCATGTCAAGCATGGTCTCGATAGGGAAAGGTGTAAGGGCCAAATGGTCAAAGCGAATCATGCCCGCATATTTTTGCTCGAGCCCTAGCTCAAAATACGAACACATGTATAAAGACTTCATTACCGATATCTCATATTTTGAAAAATTTCCTTCTACTTCATGATTCAAACAGGCTTAAGGGTCGACCACTACTGAAGAAATTTTGAAACATTTACACCACAAAAGCTTACGGGCTACAATACTTCGAGTTCGAGCAATCACTCACTCGACTATTAAGCCTAAGGGCTATCTTACTTCGAGTTCGAGCAATCACTCACTCGACCATAAAAGCCTACGGGCTACAATACTTCAAGTTCGAAGTCAAGCAATCACTCACTCGACTATTAAGCCTAAGGTCTATCTTACTTCGAGTTCGAGAAATAACTCACTCGACCATAAAAGCCTTCGGGCTATAATACTTCGAGTTCGAATTCGAGCAAGAACTCACTCGACTATTAAGCCTAAGGGCTATCTTACTTCGAGTTCGAGCAATCACTCACTCGACCATAAAAGCCTACGAGCTACAATATTTCGAGATTGAGTTCAAGCAATCACTCACTCGACTATTAAGCCTAAGGGCTATCTTACTTCGAGTTCGAGCAATCACTCACTCGACCATAAAAGCCTACGGGCTACAATACTTTGAGTTCAAATAATAATTCACTCGACTATTAAGCCTATGGTCTATCTTACTTCAAGTTCGAGTTCGAGCAGTCACTCGCTCGACTATCAAGCCTACGGGCTATAATGCTTCGAGTTCAAGTTTCGAGTAATCACTCACTCAACTATTAAGCCTAAGGGCTATTTTACTTCGAGTTCGAGCAATCACTCACTCAACTATTAAGCCTAAGGGCTATCTTACATCTAGTTCGAGCAATCACTCACTCGACCATAAAAGCCTACGGGCTACAATACTTCGAGTTCGAGTTCGAGTTCGAGCAATCATTCAGTCGACTATTAAGCCTAAGGGCTATCTTACTTCGAGTTCGAGCAGTCACTCACTCGACTATGAAGCCTACGGGCTATAATGCTTCAAGTTCGAGTTTCGAGCAATCACTCACTCGACTATTAAGCCTAAGGGCTATTTTACTTCGAGTTCGAGCAATCACTCACTCAACTATTAAGCCTAAGGACCAATACATCTAGAGTTTGAGACTTTGTTCTCACTTAACTGAGACCTAAAGGGTTCCACTATTCTGAGTTCAAGATGGCTTGAACTTAGCTCAAAGATCAGCCATAAAACCGTAAGGGATATATTACTACAAGTTCAAAACATACGCGAACTTAGTTATAAAAACAGTGCAGTCATGGCGTCGATCAAGTTATCCGAAACCTCGTACATATTATTGAACTCGGGGACACACCCTTGCGTGTCTAAAAAACCTAAGGGTTTTTGTTCTATGTTCGAACTAGTATTCTCTCGATTACAGAGGCTGCAACAACAAAATTTTCACAAGCCAAAAGCACAAAACACGTTTTGAGCATAAAACTGAGAAGGCATTCAAAATAAGTTTTTTGTATTGATAAAAAAGGTTATCTACAAGAGACCGGTCAAAGCCTTGCAAAAGGGAAACTAAGTCCTAACTACGGCTGGTGTCGAAATCTTCTTCGGGAGCAACTTCTCCTTCAAGCTCCTCATCGGACCTGCCTCGACTATCTTCTTCATCATCATCTTTGTCATCGAAGGAGGCAAGCTACCTGGCTTCAGCCTCAAGCAACTTAGCTTGAGCTATCTCCTCGAAGAGATAAAAACTTCGAGTATGAATTTCCTCGAGGGTTTCCCTCCGGGATTGGCACTTTGCTGAGTCAATGATCCGTTGCTCTCGGTCAGAAGCCTCCCTTAGCTACATTTAAGAAACCTCAGCATCGGCCCGGTACATAGCAATGAACTTGTCTGCCATGACTTTTGTTGTCTCGATCTATGCCTTGGCCTTAGCAAGCCCAGTTTCGAGCTCCTAGATCCTCCTATCTTGGGCCGAACTTTTCTGTTTGACGCCCCGAAGTTGAACCTCGGCCAATAATAGTTTGGCTAAGGTAGCTTCTTTTTCTACAGCTAGGCGGTCCATAGTCTCCTTCCACCGATCACACTCAGCCTTGACCTGATCGACTTCTCCCTGAAGAAACCCGATCTTTTCAACCTTTTGTTGCAGCTGAGATAACCAAGTGTTAACTTCCATAGTTGGGTCGAGTCCATACTCTATCAAAAGGATGCTCACCTATTTATATAGCATGGCCTCTTACTCACGAGCCTTGGCCAAATCTGCTTGAAGGTCCTTTATAATCTCGTCCTTTTGGCCGCAAAGCAATTTCAGAGCGTTCCTCTCCTACGAGACCTTTTGGAGCTCGGTCTCACACTGGCTGAGATCAGCTCAAAACTTAGCAAGGGCCTACACAAAAAGGGAAAACGCAAGTCAGAATTAGAAAATAATAAAGAAACAAAGTGCAGTAAACAGATTATTACCCGAGATATGAGACGTTGAGCCTCTTCTAGAAGAATAGAAGTGTCACTAATATCGGAGGCATCATTGACTCCAGTAAAGCAATCCTGAAAGGGATGCCCTACGCTAGATCCTCTGCCCATATTAGGGGTCTTTAACTCTAGAGCTTCCCTTAACGCCTCCTCAGAAAAAGTCGGAAGAGAAGGCAAGTGATATGCTGTCATGGTCGCGAGAAAGTCATTCGGGAAGCACTTATCGATCTTCGGGGTATCAGAACCGGCCCCGTCTAGTGTAGCCGTAGATAGTCGAGAAACGGTCTCGAACTCTGGTAATTCGGGATCCTTACCCGATTTCATTTTGGAAGCCTCCTCGACACGAGGCTTGATTTTAGCAGCCGCCGTCCACTCAGAAGGTCTGGTGACCTCGATGGCTTTCACAAATCGGACCACCAGTGCCGAGGCATTTTCCTTTTCTTCTTCTTCTTCTTCTTCTTCTTCTTCTTCTTCTTCTTCTTCTTCTTCTTCTTCTTCTTCTTCTTCTTCTTCTTCTTCTTTATCTCTCAGTCTTTGACTGAGTCCATCGCAAGAGCGATTACTTTTTTCCTCACCCTTCGAGTTTTGGGCTTAGGGTCCTCGGACTTAGAGGCAGTTTTACGCTTTTTGTCTTCCCCCAGTTTTGGAACCGGGGACTTGCTTCCTTCCTCGCCACTTCAAGGCCTCAAAACGGAATCCTTGGCCAGGCCTGCATGAGAGGAAATTAGTAATGAATTGAGTATAAAAATATTTCAAAAACATGAAAAAGGCCCCTACCGTGATTCTTGGCCTCCTACCTTTTGCCAAATCACTCCATGCACGTTCATCATAAGAGGAAGTTGGGGCTAACTTTTGAACCCAATCCTCGAGGTCAGGTACCGCTTGAGGCATCGAAGGAACATCTGCATATCAGAAGGGAATATCGGGAGAAGTCGTAGAAAGATGCAAAGAACAGAGTTTAAAATATCACTTACGGTTGAAGTTCCACTCCTCAGGGAACGACAACTTCTCTTCTGGGATAATGTCACGGGTCCTCACCCGAATAAAATGGCTCATCCAACCCCGATCCTTGTCTTCATCGATACTCGATATCAAGGCTTTCGTTGCCCGGCGTTGGAGCCTGATTAGTCCTCGATAGATTTGAGGCCGATACAACCGCATGAGGTGATTTAGAGTAAACTCTAGCCCCCCGGCCTTGCTAGAGAAGAAGCACAGTATGATTACTATGCGCCATAGAGAGGGGTGAATTTGGCCAAGGGTGACCTGATATCTTTTGCAAAAATCAATAATCACTGGGTCGAGGAGACCCAATGTAATGAGGTAAGTATAAACACTTAAGAACCCCTCCACATGAGCGGTGATGCTCTCTACAGTGGAAGGAATTTGCAACACGACCTCGGGACCCCAGTTGCAGTCCCTCCTCACGGCCTCGAGTTGGCCCTGTGTTATCGAGCACATGTACATCGACACTTGCTCATATTGGCCCGGGATCGATGAAGGATTTTCGACCTTGAAATCAGACTTTAGACAACATGGGCTGGGAACATACTCGTGGGGAAGCGGCTTCGCCAGCGCCTTGCCACCGGATGGCCGGGAAGAGGAGCAAGAAGCCTTCTCCTTCTGCGGTACAGTTTTTGAGGTTTTCGGCATTGGTGTAAGTAAAAGATGAGCGAAGGAAGATAAAAGGATGGTGGTTTCAACGCTGATGAAGATGGCTCTACATGCGGCAAAAAGGAGACGAAAAGAGTAAGAAAATTTAGGAGTTTGACTAGATCAAAAGATAAAGTTTGATTTAATAAAGGAGCAGGCTATTTATAGGCTGAACAGCGGCGGTTCAATATCGGTAATGGCCGATATCGTCTGACACGCATTAAATGCCTCGGTAAACTGAACCGACAGGACAGCTACCACGTGCGTCACGATCGGACTCGATGCAAATGTCATTATATATCTAATCATACCATTGAAAAATCATGTCGTTGCTCGTTACATCCTTCCCGAGGAACGAGGGGACTATCTGTATACTGTCAAAACCGATTAGTCGGTCGTACGGACTGGTCGGGATGATAATATTTTGATCGAATGGTGTCTTCGTAATATCAGGTTGAGGTCCGAAATAAGGTCATCGAGCTTCGAGTTCTAAGACCGATCAATGACAAGCTCGGTATCATTATCGAGCTCGTATCCAAATCGAACTACAAGGCGAAGCAAAATTGTCGAGCTTAAGATGCATAGACCGACCGACATCGACCCCGAATCAATACCAGACTCAGAGTCAGATCGATCTCGAGTCAAGATCGAGGGCTCGAGTTAATACTGAGCTCGAGTCAGTATCGAGCTCACACACAAGATCCGTTGCAACCGCACTAGGGGAGAGAATCCTGGCGGGAATTAGGGAAAACCTAATTCATCATGGGTTCCCCACTATGTATTTTTTATTATATCTAAAGTAAGATCCCTCCACTATAAAGGAGATGATTGTTGTAAGCATCAGGGCATCGACACATTGTAACAAAAAGACTATTTCTCATATTGAAAGATCAATCCTTTGAAGTTCCATTACTTCATCTTATTTAGTTCATTCATTTTCCTCCTTTTAACCGGTTTTATCTTTCATTCTTATAGCCAAGATTGTACATTTCTATTTCTCTTTACTATTTGTATCAAGTTATACCACATACCCTTAGAACCACGTATAAATTCAACTCTATCCAATATTCCGGGTAAACACAAACCTAATAAATATTCGCTTTCACAAAATACTTGATATCAATATTTTATTTAGTTGATTTACATAATCGTTTCTGCTCGCAAAAACAACCCTTTCTGTTATGATCTTTGAAAGTGGCATTTTCGTATTTTTGTGCAGTGATGAAAATATTTCTTTTATAGCATTTAACTGCCTTACTATCATTGTTGTGTTTGACGGCCATTTGTTCAAGAAGAAATATTATCAAATTATATGTTACTGTTTGCTCTTCCAATGTCTAGCCGTACAATTGTTTAAACATGTATATGGGTTATTACAGAAATTTTGAAGGGAAAAAATGCAATTGAATAGTATAAATGGTATAATTAACATGGTAATTGAATTCGGAATAATATAATTTACGTAACACAGAAACATAGTACGACTAAGGGTTTGTTTGGTATGAAAGGAAAATATTTTTCGAAAAATGTTTTCCAATATTTTCATGTTTGGTTGGCCTGAATATTTTAGAAAATATTTTCTTCATGAACTCATTTTTCTTCAATTGGGGGAAGCGGGTAGGAGATGAGGAGAGTAGCATTAAAAAATATTTTTCTAAAAAAATATTTTGTACTCTCTAACCAAACAATAGAAAATATTTTCCGAAAAATATTTTTCACTCACCAACCAAACAAGGAAAAATAAGTGATAAAACCACTCATATTCCATGAAACATTTACCAAACACACCCTAAATATACCAAAATTTCTCAAAATAATACATGCAACTATTATTAATCAACTAACTATTGTATTAAATGTGTGACAAAGAACAAGAAAAGTTATCCTTTAAGAGATGGCTTGATCAAGAATCAAACCCATAAGTGCAGGATTGTAATTGTGTCATGCCATTGAAAAATAGACCGAGAGATGTCAAGGAAAATTAGTCTCCATAAAATAAAATTTCTCAAGATTGGGAGCTCAAGTTAGACCCAGGCAAGGCTGGAGCCTTCATATACCTTTAAATATACTATTTAGTTTAGATAGAGTTGTAGTGTGCAGACATTTCAAACCATGACATTTGATCAATATAATCGTATATCTTTGTCCAATGGACCTTGAACAAACTTATGAATAGAAAATTCAACTCTCTTCCGTATTAGAATATGAGACAAATCAAATACAGTAGAATAATTAATGAAAGATATATGCACCATAACTAATAATGTTTGGTAACAGTCGCAATTTTCCTATTAAATCTCGAGTAATTAGATTTCACAATCAATTTTTAATGTGTTCAAATTACCGGAATACCAAATCAAATGAAAAATAATTCATAATTTTGTGTTATAGAAAAATAAAAGTTAATAAATATTATGTGAAGATAGATATAGATATAGAACACCCTTCAGAGAGCGGTTAGGTACTCACTTTAGTACTTTTCAAGAATATATTTGAAAAGTTTTTCCTCCCTGAGAGAGTCCTTTAGTAATAGCATCTAAAACTTAAGATTGACCTCTTCAAGCGTTAGATATGATTATTTTATGAATCATACAAGTCTATATACTTATCTAAAGTTCTTTTTAGGCTTATCAAAAAAGTTGCCACAAGTACCTCCAGATATTCTCAATTTCCTTTTTTTTTTTTAACATAAAACTTTATAAGAATCATATTTAGAAGTAAAAAAATTTCTCTCTCGTGATGAATAACCAACAGAACTCTCTGAAAAATTACTAATCTATATAAATACATAAAAGAAGGGCATAGCTCCGGTGACGTGGCTAGGCTCACTTATCAGGATTTGTTTTTCTCTTTTTTCTCCTTTTTTTGGGGTTTCTCGATGAATGAACAACGGTTGCTATCCAATTTTAGTCTTTTAAACCGTTTCTCTAATAAGCGTCGTTTGTTTTCCCTAATAAGGCAGCCGTTTGCTTTTACCAATAAATCAACAGGGGTGAAAGAATTAAACACATTAGCGTTTCAACCAAAACCTTAAGGTCTTCAATTCCAATTGCAGCCAGGATGGAGAATAAATTAAAGATAGAGGAAGAAATCAATTGAGGAGGAGCAATTTCTCTCTGTAAAAATATCCGAGGTACAAATTCTTCATGTTTGATTGGTGTTTGATCATGTGTCTCCTTATTAAACTTTTTTTTACCGGCTTCTTACATTAATTTTTTGCAGAGTATCAGTCCAACCATTGGATTCCTGTGAATTTTTCGACTCTTACTTCTTTTTCGTTTTATTGGGATTTTCAGTGTTTGTCTTGACAGTGGGATTAGGCTTTGAACATATTTTTTATTTATACGTCATCTTTGGCCATCCCTGTGTTCGTCATTTTTTCTGTTTGTTTTAAGCTTCAATTTCCAATTTTGCTATGACTTTTGATATATATATTACTCTATGCTTGTAATACATCAACAACTTACTTCAACTGGGTTCGTAAAAAGTTCTGCTTTACAACCTTCAATCTTAATTCTTCTGTATAATATGAGGTGAGTATAAAATTATATATTTTGGATGCCCAACATATAGTTTATTTCCTATAAAGTGTTTCAATCGTTCTTCTAAATCTTTTTTCTCCTTTGTAATTGTTTTGATTATTTCCCTCTTTCTTGTAACAATTATCTATAATTATTCTATTTGTTGTTGTAACTTGTAACTTGTAATAGAATAGGGCAATAAAGAGTTAATACTAGAAAATGATAACCAAGTCACAGTATAGGCATGAACAACAATCTCCTTTATACCGCAGCAATTTGACTATGCCTGTAGTCTTTCAATGAAAAATAGTGAATGTTATGTCATCAGAAAAGCCACCTTCCTTTCGTTTTAACATGATTATTTCATTTTTCTTTTTGCAGGACAAAATGTTTTCAGCTCTTGATTGTCGAACGATTCTTCTGTTTGTCCAAAGTCTATTAGGAGATTCACAAATTTTCTGCGCCGCCTTCCCTTCGTTGTTTATTTAATATTTTTACCTTATCCTAACTGTAGTTTCTTTTGCAGAACAAAATATTGAGAGCCCTCTTAATAGCCTGCTGCAACACCTTTAATTGGAAGAACAAGGAAGGTGAGAGTGCTCTCTAGCACTTCTATTTAAGTAAAGCCTATATCTATTTTCTTCTCCATCACTTAAATCTAATAGAGTCATTTGTTTGTTTGTATGGAACCTTAACATTTTCACAAACTTCAGAATCAAAATCATGTGCATGTGCTTAAAAATTCACTTGAAGTATTTGTATGGCTTAAGCTTAGGATTGGAATGAAATTTATAAAGACTATCGAAGCGACCAATTTGGTATAGAAAGATGGTAATGAAGCATTTTTTAGCTGGAGAAGCAATTGATAGTTAACTAAGTCCCTCAATATCTTGGTATAGGCTTCAAGTGCAAGCGAAAATAAGTAGGAATTAGGTGGTTGAGAACTTTCTAGGATTTGACTTAACAGATAGGTACAAGAAGACCTTGGGTTGTTTTCTTTCCATATTTCCTTGGTTATAACTTATAAGCAAAAAAGTATGAATCATGACCTAATGTAATTTGCTAGGATGCTGCGGCAAGCAAAGGGATCGAGAACATAGCTGTTTCAGCAAGATGTGGAGCTTATTGATGTGAAGAGCATGCCTTATATTAAACAAATTAGTGAACAAGAGGCAATGCTTCATTATGGTTGCCTCTATTATGACTGCTTAAATCTATCTTTCCTTCTCCATTTGAATTATCTCCATTTTAATAGTTAATGAACTTAGTATTTACCGACAGTTCTATTTAATTTAATAGTTTATCCCAGAGTTACTTAATGAATCGGTTTGGATAGATATTACTAATGATAAAGCAATTTCTTTTATATGTCTGTCATCAAAGCTTGCTTTTGTAATCCATATTTATGTATTATTTTTAAACTTGAAGTGGTTGTATGACCACATATTTGTTCAGTGCAAGTAGCTCTTTATTTGCTTTTTCTTTTCAACTTATATTCCTTCACCAAATTCTTTCACTGAGTATCTTCAATTGATTTTGCTTAAGACTCAGAAGAACTCTTGCATTTGATAAACTAATGTCCTCTATCTTAGAAGCATTTTTGGAAGTAACAAATATTACTTTAAGTAGTTTCAAATCTGATTTAACTTGAATGATTTTTTGAAAGCTAAAAGTCCGTTTTGTGTGATCTAAATGTAAAAATATTAATGTTTCTCCTTACAGTTACAGGTAATGCACTTTTTCAGTTAGCCAGAGTAACAAAATAAAATACTTTTAGATAGACCCTTAATATATATTTGACTGAGAGAACCATGTATTTACCTCTTCTCTGCCCAAAGATATATATATAAATATATTTTAAACTGAACATTTTACTTAAATATTTTTCTATTTCTTCTTTTCCGAAAGAATTTTTGATAGCTTAAAATGTTATTTATCCAAGCTCCAATTTTTGTATTGTTATTTCTTCAAACATAGATAATTAATTTTTATTGCATAAGTGAAGTGTTTTAATCTCTTCTGTGTCAGATTATAAGACTATTCTAATTATGTTTTTCACGATAGTGCAAAGCGCGACATATTCACTAGTTATTAAATATTAAATGCTATTAATAATCATGGACATCGACGGAAGCCGATTTTATGTTCTTTTTTACTAATTATGCATTATTAACTATTGATATTTTTTTGTAACATCCCATAATGAAGTAAACATGATTTGTATCACAAAACACATGAAATTGGGAAGGGATTGTGTAACGACCCGATCGGTCCTTTTGAGCATTTGCATTCAGTTTGGAAGTTTGAGGTCATGAGTAGCTTCGTATGGTGAATTATGACTTGTGTGTATTGTCGGCTTTGGTTTTTGAGTGGTTAGTAATTGATTTAGAAGGATGATTCTCACTTGAGAAGCTTGAAGTTGAAAGAGTTGACCAAGTTTGACTTTTGTGTATTTGACCTCGGACCGGAGTTTTGATAGTTCTAGTAGGTCCAAATACTGATTTTGGACTTGGGTGTATGCCCAAATTTGCATTTGGATGTTCCTAGTAGGTTTTGGCTCTAATTGGCGAAAGTTGACAATTTGAAGGTTTAGAAAGCTCATAGGTTTGACGGGGAGTTGGCTTCGATGATATCGAGTTTGAATTATTGTTCCGGGAGTTGAAATATGTTCGTTATGTTATTTGAAACTTGTGTGCAAAATTTGACGTCATTCTGAGTTGATTTGATATGGTTTTGCACAAGTTTTTAAAGTTGAAAGTTCAAAAGTTTATTGAGTTTATTTTCGGGTGGGATTCATGATTTTGATATTATTTTATGTGATTTGAGACCTCGAGTAGGTTCATATTATGTTTTGAAACTTATTGGTATGTTCGCATGGGGTAGCGAGGGGATCAGGTGAGTTTCGGAAGGGTTATGTGCTTTACGGACGCGAGGCTTCTTCCGCGTTTGCGAAGGTTTCAACTGGGCAGTGCTATAAAGTACTCTATTTTCGTACTTTGAGTTATTTTATCATATTTTGTATTAGGGAGCTCGGATTTGGTTGATTTTGGAGAGGATTTTTACCATATTGATTGGGGTAAGTACTTTTGACTCAGATTTGATTATTTTACATGATTCCATCTTCGATTTTAGCATTTAATTTGATGAATCTAAAATATAGATTGGGGAATTTTTGTCTAAGCTTTTATAAAGTGAATAATTTAGTTTTGAACATCGATTTGGAGTTGAATTTGAGAGAAATTAGTATGGTTGGACTCGTATTCGAATGAGTCATCAGAATTTGTGAGTTATGTCGGATTCCAGGGTGCGGGTCCAGATTGACTTTTTGGTTGACTTTGAGTATTTAATTAAAGATTCGACCTTTATCGTTTGAGTTTGCTTCTTATGGCATTATTTGATGATTTTGAGTTGCTTTTGGCTAGTTTCGAGCAGTTCAGAGGTCGATTTGTGTGGGACGGAGCTTCTAGTGTATCAATTTGGCTTGTTTGAGGTAAGTGTCTTACCTAACTTTGTTGAGAGAATTTTTTCTACTAAATGATATTATTTGCTACATGTGGGGATGATGCATATACAAGGTGATGAGCGTATATGCATGTGCAAGGATTTTCCATGCTCGGCATGGAGAAATTATATGCTTTCTTTGTGCTTTGATGAACCCGGTAATTCTCTAATTTATGCTTTATTTATTTCTAAGACGATTAAACTAAATTAACCGTGTTAGAAATCATGTTAGAACATATGACATCTTAAAAAAGATTTAATGTGTTATTTTCGGACTGTTTACATACTTAATTGACTGTTGTATTATGAACACCCATTTATACATGTTATTGTCCTGCTACTTGAGTTTATTTATCTGTAATATGTGTAAGGATTGGGGCCTTAGGGCTATATTTTGCACGAGGGTTATTTCCATACGGTTGGAATGATGTTGGCACGATGAGTATTTTCGTGCGGTTTGAAATGAGATTTGTTTGTCGGTTATTACCGTGCGAAAGGAAAGGAAGTTGGATTTCTGTTATGATTACTCATTCGTTCAGTACTTACATACCCTTTACTTTGGTTCTATTATTGTTGGTTGCTTTGTATGATACTTTCAGTTGGATTCCTTATTTAGTTACCTCTGTGATTTTCCTTTGGCCTGTTACAGTTATAGCTATGTCTTTACCTTGTTAATTACTGTTACATCTACGCATTTATTTGATTTACTTCCATTACATGTCCTCTTCGAATTCATGCCTTTATTTTTTATTAGCCATACCTATAACATGCCTCTAATTATCACGTGATTTACTTCTTAGATGCCTTAACATGCTACATGTCTTCATTCACTACATGCCTTCACTTACTACATAGCTTCACTTACCATATGCTTTTACTTACCATATATTTTTACTTATTGAATGCCTTCACTTGTCACATGCTTCTACTTGCTACATGATTTAATATGTGTTGAATGCCTTCATTTGATCCCTTTCATTACTTGATAAACATCTTACCCGTTTCATGTTCTACTTTCCTTTGCTTAACTGGATTGGGTGACTTTTAGATTGGTTCTGTGTTTATGCTTGGTGGAAGTCTTTTCTTTATATGTGGGAGACTAGCTCTGTGGTGCTCGGCTGTTATAAAATAGTTACATATAAATTTATATATATATATATATATATATCCGTGGATCGGGTTGCACGTCACAACGAAAAAGATATTATATGTGTGGGATCGGGTTGTACGCTGCAACGATATTTATACTATATATTGTGGATCGAGTTAAGCAGCGCAACAGAGAAGATGTTTTATATAAATATATATATGGAACGGGTTGCGCGCAACAGCGAATAAGATATTTTTTATGCATATATTTGTGGATCGGGTTGCATGCCTCAACGGAGAAGACATTATATATATATATATATATATATATATATATATATATATGTGTGTGTGTGTGTGTGTGTGTGTGTGTGTGTGTGTGTGTGTTGCACACCGCAATGAAGAAGACGACTTATGATTATTCTTGTCTATTTTTTTCTGTTATCATATTGTGTTGTGAGACGAAGACGTGATGATATTCTGGGTCCTTCTGTTATTTGTGTTCTTGTTTCATTTACTATGTGGTTATTTGTATCTCTTTATCGTATCGCTCTTTCTACTTATCATCTACACATGTAAAATATTGAGTGAGTATATCTTGACTTAAAACCTCGCCACTACTTCACCGAAGTTTGTTAAGATATTTACTGAGTCCATGGGGTCGGTTGTATTCATGCTACACTTCTGCACCTTGTGTGCAGATCTTGGAGCTGCGTAGCTGTGGAAGACGAAGCATGTTATTGAAGACGTTCTAGTGTTCCAAATTCGAGCTACCTCTTTTTCAGGGTAGTGTAGGACTTAAATTCTGTTAATGTATACTTTAAACATATGTTGTATTATTTTCATACAAGTTTTGTAAATCAAATTCTTAGAGGCTCATGACTTATACTACCAAATCCTTGGGTTATTGTTCAAAATTTTAATTATTTCACTTATTGACTTCATATAAATTTCAGTAGAAATGTGTTGACTATTGTTTAGCATACCTAGCGGGTTGAGTTAGGTGTCATTATGACTATGCGGACATTGGTCGTGAGAAGTTGGTATCAGATCATTAGGCTCATAGATTCTACGAGTCATGTGCAAGTTCCTAGTAGAGTCTCGCGGATCAGCATGATGACGTCCATACCTATCTTTAAGAGGCTACATGGTATCTAGAAACTTCTTTTCTTTCTTTCCTCATCATGCGCCTTTGATTCAGTTTGGCACCTATATCTTTGATTTCTTCCTATTCACTCGTATGTGATGTTGCACACTTAGTAGCAGCTATGGGCAGATTTGTGATATTGTAGATGGACTACAAAGGGCTATGGATGCTTCATTATGGTTGCAATATGTCGTCCAGTCTTGGAAGGGGATGCAATGACAGACCGTCCCGGTGTTCATTTGTGGGATGTATAGAATTCTTATATCTGGTTGATGTGTACTGGATTATAGGGATTAATTGGGTTCCTAGTTATTGTAACTGTGGAAAGGGTCATGGGGAGATGTTGAGTTGAAGCTAGCCGGTGGGATTTGAGGGTATGTGATTCGTATGAGGCTTTTATTCAGTAGAATGCATATACTATCACTTCGTAGGGCTTGAGGTAGTTGGCTTGACGGTCACCAGGGTGAGTATGAACCTAGCAGAGTCTTTGGAGTGTTTTATGACTAGAGTCGCATGGGCTTATGAAGTATTAAACTGACTAACAGTGTGCGACCGGGGCAGTTATGAAGGATGGGTGCTATGGGTTATAGACGACATGTTTTATGGCTTCGAGCCAAGTGTGGGAGCCTGCTATCGACAATTGGATTGCATGGTCATGTGTTATATTAGTTCTTGGTCGAGGATGTTCTTTCGGATTGGCTATGATTTGAGAAAGGTTTCATCAATGGTGATTTATAGCAAGGTGGATGATTATCGAAAAGGTTCTGATGAGTTCAAGGTTCATATGTGGCATTTGAGGATTTTCGGATTTATGTATGGTTAGAGATGGAGATCGCTAGTGAATGGTTTCTAGATTTGCGGTACTTCTCTATCAAGAATGATTCTACATAACAGTATTAGAGAGATGCAAGAAACGACTTCATATTCGAAGAAGGTTCCTTCAGAGCGACCATTTCAGATTGAGTTGCTTTTGTGTTTGGCAGTTTGTGTGACTCGATTGCGTTAGAGGAAATCAGTTATGATGAATCGATTATATGTTAGAGGGTTTAGAAAAATATACGATGGTTTGGCCACAACTCGGGGTTGGCGTCTTCTACAGGTATAGGAGGTGTGTGGCGTATATAGATGTCCTCCAGAATTGAGTTAAATGGAAGGGTCTCAGTTGATGAGGTGTTCGACTTGCTTGTTGGTTGAGAGTTGATTATGAGATTTTCGTATTTTCACGAGTTAGCATGATCGTGGCGGTGTGACATGTGGGATTGAAAGTTGCGAGTTCAAGGTTGCGGTTTAGGTTTGAAAGGAATTATACGAGTTTTTGATGGCACAAATTATTTTAGATATTTAAGAGAATGCTGGCGCTATTTGATATCGTTAGAGGAGAGTGTGCATTTTAGCAGGCGCATTGTGTTTTGACTTGTTGGTGCTTGACTAGCGTTGCGGTGATCGCCTGGTTTTGGGTTGCTGGGGTTCAGGTTTTGCTACAAAACGCCGAAGATCTATGTGGGTATTTTCCATAAGATGATGGGGTATGAGTGATGTATCAACCATTTGTGTAGTGGAGTTGAGATCGGATATGGAGACTCTGGTATTCATGAGGTTAAGAGACTGGATGTCCTCGTAGGTAGATTATTTCTTGATTGTGAATTGTCAAGAAATGTTGAGAATGGGATAACGGGCGGTATGTGTTATTGATAAGTTGCTATGATCTTTTGGAAGGTTATTTACATGTTTGGGGATGATCAAGATTGGTTTGGGGATATTGTTGGCCTAATGAAAATGTGTGTTCTTGTAATAACCCGACCAATCATTTTGAGTATTATAGCCCTATTCCCCCATTTATTTCTTATTCTGTGCTCATATTTTGTTATGTGACTTGTCAGGGTAGTTGGTTTAGTTTCGGGGATGTTACGGAATGAGTTGGGATACTTAGCCCCAAGGTTGGAAGCCTATGTTAAAAGAGTTAACCGGATGTTGACTTATGTGTAAATGACTCCGGAATGGAGTTTTATTGGTTTTAATAGTTCCGTATGGTGATTTTGGACTTAGGAGTGTGTCCGAATATTGATTTGGAGGTCCACAAATGACTTTGGCTTGAATTGGCGCAAGTTGGAAAAGTTGAAGTTTGGAAAGTTGAGAAGTTTGACCGAGAGTTGACTTTATTGTTATTGGGCTCGAATATTTGTTCCGGAAGTTAGAATAAGTCTGTTGTGTCATTTATGACTTGTATGCAAAATTTGAGTTCAATCGGTGTTGGTTTGATAGGTTTCACATCGATAGGCTTGAATTGGGGTGCAATTCGTATTTTTGATATTATGTGATATGATTTGAAGCCTCAACTAAGTTCGCACGATGTTATAGGATATGTTGGTATGTTTGGATAGGGTCCCGAGGGCCCTGGGGGTGATTCGGATCATGTTCGGCTCACTTTTGGACTTTGAGGAATTGCTGATTTTTGCTTTTGGTTTCCTCTTTCGCGATCGTGAAAAAGGGGATGCGATCGCGAAGAGTTGTTGTTGGAAGCTGAGGAAAATGTTCTACGCGTTTGTGGATGTTGGTCAGAGATCGGAGAGCTTTGGGCAGTGTTACTACGCGAACGCGAGGGATGTACCGCGTTCGCGAATAAGGAAGGAGGGGTGCCCTGAAGCCACGGGTTTGTTCATCGCAGTCGCGTGAGGAGGCTCGCGATCAAGTAGCTTTGTGTCGCTGTGCATCACGTTCGCACTTGGAGTTCTGCATTCGCAAAGGTTTAATTTGGAAGCTTATATTTTTGGGCTTCGTGATCGCGAAACATTTCCCTGGATCGTGAAGAGGAGTGGGCATATTATAAAATTTCAAAAATGAAGCTTTGAGTATTATTTCACATTTGGACTTTAGGAGCTCGGATTGGGGCGATTCTTGGAGGGATTTTCAAGGAATTGATTGGGGTAAGTGATTCTAACTCGTATTTGGTTAATATACATGAATTTATCATTGTTTTTACTATTTAATTAGTGTTTTGGGTTGAAAAAATTGGGAAAGATTGTAGAAATTTCATAGACTTTAATTTGAGGATTTGAAGGTCGAGTTGCGATCGGAATTGAGTAATTTTGGTATGGTAGGACTTGTTGTAGAATGGGTGCTTAGATTTTGTTAATTTTGTTGGATTCTGAGATGTGGGCCTAGGGTTTACTTTTTGACTTTTGTGAAAGAACCTAGCTTTATCATATGTAATTGATTCCTATAGCTTGTGTTGGTATTAAATTGTTTGTGGCTAAATTTGAGTCGTTTGGAGGCCGATGCACGAGGCAAGGGCTAGTTGGAGTAGATATTTGTACGGGTTGAGGTAAGTAACACTTCTAAACTTGGTTCTGAGGGCATGAATCCCTCAAATACATGTTATGTGGTTGGTATTGAGGTGACGCACATGCTAGGTGACGGGCGTGTAGGCGTGCACTGTAGTAATTGTGACTCGGTTGATTCCGTGGAACTGTGTAGTCATCTAATCTTGTTATTATTCATGTATTCTACATGTGTTAGACAAATTGGGTTGTGATTCATGTTAGAAATCATGTTTGGGCTATATGATGGTGTTGTTGGGACTCACACAGAAATTGAGCTGTGATTCATGTTTTCATATCATATCTCAGTATCTGTTGCCATTTATTGTTACATTATATTATCAATGTTTGGGCTGGTTGTCATGAGATTTGTGAGCCCTAGAGATTACTGAGTGAGGCCATGGGCCTGATTGTGAGTGATATTTATGGGATCGGGCTGCACGCCACAACAAGCTTTATTGATTCATGCCATGATTGGCTTATATTAGTGCTTGGGCAGGTTCCGCTCCTCCAGAGTGGTACCTACCAGCAACGAGCGCAAGTACCTACTGAGTGCGAGTGTCGAGTGCCGAGTGATTGAGAGCGTCGAGTGATTGAGAGTGTTGAGTGATTGGGAGTACTAAGTGAATGGGAGTACTAAGTGATTGAGCATGCTAAGCGAGATTGAATACTCTGAGAGTATGTATATGACTTTATCACTGTGTGAATTACAGTTGACATGCATATTTGACATGTAGATATAGAGATGTAACATTTCTCATATCAGTCACACTTGGCATATTTTATCCGTGTTGAACTTAAACTGTTAAACTTGAAAGCATGCCTACATTTCTGTACTGTGTACAAACTGATTATGAGATTTGTTTGAGTTATTACTGCCATTTTTCCTGTCATATATGTACTATTATAATCTGGATTTGGACTCTACCTTTCTGAGTTCGTCTCTACTTTCAGCCCAAAGGTTAATCCTGTTACTTATTCAGTATATTGGGTCGGTAGTACTCATACTACACTCTGCACTTCATGTGCAGATCCAGGTACTTCTGGACTCGGTGGTTGCTAGATTTGGAGCTTCATATGTTTGGAGACTATCGAGATAGCTGCCTTGGCATCTGCATACCTCGACTATCCTATATTTCAGTTTATTAGAATTGTTCTACCTTTATAGATAGTTGTTTTAACAGTAGATTGTATTGTCATTTAGATGCTCATGTACTCAGTGACACCCGGATTTTGGGAATGTTGTATTTGAGTCGCAGTATTTCTTATCGACTATTTGTGAGAGTTATTACTGTTCGACCTGCTTCATCTTGTTTTCAATTTAAAAAAAGCGTAGTTATTTGTGGTTGTTGGCTTACCTAGTATTGTGATAGATGCCATCACGATATGTTGCATTTTGGATGGTGATAAGTTGGTATTAGAGCCTAGGTTACAAAGGTCTCATGAGTCATGAGCATATTTAGTAGAGTCTTGCGGATCGGTACGGAAACGTCTATACTTATCTTTGAGAGGCTACCGAACCCTTAGGAAAACTTCACTTTCTTGTATTCTTATCGTGCGGATTTGTTGATTCTGGAAACTAAACTTCTGCTATTCTATTCTCTTACAGATAGTGAGGACATGTGCTACCAGATCGGGCATACGACAACCAGTACCACCAGCTAGGGTCACTAGAGGCCGGGGCCGCAGTAGAGGCCGAGGTGCAACTCGTACAGCAGCTAGAGCAGTACCTATAGACCCACTAGTTGCTCCAGCCCAGGAGCCGATTCCAGATGTCATTGAGCCGGCGGGACCAGCTCTGGCACTAGCTATTCCCATTGTGAATCCAGGCTTTTTGGAGGCTCTAGCCCAAATATGTACTGTATGCACTAGCCTTGCTCAGGCGGTTTCATTTTCGGCCACGCCAGCCACTTCTCAGGCCGGGGGATATGCTAAGACTCCTGCCGCCCGTACTACAGAGCATGTGGTTTAGGGACTTCAGACACCGAGGGTACTACCAACCCAGTTGGTTATAGTTTCTCAAGCCCGGGTGGGTCCCCTTATGAGTGACGAGGAGCAGGAGAGACTAGATAGGTTTGGGACGCTCAGGCCTCCATCATTAAGAGGGGCTGAGTCAGATGATGCTTATGACTTCTTGGACAGGTTCCAGTGGATACTTTGCACGGCGGGTATTCTGGAGACTAGTGGAGTCTCATTTACTACTTTTTAGCTGTTGGGGGTAGCCTTCAGATGGTGGGAGGCCTATAAGTTGAGCAGGACAGCCGGTGTCGTACCACTTATGTGGCACGAGTTCTCCATTCTCTTCTTGGAGAAGTTTGTGCCACAGACCTGCCGGGAGGAGTTGCGTAGGCAGTTTGAGCAGCTATGCCAGGAGGGTATGTGCATGACCCAGTATGAGATGAGATTTTCAGAGTTGTTTCGTCATGCGATCTAGTTAGTTTCCATAGAGAGGGAGAGGATTAGGTGGTTCATTGATGGCCCCAACTATGGACTTCATTTTGTCATGACTCGGGAGATCATATTAGGTGCTAGGTTCGATGTGGTGGTTGATATTGCTAGACGACAAGAGAAGGTCCATAGTTAGGAGCGAGAGGATAGGGAGACCAAGAGGCCTCGTGGTGCGGGTAGTTTCATCGGTATTTTTTATGGAGGGCAGTTCCACCACAGCCGGGGTCACCCTTATAGGCCCGCTCAGATGACTCGTCCAGTTCATCGTGGTGCATTAGCTAGCCATGGTTCATACATTGCTCATCAAAGTCAGTCATATCTCAATGCCCTCCCAGCTCAGAGTTCATCTCGTGATCCATCAGTTCAGGGTTCATCTGTACAAGGTCCTTCTAGTAACTATTCTGGCTCTCGAGTTGCTTCGAGTATGGAGAGTTTGGACATGTGTGGAGGCAGTTTCCCCTTCATTTTGGAGGTCCAGTTCAGTTGAGGGGTCAGGTTATGACTTTCGTACTAGTTACTTCACCACCAGCCTAGCCAACTCGAGGTGGGGCTCAGGCAGCTAGAGGTCGCCCTAGAGGGGGAGGCCAATTATCTGACGATCAGGCTCGATGCTATGCTTTCCTTGCCAGGCGAGAGGTCGTTGCTTCAGATGCAGTGATCATATATATTGTCTTTGTATGCCACAGGGATGCTTCTATTTTATGTGACCCTGGTTCCACTTATTCATATGTATCGTCATATATTTCTCATTATCTGGATATGCCCCGTGAGTTCATAGTTTCACCTTTTCATGTATCTACACCGGTGTGCGATTCTATTATTGGGGACCGTGTATATCGGTCGTGTGTGGTGACTATTGGGGGATTTGAGACTAGAGTTGATCTCTTATTACCTAGCATGGTTGGCTTTGACGTGATTCTAGGCAAGGATTGGTTTTCCCCATGTCATGTTATTCTGGATTGTCACACTAAGACCGTGACATTGGCGATGCCGGAGTTACCTAGGATCAAGTGGAGAGGTTCTCTGGACTATGTTCCAAGTAGGGTGATTTCATATTTGAAGGCCCAACAGATGGTTGGGAAGGGGTGTTTGTCATATTTGGCTTTTGTGAGGGATGTTGGTGCTAATACTCCTACTATCGATTCTGTTTCGATAGTGCAAGACTTTCTGGATATGTTTCCTATAGACCTGCCGGGCATGCCCCCCGGTAGGGATAGTGATTTTGGTATTAATTTGGTACCGGGAACTCAGCCCATCTCTATACCTCAGTATCGTATGGCACCACCAGAGTTGAATGAATTGAAATAGCGACTTTAGAATCTTTTTGATAAGGGGTTCATTAGGACTAGTGTATTGCCTTGCGGTCCACCAGTTCTATTTGTGAAGAAAAAGGATGGTACTATGCTTGTGTGCATTGACTATAGGCAATTGAACAAAGTTACAATTAAGAACAAGTATCCTTTGCCGCGCATTGATGACTTATTTAACTAGCTTCAGGGAGCTAGGGTGTTCTCTAATATTTATTTGAGGTATGTGTATCACCAGTTGAAGATTTGACACTTTGATATTTTGAAGACGGCATTCAGGACCCGCTATGGTCACTATGAGTTCCTTGTGATGTCTTTTGGGCTGACCAATGCCCCAACATCATTCATGCATCTGATGAATAGTGTGTTCCAGCCATATGCTGATTCGTTTGTCATAGTATTTATTGTTGATATCCTGGTGTACTCACGTAGCCAGGAGGAGCACGCACAACATCTGAGGATTGTACTACAGAGGTTGAGGGAGGATAAGCTTTATGCCAAGTTCTCTATGTGTGAGTTTTAGCTTAGTTTGGTGGTGTTTGTTGGGGCACGTGGTGTCCAGTGAGGGGATCAAGGTGGATTCAAAGAAGATAGAGGCAGTTCATAGTTGGCCCAGGCCGTCTTCACCTACTGAGATCCAGAGTTTTCTCGGCTTGGCTGGATATTATCATCGCTCTGTGGAGGGTTTCTCGTCCATTGCAGTACCTTTGACCAAGTTGACCCAGAAGGGCGATCCATTCAGGTGGTGGGATGAGTGTGAGGAGAGCTTCTAGAGGCTCAAGATTGCCTTGACCACAACTTTAGCTCTAGTTTTGCCTTTAGCATCGGGTTCTTATACAATGTATTGTGATGTTTCTCGGATTGGTATTGGGTGTGTCTTGATGCAGGAGGGTAGGGTGACTGCTTATGCTTCACACCGGTTGAAGCCTCATGAGAAGAACTACCCTGTTCATGATTTGGAGTTGGCAACCATCGTTCATGCATTGAAGATTTGGAGGCATTATCTCTACGGCATGTCTAGTGAGGTATTTACATATCATCAGAGTCTTCAGCACTTGTTCAAACAAAAGGATCTAAATTTGAGGTAGCAGAGATGGTTGGAGCTGCTAAATGACTATGATATTACCATTTTGTATCATCCCGGAAAGGCCAATGTAGTGGCGGATGCCTTGAGTAGGAAGGTGGTAAGTATGGGTAGCCTTGTATTTATTCCTATTGGTGAGAGACCGCTTGGATTAGATGTTTAGGCCTTGGCCAATAAGTGCATGAGGTTAGATGTTCTCGGTCTTTCTTATATGATCCCATCAGAGAGTGTCAGTATGACGACCCTCATTTTCTTGTCCTCAAGGACACGGTTCAACACGGTGATGCTAAGGAGATTTCTACTGGGGAGAATGGGGTGTTGCGGATGCATGTCGGATTTGTGTGCCCAATATAGATGGGTTATGTGAGTTGATTCTTGAAGAGGCCCACAATTTGCGGTATTCCATTCATCCGAGTGCCACAAAGATGTATCAAGACTTGAGGTAGCACTATTGGTGGAGGAAAATAAAGAAAGATATAGTGGAGTTAGTAGCTCGGTGCCTGAATTGTCAGCAGGTGAAATATGAGCACCAGAGGCCGGGTGGTTTGCTTCAGAGGCTTTGAGATTCCTGAATGGAAATGGGAGCGTATCACCATGGACTTCATAGGTGGGTTGCAGCGGACTTTGAAGAAGTTTGATGGTATTTGGGTGATTGTGGACCGGTTGACTATGTCCACACATTTCATTCCAGTTGGGGCTACCTATTCTTCGGAGTGGTTGGCTGAGATCTATATCTGCGAGATTGTTAGCCTTCACGATGTGCCGATATCCATCATTTCAGATCGGGGCATGCAGTTCACATCGCAGTTTTGGAGAATGTTGCAGTGAGAGTTAGGCACACATGTTGAGTTGAGTTCAACATTCCACCCTCAAACGGACACACAATCTGAGCACACCATTTAGATATTGGAGGATATGCTACATGCTTGTGTCATGGATTTCGGGGGTTCTTGGGATTAGTTTATGCTGCTTGCAGAGTTTACCTACAATAATAGCTACCAATCAAATATTCAGATGGCTCTGTATGAGGCGTTGTTTGGGAGGCGGTATCGGTCTTTGGTTAGTTGGTTTGAGCCAGGTGAGGCTAGGCTATTGGGTACTGACTTGGTTCATGATACTTAGGACAAGGTTAAGTTGATTCAGGATCGGCTTCGCATGACACAGTCTAGATAGAAGAGTTACGCCGATCGGAGGGATCGTGATGTTGCTTACATGGTGGGAGAGAAGGTACTTCTTAGAGTTTCACCCATGAACGGTGTTATGATATTCGGGAAGACGGGAAAGTTGAGCACTCAGTATATTGGCCCTTTTGAGGTGCTTGAGAGGATTGGAGAGGTGGATTACAAGCTTGCATTGCCACGTAGTCTATCGAGTGTTCACCCAGTGTTTCATATTTCCATGCTACGGAAGTATTCAAATATTGGAGGATATGCTACATGCTTGTCGCATGTTTTAGACTTTAGCATAGTTAAGTTAGATGGGGATTTGACTTATAATTTGGAGCCGGTGGCCATTTTGGATCGGCAGGTTCAAAAGTTAAGGTCAAAGAACATAGCTTCAGTGAAAGTACAGTGGAGAGGTTAGCCAGCGGAGGAGGCTACTTAGGAGACCAAACGAGAGATGCGGAGCAGATATCCAAGCCTATTTGAGACTCCAAGTATGATTCTAGACCCGTTCAAGGATGAACGTTTGTTTAAAAAGGGGAGAATGTAATGACCCGAACAGTTGTTTTGAGTATTATTGTCCCGTTCCATCATTTATTTCTTATTTTATGCTCATTTGTTAATATGTGACTTGCCGAGCTGGTTGGTTTGGTTCCGGGGATGTTTCGGAATGAGTTGGGACATATAGCCCCAAGGTTGGAATCCTAAGTTGAAAGAGTTGACCGAATGTTGACTTATGTGTAAATGACTCAGGAATGGAGTTTTGACGGTTCTGATTGCTCCGAATGGTTATTTTGGACATAGGAGTGTGTCCGGATATTGATTTGGAGATCCACAGATGATTTTGGCTTGAATTGGCAAAAGTTGGAAAAGTTGAAGTTGGGAGAGTTGAGAAGTTTGACTGAGAGTTGACTTTGTCGTTATCGGGCTCGGATTGTGGTTCCGGAAGTTGGAATAGGTCCGTTGTTTTATTTCTGGCTTGTGTGCAAAGTTTGAGGTCAATCGGTGTTGGTTTTCAGCATTGATTGTAGAAGTTGGAAATTCATTAGCTTCAATAGGCTTGAATTGGGTGCGATTCGTGATTTTGATGTTATGTGATATGAGTTTAAGTCTCGACTAAGTTCGTATGATATTTTAGGATATGTACAAGGTCCTTTTGGACTTTTGAGGAACTACTAATTTCTACTTCTGGTTTCCTCTTTCCCGATCGCGGAGAAGGGGATGCGATCACAAAGAGTTTTTGGAAGCTGAGGAAAATTTTCTATGTATTCGCGGAAGTTGGTCAGCGTTTGCAGAGCTTTGGGAAGTGGTACTACATGAACGCGAGGGTTGTACCGCGTTCGCGAAAAGGGGTGGCCTAAAGCCACGTGTTTGTTCATCGCGGGCGCGTAAGGAGGCTCACGATCGCGTAAGGTGAGAACAACAACTTGACGCCCAGGACCGAAAGGCCGCTTATCGACGCCGTTGAAGCTCGAGTCGAAGTGCCATTAGACGTTAATTCGCATGTGGCCATTGAGGCAAACCTACATTCTGAACCTGAAAATAACATTCATGGTGGAACTCAATCTACAGCTCGAGATACCCATAAAGTTGAAGAAAACGGCGTCAGCTTGTGCATGATTTTCGAAATGTTGCAAGCTCAACAGGCAGCAATAGCTCAGTTATAGAGTCAAACCCAGATACCGAGCAGGCCGGAGCCCAGTCCACCCCGAGAAATCGCCCACAGAACGGAACCAGCTATAGTAAGGTCAAATGAGCAAGAGTCGAGGACTAATCCCGAAATTACTAAGATGTTCGAAGAACTGACCAAACGAATAAAATCAAGTGAAAGGGGGATCGAGGCAAACGACAAAATGTGGAAACATATAACCCCAGGGTTGATCAGATCCCGGGGGCACCACTGATATTGAAGGGCTTCGATTCCAAAAAATTCATACAAAAGCCTTTCCCCCCAAGCGCGGCTCCTAAACCGATCCCAAAGAAATTTTGAATGCCCGAGATTCCTAAATATAACGGAACTACCGACCCCAACGAACATGTCACCTCTTACACATGTGCCATCAAAGGGAACGACCTAGAGGACGATGAAATGGAATCCGTATTATTGAAGAAATTTGGTGAAACCCTGTCAAAGGGAGCAATGATATGGTATCATAATTTACAATTTAATTCTATCGATTCTTTTGCTATGCTTGCAGATTGCTTCGTAGAAGCCCACGCCGGGGCCATAAAGGTCGACACTGGGAAGTCGGACCTGTTCAAGGTAATACAAAAGGATAACGAGATGCTAAGGGAGTTCGTATCTCCTTTTCAAATGGAACGAATGGATCTGCCACCAGTCACAGACGATTGGGTTGTTTAGGCTTTCACTCAAGGTTTGAACGAACGAAGTTCGACGGCTTCACGGCAGTTGAAGGATAACCTGATCGAGTACCCAGGTATTAATTGGGCCGACGTGCATAATCAGTACCAATCAAAAATTAGAGTCGAAGATGATCAGTTGGGCTCTGACCCCCCGCTAGAAGGGACATCAATCGAGAACAAGGTCCAATCAGGGACCGATACCGACCATATAGTGGAAACCACAGGATTAATGAATCGAGACATAACCCCGGACAAAGCAATAAAAGAAGTCATCGAGCTCAATGGTCTCGGGGCTGATGAATAGAAATGGGTTCGACAAGCCTACCACACCTAAAGAAGCACCACAGTTATCGGAGTATAACTTCAGCATTGATGCGTCTGCCATCGTGTCAGCTATCGGACGCATCAAAGACACTAAATGGCCTCGACCCATGCAAACCGATCCTACCCAGAGGAATCCCAATCAAATGTACGATTATCATGGAACCCATGGCCACAGAACGGAAGATTACAAGAAATTAAGAGATGAGGTAGCCCAGTTATTCAATAAAGGATACTTTCGAAAATTTTTAAGCGACTGGGCCAAAACCATTTCAAAAATGGGGATTTCGGTAAACAAAACGAACAGGGAGAACCACAACACATCATCCACATGATCATCGGTTGCGTTGATACCCCTCAAGGGCTGGTGCTTAAACGCACTAAGACATCGGCTATGGGAGAAAAGCGACCCCAAACTCAGGGTTACACACCCATAGGAACATTGTCCTTTAATGATGAAGATGCACAAGGAGTCGTGCAACCTCATAACGATGCACTGGTAATATCTGTACTTATGAATAAAACTAAAGTTAAGCTTATGCTAATTGATCTAGGTAGCTCGGCCAATATTATTAGATCGAAGGTTGTAGAACAGCTCGGTCTACAGGACCAGGTCGTACCCGCAACCCTCGTTCTAAATGGATTCAATATGGCATGTAAAACCACCAAATACGAGATAATTTTGCCGATAAACATGGTCGGGACCATCTAGGAAATAAAGTTCCACATAATCAAAGGCGACACGAGGTACAACGCCCTTTTTAGAAGGCCATGGATCCACAATATGAGAGCTGTACCTTCGACTCTCCACTAGGTTCTTAAATTTCCAACATCAGAGGGAGTCAAAACAGTGTACGGGGAACAACCGGCCGTGAGAGAAATGTTTTCTGTTGAGAAAGCGATTCCGATATCCTTACCTCCGTCAACAAAGGGGTCGGACTCAAAAGGGGAACGAGATGCCAAATAGTAATCACAAACGTTAGCTTCAATCCAACTAGAAAATCAGAAGATTGACGAAGATGATGATCGAAGGATCCCTCAATCCTTCGTGGTCCCCGATGATTCCGACGCTACCCAATCAACGATTGAAGAACTGGAGCAAGTCATACTAATCGAGCATTTGCCCGAACGAAAGGTATACTTGGGAACGAGACTAGCCCCAGAACTCAAGAAAAGGCTTATTCAATTTCTTATCAATAACATAAATTGGTTTGCTTGGTCCCATTTAGATATAACATGGATCCCACCGGATATAACGACGCATCAACTAAGCTTAGACCCTAGGTTCAAACCGGTGAAGCAAAAGAGAAGACCCCAGTCCGAGGTAAAGCACGCATTCATAAAGGACCAGATAACTAAATTTCTTAAAATAGAGTCCATTCGGGAGGTGAAATACCCTGAATGGTTAGCTAATGTAGTTGTAGTCCCTAAAAAAGGGAACAAACATAGAATGTGTGTAGATTATAAGGATTTAAACAAGGTGTTCCCCAAAGATTCTTTTTCGCTGCCCAACATCGATCGCATGATCGATGCCACGGCCGGCCCTGAAGTCCTTACTTTTCTCAATGCCTATTCCGGGTATAATCAAATCTAAATGAACCCGAAAGACCAAGAAAAGACTTTATTTGTCACCAAGTATGGAACATATTGTTATAATGTGATGCCCTTCGGGCTAAAAAATACCGGAGCTACTTACGAACGCCTAGTAAATAAAATGTTCGAGAAATAAATCGGTAAATCAATGGAAGTTTATATTGATGACATGCTAGTTAAGTCCCTACGTGCAGAGGACTATTTGGCTCATTTGCAGGAAACATTCGAGATTTTAAGGAAATACAACATGAAGCTCAACCCCGAGAAATGTGTGTTCGGGGTTGGTTCGGGCAAGTTCCTCGGCTTCATGGTATCGAGTCAGGGGATCGAGATCAACCCCGATAAAATCAAAGACATCGAAGACATCGCCATCGTGGACAATGTAAAATCCGTGCAGAGGCTAACATGACGAATTGTTGCCTTAGGCCGATTCTTTTCAAGGTCGTCAGATCGAAGTCACAGATTTTTCTCTCTACTAAAAAAGAAGAACGATTTCGCCTGGACCCCGGAATGCCAACATGCATTAGAAGAATTGAAGCGATATCTATCGAGCCCACCACTGCTTCATACTCCAAAAGCAGACGAGAACATTTCCTTATATTTGGCAGTATCGGAAATCGCAGTAAGTGGTGTCCTAGTTCAAGAAGAGCAAGGTACGCAATGTAAGTGGTGTCCTAGTTTCTATCTAGGAAGTAGCAACTAGATATCTACACTTAGAGAAATTGGCACTTGCATTGATAAGTGCCTCTAGAAAGTTAAGACCATACTTTCAATGTCACCCCATATGCGTACTAACCACTTACCCACTTCGTAATATTTTGCACAAGCCCGAACTATCAGGCCGATTGGCCAAATGGGCTGTCGAACTCAGTGGGTACGATATCGAATATCAACCCCGGACGGCCATCAAGTATCAAATTTTAGCAGACTTCATGGACGATTTTATGCCAACCCTCATACCCGAAGTCGAAAAGGAACTCTTGTTGAAATCGGGTACATCATCGGGGGTATGGACCCTTTTCACATACGGGGCTTCAAACGTGAAGGGGTCCGGGCTAGGCATCATTTTAAAGATGCCTACGGGTAGCACTATTAGGCAATCTATCAAAACTACTAGGTTGACTAATAACGAGGTCGAGTATGAGGCCATGATTGCAGGTCTCGATCTAGCTAAAAGCTTGGGAGCAGAAGTCGTTGAAGCCAAGTGTGACTCTTTACTGGTGGTAAATCAAGTAAACAAAACCTTCGAAGTTCGAGAGGATAGAGTGCAAAGGTATTTGGACAAACTGCAGGTAACTTTGCACCGTTTCAAAGAGTGGACTTTACAGCATGTACCTCGAGAACAAAACAATGAGGCCTATGCACTTGCAAATTTGGTATCATCGGTCGAGGAAGATGAGATCAGCTCGGGGACTGTCGTTCAACTCTCGAGATCTGTGATCGAGGAAGGTCATGCCGAGATAAATTCTACAAGCTTAACCTGGGATTGGAGGAATAAGTATATTGAATACTTGGAGAACGGAAAGCTCCCATCGGATCCTAAATATTCGAGGGCCCTACGAACCAAAGCTGCTCGATTCAGATTGACTACAGATGGAACATTATACCAAAGGACATTTGATGGACCACTGGCAGTATGCATAGGTCTAGGAGACACCGACTACATCCTACGTGAGATTCATGAGGGTACTTGTGGAAATCATTCTGGTGCTGATTCATTAGTCCAAAATATAATCAGAGCAGGATATTATTGGATGGATATGAACAAAGATGCAAAGGCGTTTGTTCGAAAATGTGACAAATGTCAAAGGTTTGCACCGATGATCTATCAGCCCGGAGAGCAACTTCATTCAGTCCTATCCCCATGGCCATTCATGAAATGGGGAATGGATATCGTCGGCCCTCTTCTATCGGCCCCACGTAAAGCTAAGTTCATTTTATTTATGACTGACTATTTTTCTAAATGGGTTGAAGTACAGGCGTTCGAAAAAATAAGGGAGAAAGAGGTTATAGACTTCATCTGGGATCATATTGTATATCGATTTGGGATACCCGCCAAAATAGTGTGTGACAATGGTAAACAATTTATCGGCAACAAAGTGACAAAATTCCTCGAATACCATAAAATAAAAAGGATATTATTAACACCATATCACCCTAGTGGGAACGGACATGCCGAATCGACAAACAAGACTATCATTAAAAACCTAAAGAAAATGTTGAATGACACTAAGGGAAAATGAAGAGAAATTCTACCCGAAGTTCTTTGGGCATATCGAACAACATAAAAATCTAGTACGGGGGCAACCCCGTTCTCCTTAGTATATGGCTCCGAAGCTTTGATTCCAGTCGAAGTCGGGGAACCCAGTACCAGGTTTCGATATAAAACAGAAGAGTCAAATCACGAGGCTATGAATGCTAGCCTCGAATTATTGGATGAAAAACGAGAAGCTGCTCTAGTCCAATTGGCCGCCCAAAAGTAGCGGATCGAAAGATACTATAATTGAAGAACCAATCTTCGCCATTTTAAAATCGAGGACTTAGTGCTAAGGAAAGTCACCCTCAGCACCCGAAATCCAAATGAAGGAAAACTGGGTCCAAATTGGGAAGGACCATATCAAGTTCTCGAAAATGTCTGTAAAGGATCCTACAAGCTCAGTATTATAAACGACAAACAACTACTAAGCAATTGGAATGTGTCGCACCTAAAGCGATACTACTGTTAAGGTACGAGCCTCCCATGTTCGTTTATATTTCGAAACTAACTCCTACAGGAGTTCGATCAGGAACATGGATTGATCATTCAACAAAAAGCCCTAGGTCTGAAAGCACACATTGCACTCTTTTACCCTTTGGCCGATTTTATCCCAAATGGGTTTTTCGGCAAGGTTTTTAATGAGGCAACCATTGATCGTGCTAACTTAGAGCAATTCAACAGTATCTGAGGCCTCTTTACAATCAACCTTGAATACTGTTGGGGCATTACCCTCAAATATATCAAGTTTGGTTATCAAGTTCTATGCAAGAAAGTTACTTCATAAACAACAGGGTTGCGATAGGAATAATTGTAAGAGCCAAATGGTCAAAACGCACCATGCTCATATAGATTGCTCGATCTCTAGTACAAAATATATACACATGTACAACAACATGAAAAGAAACTTCTTTGCCCGTATCTCAAGTCTCACAACCCATCCTCTATTTTCATGATCTATTACGCAAACAGGCTCAAGGGCCGAATATTACCCAACAAATCGGGTACTATCACTCGACTACTAAGCCTACGGGCTACTCTTTTTTCGAGTTCGAGCAAGAACTCACTCAACCATTAAGCCTACGGGCTACATTACTTCCAGTTAGAATCACTCACTCGACAACTAAGCCTACAGGCTACTCTTATTTCGAGTTCTAGCAAGCACTCACTCGACCATTAAGCCTACGGGCTACATTACTTCGAGTTCGAATCACTCACTCGACTACTAAGCCTAAGGGATACTCTTATTTAGAGTTCGAGCAAGTAATCTCTAGACCATTAAGCCTACGGGCTACATTACTTCGAGTTCGAATCACTCACTCGACTACTAAGCCTACAGGCTACTCTTATTTCGAGTTCGAGCAAGCATTCACTCGACCATTAAGCCTAAGGGCTACATTACTTCGAGTTCGAATCACTCACTCGATTACTAAGCCTACGGGCTACTCTTATTTTGAGTTCGAGCAAGCACTCACTCAACCATTAAGCCTGCGGGCTACATTACTTCGCGTTCGAATCACTCACTTGACTACAAAGCCTACGGGCTACTCTTATTTCGAGTTCGAGCAAGCACTCACTCGACCATTAAGCCTACGTGCTACATTACTTCGAGTTCGAATCACTCACTCGACTACTAAGCCTAAGGGATACTCTTATTTAGAGTTCGAGCAAGCACTCTCTAGACCATTAAGCCTACGGGCTACATTACTTCGAGTTCGAATCACTCACTCGACTACTAAGCCTATAGGCTACTATTATTTTGAGTTCGAGCAAGCATTCACTTGACCATTAAGCCTATGGGCTACATTACATCGAGTTTGAATCACTCACTCGACTACTAAGCCTACGGGCTACTCTTATTTCGAGTTCGAGCAAGCACTCACTTGACCATTAAGCCTACGAGCTACATTACTTCGAGTTCGAATCACTCACTCGACTACTAAGCCTACGGGCTACTTTTATTTCGAGTTCGAGCAAGCACTCACTAGACCATTAAGCTTACGGGCTACATTACTTCGAGTTCGAATCACTCACTCGACTACTAAGCCTGCATGCTACTCTTATTTTGAGTTCCAGAAAGCACTCACTCTACCATTAAGCCTACGGGCTACATTACTTCTAGTTTGAATCACTTACTCGACTACTAAGCCTACGTGCTACTCTTATTTCGAGTTTGAGCAAGCTATCACTTGACCGTTAAGCCTACAAGCTACATTACTTAGAGTTCGAATCACTCACTCGACTACTAAGCCTACAAGGCTAATTTTATTTCGAGTTCGAGAAAGAACTCACTCGACTACTAAGCCTACTGGCTACTCTTATTTCGCGTTCGAGCAAGCACTCACTCGACCATTAAGCCTACGGGATACATTACTTCGAGTTCGAATCACTCACTCGACTACTAAGACTACGTGCTACTTTTATTTCGAGTTCGAGAAAGTACTCACTCGACTACTAAGCCTATGGGCTACTCTTGTTTCGACTTCGAGCAAGCACTCACTCGACCATTAAGACTATGGGCTACATTACCTCGAGTTCGAATAACTCACTCGACTAATAAGCCTAGGGGCTACATCATTTCGAGTTCGAGCAATCACTCACTCAACCTCTAAACCCACGGGCTATATTACCTCGAGTTCGAATCACTCAATCGACTAATAAGCCTACGAACTACATCATTTCGAGTTCGAGCAATCACTCACTCGACCTCTAAACCCACAGGCTATATTACTTCGAGTTCGAATCACTCACTTGACTACTAATCCTACAAGCTACCTTATTTCAAGTTTGAGCAAGCACTCACTCAGTTATAAAGGCTACAAGGTCCAAATTTGATCAAATTGCCTAAAGCCTTATAAAAACCTTCATAAGGCGTGAATGAAACAAAATCTTCACAAGGCAGAAAATAAAACAGAGGCAAGTCGGGAAAAGAAAAGATATTTATATATATATACAAGATTGTTTACAACGTCCTAAATGGAAACTAAGGGCTAAGTTTCTTGGTTATCTCCGGGGGTTGTCTCTTCTCCATCGTGCTCCTCCCCGCTATCGGACCCGCTCTTGCTCCCATCATCGTCATCATCGGAAGCCAAGGCTTCAGCATCGGCTTTGAGCTCTTTAGCCCTTTTTATCTCTTTGGTGAGATCAAAACCTCGAGCGTGAATCTCCTCAAGAGTCTCCCTTCGAGATCGGCATTTAGCAAGTTCGCCAACCCACTGTGCTCGAGTTTTAGCGGTCTCGGATACCTCTCTTGCCTGTACTTGAGCAGCTTCAGCATCGGCCTGATAGACGGCCACGAATGCATCCGCATTAGCCTTTGCTTCCTCCGCATCAGATTTGGCCTTGGCAAGTTCGGAGACCAACCGAGCCTCGAGTTCCTCTATTGTTCTCGCTTGAACCACGCTCTTCTCCTTTATGCCTTGAAGTTGGCTTGCAGTCGATAATGGTTGGGCCTGAACAATTTTGTTTTCTGCAGCAAGACGGTCCATGCCATCATTCCATCCTATGGTCTCCGCGCTTATTATATTAACTTCCTCACGAAGCTACCAGATCGTCTTGAGTTTCTGCTACAGTTGTGAGATCGAAATATTAGCCTCCAATCCTGAATCAAGCATATGAGTTCTTAATATTATCATTACCTACTCGGTCAGGTTGGTCTGGACTTGATGAGCCTTGGCCAACTCAGCTCGAAGGCCTTTGATTTCTTCTTCCCTTTTCCCGGAAAGGAGTCTAAGGGCGTTCCTCTCCTCCGTAACCCATCGAAGGTCGGCCTCGAACCGATGTAGCTCAGCTCGAGACTGAGAACATGCTTCTCGATGAACCTCCATGGCCTGTGAAGAACGAAGAAAAGAAGTTATAAAAGAATAGCAAACATAAAAGTAACATCAGCGAAGAGAGTTAAAGCTTACTCGATTTAGAGCTTGCTGCACTCCGCAGAAAAGGCCCGACACATCACTAGGGCCAACAGCGTCCTCGACCCCAGTAAACAAATCACAGAAGGGGTCCTCCCCTTCATGATACCGGTTCATCTTGAGGGCCCCCAAAGCTTGGGCTTCCCGAATCGCCCCTTCGGAAAAGGCAGGGAGAGTGGGCGAGTCTCCGTGTTCTCCTCAGTTTGGAGAGCTTTAGGACTGGCCCCTTCCGATATACCCACCATTTGTTGACTTCGATGGGAAGCATCCTCAATCTCTAATGATTCGGGGACTCTGCCCGAACCTTCCTCTGATATCTCCTCAGTCCGAGGGAGAGCTTTATAAATCACCATCGATTCAGCTGCCTTTGGGGCATCGATGGTTTTCTTCATTCGGGCCACTAGCACGGACCCATTGTTTTCTTCTTCTTCATCGTATTCAACCCTTAGACGCAAAACTGATTCTACAGTCAAAGGAATGGTATTCTTCCTCGGCTTACGAGCTATCCTCGTCTTCGGTTTTGGATCTTCGGAAGCGGAGGCCCTTTTTCTCTTATTATCCTTCACTGGCTTTGGAACAAAGGCCGAAACCTCTTCCTCGACGGATGAGGGCCATAAAACCGCATCTTTTCCCACACCTACATACAGGAAAATTGATTTATGTATATGGAAAGCATCTCGTTCGAACTACCAAAGATACGAGAATGAGGCTTACCAAGATTTTTGGCCTCCCATCGTCCCTTTGACAAATCACGCCATGAGCGCTCGACGTATGTGGGGGTCGAAGCTAGATCCCGTACCCAGTTCTTGAGGTCGGGAACTGCATCAGGCATCCAAGGAACCATTGCATCACAAAAAGGGGATATCGGTGAGAAAAGAAATGAAGGGGTAAAATAGTAGGAGATAATAGCAAAATTACACTTACGCTTCATGTTCCACTCCTCGGGAAAAGGCATCTTTTCAGTCAGAATTAGGTCCGAGGTCCTTACGAGAACTAACTTGCCCATCTAGCCTCAATCCTTGTCCTCGTCTATGCTCGAGAATAGAACCTTGGTAGCCCGACGCTGAAGTTTTATTAACCCGCATCGAAAGAGGTGAGGGCAGTACAATCAGATGAGATAGTCGAGGGTGAAATGCATCCACTCGATTTTGTTCACGAAGTAACAGATCAAAATAATGATCCGCCAAAAATAAGGATGGATCTAGCCTAAGATTATTTGGTATTGACGGCAGAAGTCAATAATAACAGGGCCGAGAAGACCTAACATGAAAGCGTAAGTATACACACTTAAAAACTCTTTCACGTAAGTGGTGATATCTTTTTGAGAAGACGAGATTACTATTTCTTTGTTCTCCCAATTGCAATCTTTCTTTAGCTGTTTGAGGTGCCTCTCGGTTATTTAACACATATACCTAGATACTGGCTCACATCGGCCGGGAACCGACGAGCCTTTGTCGACCTTAAAATCAAAGGTAAGAATACACGCCCCAGGAATGCACTCCTCAGGCCGTGGCTCCACCGGTGTTTTGTAGGTGGCAGGCTGTGAAGAATAAGCTTTTTCTTTTTGAGGAATGGTTTTTGATATTTTTGCCATTTTTTGGATTTAAAGATCAAAAACAGAAGGAGGTAACAAAGATTTGGTGTTCTTGAAGAGAGATTTTGCAGTGAAAAATCACAGATTTATAGATAAACTCAGAAGATGCAAGAAAGAACTTTAGAAATATTTGGTGATTGGAGACACAAAAGTGGTAAATGGTAAAGAAAGGGGCTATTTATAGATTAAGCAACGTCGGCTCAGTATCAACAGTGGCCGACCATCGTCTGACACACATTTAATGCCTTGGTAAACTAAACCGACAAGACAACTATCACATATGTCATGATTGAGCTTGATGCAAACGTCAGCGTGTATCTGATTGAGCTATTGGAAAATCATATCGTTTCTTACCACATCCTTTCTGAGAAACGAGGGGACTATCTGTATACGGTCAAAATCATTTTCAACCTTCGTACGATTGATGAAGATGGATCGAAGAGCATCTTTATAATATTGAGGTGAGATTCGAAGAAAGCACTAACAAGCTTCGAGTTTCGGAGTCAGGTTAAATACCAAGCTTGACGCCATTATCGAGCTTGAGGCCAAATCGAACTATATTAAGAAGCAGCAGAATCGAGCCTAAGGACCAGAGGCCAACCAATACCGAACCCAAGTCAATACCGAACCCCGAGTCGGCATCAAGATCAAATCCACATCGAGCTCTAAAACTAATACAGACCAATACTGAGTCCGATCAATATCGAGCTCATGAACAAGAGCCGCTACAGCCACACTAAGTGAGAGAATCTCGCCGGGAATTAGGGAAAAACTGATTTATCATGGGTTCTCCACTATGTATTTTTAATTATATCTAAAGTAAGATCCCCCACTATAAAAGGGATGGCTATATTTCTATAAAAGGAGAAGTTTTGGGCATACATTGTAACTTAGATTTCATACACTCCTCTATTGAAAAATTATCCCTTTTTAGCTTCATAGATTGATTAATCTTGCTTAACCCATAAATCATCCTCTTGTCAACTTTGATTATTAGTCATTCTTTACAGTCAATACTCGATATTTCTATTTACTCTTACGATTTGTGTCAAGTTATACCACATACCTTTAGAACTACGTACAAATTTAACTCTATCCGTTTTTCGGGTAAACAAGTTCGTTGTCCCCCATTACACAAGACACCCCCAACCCCTCTTTTCCCACCCCCCATTCTTTCTTTTCTTAATTTTTAACTCAATTTCAGAGAACATCCTATTGCTATCAAAATAACAAGGCATCATACGCGAACTAACAAGCCAATTTTGAACGACGATAAATCAGATGACAATGAAAATTATATTAACTGAGACATAGTTGTAGACACTGAAACTTTGGCAGATCAAGATAAATTTGAAATTCAAGACGACCCTTGAAATATTAGGAGTCTATTAGGGTTACTTGATGACTACTCCACCCAAACCCTAATTCATGCCTATAAATAAGGCTACATATGTCCTTCAAAGACCATCTCAGAAATTCCATAAACTCCCGGAATATGCACTCAAATATACGATCTCCGAAATTCTATTAAAATTTTAGAATATTCATTAAGAGATCAAAGGCTTATCAAATATGTCTTGCTTAAACTTCTTGCAATATTCAAGATCCAAATGGAGTGCTGCTATATACTTCTTGATCATCAAATACATCAAGGAGATGTATATCATCGTACATTCGAGAAATATGCCGCTAAGCCCCTCGAATTACGGATAAAAATGATAGGGAAGAATAAAGGGATAAACAGGGTTGTAACCCGCAATGTTTATCACTAAAAAACAAATTCTTTACAGTAGTTTGTGATTGCAGTTTTATTTTTCTGCACAAATATATTGTAAACAAATTAGCACGCCCAGTGGGACCAGTTCTTCCCTTTATCTCTTCATCCTGCAAATCAAAAACTACAAGTTTCAAAATTATCTGTTGTGCTGGTCGGGTACTTCAAGTCTCGTCTTGAAGTTTCAGCAAGCCTACATCTCGACAAACCTTGAAGTAGGGAGCATTTGTAGATACTGAAATTTTAGCAGATCAAGATAAATCTAAAATTCAAGACGACTCTTGAAATATTAGGTGTCTATTAGGGTTACTTGGTGGCTAATCCACCCAAACCCTAATTCATGCCTATAAATAAGGCTACATATGTCCTTCAAAGACGATCTCAGAAATTCCACAAACTCCCGGAATATGCACTCAAATATACGATCTCCAAAATTCTATTAAAATCTTGGAATATTCATTAAGAGATCAAAGGCATGTCAAATATGTCTTGCTTAAAGTTCTAGCAACATTCAAGATCTAAATGGAGTGCTGCTACATGCCTCTTGATCACCAAATACATCAAGGATATGCATATCATCATACGTTCGAGAAATACGCCGCTAAGGCCCTCGAATTACGGATAACAAATGGGAGGGAAGAATCAAAGGATAAACAGAGTTGTAGCTCGCAATGTTTATCAATAAAATTCTTTTTTCTTTATAGTTGTTTGTGATTGTAATTTTATTTTTCTGCACAAATGTATTGCAAACAATAGTATTTTAATATGTCTTGGTCAAGTGGCATATATCTATTAATATAAAATAAAAAAATTATTGAGAGAACAATTCTTCCTTTAAACAAGACTCATTTAAGAACTACATTGTAGATGCTATTATGTGTTGTGGTTTGAAGGAGGGATCCTCAATTATAGAGGTCCACAGTATTTTTCTCCAAGAAATGCGATCTATCAAATGTGAAAAAGATCAATATTTTTGTTTTAGTAAAGTAAAATTAATTATGATAAATATTTTATTCTTCCTTCAAGTAACAGGTACAATTCAAATATATTAAGAAAATCAAAACAATAACACATTCCCCCTCCCCAATTCTTTTTTTAACTAGTCCAAACCCCCTCCCCCCCCCCCCAAAAAAAATATTCCTCGTTCGTTCCGTCAAAAAATTTGGTAGCTGGACTTCAGGGGCACTAGACAGGAAGAAGAAAATAATTAATGAGAAATAAAATAAAAAATAAAAAAGAAAATAACTAAAAAAGAAAGTGAAAGTACTATAAAAAAATTAGAAACTTCTTTGTATAACAGAAATGCTAAAAATGAATGTTGATTTTATTTTCATCCCACTCTCCTAGGAGAGTGTAAGACACTTTCTTTTGCTTCGAGCGTTATAAGGGGCTTGATGCATTTCAAACGAGTTTAGGCGGGTGATAGGCCTCTTATATAGTGTTAGCCAGAATTTTTATCAAGCAACATTAAAATATAACAAAGTAAACTCATGAAGCTGAGGCAATTCAATATATAGTTATATACATACAAAACAGTTTTTATGTGGCTACACAACGTAATTTTTTTTACCGAATGGATGTCACTCCTTGAATAGATAAGTCATGACCCAATCATTCGTTTTGGGTAATTGTACCTCGTTACCCCTTTTATTTCTCCACACTTGTGTGTTTATGTCTTTATGAATTGTGGGGTTGATTAGTTTTGTTCCGGGAGGTTTTCGGGTTAATTTGGACCATTGATTCTAGACTTAGAAGTTTAAATTTGAAAATATTTACCAAATTTGACTTTTGAGAAAATGACCTCGGACCTGTGTTTTTACGATTCAGATAGCTTCGTATCGTGATTTCGGACTTGGGTGTATCCCCATAATTAATTTTGGAAGTCCGTAGGTTGATTTGTGTTGATTTGCCGAAATTTGGCAATTTTAAGTTGAAAAGATTGACCGTAGGTTGAATTTTATCTATTGAGCTCGGAATTTGATTTTGGGACTTGGAATAGGTCCGTTATAACATTTAGAATTTCTCTGCAAAATTTGGCTTCATTCGGAGTTGAATTGATAGGAATCAGATGCGTATTTGTAATTTTGGAAGTTCTTGAAAATCTCTTTGAAAATCATGTGTTTTAGAGTTCAATTCGTAGTTTTAGGTGTTATTTTTGTATTTTTATCGCGCGAGCGAGTTTGTATGATATTTCTAGACTGGTGTGGATGTTTGGCTTGGAGCCCCGAAGGCTCAGGTGAGTTTCTAACACTTTGTGGAGTGTTGTTGAAATTTTTAAGTTGTTGGTTTCTGCCCATGCCTCAGATCTCGTAATAGCGAAGTCTAAGTTCGCATTTGTGAAGTTTAGCCAAGCCTGTTGGGTTCACATTTACGAAGTGTGCTGGGAATGAGCTAGTTCGCATTTGCGATCGCTTTGGTCACAATTGTGAAGGTCCAGGGTTCACAATTTTGAACGTTTCATCGCAATTGCGATGATAGAAGAGATGGGAGGGTTATCGCATTTGAGACTTGGAGCTCGGTTTTGGGCGACTTTGGAGCGAAATTTCACCCACGAATTGGGGTAATCATTCTTAACTCGATTTTGATTATATTTCACAAATCTATTCTCGTTTTTGGCATTTGGTTGATGATTTCAAAAGAGAAATTGGGAGTTTTTGTCTAAAGTTTCATAGAGTGAAGTTTTGAGTTTTAGACATTGATTCGGAGTCCGATTTGAGTGAAACTTATATGGTTGGACTCGTAATTGAATGGGTTGTCGGATTTAATGGGTTTTGTCGTATTCCAAAGTGCAGGCCCAAATTTGACCTTTTGGTTGACGTTGAGTAATTGATTAAATATTCGACCTTTATCGATTAGATTTGTTTCCTTTAGCATTATTTGATATTCTTGAGTTGCTTTTGGCTAGTTTCAAGTCGTTTGGAGGTTGGTACGCGCGGGATGGCGTTTCTAGAGTATTGTTTGGCTTGCTCGATATTTGTCTTGGTTTTTTTGAGGTAAGAATCCTATCTAAACTTGGTTGAGGCACTAGTTACCTGAATTATTTGTGATAGCTACGTGCTATGGGTGCGCATATATGTGCGAGCACCAGGGTATTTATCCATTCTTGGGGTAGTGCTTAGGCTATGATACACCTATAGTTGATTGTTAAGATTTAAGCAACAATGTATTTCATATTTGTATCATTGTTGTGAACTATTTGAGCCATGTTTGAGGTTACGAAGAGGCTAAATCCCTGAAAAACTTGGTAATTGCTATTTCTGTGATAAATTGCTGATTTGAGCTATGATAGTACACATTACACATGCCTATACTTTAGCATGTAATTATACCAGTCCGGGAGCATGAAATCTGATAATTTATCCATCATATACATGTGTTCTTTTATATTTGCTCCTGTGTGATATGAATAGACTGGATGCCTATAACCACGCCGAGCGGATTGTGTTGAAATGCATGTGACTACGCTGGGCATATTATGTTGTTATGCCTGTGACCACGCCGGGTGGGTTATGATATTATCATGTGAATTGTCCATGCAGAACATGAGTTGTCCGTGCGGATCCAGATATTGATACTATAGCACATGAGTTATCCGTGCAGCACGTGAGTTGTCCGTGCGGATCCAAATATTAATACTATAGCACGTGAGTTGTCCGTGCAAATCCAGATATTGATACTATAGCACGTGAGTTGTCTGTGCAGTATGTGGGCTTTCCATGGAGTTGATATCGTTATCAGCTCTGGGAGAGATGGTTACTTTTATCGGATCGGGTTGCGCGCCGCAACGTACTGATAATTGGTTATTGCATATCATCTTTACATGCAAATCCCTTGACTGATTGCCTAATTTACTTGCATATCTTCCTTATATGCTGTATTGTTGACTGAGCAAAACACTTTAAAACTAAGAATTGTAAGAATAAAAAATGGTTTTACCTGAGATTGTTCCTGATTTGATCATATACATGTTCCATACTTGTTGGGATATTGAACTTCACAGGTGTTATTGAGTATCATCTATAGTTCTTGCTTCTTTTACCTCACCGAGGTTAGTTACAATACTTATTGAGTACATGGGGTCGGTTGTACTCATACTAAACTTTGGTACCTTACGTTCAGATCTATGTGTTGATGCTGCTGTGTATGACGAGGGTTGACATTAAAGATGTACCTGCATTCCAGTTATGTATATCACTTGTCCTTGGTAGCATTAGATTCGGATTCTGTTCATTTACATTTCAAACAGATGTTGTAGTTACTAAAATTCAATTTGTTTTGTAAAAATCAGAGTCTTAGTGTCTCATGACTTGTACTACCAGTCCTTGGAAATTCTTTGTATAAAAGTTTAGTTATATTATCATCTTTCTCTCAGTAAATCTCATTTGAATAGGATTATTGTTAAATTGGCTTACCTAGCGAGTCGGGTTAGGTGCCATCAAGACTAGTTGGATTTTGAGTCATGACAAGTTGGTATCAGGGCTCTATGTTCATAAGTTCTACAAGTCATGAGCAAGTGTCTAGTAAAGTCTTGCGGATCGGTATGATGACGTCCATACCAATCTTCGAGAGGCTACAAGGCATTTAGGATAAATTTCCCATCTTTCTTTCCTTATTGTGCGACATTGATTCAGCTTGAAGCGTAACTCTTTGAATTCCTTCCACGCATTCGTATGCGCATATGAGCGTTCGGTATCAGATGTGCATCAACGGCTTGTATTCTATGGATAAGGTGCGAGATGTGATTTCAGTGTGTTGATGATGGGCCAGTTTGGAGGACTTGAGGCCAGATTTTGATTGTAGCTTGAGCACGAGGATTTTAGTCGTGCGAGCACATGATTTTGGACTTATATGTCCGGTAGAGTCCCTATGAGTGGAATTTACGACTCGATGAGTGGTTGGATGGCTATATGATAAGTATGATGTGACTGCGGGATATGTTCAGATGGATTGAGTGTAAAGAGAAGAGTTTTCATGACATGTAAAAAGGACTATCGGGTGCTTGATTTTTCTCTTGATGTGACCTATAGTCTCGAGTTATGACTGTATTGAAGGATCATTCAGGTTGCTTAATTGTGGAATGAATTTGATTCTCTTGTCTTATTGATGAGTTCAGACTCAGGAAGAAAGAGTGATTGCATAGTAGTTATGGTTATGAAAGGGTATAAAGAGATGTCAGTTTGAGGCTAAGCAAATGGGTTATAACCTGCAGGGTAATCTACGGTTGTGTGATCCTTATGATATTATGTGGAGGCTTTCTTTCCTACCAGTGGGTTATTGTGCGAGTTGAGTTTGTAATAGTTGTCCTGACCGTCACAAGGATGAATGAGAGATTTGCAGATGATGTTGGGTGCTCGATGGTTTGTGTTACATGAGCTTATGAAGGATTTAGTTGAATCTCACTCAGTATTATGGTAGTAATGGGGTGTGGTTGTTGTATGTTATTAGATGTTTTATTCCATAGCTTCGAGCCAAGTAGGGGGGAGGTTTCTAGCGGCAATTTGATTGCATGGTTTCATGTTGTACTGGTTTCGGCTTGAGGCATTCTTGTGAATCGGTTATGACTTATAAAGTCTGGTTTTGATGATGACTTCAGCAAGGAAACTTCTGGATGCATGATGTATTACACTTTAGGGGTATATGGAAATCGTGGAATGATTTGAGTTTGTTATTGGTGACGGGTGTAGTGTGCATGGAGTGGGGGTTCACTCGGTTGGTTAGAGGTGTGGGTTACTTCTTTAGGTATTGTCGTGCTAATGGGGCACATCAAGCGAGGGTATTAAGGTAGATCCCAAGAAGATTGAGGCTGTTTAGAGTTGGCCTTATTCTACTTCAGCGACCGAGATCAGGAGTTTCTTGGGGTTAGCAGGTTATTATCGCTAGTTCGTAGAGGTCTTCTCATCCATTGCAGCACCATTGACTTAGATTGACCCAGAAGGGTGCTCAGTTTCGTTGGTCCGATAATTGTGAGGCGAGCTTCCAGAAGCTCAAGACAGTCCCGGTTGGGCGGTGCGATTCAGATTTGAGTAGAGTGGATGACTCTTGATAAGGTTCTCATGGATTCAAGATTTATATGTAGCCATTGAGAATTTTTCGAATTTGTGTATGAGTAGAATCTGAGATTTGCATTGGATGGTGTCGAGGTTCACGATGTTTCTATACAATTATGGATTCTACATTTCAGTATCAAGGAGGTAAAGAAAATAGTTTTGAGTACACTTGAATTGTTGCGTATTGGTGCACGGATTGCACGGTTTGTGGCTCAAGGTTGTATTGGTGTGCATTTCAGTAAGTCGTGTGTGTTTGATAAGACGAGGTCGTCAGACTTAGAATAGGTGCGATCAGATCTGATTGCGGTATATATGGAAGGATAATATCGGAAGTCGGCTTAGAAATTGGCTATAGTTCTTGTCAAAGGAGGGAGAGTTGCATGACTTCTTGACCTGATAAGTGGTTATGAGTTTCTACGTGTCTCTTTTATCATCGGCAGTGTAAGAAGGTCTTAGAATGGGGTTTTGTTCAATATGAGGTTTGTTCCCGGTATTGGGTTGTTTTGAGCAGTTACTGTGGTCAGAAATTATTGCTATGAGTATTTAAGTTACCAGTTGGTTGTTTTGTTCTCATTTTTGAGACTTAGAGTAGGTTTTGTGCGACTTTGGAGAGGAATTTCACCGCATGAATTGGGGTAAGCATTCTTAACTCGGTTTTGATTATATTTCACGAATCTATACTCGTTTTTGGCATTTGGTTGTTGATTTCAAAAGAGAAATTAGGGGGTTTTGTCTAAAGTTTCATAGTGTGAATATTTGAGTTTTGGACATCGATTCGGAGTCGGATTTGAGTGAAACTAGTATGGTTGGACTCGTAATTTAATGGCTTATCATATTTTATGGGTTTTGTTGGGTTCCGAGGTGCGGGCCTGGGTTTGACGTTTTGGTTGACTTTGAGTAATTGATTACAAATTTGACTTTTATCGATTGGATTTGTTTCCTTTAGCATTATTTGATGTTCTCGAGTTACTTTTGGCTAGTTTCGAGCCGTTTGGAGGTCGGTACGCACGGGATGGCATTTCTAGAGTATTGCTTGGCTTGCTCGATATTTTTCTTGGCTTGTTTGAGGTAAGAATCCTATCTAAACTTGGTTGAGGCACTAGTTGCCCGAGTTATTTGTGATAGCTACGTGTTATGAGTGTGCATATATGTGGGGTTTGAACCCATGTGCCAACACCAAGGTATTTATCCATCCTCGAGGTAGTTCTTAGGCTATGATACGCCTAGAGTTGACCGTTAAGCTTTAAGCTACAATGTATTTCATATTTGTATCATTGTTGTGAACTATTTGAGCCATGTTTGAGGTTACGAAGAGGCTAAATCCCTGAATAAAACTTGGTAATTGCTATTTCTGTGATAAATTACTTATTTGAGCTATGATATCACACACTGCATATGCCTACACTTTAGCATGTAATTATACCAGTCCAAGAGCATGATATCTGATATTTTATCCATCATATACATGTGTTCTTGTGTATTTGCTTCTATGTGATATGATTGGACTAGATGCATGTAACCACGTCGGGCGGATTGTGTTGAAATGCCTGTGACCATGCCGAGCAGATTGTGATGTTATGCCTGTGACCACGCCGGGCGGGTTATGATATTAGCACGTGAGTTGTCCGTGCAGAATGTGAGTTGTTCGTGTGAATCCAGATATTGATACTATAGCATGTGAGTTGTCCGTGCGGATCCAGATATTGATACTATAGCACGTGTGTTGTCTTTGCAGCACGTGAGTTTTCCGTGCGGTTGATATTGATGCCAGCTCTGGGAGAGCTAGTTACTGTTATTGGATCGGGTTGTGCGCGGTAACGTGTTGATAATTAGTTATTGTATATCATCTTTACATGAAAATCCCTTGACTGATTATCTGATTTATTTGCATATTTTTCTTATATGCTAGATTGCTGGATGAGCCTAACACATTAAAACTAAGATTGTAAGTATCAAAAATGGTTTTACCTACGATTGTTCCTGATTTGATCATATACCTGTTCCATACTTGTTGGGATATTGAGCTGCACAAGTGTTAGTGTGTATGATCTATAGTTCTTGCTTCTTTTACCTCACCAAGGTTAGTTAGGATACTTATTGGGTACATGGGTTCGGTTGTACTCATACTATACTTATGCACCTTGCGTGTAGATCTACGTGTTGATGTTGTTGTGTATGACGAGGGCTAACATTGAAGATGTACCTGGTTTCAAGTTATGGATATCACTTGTCCTTGGTAGCATTAGATTCATATTATATTCATTTACATTTCAAACTGATGTTGTAATTATTTAAATTTAGTTTTTTGTTTTTGTAAAAATCTAAGTCTTAGTGACTCATGACTTGTACTACCTGTCCTTGGGAATTATTTGTATAAAAGTTCATTTATATTATCATCTTTTCTCTCAGTAAAACTCATTTGAATTGGATTATTGTTAAATTGGCTTACCTAGCGAGTCTTGTTAGGTGCCATCACGACTAGTTGGATTTTGAGTCGTGACAATTTTATTATACACAAGGCGGTACCTTGTTGTGTTTCTTGTTGTTATTTCATGTTGTAAAGTGTCGTGGAATGAGTATTTCTTGTTGCTCCATTCATTATCATCCTAGTAGTTGTAGTTCGTACACAATCTTTGTATCCCTTTAGTTGCTTCTTTCATGGTATTTCTACTATTGATTTTCCAATATTAGATCATGCTATCATCTTGTTCCGTATTAGTTGCTTTCTTACTTCCCATTTTATATCTGTATTTTATGTTATACTGTCTATTTCATATCCTAGTAGGTGTCATGACCTGGCCTCGTCACTACTCTACTGAGGTTAGGCTTGATACTTGTTGGGTACCATTATGGTGTACTCATACTATGCTTCTATAGATCTTTTTGGCAGATCTAGGTATGTCTGCTTGTGCCGGTAGATAGAGATTCCTGCTAGTTGTTTTAACGGAGACTTCAAGGTATGCCTGCTAGGCGTCTGCAGGCCTCGGAGCCACCTTCCTTTATCCTTATTTACTGTTGTATTTACTCTCAGACAATGATGTAGTAGTTACTCTTGTTATACTCTGTAGAGCTTATGACTTGGTTCCACTGGTTTTGGGGTGTGTAGTTTGGGACATGGTTTTCGGAAGGTTTTAATCTATTGTTCAGATATTTTCCACAATTTGTTAATTCATGTATGTTCAGTTTTCATTATTGTTAGGCTTACCTTGTCGTAGTGACTAAGTGCCATCACGACATCCTAGGGAGGGAAATTTCGGGTGGTGACAAGTTGGTATCAGATCTTTAGGTTCATAGGTGTTACGAGTCATAAGCAGGTTTAGTAGAGTCTTGCAGATCGGTACAGAGACGTCTGTACTTATCTTCGAGAGGCTATAAAACTGTTAGGAAAACTTCACTTCTTTGATTTCTTATCTTGCGAAGTGGTTGATTTCGAAAACTAAATCTTTGACTTTCTATTCTCTCACAGGTGGAGAGGACACGTACCACAGGATTTGACGATCAGACACCCCCGCCCCCTCCTAGTACTGAGAGAGGCCAGGGCCGAGGACAGGCACGTGGTTCAGCCATAACACCTACTCGAGCTATGATAGGGGAGCCACCAGTAGCTCTCATCCGGGGTCAGACACCCGAGGCATCAATTGGCGCCCCGACACTTCAGGAGACCCTCGCACAGTTCATGAGCATGTTCAGCACCTTAGCTCAGGTGGTGTTGATCCCACATACGCCAGCCACATCTATGGCTGGGGGTGGAGCATAGACTCCCGCTGCCCTTACCCCAGAACAACGGGTCCAGGTTGATCAGGTCTTAGAGGTTATAGAGGTACAGCCTGTTGCTCTGGTTTAGCCTGTGGTTAGGGCAGCAACATCTGAGGAGGATCATCTTAGGCTCGAGAGGCTCAAGAAGTACCACCCTCCTACTTTCAATGGTTTGACTTTAGAGGATTCACATGGTTTTCTTTAGGAGTGTCATTGCATTCTCCACACTATGGACATTGTGGAGGTGAGTGGGGTTGCCTTTACTACGTTCTAGATGAAGGGAACAACATATGAGTGGTGGAGGGCGTACGAGGTGGGTAGCCCAACTGAGGAAACTTCACTTACATGGGATCAGTTTTCAGAGTTTTTTTTTTGAGAGTTTTTTCCACAGACCCTTCGAGATGCTTGGCGCGCGGAGTTTGTGCGGCTGCGCTAGGGTACTATGTCAGTGTCAGAGTATGCTGTCTGATTAAGAGAATTGTCTAGGCATGCACCAGCCTTGGTTGCTACGTTCAGAGAGCGAGTCTTTCGATTAATCGAGGGGCTCAACCAAAGTATTAGGTTCACCATAGCTAGGGAGTTGGAGTCAGAGACTCCGTATCAGTAGGTGGTTAATATTGCACGAAGGTTGGAGGGTATGCGAGATCATAATAGAGAGGATAGGGAGGCCAAGAGGCCTCGTGGCACAGGGGGATTTAGTAGTTGTCACGCTGCAACTTTAGCCTATCATGGTAGGGGATATGTGACCCGCCCACTTCATTCAGCACTTCTAGATTCTAGTGGTGATCTGGTTGTATCGAGGTCCCAGGTTGCACATATTGCTCAACCACTTTCTAGTGCTCCTCCTACGCGGGGTGCCTTCAGCGGTCAGTCTGACCGACCAGGTTCGAGCCAGTCCCATCTGCCACCCCCACCGATATCTTATTTTTAGTGTGGAGATACCCGCCACATGGTCAGAGGCTGCCCCAGACTCATTAAGGGTGTACCTTATTATACTACTCAGACTCCACAGATTCAGTTAGATCCGCAAAGTTCTCAGGCCATGATTGTTGCCCCAGTTGCTGCTCCACCCGCTCAGCCACCTAGAGGTGCAGGTTGGGAAGGTAGAGGTCGCCCTAGAAAGGGAGGCCAGGCCAGATATTATGCTCTTCCTGCTAGGATAGATGTCGTTGCATCCGACTCAATTATCACAGGTATTGTTTCGGTTTATCATATAGATGTATCCATATTATTTGATCCATGCTCCGCTTATTCCTATGTATCATCTTACTTTGCTCCATATTTGGGTATATCCCGTGATTCTTTGAGTTCTCCTGTCTATGTGTCCATGCATATGAGAGATTTTATTATTGTTGACCGCGTGGATCAGTCGTATTTTTGTTCTTGGTGGTTTTGAGACTAGAGTTGATCTGTTGTTACTTAGTATGATAGACTTTGATGTTATCTTGGGCATGAACTGGTTGTCACCCTATCATGCTATTCTAAATTGTCACGCCAAGACTGCGAAGCTAGCTATGCCAAGTTTCCCACGGTTAGAGTGGAGGGGTGCATTAGATTATGTTCCTAGCAGGGTTATATCATTTCTAAAGTCTCAACAGATGGTTAAGAAGGGGTGTAATGCTTTTCTAGCCTTTGTGCAGGATGCTATTGCTGATACTTCTACCGTTGAGTCAGTTGCGCTAGTGAGAGAGTTTCCAGATGTTTTCCTAGCAGATCTTCTGGGCATGCCGCCTGACAAAGATATCAATTTTGGTATTGACTTGTTGCCGGTCACTTAGCCCATTTCTATTCCACCATATCGTATGGCCCCAACAAAGCTGAAGGAGTTAAAGGAGCAGATATAGGAGTTGCTTGATAAGGGATTCATTCAGCCTAGTGTGTTACCGTGGGGGTGCTCCGGTCTTGTTTTTGAGAAGAAGGATGGATCTATGCTCATGTGTATTGATTATCGTCAGTTGAAAAAGGGTTCAGTGAATAACATATATCCATTGCCACACATTGACGACCTATTTGATCACCTACAAGGTGCTAGAGCATTCTCCAAGATTGATTTGTGGTCAGGTTATCATCAGTTGAAGATTCGGGATTCAGATATTTCGAAAACTACCTTTAGGACTCGGTATGGTAATTAGGAGTTCCTTGTGATGTCAATTGGGCTGGACAATTCCCCAGTAGCATTTATGCACCTGATGAACAATGTATTCCAGCCTTATCTTGATTCATTCGTCATTGTGTTTATTGACGATATCTTCGTATACTCTTACAGTCGGGAAGATCATGAGCAGCACTTGAGGATTATGCTCCAAACCTTGAGAGAGAAGAAGTTATATGCAAAGTTCTCAAAGTGTGAATTCTGGCTTGATTCGGTGGCATTTTTGGGTCATGTGGTGTCGAGTAAGGGGATCAAGGTAGTTTCGAAAAAGATTGAGGCGGTATAGAGTTGGTCCATACCGTCTTCAGCTACTGAGATCCAGATTTTCCTTGGTTTGGCCGGGTATTATCATCGTTTCATAGAGGGCTTCTCGTCTATAGCTGCACCTATGACCAGATTGACCCAGAATGGTGCCCCTTTCAGATGGACCGATGAGTGTGAGGCGAGCTTTCAAAAGCTTAAGACTGCTTTGACCATAGCCCCAGTGTTGGTATTGCCTACGGGCTCGTGATCTTATATTGTGTATTGTGATGCGTCATGTGTTGGCCTTGGCGTGGTGTTGATGCAAGACAGTAGGGTGATTGCCTACACGTCTCGACAGTTGAAGACTCATGAGAAAAATTATCCAGTCCACGATTTGGAGTTGGCAGCCATTGTTCATGCATTGAAGATCTGGCGGCATTATTTGTATGGTGTTCCTTCTGAGGTCTTTAACAAACACCAGAATCTACAACATCTATTCAAATAGAATTATCTTAACTTGCGGTAACAGATGTGGTTAGAGTTACTTAAGGACTATGATATCACCATTCTATATCATCCTGTGAATGCCAATATGGTGGCCGATGCCTTGAGTCTAAAGGCGGAGAGTTTGGAAATTTTAGCATATATACCGGTAGTCGAGAGGCCATTAGCATTGGAGGTTCAGGCCTTAGCCAACCATTTTGTTATATTGGATGTTTTGGAGCTGAGTCGAGTTCTGGCTTGTGTGGTTTCTCGGTCTTCCCTATATGATCGTATTAGAGAGCGTTAGTATGATGACCCTTATTTTCTTGTCCTCAAGGACACGGTTTAGCATGGCGATGCCAAGAAGGTCACTATCAGGGATGACAGTGTCTTACAGATGTAGGGCAGGCTGTGTGTGCCCAATGTTGATGGGTTGCATGAGTTAATTCTTCAAGAGGATCACAGTTCGTGGTACTCCATTCATCCGGTTGGAGCTAAGATGTATCATGACTTGAGGAAACACTATTGTTGGAGGAGGATGAAAAGGGACATAGTGGAGTGTGTAGCTCAGTGCCTAAACTATCAGCAGGTGAAGTATGAGCATCAGCGGCCAAATGGATTGCTTTAGAGGCTAGAGATTCCAGAGTGGAAATGGGAGCAGGTTACTATGGATTTTGTTTTTAGGCTCCCGTGGACTCAGAGGAAGTTCAATGCAGTATGGGTGATTGTGGATAGGTTGACCAAGTCGGCTCATTTCATTCCAGTGGTGACTACTTATTCTCCAGAGTAGCTGGCTCTAGTTTATATTCACGAGATCGTCAGACTTCGTGGCATGCCAGTATCCATCATCACTGACCGGGGTCTGCAGTTTACATCGCGGTCCTGGAGGGCCGTACAACATGAGTTAGGCTTGTAGGTTGATTTGAGTACATCATTTTACCCTCAGATGAACGGACAGTCCGAGTGCACTATTCAAATACTAGAGGATATGCTTCGTGTGTGTATGATGGCATTTGGGGGGTTCTTGGGATCAATTTTTGCTTCTTGCAAAGTTTGCCTACAACAATAGCTACCAGTTAAGCATTCAGATGGCACCGTATGAGGCTTTGTATGGGAGGCGGTGTCAGTCTCTGGTGGGTTGGTTTAAGCCGGGTAAGGCTAGGCTATTGGGTATAGACTTGGTTCAGGATTCTTTAGAGAAGGTTAGATTGATTCAAGATCGGCTTCACACAGCCTAATCTAGATAGAAGAGTTTTGCGGATCGGAGGGTTCGTGATGTTGCATTCATGGTTGGGGAGAGGGTCTTTCTCCGGGTTTCTCCCATGAAGGGTGTTATGAGGTTCGAGAAGAAGGGAATGTTGAGCCCTAGGTATATCAGACCTTTTTATATTCTTGAGATGAATGAAGAGGTGGCTTACAAGCTTGCACTGCCACTTAGTCTAGCTGCAGTTCATCTAGAATTACATGTTTCTATGCTCCGGAAGTGTCAAGGTGATCCATCTCATGTGTTAGACTTCAGTTCAATCAAGTTGGACAAGGATTTTTCTTATGTTGAGGAGCTTGTGGCCATCTTGGACTGGCAGGTCCGGAAGTTGAGGTCAAACTATATTGCTTCAGTGAAGGTTCAATGAATGGGTCATTTAGTCTAGGAGGTGACCTTGGAGACCGAGCATGACATACAGAGTCATTATCCATATATATTCACCACTTCAGGAATGTCCTTATGCACGTTCGAGGGTGAATGTTTATTTTAAGAGGTGGAGAATGTAACGACCCGATCGGTTATTTTGTGTAATTGTGCCCTGTTACCCCTTTTGTTGCTTCACACTTGTTTTTTTATGTCTTTATCACTTGCGGGTTTGATTAGTTTCATTCCGGGAGGTTTTCAGGTTGATTTGGACATTTGATTCTAGGCTTAGAAGTTTAAATTTAAAAATGTTGACCAAACTTTGACTTTTGTGAAAACGACCCCGGAACTGAGTTTTTATAACTCCGATAGCTTCGTACCGTAATTTCGGACTTGGGTATATGCCCGAAATTGATTTTGGATGTCCGTAGGTTGATTTGTGTTGATTAGCCGAGCAATTTTAAGGTGAAAAGCTTGACCATAGGTTGACTTTTAGCTATTGAGCTCATAATTTGATTTTGGGACATGGAATAGGTCCGTTATGGCATTTAGAACTTGTTTGCAAAATTTAACGTCATTCGGAGTTGAATTGACAGGAATCAAACGCGTAGTTGTAATTTTAGAAGTTCTTGAAAATCTCTTTGAAAATCATGCATTTTAGAGTTCAATTCGTAGTTTTAGGTGTTATTTTTGTGTTTTGATGATGTGAGTGTGTTTTTATGATGTTTCTAGACTGGTGTGGATGTTTGGCTTGGATCCCCGAGGCCTCAGATCTCGCAATTGCAAGGTCTGAGTTCGCATTTACGAAGTTTAGCCAAGCCTGATGGGTTCGCAATTGCGTACTTTTCATTGCAATTGTGATGATAGTAGAGATGGGAGGGTCTTTTCATTTGCAAGAGATTCTATGCGACATCTGGGAATGATCAAATAGATGAAGGACGGGATTTTTGAGTTCATTCTCTCATTTTTGAACCCTAGATTCGGTAGGAGGTGATTTGGAGAGGGGAGTTTCACCAACAATCCTTGGGTAAGTGATTCTAATATAATTCTAATCATATTCCATCCACCTATCTTAGATTTTAACATCAAAATCATGTGAATCAAAGTAGGAATTTATCAAACTTTATCAAGTTTTTGAAAAATATGAAATTGAGTTTTGAGAGTCGATTTGGTCTCGGATTTTGAAACTAATCACATATATGAACTCATGGGGCCATGGGTAGACAGAATCTACCATTGGACCCGGGTTTTGACCGGCCGAGCCCCCGCTGCCTTTTGTTGACGTTTTGGGAAAAGTGTAAAAATCTTAACTTTATTTATTTCAATTGAATTCCATAGAATTGTTTGATGTTATTGAGTCGATTTTGGTTAGATTTGAGCCATGTGGAGGCGGATTGAAAGAGGACAGCTATTTCCGAGTATTGAATTGGCCCAATTCAGATAAGTATCTTGCCTAACTTCGTGTGGGGAAACTACCCCTTAGGATTGGTATTGTTTGATTCAATTATGCTAAGTGAAATCCGTATACGCAAGGTGACGAGTGGGTACACGGGTTGTACATAGTATTTAACCGGTTTATGCTACTTAGACTATTTCCATGCTTTAATTGAAATGCCATATTATGTTCTAAATTCTCATAGTTAAATCATCCTTAATTGTGTTGGACTATCCTTAAATGCCTTAGTTGACTTGTTTAGTAATTGTTCTACATCCTACTTGCTAAGTTTCTCCCATCCTTTAGTTGAACTTGTTGTCCCCTTTATTGTCACATGTTATCTCTTCATTGTTAATTATTATTGTTGAATTAATTGTTCATGTTGCCCCTTTATTTGTTGACCTCTATTATTTGATACTCTTTGTTGAAGATTATTTCCTTTATTGTGAGTTAGTCTTAACTAATATCATGGTTACACGTTGTTTTTTTTATTGTTGAGGTATTTGATGTTGAGGTTGTGGAAGCTGTTAATACGTTGAGGCGATGTTTGTTATTGTTGAAATATCTATCCTATTGAGCATTTTGCATCCATTATTATTGTTGATATTCTCGTATACGTTGTGTTGGAGCCATGGGCTATTGTTGTGGAAATATTGATATTGTTGTTATTGGCAAGTTGTGATATGTGGGCACTTGTGGTGCGAGTTGTTATTGTGATGTGATATTGATGCACATGCAGCGGTATAAGGTTTGGATTGATGTGCATGCGGCGGTATAAGGTGGTAATTATGTGTGTGATTGCTTGTAGGGGAACTAAGTGAAGCCATACGGCATCATAAGGTGGGCTAAAGTGTGTGTAGCTATTTCGGGAAAACTCTTTTCAAAACCTAGTTTCAAATGTATGGCTTACGCGACGGCATAAGGAAGGATTGTGATTGAAATTGAGAAATGTGAATACGAGGTGGTACCTCGGTTTTTATTCTTGATTATACGAGGTGGTACCTTGGTTTAATTTCATTATACACGAAGCGGTACCTCGTTGTGTTTCTTGTTGCTATTTCATGTTGCAAAGTGTAGTGTAAGGAATATTTCTTGTTGCTCCATTCGTTATCATCCTAGTAGTTGTAGTTCGTACATGATCTTTATATCACTTTAGTTTCTTCTTTCATTCCATTTCTAATGTTGATTTTCCGGTATTAGATCATCGTTTTGTGCAGATCCAGGTACGTCTGCTCATGCCGGTAGATAAAGATTCCTGCTAGTTGTTTTATCGGAGACTTCAAGGTATGCCTGCTCGGCGTCCACAGGCCTTAGAGTCACCTTCCTTTATCCTCATTTACTTTTGTATTTACTTTCAGACAATGTTGTAGTAATTACTCTTGTTATAATTTGTAGAGCTTATGACTCGGTTCCACCGGTTTTCGGGTGTGCAATGTAAGACTTGGTTTACGGAAGGTTTTCATCTAGTGTTCAGTTTTCATTATTGTTAAGCTTACCTAGTCGTAGAGACTAGGTGCCATCACAACATCCTAAAGAGGGAAATTTGGAGTCGTGACAAGATATAGCTCTGCCACTGCCCTCACTTAGTTAAAGGCAGTAACGGCCTAAAGCAAACTTACTTTGACATGATTTTACGTATTTTCCCTAATTTTTGTATCATTGTTGTGATTTTACTTGATGTAACAAGTCACTTACCATATATATCGGTTACCCTGCCATGTTTGTAATTAAAGAAATTACCTAGCTATAATTAGTTCACAATTAACCTGATAGAATACTTAAAACTTCTGTAACTTAGTATATGTTCAATATAGGTATAACTTGTTACGGCCCCAAACTCAACCAGTCGTGATGGCGCCTAACATACTTGATAGGCAAGCTAAACATAATAATTAATAAGCAAAATAGCAGAATTTACATCAATAACATAAGTCTGAAACCTCAATATAACATAACAATGCCAATACATGATAAATCCCCTAGAACTGGTAAATACAAAGTCATGAGCTCTTATATGGAAATACAAGTCTGAAATAACCAAATACAATACTGTCTGAAATAAATACAACAGAACATAAGAATAGAGACGCCAAGACTGTGGTCGAGAATGCAGTTCTACCTCGTCTCTCAATGATCAGCTCTGCTTCAAGCCTCAGCTACTGATTACTGGGTCTGACACCTGGATATGCACAATTAAGTGCAGAGTGTAGCATGAATAGAACCAACCCAATGTACTCAGCAAGTATCATAACTAACCTCGGCGATAATCCGTACAGTTTCTTCAATATAACAAGTACATAACAATAATATGATCAAGTCATAAAGCACAGAAAGACGCATCTGGGTGTGCACAATTACTGAAGTTCTCTGCTCAGTCAATGATACAAAATATAAAGATGATATGCGAATAAATCGGGTAGTTAACCACGGAAATTGCAAGTAAAGATGTAATGCAAAATCCAAAGCAAGACTAGCAAGAATTTCCTTAATATTTCCATATCCGTACCAAATCACTGATCAGTTCCTCAAATTCACGTGTACATCATCAAGAAGGCACATGGGAGGGTGACCCTAGGGGGATGGATCCATATCTACATGCATCACGACCAATTCAACGTCCTATCAGCTCGGCGTAGTCACAAGCTAAATATCATAATCCACCAGGCGTTGTTACATGCATAACAACACAATCCGCCTAGCGTGGTCATATGTCATGGCCCGGAATCCCACTCTCGGGACCGTGATGGTGCCTAATATTTCACTTTCTAGGAAAGACAACGTTAGCTAAATTACTTAACCAGTTTTAACAATTCAAACAAACATTTATAATAAAGAACTATAAAAGTCTGAAGTAGATTGAAAAAATGCCCAAAACACGTGATCTAAACATATCCCAATATCTGGAGTCACGAATACATAAGCATCTAGGGTGCTACAGATAATGCCTGAATAAAATACAACTATTTCAAACTAAATAAATAGTAAACTAGACAAAGAAGGGGACTTCAGGGCTGCAGACACCGTGCAACTATACTTCAAGTCTACACTGCAGTTAATTCTGAGCAAGGACACCACTAAATGCTGAGGAGACCAACACTAGTATCTGCACAAGAAGTGAAAAAGTGTAGCATAAGTACAATCGACCCAATATACTCTGTAAGCATCGAGCCTAACCCCAACGAGGTAGTGATGAGTCTACGACAAGACACCTACATAAATCATATACAAGTATATATATATATATATATAAAGCAACAAAATAACAAGTAGGACAATTACCATATTAACTGGGAGGGGACATGTAGAAAGGGAAGTACAAAAGAACGGCAAGAACAAAATCACCGATTAACCTTTTTCCGAAAAGAAACATTAATAATCCAACCAAGTAAATCATCAACCTTGTATCCAAGTAAAGAAAGGAAATCAATAATGGCAAGGCATCACCCTTCGTACATTTACTCTCATCCTCACCATGTAATATTATAAATAAAATGGCACAATATCACCCATCATTCTTTTACTCGCAACCTCACATGATATAATAAATGATAATAAGCAATAAAATTCACGGCATCACCCCTCATGCTTTAATCCTCACAATCTCTCAAATAGATGATATTATATGCAAATAAGGCACGACAACACCCTTCGTGGTTTAATCCTCACAATCTCTCAAATAGATGATATTGTATGCAAATAAGGCACGACAACACCCTTCGTGCTTTTCACGCTTCCTCACCAAGCAACACTACAAATTTGATTTTACAATGTAAGGCGGGGAGCAAATTTTACTTCAATGTTAGTGTCATGATAACAAACACAACTTTTAAATTCCCATCATCCTCAGATAAAACAACAAATATGAGGGCGAATAATTAAAGAAGTAATAATCTAACTAATGCATAAAAACAACATAATACAATAAAACAATTTCCACCCGCCTGCTTTAACCCAATAACAACGTATGTATACTCATCACCTTATATATACGTTGTCCACACACATAATTCACGTAGAAAATAGACCAACAAGTCATAATCCCTCAAGTGAAAGTTAACCACAACACTTACCTCACTCCGCGAACAAAGCAATCAATCAACCACAAAATTGCCTTTTGAACCAGCCTTGAACCAACCAAATCTAGCAAATTATCGATTAAACGATTCAAAATAAGCTTTAGAAAATTAATGAAAAAGGTTTGATTTTCATCAATTTTTATAAAGTCAACCTCGGGCTCGTTTGGTCAAAACCTGAGATTTTGACCAAAACTCGATTACCTATTCACCCCCGAGCCCGGTTGTATGATTTATTTCAAAATTTGACCTCAATTTGAGGTCTAAATCTCAATTTTTCAAAATTCTCAAATTCTACCTTAATCCCTAATTTCTACAATGGAAATCCTAAATTTGATATTGAAAACATATGAAAAGTAATGGGTAATTGAAAGAAATTTGATTAGAGTTGCTTAACAATGATTTAGGAAGAAAAATGTCTTAAAAATCATCTCTAGAGTGTTTAGGGTTGAGAAATGGAGTAAAATGAGCCACGTTCATATTTTCCCCTCTTTTACCCAGTTGCGAATGTTGCAATCGAACTCTTTTTTGCAATTGTGAGCATCGCAAATGCGAGAAACAGGTCGCAATAGCGAACTGTGACCCCAGCCTGCTTTGGTCCCAATTGCGACAAATATATCGCATCTGCGATCTCCCTTCCACCACAAATGCAATCAAAGGTTCGCGTTTGCGAACCTGTCTAAGCCCAAGTCTCAGTCGTAAATGCGACCAAGCCATCGCAAATGCGAGTTCTGAGATATCCGCAATTGCGAACATTTCTTCGCAAATGCAAAACTACCCTACACAGTTCCCCATCGCAATTGCGAAATCAACTTCACAAAAGAGGAGTTCGCATTTGGGAACCGTTATTTGCAATTATGAGACATGCAACCCATCACCAGAGTTGAAACATGCCAGCAGTCCTTATACTATCCAAACTCATCCGAAACGCATCTGAAACTCACCCAAGCCCCTCGGCTTCAAACCAAACATGTACACAAGTGTAATAACATCATATGAACTCGCTCACACGATCAAAATACCCAAATAGCCTCTAAAACTACAAATTAAACATCAAAACAAATGAAATTTCAAAGGGAACTCAAGAACATCTAGTATCACAACTAAGCGTCCAAATCTTATCAAACCAATTCCGAATTTCACCAAATTTTGCAAACAAATTTCAAATAGCACTACAGACCTATTCCAAGTCCCAAAATAAAAGTTCGAACCCGATAACCATAAAGTCAACCTACGGTCAAACCTAAAAAAATTTCAAACATTCAAATTGTGAACTTTTGGCAAGACCAGTAAAATCATCCTAGTGAATTTTGAATTCAATTACAATCGTCAAAACACTGATATGTGGTCGTTTACCAAGAATGTTGGCCGTGGTCAACTCTAGCCTCATTTTAATCAAAAATTTTACTTTTATCAAAATTTTATATAAAAGCTTTTCGAAAAGCGAGACGAACTATGCACGCAAACCAAAAAAATATTAAATAAAATTACGGGAGGTGTCAAAACATGGGAATAAGGGCTAGTACTCAAAACGACCTATTGGGTTGTCACATTCTCCACCTCTAAAAGAATCATTCGTCCTCGAACAGACATAGAAAACTACTAGGACTAGTGAAAAGGTGTGGGTATCCACGCTATATATCAGACTCAGACTCCCACGCAGCTGCCTCGATCGACTGACCTCTCAATTGCAATTTCACTAAGGTTAAACTCCTAGATCTCAACCTCCAAACCTGCTGGGCTAGAATAGCCACCGGCTCTTTCTCATGGGCTAAATTCTCATCAAGCTGAACCATTCTAAAGGCCAAGACATGTGACGGATCACCATAATACATCTGGAGCATAGAAACAAGAAACATTGGGTGGACACCCGATACTCTAGGTGGCAATGCTTGTCTATAGGCCACCTGACGAACTCTCTCAAGCACCTCAAATGGGCCAATATATCGACGTCTTAACTTGCCCTTCTTCCCGAACCTCATCACACCCTTCAAAGGTGAAACTCTGAGCGAAACATTCTCACCCACAATGTATGGAACATCAAGAACCTTCTGATCAGCATGACTCTTCTGTCTAGACTGTGATGTACGAAGCTGATCCTGAATCAACTTGACTTTCTCCAAGGAATCACGAACCAAATCAGTGCTCAACAAACTATCCTATCTATGCTCAAACCAACCAATTGGAGAACGATACCACCTCCCAGATAATGTATCATAAGGAGCCATCTGAATACTCGATTGGTAGTTGTTATTGTAGGCAAACTCTGCAAGTAATAAGAACTGATTCCCTCGACCCCCGAAATCATAGTCTTTTAACTGCTCTAATCACCTCCACTGCCTCAAGTTTATTTCCTTTTGCTTAAACAAGTGATGCATACTCCTATGATCTATGAATACCTCACACGACATGTCATAGAGATAATGCCTCCAAATCTTCAATGCGTGAATAACAGATGCCAATTCTAACTCATGAACAAGGTTGTTCTTCTCATGGGGCTTCAGGTGACGCAAAGCATAAGCAATCACCCTACCCTATTGCATCAAGACACATCTGATTCCAATCCACGAAGCATTATGATAAACTGCATATGAACCCGATGCTGAAAAAATTAGAACTAGAGTTGTGGTCAAAGTAGTCTTGAGCTTCTGAAAGCTCTCGTCACACACATCATACCACCTGAATAGGACACCCTTCTGTGTCAATCTAGTCAATAGGGCTAAGATAGATGAAAACTCTCCACGAACCAACCATAATAAGGTGCCAAACCCAAGAAGTTCCGAATCTCTATAGTTGAAGTAGGTCTAGGCCAGATCTAAACTGGCTCAATCTTGTTAGGATGCACCTTAATGACCTCGAAAGATACAACATGGCCCAAAAAGGCAATTGAGTCCAACCAAAACTCACACTTTGAAAACTTGGCATATAATTAACTATCCCTCAAGGTCTAAAGTACGATCCGAAGATGTTGCTCATGCTCCTCTCGACTACGAGAGTAGATCAAAATGTCATCAATGAAGACGATCACAAAAGAATCCAAATAGGACTTGAACACCTAGTTCATGAAATCCATAAATGCTACTGGGGTATTTGTCAAGCCAAATGACATCACTAGGAACTCATATTGACCATACCAAGTCCAAAAAGATGTCTTAGGGTCATCCGATGCCCTAATCTTCAATTGATGGTAGCCAGATCTTATATCGATCTTTGAAAATACGTTGTCACCCTGAAGCTAATCAAACAAGTCATCAATCCTCGGCATAGGATACATGTTATTGATAGTGACTTTGTTCAACTGCCAATAATCCATACACATCCTCATCGAACCATCATTCTTCTTCATGAACAACACTGGTGTACCCCAGGGCTAGACACTAGGTCTAATAAATCCCTTATCAAGCAAATCCTGCAACTGCTCCTTCAATTCCTTCAACTCAGTTGGACCATACGGTATAGTGGAAAAGAAATGGGTTGAGTTCCTGGAGCAAAGTCAAAACAGAAGTCAACATCTGTGTCGAGTGGCATCCCCAGCAATTCTGTAGGAAATACATCTAGAAACTCGCGCACAACTGGTACTGAATCCATGGATGGAACCTCCGCACTAGGATCACGGATATAGGCCAAATATGCTAGACATCGCTTCTCAACCATATGCCGAGCCTTCAAATAAGAAATAACCTTGCTAGTGGAATAGCCATGAGTCCCTCTCCACTCTAATCGGGGCAACCCCGGCGTGGCTAAGTTCGTCGTCTTGATATGACAATCCAAGATAGCGTGATAAGGTGACAACTAATGCATACCCAAGATAATATGAAAGTCCACCATATCAAGAAGTAGAAGGTCTACCCTAGTCTCAAAGATCCCTATAGAAACCACATACGAGCGATAAACACAATCTGTAATAATAGAATCTCCCATAGGCATGGACACATAGACAGGAGCACTCAAAGAATCATAAGGCATAACCATATATAAAGCAAAGTAGGATGACTCATACGAATAAGTAGAGCCCGGATAAAATAAAATTAAGGCATCTCTATGGAAAACCGGGACAATACCTGTGATGACAACATCAAATGACTCTGCCTCAGGTCTAGCTAGGAATGCATAAAAAGGGGCTGGCCCCACCACTTTGGCCTCCGCCTCTCGAATAGACTCTAGCTGGCTGGCCTCCATCTCTAATGGCCTGACCTCTACCTCCAATGGCCTAACCTTCACCTCTAGCATCCTGACCCCCGCCTCTACCTGTCTAAGTGGGCGGTGGAGCAATCGATGCTAGAACTATTGCACGAGAACCTTGTTGTAGTAGGCTGCCCTGTGACCTAGGGAAAAACCTTACGACGTACCTCAGATCTCCACAAGTATAACAATTCCTCGGCTGCTATGGCTGTTGACCCTGGAACTGACCCTATCACCAAGAATAACCACCCTAATAACTCTGGATCGAAAGTGCGCTGATAGGATCTGAAGGTGCACTATAGGCTAGCTACTCAAGCCGAGACCCATAAGAACCATGACTACCTGAAGCACCGTGGGATGCCTGAAGTGCTAATTGAATAGGTCTAGGAGTATAGATTCTACCAAGTGAACCCTTGCATCCAGACGAGGAAGCACTGAAACGACCAAAATGACGAGGCTTCTTCTCAGATACCGCCTCCCTTCCATAACCATAAATCATCTCGATCCGTCTAGAAATCTCTAATGCCCGTTGGAAAGAAATATTTCTCCTTGGCCATCTGTAGCTTGATACCAAAAGCAAGACCATCAATGAACCTCCTCACTCTCTCACTCTCAGTAGGAAGTAAGACAACTGCATGGCAAGCTAAATCTACAAATATGGTCTCATACTGGTAATAGTCATGCTACCCTACTGAAGGCAATCAAACTGCCTACGGTATTCCTCTCTCAGAGTAAAAGGAATGAACATCTCTAGAAATAGCTACAAAAATTGATCCCAAGTGAATGGCGGTGAATCTACTGGTCTGCGCAGCACATAATCCTTCCACCACCTCTTCGCAGAATCGGTCATCTGAAATATAGCAAAGTCGACTCCATTGGACTCCACAATACCCATGTTGCGCAACACCTCGTGGCAACGGTCTATGAAATCATGTGGGTCCTCAGAAGGTGTGCCACCAAAGTGAATAGGAAATAACTTTGTGAACTTGTGTAATCTTATCAATCCCTCAGAAGACATCGCAGGCCTCTCCTAGGTCTATGTAGCATAAATAGGTTGAGCCACTCTGACTAGCGGAACTGCCGGAATCTAATATTCGTGAGTCATCTACTATGTTGTGTGAGTCACAGGAGTCTGTGCTCCTCCCCCAGCCTCCATATGGCCCACCAAGCGGACTAGAGCATCCTAAAGTATGCAGTAGCAATAAACCCCCCATGGACCTGAGCTGGTCCAACTAGCATGGTCTGAACAGGAACCACCTCCTCCTGCTTGATCAGAGGCTCCGGAATAAGTACTTCTTCACATACTCTAGGATGAGCTCTGCCTCTACCTTTTTCTCTAGCTCAACCCGGGCCTCTGTCTCTACTCCTGGTAGTGGCAGCAACCTGGGGCTCTGGCTCTTGACCCGCCATGAATGTTGTGTGTGTCCTCACCATCTGTGAAAGAACAAGAATGGAATGATTCAAACATCAGTGATATAATAATATTGCACGATAGAGAAAGAAAGAAGTGAAATTCTCCTAAAACTCTAAAGCCTCTAGAAGATAAGTACATACATCTTCGTACCCATCCTCCAGACTCTACTAAATCGTGAGATCTAAGAAACCTAGTTTTCTGATACCAACTTGTCGTGACCCGAAATTCCACCCTCAAAACCAAGACGGCGCCTAAAATTTCACTTGATAGACAAGCGAATGTTAACTAAAGTACTTAACCAGTTTTAACAATTCAAATCCAAACATTTATAATAACAAACTGTAAAAGTCTGAAGTAGATTGATAAAATGCCAAAAAGACATGATCTAAACATATCCCAAAATCTGGAGTCACGAACACATGAGTATCTAGAGTGCTAAAGATATGAACAAAATACAACTGTTTAAAACTAAATAAATAGTAAACTAGATAAAGACGGGGACTTTAGGGCTCTGGATGTCGTGCATCTATACCTCAAGTCTCCACTGCAGCTGAATTCGAGCAAGGATACCACTAAATGCTGCTGGGACCAACATCAGTATCTTCACAAGAAGTATAGAAGTGTAACATGAGTATAATCCCCAATGTACTCTGTAAGTGTCGAGCCTAACCCCGACGATGTAGTGATGAGACTATGACAAGACACCTACATAAATCCTTTATAAGTGTGTATGTATATATATATATATATATATATATATATATATATATATATATATATGTGTGTGTGTGTGTGTATGTGTGTGTGTGTGTGTAAAGCAACAAAATAACAAGTAGGACAATTAAAATATTAACTAGGAGGGGATATGTAGAAAGGGAAGTACAAAAGAACGGCATGTACAATATCACCAGTTAACCTTTTTCCGAAAAGAAACAATAATAATCCAACCAAGTAAATCATCAACCCAGTATCCAAGTAAAACAAGGAAATCAATAATGGCACGGCATCACCCTTCGTGCTTTTATTCTCGTCCTCACTATGTAATTCATAAATAAAATGGTACGGCATCACCCTTCGTGCTTGTACTCTCAACCTCACATGATATGATAAATGATAAGAAGCAATCAACTGCACGGCATCACCCTTCATACTTTGATCCTCGCAATATCTCAAATAAATGATATTGTATGCAAATAAGGTACGATAACACCCTTCGTGCTTTTCACTCTTCCTCACCAAGCAAGATTGCAAATCTGAATTTACAACGCAAGGCAGGGAGCAAATTTCACTTCAATTATGGTGTCATGATAATAAACTCAACTTTCTATTCCCAACATATTTAGAATAAACAATAAATATGAGGGAAAATAATTTAAAAAGTAATAATTTAACTAAAACATGGAAAACAAAGTCATAGAAACAACATAACGCAATAAAACAATTTCCACCCGGATGCATTAACCCAATAACAATGTATATATACTTGTCACCTTACATATACGTCGTCCCCACACATAAGTCACATAGCAAATATACTAACAAGCCCTAATCCCTCAAGTCAAAGTTAACCACGATACTTACCTCACTCTATGAACAAAGCAATCAATCAACCACGGCCTTGCCTTTTGAACACGCCTCCAAACCAACCAAATCTAGAAAATTATTGATAAACGATTCAAAATAATATTTAGAAACTACCCATTAATAAAAAAAGGTTCGATTTTGATCATTTCTGAAAATGTCAATAAAAGTCAACCACGGGGCCGCTTGGTCAAAACCCGAGATTCGGACCAAAATCTGATTACCCATTTACCCCTGAGCTTGGTTATGTGATTTGTTTTGAAGTCTGACCTTAATTTGAGGTCTAGATCTCAATTGTACAAAATCCCCAAATTCTACTCAAATTCCTAATTTCTACCATGGAATTTCTACATTTGATGTTGAAAACATATAAAAAGTAATGGGTAATTGAAAGAGAATGGATTACAGTTGCTTACCAATGATTTTGGGAAGAAACATCTCTTGAAAAATCGTCCCTAGGATTTTTAGGATTCAGAAATGGTGTAAAATGAGCTAAGTCCCGAATTCTTCCTCATTTACCCAGCTGCAAATGTCGCAATTGCGAACTCTTGTTCGTAATTGCAAGCATCGCAAATGCGAGAAACAGGTCACAATTGTGAACTATGTCCCCATCCTTCTTTGGTCACAATTACGACAAATATATCTCAACTTTGATCTCCCTTCAACCGCAAATACGATCAAAGGTTCGTATTTGCGAACCTGTCTAAGCCCAGGGCTCAATCGCAAATGCGACCAACCCATCGCATATATGAGTTCTAAGATGTCCGCAATTGCGAATATTTCTTCGCTTCTGCGAAGACTACCCTGCCCAGTTCCTAACGCAATTGCGAGCTCAGCTTTACAAAAGCATAATTCACATTTGCGAGCGGGTCTTCGCAATTGCGAGACCTGCAACCCAGCACCAGAACAGAAACACACCAACAGTCCTTAAACTATCCAAACTCATTTGAAGCACGTCTGAAACACACCCAAGCCCTCCGGGCTCCAAACCAAACATACACACAAGTGTAATAATATCATACGAACTTACTTGCGTGATCAAAGAATCAAAATAGCCTTTAAAACTACAAATTGAATATCAAAACGAATGAAATTTCAAAGGGAACTCAAGAACATCTAGAATCACAACAAAGCGTCTGAATCTTATCAAACCAACATTGAATTTCACCAAATTTTGCATACAAGTTTCAAATAGAAATACAGACCTATTCCGAGTCCAAAACCAAAATCCAAACCTGATAACCATAAAGTCAACCTACGGTCAAACCTAGAAAATTGTCAAACATTCAAATTGTTAACTATTGCCAAAACAAGTCAAATCATCCTAGGGACCTCCGTATTCAATTCCAGGCATACGAACCTACCGGAATTGCCAAAATACTGATCTGAGGTTGTTTACCAAGAATATTAACCGTGATCAACTCTAGCCTCATTTTTAGTCAAAAATTCCATTTTTATCAAAATTTCATATAAAAGCTTTTCGAAAAGAGACACGGACCATGCACGTAAACCAATAAACATAAAATGAAGCTATGAGAGGTCTCGGAACACCGAAATAGGGGATACTACCCAAAACATCCTATCGGGTCGTCACATAACAGGCATAACAACACAATTCGCCCGGTGTTGTCATATGTATCCAGTCCAAATCATACGACATAGAAGAACATATGCAATAATACATGTATATGAAGAATAAATATCAGATTTCATGCTCCTGGTCTGGTATAATAACATGTTAAAGTATGTTATCATAGCTCATCAGCAATTTCATCATAAAAATAGTAATTATCAAGTTCATTCCGGGAATTATCCTCTATGTAACCTCAAACATGGATCAAATAGTTCACGACAAGGTTACAAATATGAGAAACATCATAGACTAAAGCCTAACAGTCAATACAAAGCATATCATAGCCTAAGCACTACCCCGAACATAGTTAGATACCCCGCTGCTTGCACATGGGCTCAAACCGCATACATATGCGCACTCATAGCACATAGATATCACAAATAACTCAGGCAACTAGTGCCTCAACCAAGTTTAATAAGATACTTACTTCAAGCAATCCAAATCACTACTCCTCTAACAAGCCCTTCCTGCGTGTACCAATCTCTGGACCACTCACATCTAGCCAAAATAACTTAGTACCATCTATAATAGTGATAGGAAACAATCCAAACAATAAAGCTAAAGTCTTGAATCAAATATGCAAAGTCAACCACAGGCCCGCACCCTGAAATCCAACAAAATTCACAAATTCCCAACACCCATTCAATTACGAGTCCAATCATACTAATTTCAACGGATTCCATCCACAAATCAACTCTCAAATCAAAAAATCTCACTCTCCAATCTCACTTCAAATTCAAATAAACTAGGTGTAATAATCAATGGGTAATAGATATTTATCATCAAAAGTAATTAAAGTTCACTTACCTATTCAATTGTAGCAAAAAGTATCTCAAATATTGCCTTAGATCGAGCTCTAAAATCCCAAAAATGAGAAGAAAACACCAAACCCTCGATATATAATCTTGTCCAGCAAATCCGCATCTGTGGTCCAATAGGTCGCACCTGCAACACAACATCTGTGGAAATCCCATCGCAGATGCGAAACTCATCAAACTCCCAACTATGCGCACATGCGGTCCCTCCTCCACACTTTCTAGACCGCTTCTGCGATCAAACGTTCGCATCTGCAGACTCCCAGGCCACCGACCATCCTAGCTTCTATGCGCACCTATGCGGAAGATCCTTCGCACCTGCAATCCTCCCCAGCTCCAGCCAACCACACATCTATGATCACCAGGCCGCTTCTATGGCCTCGTACCTGCGGCCACATCCTGGCACATGCAATTGCACCAGAACCTACAACCTTCAGTTATTTCCCTAAGTCCAAACATGATCCATTAACCATCCAAAACACACCCGAGACCCCCATGAACCCATCCAAACATACTAATAAGTCCTAAAACGCAGTATGGACTTACTCGAAGTCTCAAATAAAATTAAACAACATCAAAACCATGAATCCCACCCTAATTCAAGCCTAATGAAACTAATGAACTTGCAACTTCTAAAACTCATGTCGAACCATATCAAATCAACTCTGAATGATCTCAAATTGTGCATACATGTCCCAAATGACACAACAGACCTATTCCAACTTCGGAAACAAAAATTTTAACCCTATATCAACAATGTCGACTCTCGGTCAACCCTCTCAACCTTCCAAACCTTCAATTTTCCAACTTTCGCCAAAAAGCATCAAATCACCCTACGGACCTCCAAATCAACATCAGGACATACGCCTAAGTGCAAAATCCCATACAAAGCTATTAGAACCATCAAAACATCATTCTTGAGTAGTCTACACAAAAGGCAAACTTCGGTCAACTCTTTCAACTTAAGCCTTCAACCTTGGGACTAAGTGTCCCAATTCACTCCGAAACATCCCCGAAACCAATCCATCCACCCCGAAAATTCATGTAACAAAAAATGAACATAGAAGAAGAAATAAATAGGGGAGTAGGGCTACAATACACAAAATTACCGGCCGGGTCGTACATAATTACATCCTTTGTCAATTGGCCCAACATCCTAATCAAAAATGGCCTGAGTTTGAAGTTCTTATCCGGTTTGACCTAGGTTGTACATAACCTGAAATTAATTTTAAGGCTTTATCTCATTATTAAAGACATACTTCTAGGGTTTCTTTATTTTCTTCCTTCTTCATTCCTAACACACTCAAGATACTCTCCACCCCATCTCTATGGTTTCTCCTTTCTTTCTCTTCTCTAACTCACATCTGAATATTTATAGATCTCAAACTTGATTTAAAGAATTTTTACTACTAATTTGCTTAATCTTCCTAAATATTCATAGATCTCAAATATTTGAATCTTGATTGATGGGTGTCATGATCTAAGACTCAACAAGTTGTGATGGATCCTATCACAGGACTAGGCAAGTCGACAGCCACAAATAACTATGCATTTTGAATTGAAAACATGATCAAATGAGTTTAACAATGACATATTCTCATAAATAACCGATAAGAAAATACCGAAACTCAATACAAAATCCCCAAAATCTGTGTGTCACTGAGTACATGAGCTACTAAATATCTACAGTGTTAAAACTTCTAATACAACTATCTGTAAAGGTAGAACAATGCTAAATAGAGTGAAAGAAGGAGAGTCGGGGTCTGCGGACACCAAAGCAGCTACCTCAAAAATCTCCAAGGAGGAAATGCTCCAAGCCTAGCATGAGTACAACCGACCCAATGTACTTCATAAGTAACAGGACTTACCTTGGGCTGAAAGAAATGACGAGCTCAGATAGGTACATTCCAAATCCAGATAATAACAATACGGATATGACAAGAAAATGACAGTAATAATTCTAAGAGAATCTCATAATCAGTTGTACACAGTGCAGAAAAGTAGACATGCTTTCAAGTTCAACAGTTTAGTCTCAATAATGGTATAGTATGCCAAGTATAGCTAACCGGAGGAATATTACATCTTTATGTCTACATGTCAAATATGCATGTCACCTGTAATGCAACACAATGAAAAACTTATATGCTCTTGCTCTCGGAGTATTCAACCTCACTCAACACGCTCAATCATTTAGCACTCACAATCACCCGGCACTCGCACTCAGCACTCAATGGTACCTGCGTTCACTATTGGTATGTCAGACTCCGGAGGGGCAGATCTTGCCCAAACGCTAATATAAGTCAACATGGCATGCTGCGGCGTGCATTCTGATCCCATCATCAATCAATAAAGCCTGCTACAATGTGCAGCCTGATCCCATAAATAACACTCACAATAAGGCCCTCGGCCTCAATCAGTAATCAATCTCTCCAGTCTATCGGTCTCACAAAACTCATGCCAAGCAGCCCAAAACAATGATACATGATGTAACAATAAATGATAACAAAGAGTAAGATATATATGCAAATAATGAATGTGACTGAGTACATAACTGCAATTTAAGCAAATAACACAACAACAGAAATGACTTTTGTGGGTCCCAACAGTAATAGTATATAGCCTAAACATGATTTCAAAGATGAATAACAGTTCAATTTCTCTAGCACATGAAGAATAAATGAATAATAACAAGATTAGATAACTACACAGTTCCATAGAATCAACTGAGTCACAATTACTACGGTGCACGCCCACACGACTGTCACCTAGCATTTGTGTCACTTCAACACCAACCACATAACATGTAGTTCGGGTATTCATACCCTCAGTATCAAGTTTAGAAGTGTTACTTACCTCAAACAACACAAATACCTACTCCAACAAGCCCTTGCCTCGCGAATCGGCCTCCGAACGACTCGAATCTAGCCATAAATGACTTAATACAATCAATACAAGCTATAGGAATCAATTCCATATGATAAAGATAAGTTCTTTAACAAAAGTCAAAAAGTCAACTCAAGGCTCGCGTCTCGGAATCCAACAAAATTTAGAAAATCTGAATACCCATTCAATAATAAGTCCAACCATACCAAAATCACCCAATTCCGACAATAAATTGCCACTCAAATCCCCAAATCCCTAGTCCACAATCCCCCAAATTTCACCTTAAAAACACATAATCTAGCTGGGAAATTCAATGGGTATTCAATATTAATGAATAAAAATGATCAAAAGTTGCTTACCTCTTGAAATCTAGTAAAACCCCTCTCAAAGATCGCCTCTAGCCGAGCTTGCAAAGTCCAAAAATGATAAAATCTCGGAACCCTTTTGAATTAATACACTACTAGTGCTTTTGCACATGTGGTCCATCTCCTGCTTTTGCGTTCTGTGCTTCTCTTTCTGTTCATCCGCGTCTGCGGATTCCAATCCACTTCCGCGAGTCCAGCCCCAACTACCAAACTCTGCATCTGTGAAGACTCGTCGTATCTGCGGGCTCGTAGATGCGAAAAACTTCCTCACACCTGCGAACACTGCCCAACACCCATAAGACCACTCCTGCGACCCCATGCTCCTTTATGCAGTCGCGCACTTGCGATCAATTCTTTGCATGTGCGATCGCACCAGACCAACAGTAGATCAGAAATTCATCAGGTCAACAACTCATTCGAATTTCAACTCGAGGCCCCCGGGACCCCGTCCAAACATACCAACACATCCCAAATCATCATATGAACTTAGTCTAAGCCTCAAATCACATCAAACAACATCAAAAACATGAATAGCACCCTAATTCAAGCCTAATAAAACTAATGGATTTCCAACTTCTACCAACTCCGATTGACCTTAAATTTTGCATACAAGTCATGAATGACACAACGGACCTATTCCAACTTCTGGAACCAAAATCCGAGCCTGGTAACCACAAAGTCAACTTTCGGTCAAACTTCTTAACTTTTCCAACTTTCGCCAATTCAAGCCAAAATTATCTACGGACCTCCAAATCAATATCCGGACATCATCCTCCTAAGTAAAAAATCACCATACAGAGCTATCAGAGCCATCAAAACTCTATTCCGGAGTTGTTTACACATAAGTCAACATCCGGTCAATGCTTTCAACTTAGGCTTCCAACCTTGGACTATGTGTCCCAATTCATTCTGGAACATCCTCGGAACCAAACTAACCACCTCGGTAAGTCATATAACAACAAATGAGCATAGAATAAGAAATAAATGGGGGAACGAGGATACAATACTTAAAACTACCGGCTGGGTAGTTACATTCTTCCCTCTTAAACATACGTTCGTCTCGAATGGGTCTAGAATCATACCTGGAGTCTAAAATAGGTATGGATATCTGCTCCGCATCTCCCGCTCGGTCTCCCAAGTAGCCTCCTTGACTGGCTGACCTCTCTATTTCACCTTTACTGAAGCTATATTCTTTGGCCTCAACTTCTGAACCTATCGATCCAAAATGGCCATCGGCTCCACATCATAAGTCAAATATCCATCTAACTTAACCATGCTGAAGTCCAAAACATGAGACAAATCACCGAAATACTTCCGGAGCATGGAAACATGAAACACTAGATGAACACTCGATTGACTAGGTGGTAATGTAAGCTTGTAAGCCACCTCCCCAGTCCTCTCAAGCACCTCAAAAGGACCAATACACCGGGGTCTCAATTTGTCCTTCTTCCCGAACCTCATAACACTATTCATGGGCGAAACTATGAGCATACCTTCTCCCCCACCATGTAGGAAACATCACGATCATTCCGATCGGCGTAACTCTTCTATCTAGACTGCGGTGTGCGAAGCCGATCCTGAATCAACTTAACCTTTCCAAAGCATCCTGAACAAAGTCAGTACCCAATAACCTAGCCTCACCTAGCTCAAACTAACCAACTGGAGACTGACACCGCCTCCCATACAAGGCCTCACATGGGGCCATCTGATTACTCGATTAGTAATTGTTGTTATAGGCAAACTCTACAAGCTGCAGAAACGTATCCCAAGAACCACCGAAATCCATGACACAAGCGCATAGCATATCCTCCAATATTTGAATGGTGCGCTCGAACTGTCCGTTCATCTGAGGGTGGAATGGTTTACTCAACTCAACTAGTGTGCCTAACTCTCGCTGCACTGCTCTCCAAAACTGCGATGTGAACTGCGTGCCCCAATCTGAAATGATGGACACCGGCACACCATGAAGGTGATCAATCTTAACGATATAGATCTTAGCTAATCACTCAGAGGAATAGGTAGTTCCAAGTGGAATGAAATCTGCAGACTTAGTCAAACGGTCCACAATTACCTAAATAGCATCAAACTTCTTCAAAGTCCGTGGAAGCCGAACTATGAAGTCCATGGTGATATGCTCCCATTTTCACTCAGGAATCTCAAGCCTCTGAAGCAAACCTTCCGGCCTCTAATGCTCGTACTTCAACTGCTAACAATTAAAGCACTGAGCTACAAACTCCACTATATCTTTCTTCATTCTCATCTATCAATAATGCTACCTCAAGTCCCCGATACATCTTCGCGGCACCTAGATGAATGGGATACCGCGAACTGTGGGCCTCCTAAAGAATAAATTCACATAGCTTATCCATATTGGGCACACAAATCCGACCCTGCATCCGCAACACCCCATAATCGCCAATAGAAACCTCCTTGGCATCACCGTGTTGAACCGTGTCCTTAAGAGCAAGAAAATGAGGGTCGTCATACTGACGCTCTCTGATGCGATCATATTAAGAAGAACCAGAAACCATACAAGCTAAAACCCGACTGGGCTCCGAGACATCTAACCTCAAGAACTGATTGGCCAATGCCTGAACATCTGATGCAAGTTGTCTCTCACCAACAGGAATAAATGCAAAGCTACCCATACTCACCGTCTTCCTACTCAAGACATCGGCCACCACATTGGCCATCCCGGGATGATACAAAATGGTAATATCATAGTCTTTTAGCAGCTCCAACCATCTCGATTGCCTCAAATTTAGATCCTTTTGTTTGAACAAGTGTTGAAGTCCTCGATGATTTGTAAATACCTCACAAGACACGCCATAGAGATAATGCTTCCAAATCTTCAATGTATGAACGATGGTTGCCAACTCCAGATCAGGAACGGGGTAGCTCTTCTCATGAGGCTTCAACTGGCGTGAAGCATAAACAATCACTATACCATCCTGCATCAAGACACACCTAATACCAATCCGAGAAGCATCACAACATATTGTATAAGAACCGATGTTGAAGGTAACACTAGAATTGGAGTTGTGGTCAAGGCAGTCTTGAGCTTCTGAAAGCTCTCCTCACACTCTTCTAACCACCTGAATGGAGCACCCTTCTGGGTCAACCTGGTCAAAGGCGCTGTAATGGACGAGAAACCCTCCATGAAGCGACGATAATATCCGGCCAAACTGAGAAAACTCCGAATCTCAATAGCTGAAGACGGTCTGGGCCAACTCTGAACCACCTTAATCTTCTTCGGATCTATCTTGATCCCCTCACTGGACACCACGTGCCCTAAGAAAGCCACTGAACTAAGCCAAAACTCACACTTGGACAACTTGGCATAGAGCTTCTCCTCCCTCAACGTCTGTAGTACAATCCTTAGGTGTTGTGCATGATTCTCCTGTCTACATGAGTACACCAGTATATCATCAAAAAATACTATGAAAATGGAATCAAGATATGGCTGGAACACACTATTCATCAGATGCATGAATGCTGCTGGGGCATTGGTCAGCCCAAAAGACATCACAACGAACTCATAGTGACCATAGTGGGTCCTAAATGCCGTCTTCAGAATATCCGAGTCCCAAATCTTCAACTAGTGATACCCTGACCTCAAATCAATCTTAGAGTACACTCTAGCCCCCTGAAGCTGGTCAAATAAGTCATCAATGCGCGGCAAAGGATACTTGTTCTTAATTGTAACTTTGTTTAATAATACACATCCGCATAGTGCCATCCTTCTTCTTTACAAACAGAACCTGTGCACCCCAAGGTTACATACTAGGCCTAATGAACCCCTTATCAAGAAGCTCCTGAAGTTGCTCTTTCAATTCCTTCAACTCAACTAGTGCCATACGCTACAGAGGAATAGAATTGGGATGAGTTCCCAGCACCAAGTCAATACCAAAATCGATGTCCCTGTCGGGTGGCATGCCCGGCATGTCTACAGGAAGCACATCCAGAAAGTCTCACACTACTGGAATAAAATCAATAGTAGGAGTATCAGCACCAACATCTCTTACAAAAGCCAAGTATGACAAACACCCCTTCCCAACCATCCGTTGGGCCTTCAAATATGAAATCACCCTCCTGGGAACATAGTCTAGAGAACCTCTACACTTGATCCTAGGTTACCCCGGCATCGCCAATGTCACGGCCTTAGTGTAACAATCCAGAATAGTATGACATGGGGACAACCAATCCATGCTTAGAATTACGTTAAAATCAACCATACTAAGTAATAAGAGATCAACTCTCGTCTCCAATCCCCTAATAGTCACCACACACGACCGATACACATGGTCCACAATGATAGAATCGCCCACTAGCATAGATACATGAACTAGCAAAACTAAGGACAAACGGGGCATATCCAAATAACAAGAAAAATATGATGATACATACGAATAAGTGGAACCAGGGTCAAATAAAATAGAAGCATCCTTGTGGCATACTAAGACAATACTTGTGATCAATGCGTCTGAAGCATCGACCTTTGGCTTGGCAAGGAAAGCATAGCATCGAGCCTGACCGCAACCTAATCGGCCTCCCCCTCTAGGGCGACCACTAGTTGCATGAGCCCTACCTCAAGTTGGCTTAGTGTGTGGTAAAGTAACTGGTGCGGAAGTCATAACCTGACCCCTCTACTGAACTGGACCTCCAAAATGATAAGGACACTACCTCCACATATGTCCAAACTCCCTGCACTCAAAGCAACTATGATCCGCCGATGGTGGTGGAGACTGAATCGGACCCCGAGAACTAGAATAACTACTAGAAGAACCTGGTACATATTAACCCTGAAGTGATTGTACACGAGATGAACTCTGAGTTAGGAGGGCACTGAGAGATGACTGACCCAGACAAGAACTGTAGTAACCATGGCTAGCTGATGCATCACGATAAATCGGACAAGCCATCTAAGCAGGCCTATAAGGACGACCCCCGTTGTGGGGGGACTGGCCTCCAGAAGAAACACCTCTAAAACCACCCGAACCACGAGGCCTTTTGGCCTCCCTCTCTTCACGCTCCTGACTACACACCTGCTCTATCCGCCAAGCAATATCAATCACCTCATCAAACCTTGCATCTGATGCAATTTCCTGAGTCATGATAAAGCGTAGTCCATAATTGAGGCCATCAATGAACCTCCTAGTCATCTCCCTCTTTATGGGGACCAACCAGATTGCATGGCGAGCCAACTCTAAAAATCGCATCTCATACTGGGTCACAGGCATGCCCTCCTGTCGTAGTTGCTCAAGTTGCCTACGCAACTCCTCCCTACGGGTCTGTGGAACAAACTTCTCCAAGAAGAGAACAGAGAACTCGTGCCACGTAAGTGGTGCAGCGCCGGCTAGCCTACTCAACTCATAAGCGTCCCACCATCTGAAGGCTTCTCCCGACAGCTGAAAAGTAGTAAATGAGACCCCAATAGTCTCCAGAATATACATTGTACGAAAAATCTGCTGGCACCTATTTATGAAGTCCGGAGCATCCTCTAACTCAGCCCCACTGAATAATGGAGGCCTGAGCCTCCCAAACCGCTCTTGCCTCTTCTTCTCCTCGTCATTCATCGGTGGACCCACCCGGGCCTGAGCAACTACAACTGGCTGGGGCGGGTAATACCCCGATGTCTGAAGTCCTTGAACTACCTGCTCTGGATTACGGGTGGAGAGTGTCTGAGCACCTCCCCCTGCCTGAGAAGTGACTGGTGCGACCCGAACTAAAACCGCTTGAGCAAGGCTAAGGCATACAATCTTATCTGAGCCAAAGCCTCCTAAAGGCTTGGAATTACAATGGACATAGCCGGTGCCTATGCTGGTCCCACCAGGTCAACCACATCTAGAATCTGCTCCTGAGCTAGATCAACACAGGTGCTACTCTAGCTTTTGTGCGAGCTATACCTCGGCCTCTATCGCGACCCCGGCCTCTCGTGGCCCTATCTGGTGGTACTAGTGGACATCCTCCCTATGCGGTAGCATATGTCCTCACCATGTGATAGAATATAATAATATAAGTTTAGTTTCCTGAATCAACAAATCTGTACGACAAGAATACAAAAAACTGAAGTTTTCCTAATGGTTTGGTAGGCTCTCGAAGATATGTACAGAAGTCTCCGTACTGATCCGCAAGACTCTAGTAAACATACTCCTGACTCGTGAGACCTATGTAACCTAGGCTCTGATACCAACTGATCACAACCCAAGACATAACATGTCATGATGGCGCCTATCACAGAACTAGGCAAGCCGACAGTCATAAATAACTATGTATTTTGAATTGAAAACATGATGAAATAAGTTTAACAATGACATATTCTCATAAATAACCGATAGAAAAATACCGTGACTCAATACAAAATCCTCAAAATCTGGGTGTCACTAAGTACATGAACTACTAAATATCAACATAGTCAAAACATCTAATAAAACTATCTGTAAAGGTAGAACAGTGATAAATAGAGTGAAAAGAAGGAGAGTCGAGGTATGCGGATGCCAAAGCATCTACCTCAAAAATCTCCAAGCAGGAAATGCTCCAACCCTAGAAACCACTGTGCCCAAAAGTCCCTTGATCTGCACATGAAGTGCAGAGTCTAGTATGTGTACAACCAACCCAATGTACTCCATAAGTAACAGGACTAACCTTGGGCTGAAAGTAGTGACGTGCTCAGATAGGTACAATTCAAATCCAGACAATAACGTTATGGATATGACATGAAAATAACAATAATAATTCAAAGAGAATCTCATAATTAGTTGTACACATTGCAGAAAAGTATACATGCTTTCAAGTTCAACAGTTTAGGCTCAATACCGGAATAATAGGCCAAGTATAGATAATATGAGGAGTATTACACCTCTATGTCTACATGTCAAATATGCATGTCACCTGTAATGCAACACAGTGAAAAACGCATATGCTCATGCTCTCGGAGTATTCAACCTCACTCAACACGGTCAATCACTCAGTACTCCCAATCACTCAACAATCTCAATCACTCGGCACTCGCACTCGCACTCGCACTCTACACTCAACGGTACATGGGCTCACTATTGGTATGTCAGACTCCGGAGGAGCAGATCCTTCCCAAGAAGTAATATAAGCCAATATGGCATACTGCAGCGTGCAAGCTGATCCCATCATAAATCAATAAATCCTACTGCGGATCCCATAAATATCACTCACAATTGCGATCATCGCAAAAGCGAATAACTTATCTTAAGTGTGATCAGTGTCTGAGCCTGTCTAATATCGCAAATGTGATTACAACCTCGCATTTGCAAAGTTCTCTGCCATAGTAAATGTGGTGTCGGTGCCTAGACTTCTAGTCATCGCAAAAGAGACACCTAGATCGCAAATGCGACTTCACTCACTCCACAAATGCGATGTTTCCTTCGCAAAAACGGAGTTCTAGACCATTGCCCATCTTCACAATTGCAAGACTAACATCACAATGTGAGGCCACAATTGCGGTCAGGTCTTGGCAAATGCGAGACCTACAAGTTCAACACACCAGATTTGCAACAACTATTCAAAACCTTCCAAAACACATCTGAGCCCCTCCGGCTCCAATCCAAACATTCACACAAGTGTAATAACATCATACTAACTTGCTAGCTAACTCAAATTATCAAAATAACATCAAATGCCAATAATCGATCATTAAAACTCAAGATTTTCGACTTTAAAACTCATTTTTCAAACTTTTCACTTAATGCGTTGAAACGGCCTCGGATCACCCCGGGACCCCAACCAAACACGCGTACAAGTCCAAAAGAATCATAGGAACCTACCGAAATCCTCAGAATATCGATCCGAGATCGTATACCAAAAATGTTGACCATGATCAACTCTAGCCACAATTAAGATTGTATACCAAAAAATTCACATATAAGATTTCCGTCATATTTCATCAAATTGAGCTATGCAAAGTCTTAAATTACGGAAAAGGGAACTAGTACTTAAAAAGACTTAACGGATCGTCCCCAAAAAGTTTACAATTGGAGATGTACTTTCAGGATATGTTTCTCGGACTCTCCAAAAAAGTTGTTGCACCCATGTTGGATTCTCCAAAATTTTACTACTTTTGGAGGATCCGACACGTACTCACTAACATTTTCAGAGAGCCCAAGCAACATAAATTTCATCAAATATTTTATTTTTTATAATTTTATTCTAGATATAATTAAATCAAGTGTAAAAAGTTGAACTAAAACTGAAATTATTTGCCTATTTGTGAATAAAAACTTAACTACATGAACCAAAAACTAACAGAATCGATCCATTCTTCCTATTTGGTCTTTGTGGCTAGTGGAAGGTATATTATATAGATATAGTGGCACATGTAACCTTCAAATCTTGGATTCACCTCTGCTAACATCATTATACAATATTATTTAACATTATATAAAATTATAATAAGGGTAGAATGTTGTATAATATTGTATATTGGGCGTGAAATTAAACATTGATCTTTATTTTGAATTAAGTTCCTCTATCACTGTAGTAATTTTAGTTTTGTTGAATGTTTTTGATTTTTTTTGTTTTGCAGTATTTCCCTTTTAATTTTATTTTGGGTAAATTGTATTTAGATTATTCTTTTTATATTTTACTTCGTATCCTCTATGCTTTTTATTAACATTGATTTTGCTTTTCTATGCTAGCGAAATACTGGTATACATTATTATATATTTCATATATAATTTTTAAGTTATACATTATTATACATATACTGTATAGATGTCACGATCCCACTATACCTATGTAGGATGTCGTGATGGCACCTAGTATCTAAGACTGGGTAAGCCTAGCATACATGAAACATTAACAGAAATAATAATAAAACTTCCAACTAAACGAATAACTATCATAAACGAAAAACCCAATGCCGCTATCCGAAACACATGATCGACTAATGCTCTCTACATATGGCTAGTGCACCCTTGTCCGGTGGTAAAAAGCCATCCGACCTATCCCAACAAACGCGTATCAATATAGCGCACAAACCCCAGGTAGGCGCTCCTACCAATTCTTCCCCATCTGCTGAAGATCTCAACAATGTGGAACCGCCAGTACACCAAAAACTCACCTGGGCAACTAAGGAATTCCCCTCCTCATTCCTGGGGCAAATTGCCTGAATCGAAGCTATGGAGATTGTTCGACACCTCAAATACCATCAACCAACAAAGTTTCAGAAACCATCACAACAGGATTCGTTGTCTCTGACCAAAAGAACATTACTGATGAACATCTGCTACTTGCGCATGGGATATAAGAGTACAAATGGTTCAGCAATAATGCCAATCGACTCACATTGATCCCAAAGCCTCAAACAATAACTACATTGACCCACTCGTCACAACTTTGCAATTGTACTGTGCCTTGTGTTCGACAAAATGCACAGGTCATTTTTTATGTCAATGTTAATGAACAAATAAAGTTGTGCTTCACATAGTGACATTGATATTAGTCATCATGAGAAGTCACAAGAACTTTTAACATAAGAGGGTGGTCATACGCAATCTCCTTTAGCAGCAATAATGGTGCAGGAACATGTTGACACTGGGAGTTCTAAGTATCAAGTTGTGCTCAAGCAAGGTGAATTAACTATGATAAAGTCTATCAATGCTATTAAAAATCAACAAGGCTGTCCAAATCCTTTGCTTCCCATAAATTCAAATGACAGGAAAGGTGCACAACCATCAGAATTACAGGCTGCTAATAATCGAGAATTTGCATCCCACACATCCCATCAACAGCTCAATAGTATCCCTTCCAACTCTATAGAAAACCAACCTAAGATCTTTGCTAATTTTGATCGACCGATAAGAAAAACTAACAAACCAAGCCAAGCCCCACAAATTCTTTCTACTAGTACAATACACCTTGACACTAACAAAAACACACATCAAACTACAGCAACCAAAGCACAAGTCAAAACAACACCAAACAACACTGAACCTCCCCTCCCCCCCCCATACAGTCACTCATTCTTATGCTACAAAATTCAGGGCCAGATATAAAGTAGAGAAAACTCCTATTAATTTCACACCACCAACATTAACGATCAAACAAGGCAGACCTGCAGTTGTTTTTAAAAAAGAAGATTATATGATCACTATGGCTACAAGGTACAAGAACACTGTGGTAGGGAAGTTCTCAAATACAATGCCAAGAATGAAAGTAATTAGAAGAAGCTTTGTCAACCAAACTGAACTCAGGGGAGGAGTTAAGATTGATCACTTCAATTCTAAGACCTTCTACATTGATCTAGACAATGAATATGATCATGCAATAGTGTGAAATAAGCAATTCATGTACATTCAAGGCCAGATGATGAAAATTGAAGCATGGACACCTCTCTTCAGTCCTAATGAAGACGCTCCTATTGTGCCAGTATGGATTATCATCCCCGAATTTCGATGGCACCCCTACTACATGGAAATTCTCACCCCGTTACTGTCTTATGTGGGTAAATCATTATTCCTTGATTTGGCTTCATTTCAAAACACAAGAGGCAGTATGGTTAAGGTGAAAATGTAGATTGACTTAACCAAGGACAGACCTCAACATGTTTGGTTGGGTTATGATGAACATCAAGATGAAAATGGTGATGGTCAATGTTTGGAAATACAATATGAGAGCATTCCTGACTATTGCTATTATTGTAGACACCTTGAACACACAGCTCATGCATGCCTATAAAAAGCCAAGCAAGAACAGAAGCAGAAGAAGAAAGCTATTGCAATAACCAATGAACAAAATCAGAAGCAGGAGAAGGCCACATCAGATATATAGAACACACAGCAACAACCAGAGCAAAAAAAAAACTAGCCATAAATCATTATTCCTTGATTTGGCTTCATTTCAAAACACAAGAGGCAGTATGGTTAAGGTGAAAATGTAGATTGACTTAACCAAGGACAGACCTCAACATGTTTGGTTGGGTTATGATGAAAATCAAGATGAAAATGGTGATGGTCAATGTTTGGAAATACAATATGAGAGCATTCCTGACTATTGCTATTATTGTAGACACCTTGAACACACAGCTCATGCATGCCTATAAAAAGCCAAGCAAGAACAGAAGCAGAAGAAGAAAGCTATTGCAATAACCAATGAACAAAATCAGAAGCAGGAGAAGGCCACATCAGATATATAGAACACACAGCAACAACCAGAGCAAAAAAAAAACTAGCCACTCAGCAAATTCAGACCCCTCAATATCAACAGCAGGTCAAGCACAAAAACGATGCAAGACAAAACAAGGAAGAAGTGCAGAATTCAGAGGCATAGCCATCACAGGAGGAATGACAAACAAAAAAAATTAAAGGAATTGTATAGAATAACACAAAAAAGAAACAACTAGTATATATTGCTAAATTACCTAATCTTCAGCACATGTAGATTTCACCAAAAGAGAATGCACCACCTGTCAACAAGCAATCGGGTATTACTTCTAACAATCCTCCAACCCAAATGGAGAAGAGTAGTGGTTCTGGTGCCCAGAAATAACCCAAGACCCCTATTCCCCCTATTGGATATATTTTAGAAGAAGTAAATCGAAGGAGGGAGGTTGGTCTGGAGAAAATCTTGCACAAAAATAATTGGGATCCAAAAAAGGGGGGACTTCTCATATTTTGTGTGAGTGTGTTAACGCATAATTGATTGAAAATACATTGGCCCATTCTCCTACTACCAATAATGATAGTTCTCATCAGGTTCGTTTGGTTACTGTCACTTCATAGGAAAAAGTTGAAGCACATGCAAAAATAAATGCAACTAGAAATCACCAACCTGTGGAGTCAACTTTGGATTGGGTACATATGAGTTTTGGCACAAGTAGACAAGACTTGAAGCAGTTGAATGTCACCATAAACAAGTTATGCCAGGAAATTCCTTCACAAACATATGAAGAAGTTGAAATAAATGTAAAGCATAATTAAGTCAACTCTGACAAATCAATTTGGATTGATCAAGTTCAGTTACTGGCGAATCAAGAAACAACTAATGCCAGTTCAAAAAATAAAAACAGAACAACAGGCAACAAGCATGTTTCCCAGCTGAGCATGATAAACCAGTTCAACTGCAACCTTTAAATGATGGAAAAAAAGTAGCAACAACATTACAGATGAAGCAAGACAATGGGACACTCTCTTCTACACAAACTGGGCAGGTTTTCACTACTTTTGAAGGTGCTTTGGTGGAATTTGTAGATGGGTATCAAGTTGGAGATTCTAACGTAGGGTCCTAAGGTGTTTTTGAGCAATCACATCTTCAGATAACTGGGTACAAAGCCACTAATAATAATGGAACAATGATTTCACAATCAATGACTATAGCAAAACCCTGTCTAGAATCTATCTATGCTTTGCAATTCAGGAGGATGCATCAGACTTCTTGTAATGGTGAATGCTATGGTTATGGTGGAGACTAATAACCTGGATTCTGATTATTCATATTAACAAATTGTACCAAGAATAATATATATTATGGAAGCCAGTCCTGTAGTTTGTGCTTCTGAAACTGGGCAGCCATCACCATTGCAGATCAACATACCATTGAAGACACCTTTGGAAATATTACATGACTTAGTAACATGTAACATTTCACCTATAGAGCTGGCTTTGATGGAACAACAACAACTAGAACAAGAAGGAGACGATGAATCAAGAGCTAGGAATTTCAAGCAAGTGACAAGGGAAGCTAACCTATCTCCTAGAACTAGTTCAAAGGGTGGAAAAAAGACAAAGAGGCAGACTCAAAACAAAGATTCTTGCCCAGAATCTTGCCCAGAAAGGCAGCCTCATAACATAAATGATCTTTAAGATATTGATCTGGAACATTAGGTCTGTGAATACACAACAGGCCTTTTCTAGGGTAATCAATATGCAAGGAGAGCACAAGTTCTTTATCATTGCACTGCTGGAGCCTTTTCAAAAAATATGGCATATTCTAAGGTATAGAAGAAGATTGAATATGGAGACTTATTTCTCAAATTTGAATGGGAAAATATGGTTGTTCTTTGATGCTATGATAGAATGGGAACTGATTATTGAAACTGATCAGAAGGTGACTGCTAAATTATTCCATCATGACATTGGGCAACATATTATGATGACTTTTGTGTATGCAAAATATTCATCTTTGGAAAAGTTAGAATTGTGGGACCATATGTATTACATGGCTACTGATATGGAGCTACCTTGGTTAGTAGGAAGATATTTTAATGTAACCTTAAATGAAGATGAGAAGATAGGGGATTACCAATATATCCTCTTGAATATGAGGAATTTGCATTCTGTATCAACTCATGTGGGCTGTTTGATCAAGGCTATAAGGGGAGTTCATTCACATGGTAGAATGGAAAACCAAATGTTTAATGTATATTCAAGAGATTGGACAGGAGTTTAGTGAACCTTTTATTTAAGAAGCTGATACCTTCAATTGAAATAAAATATTTGATTAGAACAGGATCAGATCATGCACCATTATTTATGTCTTGTGGTCAACACAATAAAAAGTTTGTAAAGCCCTTCAGATTCCTGAATTTCTAGGCAGAACATACTTCATTTAAGGAGTTGGTGAGACAGAATTGGTATGCTGACTTCATGGGAGATCCATTCCTATTATTCAAGCATAAATTGAAAAAGGTAAAGGGGTATTTATCAAAATGGATCAAGGTTACATTTGGTGACATTTTAAAGCAGTTGACAATCCTGGAAGATATAGTAAAGGTCAAGAAAATGTTGTTTGAGGAGGAATCTACGATTGACAATAGGCTTGTTCTTCAAGCGAAACTGAAAAAATATTTAAGTTTAGAGGAGCAGTACTGGAAGCAGAAAGCATAGATGGCATGGTATGCTGAAGGTGATAGAAACACTAGTTTCTTTCACAACTATGTCAATGGTAAAAGGCAGAAATTACCATTGAAAAAGACATAGGATGGAGATGGCAACTGGATAGAAGATCATGAACCAATTTCTGATATTGCAGTTGTGTTCTTCCAGAAATAGTTCACTACAGAAGGAGATGCTGCAGAATATTCTTTGCTGGATATTGTACTTACTATAGTTACAATGGACCAAAATTTAGAACTATGTCGATACCCAACTCTAGAAGAAGTTAAGAATGTTGTTTTTGAACTTAGTGACAATAGTGCAAGTGGTCCTAATGGCTTTATTGGATTGTTTTACCAAGAGTTTTGGGATGTTATTTGCATGGTTCTTTAATTTTATGGTGGTGCATCACTACCATAATCAATCACTCACACAAACCTGGTACTACTGCCTAAAAAGATAAGAATATACACTTTCTCAGATTTAAGACCTATAAGTCTGAGTAACTTCATCAACAAGGTATTGTCCAGGGTGCTTGACAGATTAGAAAGATTACTGCCATGTCTAATCTCTCTTAATCAGTCTGGATTTTTTAAGGGTAGGAGCATCTTTGAAAACATACTTCTTACTCAGAAAATTATCACTGACATAAGGATGAAAGGTAAGCCAGTTAATATTGTTATTAAACTAGATATGGCAAAGGCCTATGACAGGGTATTTTGGAAGTACTTGTTGCATGTCTTAGGGAGAATGGGATTTGCGGAACACTTTATCAACATGCTCTGGAACTTGATATCTAATAATTGGTACTCGGTATTGGTGAATGGGCAGAGTCCAGATTTTTTCAAATCAACAAGAGGAGTGAAGCAAGGAGATCCATTGTCACCTGCATTATTTGTATTGTCAGTAGATGTGCTTTCTAGATGCGTGAATAAACTGTTTGACAATACAACATTTAAGGGATTTGGTATGCCTAAGTGGACTGATCCATTAAATTACCTGGCATATGCTGATGACACCATAATATTTGCCTCAGCACATCCTCCCTCCTTGAAGAAAATCATGGCAGTCCTTGGCGGATATGACTAGGTATCAGGACAGTTGATCAACAAAGCTAAGAGCACATTTTATATGCATGCCAATGTATCACATGTATTGACACGGGCAGTGGAAGATATCACAGGTTTTACTAGAGGCCAATTCCCTTTTACTTACTTAGGATGTCCTATCTTTTATTCTAGAAGAAGGAAAGACTACTATGATGATCTAGTGAAGAAAGTTAAGGTTAAATTGTACTCTTGGAAAGGAAATATACTATCTTTTGGAGGCAAAGCAACTCTAATTAGTAGTGTGATTCAGAGCATGCCCCTCCATCTACTATCAGTTCTTGGCCCACCGAATAACATAATTGACCACTTACATAAAATCTTTGCAAGATTCTTCTAGAGCACCAAAGAGGAAGGAAGGAGTAGACATTGGTCTTCATGGAAAAAAGTATGTCTTTCTCAAGAGGACGGAGGACTAGGCTTCAGATCAATATATGATGTATCTAGGGCTCTTTTTGCTACACTTTGGTGGAGATTTAGGAAGACAAAAAGTTTGTGGTCTAACTTCATGTGGAACAAGTACTGCAAAAAGAATTACCAACTGTTGTACAATTTAGAGCATGTTCTCATGTGTGAAAAAAAATATTGGATGTTATGGAAGAAGTAGAACATGAGATTCTTTGGGAATTGAAGAGTAGAACATCAAATATTTGGCATAAAAACTGGACATGATTAGGTGCATTATATCATGTAGTACCTCCAGATTTTCAAGTAAATGAAGAAATGGAAGAGGTGTCAGAACTATGGCAGATATGAGCATGGAATGAACAGCTAATTGATCAAAGTATTCCTGAAGACATTGCAGAACACATCAAACTAAATGTCCACTATGAAGGAACTGAGTACATTTGGGACACTTCACATTGGATGCGAACTACTTCAGGCAGGTTTACTGTTAGTAGTGCCTGGCAGATCCTTAGGCAAAGGAACAACTCTAATCTAGAGTTCAAACAAATGTGGATTAAAGGGTTTCTATTTAAAATATTATTTTTTTCTTTGGAGGTTATGGAGACATAAACTACCTACAAATGACCTATGGAGAAGGCAAGGATATGCCTATGTTTCAAGATGTTGGTATTTATAAAGACCATGGGAGGAAACTTTTAATCATATCTTCCTAACAAGTCCTACTGCTGACAAAGTTTAGAAGACATTTTTGGGGGCTGCATGAATTACAATATCAATGGTGCAGGTAAAATAGGTTATAAGGGCTTCGTGGAATGCAAAGTGTTGTCCAAAATTGAAACCTCTGTTTCAAGCAGTTCCAGTTGTCATCACATGGGAATTATAAAAGAGGAGGAATAGTGAAAAAAATGAGGGATCAGTTTCTACTAATAGAGTTATTCATGAAGTTACCAAGACTCTTCACTTCTTGGAAAGAGTTAGGTCCTCATGGTTATCCAATTTATCAATGCTATGCCCTGATATGATAGACTTATTTGAAGGATATAAACCTATTCTGATCACTACAAAAGTCACATGGCAGATGCCTCAAAAAGGTGGTTTATAGTAACATTGGTGGCACCTCAAAGGGGAATCCAGGGCATAGCTCACTTGGTTTTTGTGTGAGAAATGATGTAGGTGATTTGATTTACACAAGAGCAGACGACTTAGTTATAACCACCAATGTTGTAGCTGAGGCAAAGGCAATAATGGCATGACTGGAATACTGTATTGAAAAAAAATTCCATCCACTCTTAATGGAGACTGATTCATTGGTTTTAAAGAAGGTGATTGAAGGGGAATGGTATACACCATGGTGCATAGGGACAGAAGTGCAGAAGATTAAGGGGATAAGGAATCATTTCAATGTCATATTCCAACATGTGTTTAGAGAGGGAAATACAGTAGCAAACTTTATAGCTAACATTGTGTTCTCTTTTGCAGGTACTACTCACTTTAACAGCTTCTATGAATTACCTAGTGCAGGAAGGAGACTAATCAACATGGACAAATACCAAATTCCTAATCTAAGAGTTAGGATAGCAAAAATAAAACCACCTGACTGATGGCTACCAAAGGGAAGAAAATGACAAATGCTACTTCATATATGTTTACTTTCTATTGTTGTATTTTATTAAGACATCTACCGGTGGTATTAGCATACAGTCATGCTTATTTTGGTGGTGTCCTAGTTAAATATGTAACAAATCAGATAAGCAAGTGGTTGAGTTCTTATCAGTCAATACCACAATATTCTGGTAAGACAATGCAGAGGTACTTGCATGCATATCTATACTGCAAAAATAGAATAAGCCAAATACAACATGTTAATGCTACATATACTCCAAATAAGCATCCATAATTGTGGCACCTGACACACTATCTAGGATCCTTCCCTGCAACTACATCATTATCAACGATGAGATTTCAAGGTGATGTTATAATACTCTTTTGTGGTGCTGGCATTAGCGCATTCCCGTTCTGGAATTGTAATGATAAACCTTGCAATTGGAATGCTAAGGAGCTGATTGATTCTTCATGGAACAATGGGAAATTAAGAATAGCCAATTACAAGTTCTCATTCATCCCAATCACATGCAAATTTAAAGGATTGATAAGAATGATGCTCAACATGCAACTGAAGTTGATCAATGATTATCAAACAAAGGTTCTATCAGTACTTAATTCTGGTGTTTTCTCTAACTACTTCCCACTCGTATTACAATGTTATCAGGCTCGAGGATCAAGCTACACACCAATAGTATTAACATAGACAAATAATCAACCTGGTGCTGTTTTACAAATGTCTGGGAACTCATCTGTGGACAAGCAACTTAGTAGGTTATACACAATTATTTGACTTTCTCAGTTCAACTTGCTGTTGCTGCAAGTTGACGTATTCTTAACAGATACAAACAATTGTGTTTATCAATTCAACTACATAAGGCTTTCCGCTGCACTTCATATACAAGAGTTATCAGATGTCTACTACAAAGTGTTCAACAATGGCAACCTTGGAATACTCAAACTGATTGTGCTAGTTTATTTTAGACAGTATACATACTTTATGGTACTGAGTCAATACTCAGTGGTATTAGCATTATATAATGCTCAATCTAGGGTTGGTGCATCACTATATGGGAAGATATTATCCAATTGGTACATGAACAATGTGCATAGAATTGTCTGTCTTTTTACAGATTCGTATGCATAACTTCAAAACAATCTTGTTTGGGTAATGATGATGCAAAGCTGCTGTGGATTCATCAACACCATATCCTTTGGACAACAAATAGAGCATGACATGTACTGGTCAGCGCCTGTTTTAGGTGGTGTGCATTGAACATTCATAATTGCCTTGACCTTTGGGAAGCAGAACATGGCACCTGGTGAGAGCAATAGAGGAGCTACAATGAGGTTTTGCACTTGGCTTGTGGATATAGACACCATCGTATATGGGGAATTAACAGAAACATTTTGTGTAATAGCTTGCATTTATCATTTTATTAGCTTCATCCTAGTTTCATTTAGTTTTAATTTCACTAAACAGTTTGTAATAATTGGATTCTTGATTTTGTTCAATATATAAAATAATATCCACTAGGCAAACTGCCTAGTGGTATATTAGCATAAAAAACTATCAGAAAAGGGACTCTACAATACAACTGAAAATAACACCCAAAATTTAGTGAGACTGAGTCATAAGCTCTACACGAGTATTCTGAAACATCCATGATACATTGGTATCTATAATAGGAGTATGAAATAGAAACTAAGATAGAGGGTGACTCTGAGGGCATAGAACCCCTATCCTTATACCAACCGCATGCATATCAACCCATATCCTTATACCAACCGCATGCATATCTACCCCTATCCTTATACCACCGCATGTGTATCAACCCTTATCCTTATACCATCGCATGCGTAGCAACCTCTGTCATTATACCACCACATGCATATCAATATCACGACATATCATAAATTGCAACTCAAGTGCCCAATACCATAACTTGTCAAAGAAGTCAACAATAACAAGGCTTCCACAATAAATAGCTCATAGCTCAACCACATATGTACAATATTCTCAACAATAGCAACCGAAAGTGAATACTCAACAAGAATGGTATTTCAACAATTTACAACTTTGCCACAATGACAATGTGATCACGGATTTTACAACTTCAACACCTATACTATTCCAAGAAATAAAACTTCAAGGAAGGTAACTCAACAGTTAAATATTTAACAAGGCATTGAGAGAACAATAACTTCAACTAAGCAGGTAAGGTCAAATAACAAGTAAGAGATGAGACAAGTATTAACAAGGTCAAGTGAAGTATGTAAGGATAGATTAACGATTATGAATATGACAAGTTATGACAACTCAATTAAAGGCATGAAAAGAATCTACAAAGCTTAAACCGGTCAATTACCATATTTAACCCATGTACCCACTCGTCACCTTGCGTACACGTCTTTCACGTACCACAATTAACACAAAACAGCACCAAATCCTAAGGGGTAATTCTCCCACACAAAGTTAGGAAAGATACTTACCTAAAAACACGCTAACTCAATCCACTAGTAAGATTTTTCCGTGATTATGCAACCCCAAACAGCTTGAATCTACCCAAAATAACTTTGAACCATAAATACAAACTATAGAAAACTATTACGGACAATAAAGTTGCAATCTTTCAAGAAAAAGAAAAAGTCAACTAAAAAGGTCAACCCCAGGCTGGCATCTCGGAACCCGGCCAAACTTAAAAAATCCTAACACCCATTCAATAACGAGCCCCACCATACTAAAATTATTCAAATCCGACCTCAAATCGCCTTTTAAATCCTCAAAATATTATCTATGAAGTTTTCAGAAATTTCTCTAATTTTTTCAATTCAAAACACTAATTAAATGGTAAAAACAATGATGGATTCATTTCTAATAGCCAAATCCGAGTTAGAATAACTTACCCCAGTCAACTCCTTGAAAAGCTCTTCAAATATCGCCCAAAACCGAGGTATCTAGCTCAAAAGATGAAAAATGGAACAAAACCCTCGATTTGGAAATCAAATATCGCTGCCCTATTATTGCCTTTCGGGATCGCGGAGAACAAATCTTCCCATCTCATAAAACCTCTTATGTGATCGCGTGATAACATCCGCGAACGCGAAGAACGGCCTTCCAAAGCTACGCGGTCGCATTCCAAGCCATACGAAAGCGAAGAACATCATGTGCCTCAGCTCAATCTCTCCTTCCTTATACATGAAAACGGTCCCACGCATAAGTTCGCGAGGCACAAGCTATTCAACCTTCGCAATAGAATCTTTGACTTCGTGAACGCGAAGAGTAAAACTCCATGAGTCCCTAAGGACTTTACGCGATCACGGGGGAACCTTCCTGAATGCATAGAAGGAAACCAGAATTGAAAAACCAGCAGTCCTACTTCAAGAACAGATGGTCCGAACTCAATCCGAAATACGTCCGGGGCCCTCGGAACCTCGTCCGAACATACCAAACAACACTAAAACCACAAATCACACATCGATTCAAGCCTAATGAACTTATGAACTTCTAACTTCTAAAACTAATGTCGAAACATACCAAACCATATCCAATTGACCTCAAATTTTGTACACAAGTCATAATTGACACAACGAACCTATTCCAACTTTCGGAACTAAAATCTGGACCCGATATCAATAAAAGTCAACTCCCGGTCAAACTTCTCCACCTTCAACTTTCTAATGTTCGCAAATTTAAACTGAAATGACCTACGGGCCTTCAAATCATTATATGGACATGCTCTTAAGTCCAAAATCACCATACGGAGCTATCAGAACCGTCAAAACTACATTCTGGAGTCGTCTATATCAAAGTCAAACTCTGGTCAACTCTTTCAACTTAAGCTTCCAACTTTTGGACTAAGTGTCCCATTTCACACCGAAACTCAACCGAAATCAAACCCAATCACCTCGGCAAGTCACATAGCCACAATATAACATAGAGGAGGCAATAAATACGGGAATAGGGTTAAAATACTCAATACAACCAGCCAAGTCATTACATTCTCCCCTTCTAAAATAAACGTTCATCCTCGAACGAGTATAGAGACATACCTAAAGTAGTGAAAAGATGAGGATAATGCTACGCATATCATGATCGGTCTCCCAAGTCATCTCCTCGACTGGTTGACCTCTCCACTTAACCTTTACTGAAGCAATGCTCTTTGACTTCAACTTTCAGACCTGCCTATCCAAGATGGACATTGGCTCCTCAACATAAGACAAATCCTTGTCCTTTGGACTGAGCTGAAATCTAACACGTGGGACGGATCACCGTGATACTTCTGGAGCATAGAAATATGGAATACCGGATGAATTGCAAATAGACTAGGTAGCAATGCAAGCTTGTAGGCTACCTCACCAATCCTCTCAAGAATCTCAAAAGGTCTAATATACCTAGGGATCAACTTGCCCTTCTTCTCGAACCTCATAACACCCTTCATGGGCGAAACCCGGAGCATGACCCGCTCTCCAACCATGAATGCAACATCACGAACCTTCTTATCCTTATAACATTTCTCTATAGATTGGGTTGTACGAAGCCGATCATGGATCAACTTGACCTTCTCCAAGGCATCTTGAACTAAATCCGTGCCTAATAACTTAGCCTCTCCCCGCTCAAAGCAACCAATTGGGTAACAACACCCTCTCCCATATAGGGCCTCATAAGGAGCCATCTGAATGCTCGATTGGTAGCATTTGCTGTAGGCAAACTCTACAAGTGGCAAGAACCCTCGAACTCTTTAACACAAGCACGAAGCATATCCTCCAGAATCTAAATGGTGCACTCGGACTGTCTGTCCGTCTGCGGGTGGAATGTTGTACTCAACTCAATTTGTGTGCCTAACTTACACTGTACGGCTCTCCAAAAGCACAATATAAACTGAGTATCCCTCCCCCTTAAGATGATGGATATCGGCACAACCATGAAGTCGGCAATGTCGCAAATATAGACCTGAGCCAGTTGCTCTGAAGAATAGGTAGTCACCACCGGAATGAAATGAGCCGACTTGGTCAACCTATCCACAATCACCCATACATCGTCAATTTTTTTCTGAGTCTGTGGGAGCCCAACAACGAAGTCCATGGTAGCTCTCTCCCATTTCCACTCGGGAATCTCAAGTCTCTGAAACAACCCATCAGGCCTCTGGTGTTCATACTTCACCTGTTGACAAGTTAGGCACCGAGCTACATACTCCACTATGTCTTTCTTCATTCTCCTCCACCAATAGTGCTGCCTCAAATCCTGATACATCTTAGCGGTACCTAGATAAATGGAGTACCGCGAACTGTGGGCCTCCTGAAGAATCAACTCACATAATCCATCCATATTGGGCGCACATAATCAGCCCTGCAACCGCAACACACCATCTTCTCTGATAGAAACCTCATTGGCATCGCCGTGCTCTACCTTGTCTATAAGGAAAACCAAATGGGGGTCATCATATTGACGCTCTCTGATGCGATAATATAAAGAGGACCGAGAAACCACGCAAGCCAGAACCTGACTGGGCTCTGAAATATCCAATCTAACAAACTAGTTGGCCAAGTCTTGAACATTCAATGCTAATAGCCTCTCCACCACCGGTAGATATGCTAAACCGCCCAAGCTCTCCGACTTTCGACTCAAGGCATTGGCTGCCACATTGACCTTCCCGGGATGATATAGTATGGTGATATCATAGTCCTTAAGAAACTCTAACCATCTTCGTTGCCACAAGTTAAGATCCTTCTATTTGAACAGATGTTGAAGACTCCGGTGGTCAGTATAGACCTCACAAGGTACACCATACAAAATAGTGCCGCCAAATCTTCAAGGCATGAAGAATCGCTGCTAATTCCAAGTTGTGGACAAGATAATTCTTCTCATGAACCTTCAACTATCTAGACATGTAGGAAATCACCCTATCGTCTTGCATCAACACCAGGCCAAGGCCAACACGTGATTCATCATAGTACACAGTGTAAGACCCCAAACCCGTAGGCAACACCAATACTGAGGCAGTAGTCAAAGCGGTCTTGAGCTTTTGTAAGCTCTCCTCACACTCCTCGGACCATATTAAAGGAGCACCCTTCTGGATCAATCCGGTCATAGGTGCAGCAATAGATGAGAAACCCGCAATGAAGCGATGATAATACCCGACCAAACAAAGAAACCTCCTGATCTCAGTAGCTAAAGATGGTCTGGGCCAACTCTGCACTGCTTCAATCTTCTTTGGGTCTACCTTGATCCCCTCACTCTACACCACATGACCCAAAAATGCCACCGAATCAAGACAGATTTCACACTTTGAAAATTTTACATAGAACTTCTTTTCTTTCAAGGTTTGGAGCACAAGCCTCAAATGCTATTCATGATCCTCCCGACTATGGGAGTACACCAATATGTCGTCAATAAACACAATGACAAATCAACAAAGATAGGGCTGAAATACACTGTTCATCAGGTGCATGAATGCTTCTGGGGTGTAAGTCATCCCAAATAACATCTCAAGGAACTCGTAGTGACCATACCAAGTCCTAAAAGAATTCTTCAGAATATTCGGATCCCAAATCTTTAGATGTTAACCTGACCATAAATCAATCTTTGAGAATACTCTGGCACCCTGTAGCTGATCAAATAAGTTATCAGTGCGTGGCAATGGATACATGTTCTTCACTATAACCTTATTCAACTGCCGATAGTCAATACACATGCGCATAGAACCATCCTTTTATTTCACAAACAGAACCAGAACAGCCCAAGGTGACACACTAGGCCGAGTGAAGCCCTTATCAAGTAACTCTTGCAACTGCTTCTTTAACTCCTTCAACTCCATTGGGGCAATACGATATGGTGGAATATAAATGCGATGAGTGCCCGACAACAAGTCAATACCAAAATCAATATCCGTATCGGGCTGCATGCTTGAAAGATATGCCCGAAATACATCTTGATAGTCTCTCACTACAAGAACTGACTCAATGGTAGGATTATCAATACTTACATCTCTCACAAATGCTAGACATGCATTACACCCTTTCTCAACCATCCATTGTGCCTTAAGTAAGGATACAACCTTTCTAGGAACATAATCCAAAGTACCCCTCCACTCCAACCGTGATAAACCTGGCATAGCCAAAGTCACCATCTTGGCGTGACAAACTAGAATAGCATGATAGGTGACAACCAGTCCATGCCCAAGATAACATTAAAGGCTAACATACAGATAAACTTTGGTCTCAAAACCACCAATAACAACTAAACATGACCTATACACACGGTCAAGGACAATAGAATCTCCCACAAGCGTAGATGCATAAACAGGAGAACTTAAAGGATCACGAGATATACACAAATACGGAGCAAAGTAAGATGATACATATGAATAAGTGGGGCCTTGATAAAATAAGATTGATGCATCTCTATGACAAACCGGAACAAAATATGTGATAACTGCATCTAATGCAACCACCTCTGGCCTACCCTGAAAAGCATAACATCTGGCATGGATTCCTCCTCTAGGGCGACCCCTACCCGCCTGATCTCCACCCCTAGCTGGTTGTGCAGGTGGAGCGGCAACTGGAGCGGTAACAAAGGCCTGAGAAGTCTGGGGACCCTATGGAATACGTGTAGCCTGAGTAGTTGATAGAGGTTCACCCCTCCCGAGTGTGGGTCAGTCCCTCACCATATGAAGAATATCACCACACTCAAAACAAGCTCTCGGAGGACACGACTGCTAAAACTGGCTCGGGCTTGGTAGGCTAGACTGACTGCTGAAAGCACCCTATGAAAGAGGTACACAAGAAAATGGTGGTGCATAATGGGCAACTTGAGATCTGGAAGTAGACGGAGTACCACTAGAATCTAGAAGTACTGAATGAACTGGATGGCTCACATAGCCTCTACCATGATGACTTTCCACTGGGGCTCGGGCACCACTATATCCGCCAGAATCTCGAGGCCTCTTGGCCTTCCTGTCCTCCCTCTCCCAGCTCTGTATACCCTCCTTATAAGCCTGCCACAAGTGGTATGCTTGTCCCGACAGCTAGAATATAGTAAAAGAAATCTCGCTCGTCTCTACAATACACATGGTGCGAAGAATATGGTGGCTCTTCTCTAGAAAACCTTGTTCATCCTCTGTAGCTAGGCCACTAAAAGTAGGAGGGTGGTGCTTCTTGTACCTCTCAAGTCTAAGCTACTCCTCCTCAAAAGTTCATTCCCTAACCTCAGGATGAACTGGAACAACCAGATGCACTGATATAACCTCTAGGACCTAATATAACCGCAGGAGTCTAAGCTCCTCCCCCAGCTCGAGTTGTAGCTGTTATAAGGGGAATCAACCCTACCTGAGCTAGAGTATCAAACATGCTCAAGAAATGTGCGAGGGTCTCCTAAAGTGCAGGGATGGAAACAGGAGCCTCAGGTGCCTCCCCCCCCCCCCACTAACTAGAGTTACTGGTGGCTCCTTCGTCGCAGCTCGGGCGGGTGCTTTGGTTGTACCACATACCCTTCCTCGGCCTCTGTCCTGACCCCAACCTCTCACGGCTCTATTAGAGGCCGCGGGTGTCTGATCGTCGCATCCAGCGGTGTGTGTCCTCGTCATCTATCAGAGAATAGAAAGACAACAATTCAAAATTTTGAAGTCACCAAATTCGCCTGATATGGACTCAAAGAAGTGAAGTTTCTAAACAGTTCCATAGCCTCTAGAATATAAGTACAAACGTCTCCGTACCAACCCGCGAGACTCTACTAAACTTGCTTATGACTCGTAACACTTATGAACCTAGAGCTCTAATACCAACTTGTCACGACCCCAATCTCCCTCTGTATGATGTCGTGCTGGCACCTAATCTCTAAGACTAGGTAAGCCTAACATACCTGAAGGATTAATGGAATAAAAATAAAACATCCAATTAAACCAATAGCTATCATAAAAATGACTACATAATACAACTGAAAATAACACCCAAAATCTGGTGAGACCGAGTTATAAGCTCTACATGAGTATTCTGAAACATCCTTAATACATCAGTATCTATAAGAGGAGTATGAAATAGAAACTAAGATAGAGGGTTACTCTGAGGCATGCGAATGCCGGCAGGTATACCTTGAAGTAATCGATCCAAGCTCAACTCATGGATGCCTAGGCTGGTATAAAGTACTTGGATCTGCACAAAAAGATGTGCGGAAGTGTAGTATGAGTACACCACAATGGTACCCAGTAATTATCAAGCCTAACCTCGATAGAGTTGTGACGAGGTCAGGTCAAGTCACCTACTGGAATAAATAAAGCGGCTGAACATGTAAAGTACAATATAATAATGGAAACAATGAATGAAACAATGAAGAAATACAACAAGATAAGCTACACCGAAAGTTAAGCCAATAAAGGCATCAACAGATAAAACACATAATAAGACACTAAGGAAATAATGCAAACAAAACACAGGTGATGTAAATGAAAGATAACAACAAGAATCATGTCCGAGGTACCGCCTCATATCTCATTTCACAATCACAGTCTTTCCTTATATCACCGTGAGAGCCTTACATTTAGTTTTGAAAATTATTTTCCCAAAATAGCCACCCGCATTTTAGCCCACCTTATCTCACTGCATGCGTATCAACCCCTATCCTTATACCACCACATGCGTATCAATATCACGACATATCACAAATCGCAACTAAAGTTCTCAATACCACAGCTTGCCGAAGAAGTCAACAATAACAATGTTTCCATAATAAATAGCCCATGGCTCAACCACAATATGGACAAGAATCTCGACAATAGCAACCGAAAGTGAATAACTTAACAAGAATGGTATTTCAACAATTTACAACTTTGCCTTAATGTGATCACGACTTTTACAACTTCAACACCAAAACTCAACAATAAGATATTCCAAGAAATAAAAACTTCAAGTAAGGTAACTCAACAGTTAAATATTTAACAAGGCAATGAAAAAACAATAACTTCAACTAAGCAGGTAAGGGCAAATAACAAGTAAGAGATGAGACAAGTATTAACAATGTCAAGTGAAGCATGTAAGGATAGATTAACGATGTTGAATATAACATGTTATGACAACTCAATTAAAGGCATGAAAAGAATCTACATAGCTTAAACCGGTCAATTACCTCATTTAGCATGTGTACCCACTCGTCACCTTACGTACACGGCTTTCACGTACCACAATTAACACAAAAAAACACCAAATCCTAAGGGAAAATTCCCCCACACAAACTTAGGCAAATACTTACCTCAAAACACGCTAACTCAATCCACTAGTAAGCCTTTCCTGATATTATCCAACTCTGAATAGCTCGAATCTAGCCAAAATAACTTTGTATCATAAATACAAACCATAGAAAACTATTCCATACAATAAAATTGTAATCTTTAAAAAAAATAAAAAGTCAACTCAAAAGGTCAACCCCGGGCGTGTGTCTTGGAACTCAGCCAAACTTATAAAATCCGAACACTTATTCAATAACGAGTCCAACCATACTAAAATTATTCAAATCCGACCTCAAATTATACATGAATCCATCATTATTCAAATCCTCAAAATATAGTATATGAAGTTTTCACAAGTTTCCCTAATTTTTCCAACTAACAACATTAATTACATGGTAAAAACAATGATGGATTCATGTAGAATAACCAAATCCGAGTTAGAATCACTTATCCCAATCAACTCCTTGAAAAGCTCTTCAAAACCTGTCCATAACCGAGGTTTCTAGCTCAAAAGATAAAAATGGAACAAAACCCTCGATTTGGAAATTAAAAATTGATGACCAGTTATTTCCTTTCGCGGTCATGGAAACACACTAGCGATCGCAGAGAACAAATCTTCCCAGCTTATAAAACCTCTGACGCGATAGCAGGATAACAGCCACGAATGCGAAGAACAACCTTCCTAAGCTACGTGATCGCATTCCAGGCCATACAAACGCGAAGAACATCGTGTGCCTCAGCTCATTCTCTCCTTCCTTATACGTGAACGCGGTCCCACGCACTCATTCGCAATGCATAAGCTCTTTAACCTTCGTGATCGCATCCCTAACTTTGTGAACACAGAGAGTAAAACTCCATTAGTCCCTAAGGACTCTATGCGATCGCGGGAGAACCTTCGTGAACGCATAGAAAGGAAACCATAACAGAAAAACCAGCAGTCCTATTTGAAGAACAAATGGTCCGAACTCAATCTGATACACACCCGGAACCCTAAGACCTCGTCCGAACATACCAAAAAGTTGTAAAACATGATACGAACTCACTCAAAGACTCAAATCACATCAAACAACTCTAAAATTATGAATCGCACATCGATTCAAGCCTAATAAACTTATGAACTTCTAACTTCTAAAACTAATGTCGAAACATACCAACCAACTCTAATTGACCTCACATTTTGCACACAAGTCATAATTGACACAACGGACCTATTCCATCTTCTGGACCCGATATTTATAAAGTAAACTCCGGGTCAAACCTCTCCACCATCCAAACTTTCGTCTTTCTAACTTTCGCCAATTCAAACCGGAACGACCTACGGACCTCCAAATCAATATCCAGACACGCTCCTAAGTCCAAAATCACCATACGGAGCTATCAGAACCATCAAAACTCCATTCCGGAGTCGTCTACACAAAAGTGTAACTCTGGTCAACTCTTTCAACTTAAGCTTTCAACTTTGGGACTAAGTGTTCCATTTCATTCTGAAACTCACCCGAAACAAAAAACCAATCACCCCGAAAAGTCACATAGCCACAATATAACATAGAGGAGGCAAAGAATAGGGGAACGGGGCTAAAATACTCAAAACGAATGGTTGGATCGTTACAACAGATGCAGTTAAAACTGTAAATAATATTTTTGTATTTTTCATACTTTTTATCGAACAATGTATAAAGTCAATTTTTTCGTTGATTTCTCTTTCAAATGACAAACTTCCTGATTTTTTTATCTGCCAAAGCTTTGGAGCAAATTCTTCTTTTGAGAACTTAGAGAATAAGAGGTTTTAGGTCTGTTTTTTTACATTTTTATATTTGGAATAGGAATGTATTCACTTGGGAAAGAAGGACAATAAAAAATAATGGAAAATTTGCACCAGAATAAAAAAAAGTATTAAGGTTATGTTTCGGATATTAGCCAATGGATATTGTGCTACATATTTGCAAACATATAGATGAGTCATTCGATTGCAAGGTTAGCTTGTGGAGTGTATTATTATGTAATTCTCTCTTGAATTTAACAATTATCGTCTCGTATAACTGCATTCGGGGTGTGGCAGATTAAGAATAGCTAAGCTAGGTTATAATACTCCGACAAACATATTTATGTATATCTTTGAGCTCCCTCAATTACAAATGTGCAATTATTCATTGTAAAATTTCATACAAATAAAGGTATTTTTATTTGTTTCTGACCCATTGTCCAATACTTGTATTGGGGCTCAATGAATTAATATTCATGTGCTATAAGGCTCATTAAAAAAATAGTGCTTATTTTTAATAACTATTGGTTAACAGCGGAGGGGTTCTACCCTTCCACCCCATATTAATAAAGTACTTAGATGTATATCTGCTGTAAATTTTTGAGGGATGAGACTCCTCTCCATTTCTCATTGTCTCCAATTCCCCAAGTTCTTGGGAATCCCAACCTCGGGGTCGTGATGGCACCTAACATTCCACTTGTTAAGCAAGCCAACTGTTAGCTATTTACTTAGCAAATTATAACGGTTTAAATCAGAACATTACTAATATGAAATTGTTATGGTCTAAATTAGATGTGATAAATACGATGTAGCATAGTCTAAACTTATCCCAGAAATCTGGAGTCACAAATATAAGAGCATACTAGAATTCTACAGATAAAGTCTGAACGAATTACATCTATTAGAAATAAGGAAAACAGTAAATATAAGGTAGAAGGAGACTTCAGGGACTGCAAACGCCAGCAGCTCTACCTCAAGTTTGCGAAATTAGGTGAATTTAAGCAATCTTTCCTATGCGCCGCTGGTACCAACAACGGTATCTGCACAAGAAGTGCAGAAATATATCATGAGTACAACCGACCCCATGTACTTTGTAAGTGCCGAACTTAACCTCGACGAAGTAGTGACGAGGCTATGGCAATTCACTCATAAATAACCTGTATGAAATGATAATAACATAAAACAGGAACAGGAACAAGAAAAAAGCAGTAAACTCATATAAACGGACCCAAAGGGTGACTACCAGAGGGCCCCAGAATAACAAAATCTCAAATCTCATATCACAATATCAAGAATAAACTCTACAGCCACAAACAACCATAACACATCAAATCCGTTGCTGCGTGCAACATGATCCCAAGTTTCAACACAATATTACCGTACATCTCATTTCCAATATCAATATCATATTATTGACTATTCTGTTATGGCATACAACTCGATTCCCCAATATCGATTCATTTCAGTACTGTTGCAGTGCGCAACCCGATCACCCCAAAATCATTTTATTAGCATAAACAACTCAACACCAGTATTTATGAAATGTCAACACAAAAGAGAAAATGAGACGTGCAGAACAAAAAGGAACTACCAATACAAACAAAAAATAGCCAATACTTCGCAATCCCAACCTTGGAAAAACAATAATACGGAAATAGCTAGATGGCTCACATGAATGGAATGACACAATAAAGTACTTCAAGCAATATAAGAACGGTATAAGCAATTAGAACATGAGACACGAAAATATACAATTAATGCAGTTAGAAGCATGTAGCAGCTAAGAAGATATTGAGTGAGAAATGTACAATTCGAAACAAGTAAAACATGGATAACAAGAAAGAACATGTATCAATTAAAGCATGTAACAAGAGATAAGATAGAATAAAAGAAGATATTAAAGTAAAGAACATAATCCTGCATCCTTTATCCCTAGCATGGCGCATATACGTCATTTTCCCACATAATTCACATAACAAATAGACCGACAAGTTCTAATTCCCTCAAGTCAAGGTTAGACACAATACTTACCTTTTTACGCAACCAACTCAACAATCAACCACAGCTTTTCCTTTTGAACAAGCCTCCAAAGAAACCTAATCTAGCCTCCAAATATCGTTAGAAACTACCCATGAATGATAAAGGTTTAATATTTGATGAATTTGAAAAAGTCAACCTCGAGCTCGCTTGGTCAAAACATGATATTCGAACTAAAATCCAATTACCCATTCACCCCCGAACCCAGTTATGTGATTTATTTCGTAATCAACCTCAATTTAAGGTCTAAATCTCAATTTTACTTAATCCCCAATTTCTACACAAAATCCCTAATTTATACCATGGATATCTTAGATTTGACGTTAAAAATATATGAAAAGAAATGGGGAATTGAAAGAAAGTAGATTAGAGTTACTTACCAATGATTTTAGGAAGAAGAAATTCTTGAAAATTGCCTCTAGAGTGTAAAGAGTTCAGAAATGGTATAAAATAAGCTAAGTCTCGTTTTTAGCCTCTTTTACCCAGCTGGAGGTGACGCAATTGCGAACAAATACGAACACCACAAATGTGATCAGCGTGTCAGCAGCCTAGAACTCAGAAATGCGACAAATTGCTCGCAAATACGAAGGTACCCCCATTGCAAATATGCCTAAAAGCTTCGCCTATGCGAAGCTAACCCTTGTTGTAGTGATCGCAAATACGACCAATATGTTTGCATAATGAACCAGTGACAGTTCGCAAAAGCGAACCATTTCCTCGCAAATGCAAGGTCACCCAGACCAGGTCCCTGCTAGCAAATGCGAACTATTGTTCTTTAAAGAGAGGCTCGCAAATGCGAGACAGACCTCAAAATTGCGAGATCTACAACAGAAACCATAAATAGGCACTGCACCAACAGTGCTCAAACTATCCAAACTCATCTGTAACGCATCCGAAACTCACTCGAGCCCCTTGGGCTCCAAACCAAACATTCACACAAGTGTAATAACATCATATAAACTGGCTTGCATGATCAAAACGTAAAAATAACATCCGGAACCATGAATTGAACATCAAAACATATGAAATTCAAAAGGAAACTCAAGAGTAGCTAGAAACACAACCAAGCGTCTGATTCCTATCAAACCAACTCGGAATTGCAGCAAATTTTGCAGACAAGTTTCAAATAACAAGGACTTATTCCAAGTCCAAACACCAAAATTGGAACCCGATAACCATAGAGTCAACCACGGTCAAACCTAGAGAATTTCCAAGCATTCAAATTGCTAACTTTCGGTAAAACAAGTCAAATCAACCTAGGGACCTCCCAATTCAATTATAGGCATACGCCCAAGTCAAAAATCTCAATACGAACCTACCGGAAACTTCAAAACACCGATCCGGGGTTGTTTATCAAAAACTTTGATCGTATTCAACTAAAATGCCATTTTAAGCCAAAATCACGTTTTCTTGAAATATTTACGTAAACACTTTTCAGTAAATGACACGGACCCCGCACACAAATCAAGTAACATCAAATGAAGCTAATATAGGTCTCAAAATATGGAAATAAAGGTTAGTACTCAAAACAACCTATCGGTTCATCACATTCTCTACCTCTAAATGAAACGTTCGTCCTCAAACAAACATAGAAAAGTACCTAGACTGTAAAAAGGTAGGGGTATCTACTACACATATCAGACTCAGATTACCACATAGCTGGCTCGATCGGCTGACCTCTCCATTGCCCTTTCACATAAGGAAAACTCTTAGATCTCAACTTTCAAACTTGTCGGGCGAGAATGGCCACCGGCTCCTCCTCATAGGCCAAATGTTCATCAATTTGAACCATGCTGAAGTCTAGAACATGGGAGTTGTCCTCTTGGTACTTTTGAAGAATGGAAACGTAAAATACCGGATGTACCCCTGATTGGCTAGGAGGAAAAGCAAGACTATAAGCAACCTCCCCAACTCTTTCCAAGATCTCAAACGGACCAATAAACCGCGGGTTCAGCTTGCCCTTCTTCCTAAACCGCATTACGCCCTTCATAGGTGACACTCGGAGAAGAACATTCTTACCCACCATGTAAGCTATATCTCGAACCTTCCGGTCCGCATAACGTTTCTGCTTGGATTGAGTTGTACGGAGTCATTCCTGAATTATCTTAACCTTTTCCATAGCACCATGAACCAAATCCATTCCCAACAATCTAGCCTCTCGGGGCTCAAACCAACCAATCGACGGACGACATCACCTCCCATATAAGGCCTCATACTACGCCATCTAAAACTCAACTGGTAACTGTTATTGTAGGCAAACTCTGTTAAACGTAAAAATGTATCCCATGAACTACCAAAATCCATAACACAAGCACGTAACTGTCCACCAAGATTTGAATAGTACGCTCGGACTGTTCGTCTGTCTGAGGATGTAACGATATGCTCAAATCAACCCGTGTGCCCAACTCACACTACATGATTCTCCAAAAATGCGATGTGAATTGGGTGTCTTGGTCAGAAATGATAGAAATGATCATGCCATGCAGGTGGATAATATCCTGGATGTAAATTAGAGCTAACTTCTCTGAAGAATAGGTGGCCGCCACCAAAATGAAATGTGCGGACTTACTCAACCGGTCCACAATAACCCAGACTGCATCATATTTCTTCAAGGTCCGTGGTAAGCCTACCACGAAGTCCATAGTGATGTGCTCTCACTTCCACTCCGGTATCTCCAATCTCTGAGTCAATCCACCGGGTTTCTAATGTTCATACTTAAACCTGTTGACAATTCAAACACCGAGATACATAAGCAACGATGTCTTTCTTCATTCCTTGCCACCAATAGTTTTGTTTCAAGTCACGATACATCTTCGTGACACCTGGGTGAATAGAATAGCGCGAACTGTAAGCCTCCCCAAGGATCAACTCTCTTTACCCATCAGCATTAAGAACACAAATCCGGCCCTGAAGCTGCATAACACCATCATCACCAATCACAACATCCTTAGCCCTACTTCGCTGCACCGTATCCTTGAACACTAACAAGTGGGGATCATCAAACTAGAGAGCCTTGAAATGCTCCAACAATGAAGACTGTGCCACAACACCAGCAAAAACTCGGTTGGGATCCGAAACATCCAATCTCACTAACCGGTTGGCCAAAGCCTGACATCCATAGTTAGTGGCCTCCCTGCTACCGGTAAATATGTCAAACTACCCATGCTCTCCGCCTTCCTACTCAATGCATCAGCCACTATATTGGCCTTTCCCGAATGATATAATAGTCTTTCAGCAACTCTAACCATCTCCGCTGCTGCAAATTAAGGTCTTTCTGATTGAAAAGGTGTTAGAGACTCTGATGGTCAGTATAAACCTCACAATGAACGTCGTACATATAGTCCCTCATCCACCCCATATTAATAAAGTACTTAGATGTATATCTGCTGTAAATGTTTGAGGGATGAGACTCCTTTCCATTTCTCATTGTCTCCAATTCTTCATGTTCTTGGGAATCCCAACCTCAGGGTCGTTATGGCACCTAACATTCCACTTGTTAAGCAAGCCAACTGTTAGCTATTTACTTAGTAAATTATAACAGTTTAATCATAACATTACCAATATGAAACTGTTATGGTTTGAAATAGATGTGATAAATATGATGTAGCATAGTCTAAACCTATCCCAGAAATCTGGAGTCACAAGTATAAGAGCATACTAGAATTCTACAGATAAAGTTTGAACGAATTACATCTATTCGAAATAAGGAAAACAGTAAAGATAAGGTAGAATGTGACTTCAGGGAGTGCAAACGCCAGTAACTCTACCTCAAGTTTGCGAAATTAGGTGAATCTAAGCAATCTCTGCTATGCGTCATTGGGACCAACATCGGTATCTGCACAAGAAGTGCAGAAATATATCATGAGTACAACCGACCCCATGTACTTTGTAAGTACCGAACTTAACCTCGACGAAGTAGTGACGAGGCTATGGAAAGTCACTCATAAATAACCTGTACAAAATAATAGTAACAGAAAACATGAATAGGAATAAAGCAATAAACTCATATAATGGACCTGAAGGTCGACTACTAGAGGGCCCCAGAATAACAAAATCTCAAATCTCATATCACAATATCAAGAATAAACTCTACAGCCACAAACAACGATAACATATCAAATCCGTTGCGGCATGCAACATGATCCCAAGTTTCAACACAATATTACCGTACGTCTCATTTCCAATATCAATATCATATTATTGACTATTCCGTTATGGCGTACAACTCGATCCCCCAATATCGATTCATTTTAGTACTGTTGCAATGCGCAACCCGATCCCCCCATGTATCAATTAAAGCATGTAAAAAGAGATAACATAGAATAAAAGAAGATATTAAAGTAAAGAACCTAATCATGCATCCTTTAACCCCAGAATGGTGCATATACGTCATTTTCCCACATAATTCACATAACAAATAGACCGACAAGTCCTAATTCCCTCAAGTCAATGTTAGACACAACACTTACCTTTTTATGCAACCAACTCAACAATCAACCATAGCTTTTCCTTTTGAATAAGCCTCCAAAGAAACCTAATCTAGCCAAATATCGTTCAAACAATTCAAATTAAGCATTAGAAACTACCCATGAATGATAAAGGTTTAATATTTGATGAATTTGAAAAAGTCAACCTCGGGCTCGCTTGGTCAAAACATGATATTCGAACCAAAATCCAATTACCCATTCACCCCCGAACCCAGTTATGTGATTTGTTTCGAAATCAACCTCAATTTAAGGTCTAAATCTCAATTTTACTTAATCCCCAATTTCTACACAAAATCCCTAATTTATACCATGGATATCTTAGATTTGATGTTAAAAATATATGAAAAGTAATGGAGAATTGAAAGAAAGTAGATTAGAGTTACTTACCAATGATTTTAGGAAGAAGAAATTCTTGAAAATCGACTCTAGAGTGTAAAGGGTTCAGAAATGGTATAAAATGAGCTAAGTCTCGTTTTTACCCTCTTTTACCGAGCTGGAGGTGACGCAATTGCGAACTCTAGTTCGCAATTGCGAACAACGAAAATGTGAACACCACAAATGTGATCAGCGTGTCAGAAGCCTAGATGTCAAAAATGCGACAAATTGCTCGCAAATACGAAGGTACCCCCAATACAAATATGCCTAAAAGCTTCGCCTATGCGAAGCTAACCCTTGTTGTAGTGATCGCAAATGCGACCAATATGTTTGCCTAATGAACCAGTGACAATTTGCAAAAGCGAACCATTTCCTCGCAAATGCAAGGTCACCCAGCCCAGGTCCCTGCTCGCAAATGCGAACTATTGTTCTTTAAAGCGAGGCTCGCAAATGCAAGCCAGGCCTCGAAATTACGAGATCTATAACAGAAACCATAAATAGGCACTGCACCAACAGTGCTCAAACTATCCAAACTCATCTGTAACGCATCCGAAACTCAGTCGAGCCCCTTGGGCTCAAACCAAACATGCACACAAGTGTAATAACATCATATAAACTGGCTTGCATGATCAAAACGTAAAAATAAGATCCTGAACCATGAATTGAACATCAAAACATATGAAATTCAAAAGGAAACTCAAGAGTAGCTAGAAACACAACCAAGCGTCTGATTCCTATCAAACCAACTCGGAATTGCAGCAAATTTTGCAGACAAGTTTCAAATAACAAGGACTTATTCCAAGTCCAAACACCAAAATTGGAACCCGATAACCGTAGAGTCAACCTACGGTCAAACCTAGAGAATTTTCAAACATTCAAATTGCTAACTTTCGGTAAAACAAGTCAAATTAACCTAGGGACCTCCCAATTAAATTACAGGCATACGCCCAAGTCAAAAATCTCAATACAAACCTACCGGAATCTTCAAAACACCAATCCGGGGTTGTTTATCAAAAACTTTGATCGTATTCAACTCAAATGCCATTTTAAGCCAAAATCATATTTTCTTGAAATTTTTACGTAAACACTTTTCGAAAAATGAAATGGAGCCCGCACACAAATCAAGTAACATCAAATGAAGCTAATATAGGTCTCGAAATATGGAAATAAAGGTTAGTACTCAAAACAACCTATCGGTTCATCACATTCTCTACCTCTAAATTAAACATTCGTCCTCAAACAAACATAGAAAAGTACCTAGACTGTAAAAAGGTAGGGGCATATACTCCATATATCAGACTCAGATTACCACATAGCTGGCTCGATCGGCTGACCTCTCCATTGCCCTTTCACATAAGGAAAACTCTTAGATTTCAACTTTCAAACTTGTCTGGCGAGAATGGCCACCAGCTCCTCCTCATAGGCCAAATGTTCATCAAGTAGAACCATGCTGAAGTCTAGAACGTGCGAGTTGTCCTCTTGGTACTTTTAAAGAATGGAAACGTAAAATACAGGATGTACCCCTAATAGGCTAGGAGGAAAAGCAAGACTATAAGCAACCTCTCCAACTCTTTCCAAGATCTTAAACAGACCAATAAACCTCGGGTTCAGCTTGCCCTTCTTCCTAAACCGCTCTACGCCCTTCATTGGCGACACTCGGAGAAGAACATTCTTACCCACCATATAAGCTATATCTCAAACATTCCGGTCCGCATAACTTTTCTGCTTGGATTGAGTTTTACGAAGTCATTTCTGAATTATCTTAACCTTTTCCATAGCACCATGAACCAAATCTGTTCCCAACAATCTAGCCTCTCGGGGCTCAAACCAACCAATCGACGGACGACATCACCTCCCATATAAGGCCTCATACTACGCCATCAAAACTCGATTGGTAACTGTTGTTGTAGGCAAACTCTGTTAAAGGTAAAAACAGATCCCATGAACTACCAAAATCCATAACACAAGCACGTAACTGTCCAACAAGATTTGAATAGTGCGCTCGGACTGTTCGTCCGTCTGAGGATGTAACGATGTGCTCAACTCAACCCGTGTGCCCAACTCACACTACATGACTCTCCAAAAATGCGATGTGAATTGTGTGTTTCGGTCAAAAATGATAGAAATGGGCATGCCATGCAGGTGGATAATATCCTGGGAGTAAATCAGAGCTAACTTCTCTAAAGAATAGGTGGCCGCCACCAAAATGAAATGCGCGGACTTAGTCAACCGGTCCACAATAACCCAGACTGCATCATAATTCTTCAAGGTCTGTGGTAAGCCTACCACGAAGTCCATAGTGATGTGCTCTCACTTCCACTCCGGTATCTCCAATCTCTGAGTCAATCCACCTGGTTTCTAATGTTCATACTTAAACCTGTAGACAATTCAAACATCGGGATACATAAGCAACGATGTCTTTCTTCATTCCTTGCCACCAATAGTTTTGTTTCAAGTCACGATAAATCTTCGTGACACCTGGGTGAATAGAATAGAGCAAACTGTAAGCCTCCCCAAGGATCAACTCTCTCTACCCATCAGCATTTAGAACACAAATGCGGCCCTGAAGCTGCATAACACCATCATCACCAATCACAACATCCTTAGCACTACTTCGCTGCACCGTATCCTTGAACACTAACAAGTGGGGATCATCAAACTTGAGAGCCTTGAAATGCTCCAACAACGAAGACTGTGCCACAACACCAGCAAAAACTAGGTTGGGATCCGAAACATCCAATCTCACTAACCGGTTGGCCAAAGCCTGACATCCATAGTTAGTGGCCTCTCTGCTACCGGTAAATATGTCAAACTACCCATGCTCTCCGCCTTCCTACTCAATGCATCGGCCACAATATTGGCCTTTCCCGAATGATATAATATGGTGATATCATAGTCTTTCAGCAACTCTAGCCATCTCAGCTACTGCAAATTAAGGTCTTTCTGATTGAAAAGGTGTTAGAGACTCCGATGGTCAGTATAAACCTCACAATGAACGTCGTACATATAGTCCCTCATTAAAAAAAATAGTGCTTATTTTTAATAACTATTGGTTAACAGCGGAGGGGTTCTACCCATCCACCCCATATTAATAAAGTACTAATTAATATATCTGCTGTAAATTTTTTAGGGAAGAGACTCCTCTCCATTTCTCATTGTCTCCAATTCCCCAAGTTCTTGGGAATCCCAACCTCGGGGTCATGATGGCACCTAACATTCCACTTGAAAAGCAAGCCAACTGTTAGCTATTTACTTAACAAATTATAACAGTTTAAATCAGAACATTACTAATATGAAACTGTTATGGTCTGAAATAGATGTGATAAATACGATGTAGCATACTCTAAACTTATCCCAGAAATCTGGAGTCACAAATATAAGAGCATACTAGAATTCTACAGATAAAGTCTGAAAGAATTACATCTATTCGAAATAAGGAAAAAAGTAAAGATAAGGTAGAAGGAGACTTCAGGGACTGCAAACGCGAGCAACTCTACCTCAAGTTTGGGAAATCAGGTGAATCTTAACAATCTCAGCTATGCGCCGTTGGGACCAACATCGGTATCTGCACAAGAAGTGCAGAAATATATCATGAGTACAACCGACCCCATGTACTTTATAAGTGCCAAACTTAACCTCGACGAAGTAGTGACGAGGCTATGGCAAGTCACTCATAAATAACCTGTATGAAATGATAATAACATAAAACAGGAACGGGAAACAAAGCAGTAAACTCATATAAACGGACCCAAAGGTCGACTACTAGAGGGCCCCCGAATAACAAAATCTCAAATCCCATATCACAATATCAAGAATAAACTCTACAACCACAAACAACTACAACACATCAAATCCGTTGCAGCGTGCAACATGATCCCAAGTTTCAACACAATATTACCGTACATCTCATTTCCAATATCAATATCATATTATTGACTATTCTGTTATGGGGTACAACTCGATCCCCCAATATCGATTCATTTCAGCACTGTTGCAGCGCGCAACCCGATCCCCCAAAAATCATTTTATTTGCATAAACAACTCAACACCAGTATTTATGAAATGTCAACACAAAAGGGAAAATGAGACGTGCAGAACAATAAGTAACTACCAATACAAACGAAAAATAGCCAATACTTCGCAATCCCAACCTTGGAAAAACAATAATACCGAAATAGCTAGATGGCTCACATGAATGGAATGACACAATAAAGTACTTCAAGCAATATTAGAACGGTATAAGCAATTAGAACATGAGACATAAAAATACACAATTAATGCAGTTAGAAGCATGTAGCAGGTAAGCAGATATTGAGTGAGAAATGTACAATTCGAAACAAGTTACAAGTAAAACATGGATAACAAGAAAGAACATGTATCAATTAAAGCATGTAACAAGAGATAACATAGAATAAAAGAAGATATTAAAGTAAAGAACATAATCCTGCATCCTTTATCCCCAGCATGGTGCATATACGACATTTTCCACATAATTCACATAACAAATAGACCGACAAGTCCTAATTCCCTCAAGTCAAGGTTAGACACAACACTTACCTTTTTATGCAACCAACTCAACAATCAACCACAGCTTTTCCTTTTGAACAAGCCTCCAAAGAAACCTAATCTAGCCAAATATCGTTCAAACAATTCAAATTAAGCATTAAAAACTACCCATGAATGATAAAGGTTTAATATTTGATGAATTTGAAAAAGTCAACCTCGAGCTCGCTTGGTCAAAACATGATATTCGAACCAAAATCCAATTACACATTCACCCCCGAACCCAGTTATGTGATTTGTTTCGAAATCAACCTCAATTTAAGGTCTAAATCTCAATTTTACTTAATCCCCAATTTCTACACAAAATCCCTAATTTATACCATGGATATCTTAGATTTGATGTTAATAATATATTGAAAGAAATGGGGAATTGAAAGAAAGTATATTAGAGTTACTTACCAATGATTTTAGGAAGAAGAAATTCTTGAAAATTACCTCTAGAGTGTAAAGGGTTCAGAAATGGTATAAAATGAGCTAAGTCTCGTTTTTACCCTAGAGTTCGCAATTGCGAACAAATGCGAACACCACAAATGTGATCAGCGTGTCAGAAGCCTAGAACTAATAAATGCGACAAATTGCTCGCAAATACGAAGGTACCCCTATTTTAAATATGCCTAAAAGCTTCGCCTATGTGAAGCTAACCCTTGTTGTAGTGATCGCAAATGCGACCAATATGTTTGCATAATTAACCAGTGACAGTTTGCAAAAGCGAACCATTTCCTCGCAAATGCAAGGTCACCCAACCCAGGTCCCTGCTCGCAAATGCGAACTATTGTTCTTTAAAGCGAGGCTCGCAAATGCGCGCCAGACCTCGAAATTGCGAGATCAACAACAGAAACATAAATAGGCACTGCACCAACAGTGCTCAAACTATCCAAACTCATCTGTAACGCATCTGAAACTCACTCGAGCCCCTCAGGCTCCAAACTAAACATGCACACAAGTGTAATAACATCATATAAACTGGCTTGCATGATCAAAACGTAAAAATAACATCCAGAACCAGGAATTTAGCATCAAAACATATGAAATTCAAAAGGAAACTCAAGAGTAGGTAGAAACACAACCAAGTGTCTGATTCCTATTAAATCAACTCGGAATTGCAGTAAATTTTGCAGACAGGTTTCAAATAACAAGGACTTATTCCAAGTCCAAACACCAAAATTGGAACCCGATAACCATAGAGTCAACCTACGGTCAAACCTAGAGAATTTCCAAATATTCAAATTGCTAACTTTCGGTAAAACAAGTCAAATCAACCTTGGGACCTCCCAATTCAATTACGGGCATACGCCCAAGTCAAAAATCTCAATACGAACCTACTAGAATCTTCAAAACACCGATCCGGGGTTGTTTATCAAAAACTTTGATCGTATTCAACTCAAATGCCATTTTAAGCCAAAATCACGTTTTCTTGAAATTTTTACGTAAACACTTTTCGGAAAATGACACGGACCCCGCACACAAATCAAGTAACATCAAATGAAGCTAATATAGGTCTCGAAATATGGAAATAAAGGTTAGTACTCAAAACAACCTATCGGTTCATCACATTCTCTACCTTTAAATGATACGCTCGTCCTCAAACAAACATAGAAAAGTACCTAGACTGTAAAAAGGTAGGGGTATCTACTCCACATATCAGACTCAGATTACCACATAGCTGGCTCGATCGGCTGACCTCTCCATTGCCCTTTCACATAAGGAAAACTCTTAGATCTCAACTTTCAAACTTGTCGGGCGAGAATGGCCACCGGCTCCTCCTCATAGGCCAAATGTTCATCAAGTTGAACCATGATTAGGTCTAGAATGTGCGAGTTGTCCTCTTGGTACTTTTGAAGAATGGAAACGTAAAATACTGGATGTACCCCTGATAGGCTAGGAGGAAAAGCATGACTATAAGAAACCTCCCCAGCTCTTTCCAAGATCTCAAACGGATCAATAAACCTCGGATTCAGCTTGCCCTTCTTCCTAAACCGCATTACGCCCTTCATAGGCGACACTCGGAGAAGAACATTCTTACCCACCATGTAAGCTATATCTCGAACCTTCTGGTCCGCATGACTTTTCTGCTTGGATTGAGTTGTACGAAGTCATTCCTGAATTATCTTAACCTTTTCCATAGCACCATGAACCAAATCCGTTCCCAACAATCTAGCCTCTCGGGGCTCAAACCAACCAATCGACGGACGACATCACCTCCCACATAAGGCCTAATATTGCGCCATCTAAAACTCGACTAGTAACTGTTGCTGTAGGCAAACTCTGTTAAAGGTAAAAACTGATCCTATGAACCACCAAAATCCATAACACAAGCATGTAATTATCCACCAAGATTTGAATAGTTCGCTCAGACTGTTCATCCGTCTGAGAATGTAACGATGTGCTCAACTCAACCCGTGTGCCCAACTCACACTACATGACTCTCCAAAAATGCGATGTGAATTTTGTGTCTCGGTCAGAAATGATAGAAATGGGCATACCATGCAGGTGGATAATATCCTGGATGTAAATCAGAGCTAGCTTCTCTAAAGAATAGGTGGCCGCCACCGAAATGAAATGCGCGGACTTAGTCAACCGGTCCACAATAACCCACACTGCATCATAATTCTTCAAGGTCCATGGCAAGCCTACCACGAAGTCCATAGTGATGTGCTCTCACTTCCACTCCGGTATCTCCAATCTCTGAGTCAATCCACCTGGTTTCTAATGTTCATACTTAAACTTGTTGAAAATTCAAACACCGAGATACATAAGCAACGATGTCTTTCTTCATTTCTTGCCACCAATAGTTTTGTTTCAAGTCACGATACATCTTCGTGACACCTGGGTGAATAGAATAGCACGAACTGTAAGCCTCCCCAAGGATCAACTCTCTCTACCCATCACCATTTAGAACACAAATGCGGCCCTGAAGCTGCATAACACCATCATCACCAATCACAACATCCTTAGCACTACTTCGCTGCACCGTATCATTGAACACTTACAAGTGGGGATCATCAAACTAGCGAGCCTTAAAATGATCCAACAACGAAGAATGTGCCACAACACCAGAAAAAACTCGGTTGGTATCCGAAATATCCAATCTCACTAACCGTTTGGCCAAAGCCTGACATCCATAGTTAGTGGCCTCTCTGCTACCGGTAAATATGTCAAACACATGCTCTCCGCCTTCCTACTCAATGCATCAGCCACTACATTGGCCTTTCCCGAATGATATAATATGGTGATATCATAGTCTTTCAGCAACTCTAGCCATCTCTGTTGCTGCAAATTAAGGTCTTTCTACTTGAAATGGTGTTAGAGACTCCGATGGTCGGTATAAACCTCACAATGAACGTCGTACATATAGTCCCTATTTAAAAAAATAGTGCTTATTTTAAATAACTATTGGTTAACAGCGGAGGGGTTCTACCCATCCACCCCATATTAATAAAGTACTTATGTATATCTGCTGTAAATTTTTTAGGGATGACACTCCTCTCCATTTCTCATTGTCTCCAATTCCCTAAGTTCTTGGGAATCCCAACCTCGGGGTCGTGATGGCACCTAACATTCCACTTGTTAAGAAAGCCAACTGTTAGCTATTTACTTAGCAAATTATAACAGATTAAATCAGAACATTAGTAATATGAAACTATTATGGTCTGAAATAGATGTGATAAATACAATGTAGCATAGTCTAAACTTATCCCAGAAATATGGAGTCACAAATATAAGAGCATACTAGAATTCTACAGATAAAGTCTAAAAGAATTACATCTATTCGAAATAAGGAAAACAGTAAAGATAAGGTAGAAGGAGACTTCAGGGAGTGCAAATGCCAGCAACTCTACCTCAAGTTTGCGAAATTAGGTGAATCTAAGCAATCTCTGATATGCGCCGCTGGGACCAACATCGGTATCTGCATAAGAAGTGCAGAAATATATCATGAGTACAACCGACCCCATATACTTTATAAGTGCCAAACTTAACCTCAACGAAGTAGTGACGAGGCTATGGCAAGTCACTCATAAATAACCTGTATGAAATGATAATAACATAAAACAAGAACAGGAAAAAAGCAGTAAACTCATATAAAAGGACCCAAAGGTCGACTACCAGAGGGCCCCAGAATAACAAAATCTCAAATCCCATATCATAATATCAAGAATAAACTCTACAGCCACAAACAACTACAACACATCAAATCCGTTGCGGCGTGCAGCATGATCCAAAGTTTCAACACAATATAATCGTACATCTCATTTCCAATATCAATATCATATTATTGACTATTCCTTTATGGCGTACAACTCGATCCCCCAATATCGATTCATTTCAGTATTGTTCCAGCGCGCAACCCGATCCCACAAAAATCATTTTATTAGCATAAACAACTCAACACCAGTATTTATGAAATGTCAACACAAAAGAGAAAATGAGACGTGCAGAACAATAAGTAACTACCAATACAAACGAAAAATAACCAATACTTCGCAATCCCAACCTTGGAAAAACAATAATACCGAAATAGCTAGATGGCTCACATGAATGGAATGACACAATAAAGTACTTCAAGCAATATAAGAACGGTATAAGCAATTAGAACACGAGACATAAAAATATACAATTAATGCATTTAGAAGCATGTAGCAGGTAAGCAGATATTGAGTGAGAAATGTACAATTCGAAACAAGTAACAAGTAAAACATGGATAACAAGAAAGAACATGTATCAATTAAAGCATGTAACAAGAGATAACATAGAATATAAGAAGATATTAAAGTAAAGAACCTAATCCTGCATCCTTTATCCCCACCATGGCGCATATACGTCATTTCCCCACATAATTCACATAACAAATAGACTGACAAGTCCTAATTCCCTCAAGTCAAGGTTAGATACAACACTTACCTTTTTACGCAACCAACTCAACAATCAACCACAGCTTTTCCTTTTGAACAAGCCTCCAAAGAAACCTAATCTAGCCAAATATCGTTCAAACAATTCAAATTAAGCATTAAAAACTACCCATGAATGATAAAGGTTTAATATTTGATGAATTTGAAAAAGTCAACCTCGAGCTCGCTTGGTCAAAACATGATATTCGAACCAAAATCCAATTACCCATTCACCCCAGAACCCAGTTATGTGCTTTGTTTCGAAATAAACCTCAATTTAAGGTCTAAATCTCAATTTTACTTAATCCCCAATTTCTACAGAAAATCCCTAATTTATACCATGGATATCTTATATTTGACGTTAAAGAATATATGAAAAGTAATGGGGAATTGAAAGAAAGTAAGATTAGAGTAACTTACCAATGATTTTAGGAAGAAGAAATTCTTGAAAATCGCCTCTAGGGTGTAAAGGGTTCAGAAATAGTATAAAATGAGCTTAGTCTCGTTTTTACCCTCTTTTACCCAGCTGGAGGTGACGCAATTGTGAACAACGAAAATGCAAACACCACAAATGTGATCAGCGTGTCAGAAGCCTAGAAGTCAGAAATACGACAAATTGCTCCCAAATATGAAGGTACCCCCATTGCAAATATGCCTAAAAGCTTCGCCTATGCGAAGCTTACTCTTGTTGTAGTGATCGCAAATGCGACCAATATGTTTGCATAATGAACCAGTGAGAATTTGCAAAAGCGAAACATTTCCTCGCAAATGCAAGGTCACCCTACCCAGGTCCCTACTCGCAAATGCGAACTATTGTTCTTTAAAGCGAGGCTCGCAAATGCGAGCCATACCTCGAAATTGCGAGATCTACAACAGAAACCATAAATAGGCACTGCACCAACAGTGCTCAAACTATCCAAACTCATATATAACGCATCTGAAACTCACTCGAGCCCCTCGGGCTCCAAACCAAACATGCACACAAGTGTAATAACATCATATAAACTGACTTGCATGATCAAAACGTAAAAATAACATCTGGAACCATGAATTGGACATCAAAACATATGAAATTCAAAAAGAAACTCAAGAGTAGCTAGAAATACAACCAAGCGTCTGATTCCTATCAAACCAACTCGGAATTGCAGCAAATTTTGCAGACAAGTTTCAAATAAGAAGGACTTATTCCAAGTCCAAACACCAAAATTGGAACCCGATAACCATAGAGTCAACCTACGGTCAAACCTAGAAAATTTTCAAACATTCAAATTGCTAACTTTCGGTAAAACAAGTCAAATCAACCTAGGGACCTCCTAATTCAATTATGGGCATACGCCCAAGTCAAAATCTCAATACGAACCTACCGGGATCTTCAAAACACCGATCCGGGGTTGTTTATCAAAAACTTTGATCGTATTCAACTCAAATGCCATTTTAAGCCAAAATCACGTTTTCTTGAAATTTTTACGTAAACACTTTTCGGAAAATGACACGGACCCCGCACACAAATCAAGTAACATCAAATGAAGCTAATATAGGTCTCGAAATATGGAAATAAAGGTTAGTACTCAAAACAACCTATCGGTTCATCACATTCTCTACCTTTAAATGATACGCTCGTCCTCAAACAAACATAGAAAAGTACCTAGACTGTAAAAAGGTAGGGGTATCTACTCCACATATCAGACTCAGATTACCACATAGCTGGCTCGATCGGCTGACCTCTCCATTGCCCTTTCACATAAGGAAAACTCTTAGATCTCAACTTTCAAACTTGTCGGGCGAGAATGGCCACCGGCTCCTCCTCATAGGCCAAATGTTCATCAAGTTGAACCATGATTAGGTCTAGAATGTGCGAGTTGTCCTCTTGGTACTTTTGAAGAATGGAAACGTAAAATACCGGATGTACCCCTGATAGGCTAGGAGGAAAAGCATGACTATAAGAAACCTCACCAACTCTTTCCAAGATCTCAAACGGATCAATAAACCTCGGATTCAGCTTGCCCTTCTTCCTAAACCGCATTACGCCCTTCATAGGCGACACTCGGAGAAGAACATTCTTACCCACCATGTAAGCTATATCTCGAACCTTCTGGTCCGCATGACTTTTCTGCTTGGATTGAGTTGTACGAAGTCATTCCTGACTTATCTTAACCTTTTCCATAGCACCATGAACCAAATCCGTTCCCAACAATCTAGCCTCTCGGGGCTCAAACCAACCAATCGACGGATGACATCACCTCTCATATAAGGCCTAATATTGCGCCATCTAAAACTCGACTAGTAACGGTTGCTGTAGGCAAACTCTGTTAAAGGTAAAAACTGATCCTATGAACCACCAAAATCCATAACACAAGCACGTAATTATCCACCAAGATTTGAATAGTTCGCTCGGACTGTTCATCCGTTTGAGGATGTAACGATGTGCTCAACTCAACCCGTGTGCCCAACTCACACTACATGACTCTCCAAAAATGCGATGTGAATTTTGTGTCTCAGTCAGAAATGATAGAAATGGGCATACCATGCAGGTGGATAATATCCTGGATGTAAATCAGAGCTAGCTTCTCTAAAGAATAGGTGGCCGCCACCGAAATGAAATGCGCGGACTTAGTCAACCGGTCCACAATAACCCACACTGCATCATAATTCTTCAAGGTCCATGGCAAGCCTACCACGAAGTCCATAGTGATGTGCTCTCACTTCCACTCCGGTATCTCCAATCTCTGAGTCAATCCACCTGGTTTCTAATGTTCATACTTTAACCTGTTGATAATTCAAACACCGAGATACATAAGCAACGATGTCTTTCTTCATTTCTTACCACCAATAGTTTTGTTTCAAGTCACGATACATCTTCGTGACACCTGGGTGAATAGAATAGCGCGAACTGTAAGCCTCCCCAAGGATCAACTCTCTCTACCCATCAGCATTTAGAACACAAATCCAGCCCTGAAGCTGCATAACACCATCATCACCAATCACAACATCCTTGGCACTACTTCGCTGCACCGTATCCTTGAACACTTACAAGTAGGGATCATCAAACTAGCAAGCCTTGAAATGCTCCAACAACAAAGACTGTGCCACAACACCAGCAAAAACTCAATTGGGATCCGAAACATCCAATCTCACTAACCGGTTGGCCAAAGCCTACCATCCATAGTTAGTGGCCTTTCTGCTACCGGTAAATATGTCAAACTACTCATGCTCTCCGCCTTCCTTCTCAATGCATCAGCCACTACATTGGCCTTTCCCGAATGATATAATATGGTGATATTATAGTCTTTCAGCAACTCTAGCCATCTCCGCTGCTGCAAATTAAGGTCTTTCTGCTTGAAAAGGTGTTAGAGACTCCGATGGTCGGTATAAACCTCACAATGAACGTCGTACATATAGTCCCTCAAAATCTTCAGCGCATGAAGAATGATTGCCAACTCTAAGTAAAAACAAGGTAATTCCTCTCATGAACCTTCAACTACCAAGATACGTAGGCAATCAACCTACCGTCCTGCATAAATACCGCACCAATCCCAATACGTGATGAATCACAATACACGGTGTAAGATCCCGAACCTATAGGTAACACCAACATTGGGGTTGTAGTCAATTCAATCTTGAGCTTCTGAAAGCTCAACTCACAGTCATTGGACCATCTAAAAAGAGAATCCTTCTGGGTCAACTTAGTCAATGGCACTGAGATAGATGAAAACCCATCTATGAAACGACGATAATAACCTGCCAAACCCAGGAAGCTCTGAATCCCTATAGCTGAAGAAAGTCTTGGCAAGTTCTGAATGGCCTCAATCCTATTAGGATCCACCTTAATGCCCTCGAAAGATACAACATGACCCAAAAAGGCAACTGAGTCCAACCAGAACTCACACTTTAAAAACTTGGCATATAACTAAGGATCTCTTAGAGTCTGAAGAACAGTTTACAGATGCTTCTCATGCTCTTCTCGACTGCGGGAGTAAACCAAAATATCATCAATGAATATGATCACAAAAGAGTCCAAATAGGGCTAGAACACCGGTTCATCAAATCCATTAATGATGTTGGGGCATTAGCTAAGCCAAATGACATCACTAAGAACTCATAGTGACCATACCGAGTCTGAAATGTTGTCTTAGGGACATCCAATGTCCTAATCTTTAACTGATGGTAGCCAGATCTCAAATCAATCTTGGAAAATACCTTGTCACCTTGAAGTTCAAATAAGTCATCAATCCACGGCAAAGGATACTTGTTCTTAATAGTGACTTTGTTCAATTGCCAATAGTCTATACACATCCTCATCGTTATATCGTTCTTCTTCACAAACAACACTGGTGCACCCCAAGGCTAGACACTCGGTCTAATGCATCCCTTATCAAGAAAATCATGTAACTGCTCTTTTAATTCCTTCAACTCAAGTGGGTCCATACGATATGGTGCGGTAGAAATGGGCTGAGTGCCCGGAACCTAGTCAATGCAGAAGTCGATATCTCTATCGGGTGGCATCCCCGACAAATCTGTAGGAAACACCTCTTCCTCTAGGTGATGCAATACTGAAACCACCAAAATGACGAGGCCTCGTCTTAGATACTGCCTCTCTACCCTGACCACAAATCATCTTGATCTGTCTAGCAATGTCTAACGCCCGCTGGAAAAAAATAGCATCCCCAGTCTCTTTTGCCATCTGTAACCTGATACCTAAAGTAAGACCATCAATGAATCTCCTCACCTCTATCTATCAGTAGGAATCAAGATAACTGCATGGCGAGATAGGTCCACAAATATGTTCTTGTACTGGGTAACAGTCATACTACCCTGCTAGAGGTGCTCAAACTGCCTGCGATACTCCTCTCACAGAGTAAAAGGAATGAACTTCTCCAAAAATAGCTGCGAAAACTAATCCCAAGTGAATGGGGGTGAACCTACTGGTCTGGCTTGAACATAAACTCGCCAGCATCTCTTGGCAGAGCCGGTCATCTAAAACACTTCGAAGTAGACTCCATTGGACTCCACAATACCCATGTTACGCGACACCTTATGGCAACGGTCCAAATAATCATGTGGGTCCTCAAAAGGTGTACCACCAAAATGAATAGCAAAGAGCTTGGTGAACTTATCCATTCTTAGAAGACATCGCGGGCCTCTCCCTTGGCTATGTAGCAATAACGGGTTGAACTACTCCAACTATTGGAACCGCCGAAGTCTAGTACAGGGGATCCATCTGCTCTAGAGTGTGAGTGGCAAGAGTCTGAGATCCTCCCCCAGCCTGAGAGACAGCTGGTGACACAGGAAAGACTCCAGCTTGGGCCTAACTATCCCTAAATCCCACTAAGCGAACTAGGACGTCCTAAAGCACGGGAGTAGCAATAAATCCCTCCGAGACTTGAGCGGGTCCGACTGGTGCAGTCTGAACAGGGATCTCCTCCTCATGCTCGATCTGAGGCTCTGCAACGAGTGTTGCTGCACATGCTCTCGGCTGAGCTCTGCGTCTGCCTCGGCCCCTACCTCGCCCCTGGCACCTACCACTGGTAGTGGCTGCAACAGGGGGCTCTGGCTCCTATCCGGTTGTAGATGTTGTGCGTGTCCTCACAATCTGTGAGAGAACAAGAATAGAATGGTTCAAACTTCAATAATAGACTAAAGTCGCATGATAGAGAAAGAAAGAAGTTAAATTTTCCTAAAGCTCTATAGCCTCTAGAAGATAAGTAGAGACGTCTCTGTACCGATCCTCCAAACTCCACTAAGCTTGTTCATGACTCGTAAGATCTAAGAAACCTAGTGCTCTGATACCAATTTGTCACGATCCAGAATTATAACCTCGGGGCCGTGATGGCGCCTAACATTCCACTTGCTAGGCAAGCCAAAGTTAGCTATTTACTTAGCCACTTTTGACAGTTTAAATCAGAATACTAATAATACAAAACTGTAATAGTTTGAAATAAATGCGATGAATACGACGTAGCGTAGTCTAAGCATATCCCAAAAAATATGCAGTCACGATTATATGAGCATACTAGAATTGTACAGATAAAGTCTGAACGAATTACAACTGTTCAAAATAAGGAAAACAGTAAAGATAGGGTAGAAGGACACTTCAGTGACAGCGAATGCCAGCAGCTCTACCTCAAGTCTCCGAAAGTAGTTAAATCCGATAAATCTCTGCAATGTGCCATTGGGACCAACACCGGTTTCTGCACAAGAAGTGTAGAAGTATAGCACGAGTACAACCGACTTCATGTACGTTGTAAGTTTCGAGCCTAACCTCGACGAAATAGTGATGAGGCTATGGCAAGTCATGCATAAATAACCTGTACAAAATAATAGTAACAGAAAACATGAATAGGAATAAAGCAATAAACTCATATAATGGACCTGAAGGTCGACTACTAGAGGGCCGCAGAATAACAAAATCTCAAATCTCATATCACAATATCAAGAATAAACTCTACAGCCACAAACAACTACAACACATCAAATCTGTTTCGGCATGCAACCCGATCCCAAGTTTCAACACAATATCTTATATAGCATATATCTCATTTTCAATATCAATATCATATCATTTCTTGTTCAATTACGTTGTGAAACCCGATCCCCCAATATCAATTCATTTCAATATCGTTACGGCACGCAACTCAATCCCTTAATGTCATTTTATTAGCATAAATAACTCAACACCAGTATTTACGAAATGTCACCACAAAAGAGAAAATAAAACGTGCGGAACAAAAAGGAACTACCAATACAAACAAAAAATAGCCAATACTTCGCAATCCCAACCTTGGCAAAACAATAATACCGAAATAGCTAGATGGCTCACACGAACTGAATGACATAATAAAGTACTTCAAGCAATATAAGAAAGGTATAAGCAAGTAGAACATGAGACACGAAAATATACAATTAATACAATTAGAAGCATATAGCATGTAAGCAGATATTGAGTGAGAAATGTACAAATCAAAACAAGTAACAAGTAAAGCATAGATAACAAGTAAGGACAGGTAGCAACTAAAGCATGTAACAAGAGATAATATATAATAAAAGAAGACATGGAAGTAAATAGACGACGGCGCATATACATTCATCATCTCGCATATACGCTATTTTTTCACATAATTCACATAAAAAAATAGACCGACAAGTCCTAATTCCCTCAAGTCATTATTAGACACAACACTTACATCTTTGCGCAACCAACTCAACAATCAACCACAGCCTTTCCTTTTGAACAGGCCTCCAAACTAACCAAATGTAGCCAAATATCGTTCAAACAATTCAAAATAAGCTTTAGAAATGACCTATGAATGATAAAAGTTTAATCTCTGATGAATTTGAAAAAGTCAACAAAAGTTATTTACGGGCCCACTTGGTCAAAACCCGAGATTCAGACCAAAATTCGATTATCCATTCACCTCCGAGCCCGTTTATGTAATTTATTTTAGAATCCGACCTCAATTTGAGGTCTAAATCACAATTTTACAAAATCCTCAATTTTTACCCAAATCCCTAATTTCTACTATAGAAATCCTATATTTAATGTTAAAAACACATGAAAAGTAATAGGGAATTGAAAGAAAGTAGATTAGAGTTACTTACCAATGATTTAAGGAAGAATAAATTCTTGAAAAATTGTCTCTAGAGTATTTAGGGTTGAGAAATGGTGTAAAATGAGCTAAGTTCCGTTTATCCCTTCTTTTGCCCAGCTGCAGGTGTCACAATTGCGAACTCTTGTTCGCAATTGCGAACTCCTCAAATGTTTGCGATCTGCGTGTCAAGCCCAGAAGTCGCAAATGCGACAAATTGCTCGCAAATGCGAAGGTACCCCCATCGCAAATGAGAAGTTGACCCATGCTGCCAGTGATCGCAAATGTGACCAATATATTCGCAAAAGCGACCAATGACAGTTCGCAAATGCGAGATCACCCATCCCCGACCCCTACTCACAAATGCGAACTATTGTTTGCAAAAGCGAGACTCGCAAATACAATTCAGACCTTGCAATTGCGAGATCTGCAATAGACACCAGAAACAGGCACTGCACCAACAGTCCTCAAACTATCCAAACTCATTTTTAACGCATCGGAAACTCATCCGAGCCCCTCGGGCTCTAAACCAAACATGCACACAAGTATAATAACATCATATAAACTTGCTCACACAATCAAAATACCAAAATAACATATTGAACCATGAATTGGACATCAAAACATATGAAATTCAAAAAGAAACTCAAGAGTAGCTAGAAACACAACCAAGCGTCTGATTCTTATCAAACCAACTCGGAATTGTACCAAATTTTGCAGACACATTTCAAATAACAAAACGGACCTATTTCAAATCCCAAAATTAAAATTCGAATCCGATAACCATAAAGTCAACTACGATCAAACGTAAAAAAATTTCAAACATTCAAATTGCTAACTTTCGGAAAATAAGTCAAATCAACCGAGGGACCTCCGAATTTAATTTCAGGCATACGTTCAAGTCCAAAATCACAATACGAACCTATTGGAATCATCGGAATATAGGGTCGTTTACCTAAAATATTGACCGTGGTCAACTCAAATGCCATTTTAAACCAAAATCAATTTTTTCTTTAGATTTTTACGTAAAAACATTCGGAAAATAATATAGACCCTGCATGTAAATCTAGAACATCAAATGAAGCTAATAGAGGTCTCGAAACACGGAAATAAAGGTTATTACTCAAAATGACCTATTGAATCGTCACACGTGGATATGTGACATGTGTCATGGTTAAAAAATAATGGTTAAGATAAAATTAAGCAAAGCAAGGTTCTGACCATAGTTAGGATAAGAAATTATTTCCTTATCAATTTCTGTTTCTGAATTTTAAGTCTTTTCCGGATTTCAGAAATTTGGAATTCTAATTATATTTCTTCTTTTCTCCCTCTTTTTTCCTTAAAACATTTGCTAGGTGAAATATATAGTTTTTGTATTTTGGGTTAATCTTTACTTGGTTATTTGTTCTGTTTCAGTTTGCATTTAATCTGTCAATCAATGGCCCATTCAAATTTAAACATTACACATTTTTTTTATTCTTAATACTACAAATACTGTTTTTCATTCTTTTTGATTTTTTCGATATATATTGATTTAATTGGATCCTACCGAATTTACTCCCATGAATCATTATTTGTCTTATCTCTCCTTGATGGGAATGTAAAGAAGAATTCCTACTTGTTCAAAAAGAAGAAAAAAAGCTGTTCAAAAGAAAAAGGAAAAAAAGATAAAAAGAGCTCATAACAACGAAAGAGAGACAAGTATCAAAATATACTTATGGGTGAAAACATGTGTAGCTAAATTTGTGGGATTGTCAAGGTTTTGGAAGGAAATAATGGAATATCTATTATCTTAAGTTCTTTACTATAGTCATGCTCTTGTTTTGATTAATTAAATCTTAATATTACTTTTTAACTATGACACATGCCTCTAATTCAAGTAAGAACTTGGGGAAATGGAGACGATGAGAAATGGAAAGGAGCTCCATCCATTTTGGAGCTCTCTCTCTTCTTCTTTTTTTTGAAAAAAAGTTTTATCACATGTGATGTGTGCTTGGATAGGGTAAAATATGATATGACACGGGGCTGACTAAAAAGAACGACACGTGGAATCCAAAATGGGATGGTTGAGTACCGAACGCAGTTACTATGCTTGTCACCGGAATGGATAACGTTCATAAAAGTATATTAAATACTCTGCGCTTGGTAGCATTTACTAAGGAATATTCTACAGCATTAGGAACGACGGTCCGTTACAGAGAATTTGGCATTTATACTCAACGTTACATCTTCATCAATGACCCTCATAATTGGCATTAAAGGAGGGCATGATCCTCGGACCTTTTTCCCTAGGAATAGCTATAAATAGTAAGCTTTGTTACCATTGTAAAAGACACGAATTTTGTCGCAAGAACGTATACTATATTCTATATAAAGCTTTGTACAATTTTACTTTCTTGCTTTTAGATCTCACCATTATTGTGTTCGGGAACCGTTTTCACAGAATCATCATCTTTGCTATTTCATCTACATTCTAAGGTTAAGTATTATATATTTCTTCAATTATTATATTATTTCAGGATCAAATTAGTTCACTTGTCTTGAAATCACGTATAAATTCAGCTGTACCATTTTATGGGTAAACAGTTTGGCGCCCACCGTGGGGCCTAGACAGTCGTGCAATTAAATTGATCCTTGCCTCTTTTACTAACGTGTTTTGACTATTTTTGTCTTTAAAAAAATCACAAAAAATGGCAGACAACACTGTTAACGATGCACACAACTCTGAAATTCGAGGGGATCAACCTCATTTCGAGGACTCAATAAGTGACACCCGTAATGATGAGAATGACACCACGTCGGTGCATGACAGATGGTACCCTCGACAGGTTCAAGAAAGAACTCTTGATGATGATGACGAGGAGCAAGTAGCGGATACTGTGAGGATCCTGCAAGAGCAACAGGCAATCATTCTAGGCCATCTCACGCGGTAGGATCAGGTTATGATGAAACTGAAGCAGGCGCTATCAGGTGCTTCGAATAATGCAAACAGGCGCGATCTGATTCCTCCCGTTGTTCCCGCAGACCAAACAACACAGAGAATCGATAACAACACTACTAGGGGTGAAGTTGGCTCCGATGGGGCTTGGGGGAGCAGATCAGGTCTTAATAATGAGAACGATTCATTCAAAGGTGAGCTTTTACGGTTCATGGGGGAAGTAAACGCCCGCATGGATCAAATCCCGATCGCACCACCAGTATTGAATGGCCCGAACTCGAAGAAGTATGTTCAATTACCGTACAAGCCAAGTGAGGCACTAGTACTGATCCTGAAGCGTTTCAAAATGCCTGAAGTTCCAAAGTATGATGGAACTTCAGACCCACAAGAACATATTACCACCTACACAATGGCGGTGAAAGGAAATGATCTAGCTCCTCACGAAATGGAATCAGTGTTGCTAAAGAAATTCGGCAAAACCCTAACGAGGGGAGCCCTAACGTGGTATTCATTACTGCCCGAGCATTTCATAGATTAATTTGAGATGGTCGTGGATTCTTTCACTAAAGATCACGCTAGGGCCAGAAATGTGCAAGCCAGGAAGGTCGACATATTCAGAATCACACAAGGAGAATCAGAATTTTTATGAGAGTTTGTCACCCGGTTCTAGAAAGAAAGAATGTAGCTCCTGGTTATCCCGGATGAATGTGCAACTAAAGCATTCACAAAAGGATTGAATCCGATAAGTTCATACGCTTCCCGGAAGTTGAAGGAGATCCAGTTTGAGTTTCAAGCAACAACCTGGGCAGATGTTCACAACCGGTACGAGTCGAAGATAAGGATCGAAGATGACCAGGTCAATTTTACATCATCGGCCAAAGGACGAGTAAAGAATAGATAAAAATCAAAGGATGAATAAGACGCGGATAGGCGGACTACGAGGGGTAAGTTTTTACCCTACGAGCGTGCCGAAGGCCATGGCAGAAATTTTCGAGCAGCAAACAAGTTCGTCGTTGACGGAGGGACTGATTGTGGTTGAAATAATAGATCGCTTAAAGATAAACAAACGCTGGGGTCTTGAGATATTTCTTCCCCCAAGTTATCAGAATATAACTTCAACGTTAGTGTAGTGGAACTGGTGTCATCCATGAGGAACATTAAAGAAGCACGATTCCTGAGACCTATGAGATCCGATTCCAGCTAGATGGATCCCAATTTATGGTGAGAATACCACGGGATGAACGGTCACCGGACAGGGGACTGCTGACATCTTCGGGAGGAGGTGGCAATGCTATTAAAGAATGGTCATCTTCGAGAATTCTAGAGTGATCGAGCTAAGAACAATTACGGTCGCAGCAATGCGGAATCTTCGAAAGCAGGAGAAGAAGCCCTACGCCAGACGATCAACATGATCTTTGGGGGGAATAAAATTAATGGGGTCACCTTTTCGGTGACAAAGAAGACTAAAATATCGATAACTCACAGCAAAAGACTTCGGGAGGATGATATCACTTTCATGGAGGAGAACGCAGACGGATTACTGTTACCACACAATGACGCACTAGTAATCTCTTTAAATGTGTTAGATTTTTAAATTAAACGTGTTCTAGTGGATCCAGAAAGTTCGGCTAATATCATACAATGGAGGGTATTGGAACAAGCTAAACTCACCGGAAGCATTATTTTGGCAACAAAACTCCTCGCTGAATTCAACCTTGCGAGCGTGAGAACCCAGGGAGAGATCCTGTTGCTCACGAACGTTGAAGGAGTAATGAAAACAACTCTCTTTGAAGTAGTGGATGGTGATATAGGATACAACATCATCTTAGAAAGGCCATGGCTACACAAGATGAAAGCCATACCTTCGAAGTATCACCAATTACTGAAGTTTCCAATGCCCAAATGAATCAAGCGGATAAGAGGTGACCAACCTGCAGCAAGGGAGATGAATGCAATCTTAGTTTCCAGCAGCAAAGGGAAGGAGTGCTAAGCATAGCAATTACAGGAACTAGCGCCTAATCCCGAGTTAGAAGAGGTTATTCCAGGGGCAGAATCGTCAGAACAATATCAGGTGCCGAGATATTTCCAAGTTCCAGAAGAAACGGACGCAGCGAAATCCACGACAGAGAATCTAGAGCCAGTGTCATTGTTCGAAGAAATTTTAGAAAGAAAATTTCAATTAGGAACAGAACTGCACCCCGAGCTCAAGTCTGGTTTTATTGAATTACTTAAAATTAATGGTGATTGTTTTGCATGGTCGCACGAGGTTATGATAGGTATCCTAACGGAAATAGCCATACACATGCCGAGTTTGGATCTCAACGTACCACCGGTACGACAGAAGAAGCGCCCTATTGCCGAGGCCATGAATAAATTCGTCAAATAAGAGGTAACCCGCTTGCTTAAAATCGGTTCGGTCAGAGAGGTAAGATATCCAGACTAGCTAGCCAATGTATTAGTAGTTCCTAAGAAGAACAATAAATTTCATATGTGTGTAGATTATAATGATCTTAATAAGGCGTGCCCGAAAGATTCATTTTCACTGCCAAATATCGATCAAATGATTGATGCCACTGTCGGACACAAACTAATGAGTTTCCTTGATGCTTATTCCGAGTACAACCAAATTAACATGAACCCAGATGATCAGGAAAAGACTTTATTTATAACAAATTTTGGTACATATTGTTAGAATGTAATGCCTTTCGGGTTGAAAAGCGTCGGAGCCACTTATTAACGGCTCGTAAATAAGATGTTTGAAAAGCAAATAGGAAAAACCATGGAAGTTTATATAGACATTATGCTCGTTAAGTTTTTGAATGCAAGTGACCACCTTAAGCATTTGCAAGAACCATTTGATATCTTGAGGAAGCATAACATGAAACCAAACCCCGAAAAGTGCGCGTTCGGGGTCATCTCTGGTAAGTTCCTGGGGTTTCTGGTCTTACAAAGGGGAATTGAGGTAAACCCCAACAAAATCAAGGCCATAGATGATATCTCGGATCAATTATCAAACATGAAGGAAGTCCAAAGACTCATAGGAAGGTTAGCAAATTTGAGCAGGTTTATTTCCCGATCATCGAAAAAGTGGCATCGCTTCTTTACATTGCTCAAAAAGAAGAACAATTTTGAATGGACGTCGGAGTAGCAGCAGGCTTTGAGGGACCTAAAGAAGTACTTATCAAGCCCTCCATTGCTCTCGAAACCAAAAGAAGGCAAAATATTACTGGTCTACCTCGCGGTTTCATAAGTTGCGGTAAGTGCGATTTTAGTCCGGGAGGACGAAGGTACGCAGTTTCCTATTTATTATGTTTGCAAAATTTTAACGGGAGAAAAGAACTCGCTAACCACATTTGGAAAAACTAGCCTTAGCCCTCGTAGTCGTCGCTCGAAAGCTGAGGCCCTATTTCCAATGCCACCCAATAGCTGTGGTGACTACTTTCCCTTTGCAGAACATCCTTCATAAACCCGAACTCTTGGGAAAATTGGCTAAATGGGCCATCGAAATGAGTGAATTTGACATAGAATATAAATTAAGGACTGCAATTAAGTCACAAGTCTTGGCTGACTTCGTGGCCGATTTTAGTTCGGGACTGGTACCTTTGGCAACCAAGGAGGTAGTCATGGTGTCGGGATCGACATCATGGGTTTAGACCTTATTTACGAATGGAGCCTTTAACGTAAAAGGGTTCGAGCTTGGAATAGTTTTAATCATGCCTTTGGGGGAAACCTTAAGGCAAGCTATTAAAACAATTCCTTTAACTAACAATGAAGCAGAGTATAAAGCTTTGATTGTAGGGCTCGAATTGGCCCGGGGACTTGATTCAGAGGTTATCGAAATCAAATGTTACTCATAACTTATGGTAAATTAGGTTTACGGGATCTTTGATACCAAAGAAGAACGTATGCAGCAATAAGTGATAAAGGTCCAAGCTTTTTTGGCATGATTCCGTGAGTGGTCAATCACTCATATCCCGATAGAGGATAACGTAGAAGCGGATGCATTAGCAAACATAGGTTCATGGACGGAAATAAAAGGATCGGAGTCCGGAATGGTGGTACAACTGATGAGTTCAGTCCTTGATACAGATAGTTACTATGAAGTGAATTTGGCTAGTTTGGTCTGGGACTGGAGAAACGAAATAATCAACTACCTCGAGCACAGAAAGTTTCCCGACGATCCCAAAGCGTCACAAGCGTTACGCACCAAAGTTGCACGTTATAGCTTCAGCAAAGGCCAATTATATAGAAAATCTTTCCAAGGCTCGCTAGCCTGGTGTTTAGGAGCATCAGAAGCTGACTATGTCATGAGAGAAATCCACGAAGGGATGTGCAGCAATCACTCAGGCGCAGAGTCTTTGGTGCTGAAATTGATAAGAGCAGGATATTACTGGCCTCGCATAGAACAATACGCCATATATTTCGTACAAAAATGTGATAAGTGTCAAAGGGATAATACTCGTAACCGAAATTCTTCGAAGAAAAGGCATCCGAGACTATGCATAGTAAAGCGTGAATTGAACAACATGCGCAGAATACTTGAGCAAATGCAAAAGTTAAAAGCTTGCATGGATATTCAAACGAAAGTAATACTCAAACGATATTTGAACAAAACGTATGTCTTTATTCACAAGAACGGGCCAAAACATTACAAGTACAAAATGAGAAAAGAAAGGAAAACCTAAACTACAGTGCCTCCGGGACCAGGAGGAAGAGAAGTATCTGCATTGCCAAAAAGAGTAGTTGGTTCCGCCTATGGCTCAGCGCTTTCCCCAGTTTGGCCTTCGACCTCATCGCCTTCCGATCCTTCTTCAGTTTTTGAAAACTCGAAACCGGAATCAAAAGAACCTGATGCATCAAACTGCACCGGAAGTCCATTTTTTGTAGCCAACTCAAGCTCTCGGGCTTTAGCAATTTCAGCATCAACATCGATGATACCATCTTTGGCCTCTTCCAAAGTTTTTCTCCCCATGCTATACATGTAATAAGTCTTTTAAACAATGAGGGAATCCACTCGGCTCTTAAGTTCTCCTTTGAGTTGAGTGACCTCGGCGGAAAGGTTTTCCCGGGCGGATCTAGCAGATTGGAGGCTGATATCGAGCTCACAGACAGTTGAACTAAAGAGCCTATTATGCTCGATAGATTTCCTGTACTTCTCTTCTAGCTGGGCATGTTTCTCCTCCACGGCAGTAAGCTCTTCACTTTTGGAGTTCAAGGCTTCTTCTAAGTTAATCACTCTTTCAACGGAGGCAGCAGCGCGGTCTGTTGCAGCAAGAACGGCGTTCTGGACTTCTGCCCATTTGGCCTTGGCCTCATCAAATCTAACCCTCAGCGGCCCAATTTCTTTCTCGCTTTGCTTTAAACGAACCTCCAAAACAATGGCCTCAGCAGCTCTGGTTTCCAATTTCGAGAAGCGGAGGACAGTCCGATCCCGTTCCTCCAAAAGCTGATCCTGTTCGGAAGTAAGTTCTTCCTTCTCACGAATCAACCTTTGAAGGCCCTCAAAAGCAAGAAAGTTGGCCTATAAAATAAGAAGATGTAAAATTTAAAATATATTCGTTCAAAGTAAAAGAAATAATAGAGGAAGGAAGGAATGTACCGCTGCGGTATTATGCATAGTATTGTTCAACAAACACACTCCCGAAAGTGTCTGAACTTTTTCCCAGTATTTTTCTAAATCTAAAGGCTTCAGGTAATTAGCAAGCTCCACCGGCCGTGATAGCAAGTTGCACCCGGTAGAGACCGAAAGAGTGATGTTCCTCCTCTTTTTGGGGATCTTCAGAGGGAGCAGCATAATTTTGCCCCAAAATCCCATGAACTGGGGACTGTGGAAGTAGAACACCTTCTTCATGGTCAGGTGCGGCCGATGGAGATGGTGTAGCAACCACTGGTGGAAGAGTAGACGAAGATGGAAATGATGTAGCAGTTGCTGGTGTTGGTGAAGTCGGAGATGAAGCTGATGGAGTTGAAGAGTGAGAAGTAGCTGCATCAAATGCAGTGCTGGTTGTTTGATGCTCGCCAACCAAAGACGGAAGGGACCCGGTACTCAGCCTCGCAGCACTAGTTACAACAATTGGGGGCCGTAAGCGAGAGTTGGCATATCCTACTAAATCAGGTTCTCCCCAAAGTGCTGAGACGTCGTCTTCAGTTGGTGCAACTATCTCAATAGGTTGAGCATCTTGTTTAGATGATGAGGATCGTCGCCTTCTATGTAAAGAAGCTCCCTCATCAACAGCTTCTTCATCATCATCAATCATCACGGTGTCTACGACCGACCCAGAAGGAGGACCAGTCATCATTGCCATCGGAGACGATTCGGGGGCATCCGTGTTTGCCCTTTTATTCTTTTCCCCGTCCGCGGAGGAGCATCTTCTCTTTGTTTGTTTATCCTCCGGCCGGGGACTCCGTAAAGAAATATTTGCACCCGAAACAGGCCCGGAGATACCTATTTGAGTAAGTGCTTCCTGAAGCAGCCTTGCTGCATCAGCAAGATCAGCTAGAACATCCTCCTTAGGGACAGCAACAAAGCCCGCAGGTAGACCTAATTCCATGGACAAAGTCATAATGGTTCAACCAAGTTCTTCATAAACAAAAATGGAAGCAAGTTAAATTAGAGTTACCATGATTTTTGGCCTTCCACCCGTACTTAAGGGCCAGTTCTTTCCATGAACGAGTTTCGAGCGTTGTGACATCCAAAATCTTCTGAACCCACCGGTACAAACCTTCTACCACCGGTGCGAGCAATCGAGTTGCTGAAACATGCGGAGGGTGAAGAGATGATACGGCCATAAAAGAATATCTAGTAAGAGGAATATTATACAAAGAACTTACGAGTGCAGTTCCAAGTAACCGGAAAGGATGAAGCTGTTGTTGGAATGATGTCATTGGTGGCAACTGCAATGAACCATTCCATCCACGCATGGTCATTGTCATCATCCATGCTAGACAACAAAGCATGGTGGCCACTCTTGCAAAAGTTTATCATTCCCCCGCGGAAGAATTTGGGGGAATAAAGATTTATCACAATGAGCTAAGGTTAGCTCCTCTCCAGTTTCTTGGAACAAGCGTCGGAGGCAGGTGATCGTCCTCCACACTGAAGGACTTATCTGTGCCAAACTTACCTGGTAGCGAAGGCAAAACTCCGCAATCATAGAATCAAGCTCTCCACTCAAAGAAAGCGCATCCTAAGTAAAGGAATACGTGAAAAAGTATATAAAACCTTCCTTGGGAAGGGTTACTCGCTCCGGTAGATCAGGAGCAATGATTTCCATCTCATTGCAGCGGCAGTCCTCCTTCACAGCGAGAATACTGGAATGACGAATGGAAGAAGAGTACCTACTAACAGCCTATGTACGAGGATTAACAGTAGAAAATTTCTCTTCAAAATCATTCGAAGTACTAAGCCTCCCTAGGATGATGGAATCCACTATTGGAGGAATGGAGTCCTCAGTTTTGTTCCTATTCTTTGAAGAACCAGAACGTTTGGAAGAAGAAGGTAAAGAGTTTGTGTTCGAAGAAAATTAGGAAAATGATGAAAAACAAGGATGCAAATCAGAAACTCAAGCAATTGTGAAACATAAAGGAAAAGAAAGTTGCGTATAAGTAAAATTTTGGCGGCTAAATTCATGGCCATGATTACCTCGATAATCGGCAAACGATGTGCTGAATCATGGGATGACGCATGTTCGAGGCATTAAACGCGGAGAGACGTGCGTCTAATCAACTGTCAGAGACCTTTAGAGGGAGTTATAGTAATTCCCACCAAAAACGTATTTCTACCAACTTTTCGGTAACATAAAGTTATGTCACCGGAAAGCAGGGGAACTATCTGTATAGGGTAAAATATGATATGACACGTGGCTGACTAAAAGGAGGAAATGTGGAATCCAAGATGGGATGGTTGATGACCGAACGCAGCCAATGCGCTTGTCACTAGAATGGATAACGTTCATAAAAGTGTATTAAATGCTCTGCGCCCGGTAGTATTTACTAAGGAATATTCTACAGCATTAAGAGCGACGGTCCGTTAAAAAAAATTTGGCATTTATACTCAACGTTATATCTTTATCAATGACCCTCATGGCATTAAAGGAAGGCATGATCTTAGGACCTTTTTCCCTAGGCATAGTTATAAATAGTGAGCTCAGTTACCATTGTAAAGTATATGAATTTTCTAGCAAGAACATATAGTATATTCTATACAAAACTTTGTACAATTTCACTTTCTTGCTTTTAGATTTCATCATTGTTGTGTTCGGGAACCGTGTTCACAGAATCATCATTTTTGCTATTTCATCTAAATTCTAAGGTTAAGTATTGTGTATTTCTTCAATGATTATATTATTTCAGGATCAAATTAGTTCACTTGTCTAGAAATCACGTACAAATCTACCTGTATCATTTTACGGGTAAACAGTACTAAGGGTGATCACCTGATTGGCGACAGTAGCTTCTTATACGGGTAACTAGTCTAGTTTTGACCACTAATACTGTATATCCTTACCTGATCATAAAGTAAAATCTGATCCGTAAGTAGATTTTGTAACACCATTTCTCCTCATTTAATAATTTCCTTCTCCCACCCCCATATACGCAGCCACTTTTCTCATGTTTTGATAATTGTTGTATTATACCTGAATTAAGGGGATGATTGTTTTGTTCAAATTTTCGGGGCTGTACCTAAAATTAAACTTGATGAAAAAACACATTTAGGACTGTTCGAAATCTTGTACATATCTTGTTCTCTATGATCCACTTGATTAACATTATTGGTGAAAGATCTCAAAAAGTCTTTGGATTGGCTGATACGTACGATTTGGTGAATGTTAAAAGATTTGATCTCTTCCTCACCATAAGAATAGTGGCTATTTCATATATTCCTATAGATTTGCATATTTCTTCATTATCTCGTCCCCTAGTGATTATTCCTCCCTAGTATATATACATACTAAAAACTGCAGTTGTTATTAGCAACATTTTTCCAGCCCAATAAGACCAACTACAGTACCATATAATTTTGTTTGAGAATTGCTGACATGAACAAGAATAAAAATAATTGAACCAAACGTATCAGTAGAGATAACAGCAGATACTTACTTTTCTACAACTTAACAACATAAAGACTTGTTATCAACATCAAGTACAACGAATCAATGATACTGTCACCGCCCCAAATTTTTCTCTTCCTGGCACCTAGTCTCTAAGACTAGGTAAGCCTAATACTTACTGAATTAAATGACAGAATTTAACCAAAACAACTATCGAATATTAAACCATAATCTTCTATAATAAGCCAACAACCTCGACTACAATACAATATCCCAAAACCGGTAGTACAAGTCATAAGCTCTACTGAGTTCACTAGAAAATTTCTAAGTACAATTGTTCCGGAATAGAAATAAACTGTACAAAGTAAAATATCAGAAGGTGACTCAGAGGCCTGCGAACGCGATGGGAGGTATACCATGAGTCTCCACAGCAATATCCGATTAACTAGCTAATGATCCACAAACTCCGAAGTACCTAGATCTGCAAAAAAAAATGTGCAGAAAGTGTAGCATGAGTATACCACGGCGGTACCCAGCAAGTATCAAGACTAACCTCGGTGGAGTAGTGACGAAGGACAGTCAAGACACCTACTAGACATGACAAGTTGTACGAGTATAAATATGAAACTAACAAGGGACAATACCAATATATAGCTAAGCATGGTAAACGACAATAATACTTGCAATAGAAAACTAGAAGCAATAATTATTAACAAGGAACAAAGTGGTAATAACATCATAGGGTAAGCCGAATACAGTTTAAGTCCGGTGAAACCAAGTAAGAAAACCAAGTAACAACTCAATAAGAACAACTGCTTTCACACAAAATCTACTCAAGAGTTTTTCCGAGGTACCACACCTCATAATTTCAATTCACGGGTCCCAATTCACGAACCCTAATCACTTGGCATCTTGTGCCCACATTACAATTCACAATCGCACGAAAATCTCACGTGTTAATACCATTAATACCTCATATTTACACGGACAAATCACGTGCTAAGGGAGTGACAATATCTCATAACCGCACGGACGACTCACATGCCAATAGTACAACTCTCACAGAGAAGGCAAGTAAACGAGAATACATGTAAATTGTCAATAAACGTCAGGATTCATCTTTTTTAACAGATATGAGCAATTAATTATGTGTATGCTTGTGCAAGTGTTCTACCACAACTCAAATCAAAAAGTAAGAGAAGGGACGGAGAATGGTACATAAGAAACAACACTACAAACGTAAAATACCTAACTCACACAAGGTAGGCACACCACTACACAAATATCATCAATAATAATGCCCACATGCCATAGACAATACGAATAAGTAATACGGAGATGTAATGAAAAAATGAAGGAACAGCTGAGACGAAGCCAAGATAATAGCATGAACTACTACTGAAAATCAACAATGGAAATAGTACAAAGAAGCAACTAAAGGGCTACAGTGATCATGAATGGACAACAACTACTAGAATAATAAAGAATGAAGCAACAAGAAATATTCCCTCCAAAATATTTTGCAACATGAAATAAACAGCAAGAATCACAACGAAGCACCGCCTCGTGTATAATAAAATTAAACTGAGGTACCACCTCGTATAATAAGGAATTACGACTGAGGTACCACCTCGTATTCATATTTCTCAATTTCAATCATAATTTTTCCTTATATCGTTGCGTGAGCTTTACATTTGAAATAGGTTCTGAAAATAGTTTTTCCAAAATAGCTACATACACTTTAACCCACCTTATGATGTAGTGTGGCTTCACGTAGTTCCCCTACAAGCAACACACACATAAGTCTCACCTTATACCGCCGCATGCACATCAACCTCAAGCCTTATATCGCTGCATGTGCATCAATATCATATCACAATAACAATTCGCACCACAAGTACCCATATATCAAAACTTGCCAACAACAATAATATCGATGTTTCCACAACAATAACACATGGCTCCACCACAACGTATACAAGAATATCAACAACAACAATGGATGAAAATTGCTCAATAAGATAGATGTTTCAATAATAACCAACATCGCCTCAACGTATTAATGACTTTCATAACTTCAACCCCAAATAACTCAACAATGAGAGGAATAATGTATAACCATAATACTGGATAAGAATAACTCTTAATAAAATAGATAATATTCAACAATGAGTCTAAAATAATGGAAATCAACAAGTAAAGGGACAACATGAACAATTACTTCAAGTAACAAAAAAATCAATAAGGAAGGAGATAACACGAACGATAACTTCAAACAATGATAATTAACAATGAAGGGATAACAATAACTTCGATTAAGTTAAGCAATTACGGAAGAGATAACAATAATTCTAATAAAAGTTAAGTAATTACGGAAGAGATGGCATGGCAACTAAAGAGGAAACAACTTCAATTAAGACCTATAAGAGTTTATTTGACAACAAGTGTAGAACATAAATCAATCAACTTCAAATAAGATACGTAAGGGGAAATTTAGCAAATGGAGGATTTAACATGATAAGAGGACTTCATGTTTAATGAACATAAGAATCTAAGAGTCTAAGTCTGTCAAATTTCCACATATAAGTCGTGTACACACTCGTCACCTCGTGTACACATCTTTCACGTAGTTCAAATAGTGCAAACAACTCAATTTCTCCTGGGTAGTTCCCCCACCCAACGTTAGAAAAGATACATACCTCAAAAGCCCTCAATCGATACTCAAAAATAGCTTTTTCTTCACAATTCATCTCCGCTCGGCACAAATCTAACCAAAATTCACTTAATAACATCAAATAATGCAAGAGAAATCAATCCCAAAAATTAAAGCTACGATCTTTACACAATTGCTCAAAAGTCAACCCGGGACTCGCCTGATCTAAACCTTGGTCCAATGGTAGATTCGGACTACCCATGACCCCACGAATTCATATATGTAATTAGTTTCAAAATCCGAGTCCAAATCAACTCTCAAAACGCAAATTCTTATTTTTCAAAAACTTGACAAATTTTCACTTTGAATCACATGAGTTTGATGTTAAAATTCAAGATATAATAATGGAATATGATTAAAAATATATTAGAATCACTTACCCAAAGTTTGTAGATGAAAAACCCTCTTCAAAATCGCCTACTGCCGAATCCAGGGTTCAAACTATCTTAAAATGAAGCTAAGTCTCGAAGTGCTCAGCTATAGACCAGCTGCAGATGTCGCATTTGCGACCTTTCGAACCCCGAAAAGCGAGCATTTCATCGCAAAAGTGAATCATGGGACTTCCTGTTAAACTCGCATTTGCGACCCAAATTATCGCAAATGCGAAGACAACTGCCATCATAAAAGCGGCAGACATCTTCGCAAAAGCGAACAGCAAACACTCGCAATTACGAGGGATTTCTTCGCAAATGTGAACTCTTCCCCAGCAACAAAGAATCGCAAAAGCGATTAGATGTCCGCAAATGCAATGGTCGCATTTGCGACCTATTCATCGCAAATGCGATGACACCAATACCAGCACACTCAATTCTTAACAAAACACTCTGAAACTAATCCGGAACGCACCTGAACCTTCGAGGCTCCAAACCAAACATCCGCACAAGTCTTAAACGCGAACTCGCTCGCATGATCAAAACACCAAATTAACCTCTAGAATCGTGAATCGGACGCCAAAACGCATGAAAATAACCATGAACTTCAAGAACTTCTAGAATCGTAACCAAGCATCTGAACCATATCAAATCAAATCCAAATGACACCAAATTTTTCAGGCAAGTTCCATATGACGAAACGGACGTATTTCAAGTCCCGAAACCAAAATTTGAACCTAATAGTCTTTAAGTCAAATCATAGTTAAACTTAGAAAAATTCCAAACTTTTAAATTGCCAACTTCCGCCAAATGACGCTGAAACCTTCTAGAAATATCCAAATGCGAAACCGAGCATATGGCCAAGTCCAAAATCACCATCGGGACCTACCCTAACCATAAAAACTCCAATCTGAGGTCAAATACTCAAGAGTCAAACTTAGTCTATTCTTTTAACTTCAAGCTTCTCAAATAAGAGTGACCCCTTAGAAATTATTTCTGAACCATTCAGGAACCAGAGTCGATGATGCATGCAAGTCATAATACACTATGTGAAGTTACTCATGATCTCAAACTTCCAAACCGGATGCAATTGCTCAAAACAAACAGCTGGGTCGTTACATCCTCCCCCACTTAAACATAACGTCTGTCCTCGAACGTGCCAGGAGTCATTCCAAAGCAATCAAATCATTACATAAGCTCACCATACATACACCCGGGGGTTATTCCATGTCACCCCAATCTATGTAGGCCTGACAATGCAATTTAACTGAAGATCTCACTTTATCCTTAGTCCATGACCTTAGGACAGAACCTAATCCTCAATATCTGAAACTCATCATAGGACCCAAATCTAGCATCAATACGATGTGTCAGCCTGAACAAGATGGATCGAGCAATAATCCCAATCCAGGGTACCATCACATGATGTTCCACACAACTCAAATGCCTGCAGCTATAACTTCCGACCACTAAGGTTGTCCAATAACAAATCTTGGTACCGGTAATATACTTCATATCGAATAAGACTTTGTTCTACACCTATGCAATTCTGCCCATGATAAAAAAACATGCAAAAACTCATAACCACCCATGAAATAAACAAGCCAAGAAGCTCTCGCTCGTCAAGGGCTATTGCCCAATTCTCAGCGGAAATAGCACCATCCTTCCAAACACTCTTCATCCCGATACGATAGTGAAAACTCAGGCTAGAAACCTCATCTCAGCCAATACAAGCAGCCAAACTGACAACTCACCCCGAAACCACACGGATTCTCACCCAACACGGTCCGTACACCAAACCAGCAATAACTCAGATATGCAGCAAAAATAGATGGAAAGTAAGGTACGAGGACTATCTAGCAAGTACAACAGATATAACAACAAAAGTACAATTTCATTAACTCATCCCATAGAAGGAAAACAAAACACCAATAAACAAAAGGAAAGGGTATCCCACATAACATCCGTTGCAGTATGCAACCTGATCCCAAATATATCAATCCATATAGGGATACTTATCGAGTATATCAATCCACATAGGGATACCCATCGAGCCAAAGTGCTCGGGCTCACTGATCACATGTATGCCAACATCAAGTACGATAGAGTGCACAAATATAACTGTAGGAATATGAATAGAAATAATGCAACATGGAGGAAAATAAGCACAACTAAGGTGCAATGAGCAAATCAACATCACGAGAGCCATCTTGCCCATATCGCCATACAGCCTGAATGGGATTACAACATGTGTGCGAATAATCATATAACTTCCCAACCCATCATAGCATAAGAGAAAAGCACACAACACAAACTGGGCACGAATAACATCCATTATGTCCAGTACTAAACCCAGGATATCAATTTCATAAGAGTAACCAAACCTGATCTGATATAGAATACACATTCTCATTTGGCTTTCAAATGGCCCCCAAACCAATTCCGATCATTCCCAGGCAGGTAAATAACCTTCCAAGAGTCTATAGCAACCTATCCATAATATACGCCATTAGTTATTATATCTTTAACATTTCTTAACAATCTGAAATCAAGTGATAGTCCGCCTACGAGAACATCCAGTCCCGAAACCTCGTGAATACCAGAATTTTCATACCCGATCTCAACTATGCTAGTCAAATGGCAGATACATCACTCACACTCCATCATCTTACGGAAAACACACATATAGATCTTCCATACCGCATAGCAAAACCTGAACCTTAGAAGCCCCAAAACCCGGCAATCATTGTAACACTAGTCAAGCATCCGCAAGTCAAAACACAAGGTGCCTCTTAAAATGTACGCTCTTTACATGTGATACCCAATAACGCCAGCATTTTATCAACTTCTAATATCCATCCAGGAGAAAACCATAATGTGCAACATATTCCTTATGCCCGTAGCAGACAGCCGACTCACAAAACTCAAATTCTTATTTTGCAAAAACTTGAAAAGTTTCACAAATTTTCACTTTGAATCACATGATATTAATGTTAAAATCCAAGATATAATAATGGAATATGATTAGAAATAGAATCGAAACACTTACCCAAAGTTTGTAGATGAAAAATCCTATTCAAAATCGCCTCCTACCGAGTCTAGGGTTCAAAATATATTAAACTAAAACTAAGTCCCGAAGTGCTCAGCTATAGACCAATTGCAGATGTCGCATTAGCGACCTGGGGTGCGAACCCCACAAAAGTGAGCATTTCATCGTAAAAGCGAATCATGGGAATTCCTGCTAAAGTCGCATTTGCGACCCAAATTATCGCAAATGCGAAGACAGGTGCCATCTCAAAAGCGTCAGACATCTTTGCAAAAGCGAACAGCAAACACTCGCAAATGCGGGGGATTTCTTCACAAAAGCAAACTTTTCCCAGCAATACAGAATAGCAAAAGCGACTAGATGTCCGCAAATGTAATGGTCGCATTTGCGACCAGCAACACAGAATAGCAAAAGCGACTAGATGTCCGCAAATGCAATGGTCGCAAATGTGAAGACAGGTGCCATCTCAAAAGCGTCAGACATCTTCGCAAAAGCGAACAGCAAACACTCGCAAATGCGGGGAATTTCTTCACAAATGCAAACTCTTCCCCAGCAACACAGAATAGCAAAAGCGACTAGATATCCGCAAATGCAATGGTCGCATTTGCGACCTATTCATCACAAATGCGATGACACCAGTACCAGCACACACAATTCTCAACAAAACATTCTGAAACTAATCTGGAACGCACCTGAGCCTTCGGGGCTCCAAACCAAACATCTGCACAAGTGTAAAAATATAGCATGAACTCGCTCGCTTGTTCAAAATACCAAATTAACCTCTAGAATCATGAATCGGACGCCAAAACGAATGAAAATCACCATGAACTTCAAGAACTTGTAGAATCGCAACCAAGCATCCAAACCATATCAAATCAACTCCAAATGACACCGAATTTTGCAGGCAAGTTCCATATGATGAAACAGACCTATTCCAAGTCCCGAAACTAAAATCCGAACTCGATAGCCTTAAAGTCAAACTATGGTCAAACTTAGAAAAATTTCAAACCTTTAAATTGCTAACTTCCGCCAAATGATGCCGAAACCTTCTAGAAACATCTAAATGCGAATCCGGGCATATTCCCAAGTTCAAAATCACCATCCGGACCTACTCGAGCCATCAAAACTCCGATCCGAGGTCAAATACTCAAGAGTCAAACTTAGTCAATTCTTTCAACTTCAAGCTTCTCAAATGAGAGTCACCCCTTAAAAATCATTTCCGAACCAATCAGAAACTAGAGTCGATGATGAACGCAAGTCATAATACACTAAGTGAAGTTACTCATGACCTCAAATTGCGGAACCGGATGCAATTGCTCAAAACGACCAGTCGGGTCGTTACAGATACGGTATTCGTATGTCCCTACTGCAAAATGCAAAGCTAACCACTAGAGATGCATAAGTCTCTGAGGTTGGGTGTTACTTTTGAATTAGGCTTCTAAAAATGTCGAGATCAACTGTGTCGGAATTCATGGAAGCTAGTGTGCGAGAGCCTCTCACTGATATCATCCACCTCTCTGTGCAGCGTTTTGATGTAATTACACGTCTCTTCAAGTATCTTTGAGGCTGGTACCTGTCCAAAATCAAAGAAGAAGAAGAAGAAGAAGAAGAAAAAAGATCTTAGAAATTTGGCAGTGAAAAGATGTGAAGACTAACTGATCAATAAATACTATAGACATATTTTCCGACCAGGAGAATTTAGGATAATGCGCCGACTGGTGTACTCTCGTCATATAACTCGTGCTCATTTCGACATTCTTCTAATTCCCATTTCATGGTTTACCTCATAAGACGTTACGCTGTCTCATGTTATGTGACATATTTTTTTTTTTTTAGTTTGTCTAAAAAATAATGACACCTTTTAATATTTAGAAATAACTTAGTTTTAAATTTCTTATTTAATTTTACTATTAGTGAAATGGGTAAATATGTATGACTTGTTTAGATCTCAAATTTTAAATACCTTTATTTTCTTCTTAAATTTAATGCCCAATCAAACACTCTTACATAAAATGGAAGGGGTGAGTATAGTATTTGCTTAGTTAGATGTGGAGAGTATATGCCTTTCTTCTCTATGCATACTTGTCCATGCAGACTTGAGGACTGCAAAAGTTACATTACAATATTGCTAGCCTATAAATATAGCTAATCGTTAAACTAAGAAAAACAACGACGTTCCTATTTCCTACCATACACTCCTTATGCTATTATGTTGGAAGATAGGTCTAGAATGGATACATAGTTCGAGCTTACACAATAGATTGAGTTGAGCTTGCAGAATTCATTGTAGACCTATTTCTATTTACAGAAAAGAAGATACAGAGAGAAAGAGAGCAACGACCATATGCTACAACGTACCGTGGAGGTACACCTTGAAGAGGAGTCCGGCAACAGGTTTTGTAGTTTCAAAACGAGATCATTAATCTCATCTTGAGTTAGTCTTGAAGCTGATCTTATTCTCCTGCTAGACATATTCTTGGCTCTGGTAAACTCACTCTCCTATTATTTCCTGATATCAATAAGAATAAGCAAGGGGAGTTGATGGAAGAGGTTTGAGTTGCTTTATAAGACAATGGAGGCTAATATTTTGAGCCTTTTTGGACACATCTAGAGGAAAAAGCAAAAGATGAATGAACGTCCCCACCCCTTCACTCCCTCAAATACCACCATCCACTCCCCACCCTTTCCGAAAAGATATTGTTACTGTCAAGAATGTTTACATTCAGCGGCGAAGCGGAGCCAAAATTTTCACTAAGTGGAGGCAAAATATAAATAAGTAAGCATGCGAAGAAATCAAGGAGAGTCAACATATAGTATATATCCATAAAAAATAAAAATTAACCTATCTATATAGTCTAATTTTTCGACGAAGGGGTGTCAATTAACTTCCCTTACTAATGAGTAGCTCCACCACTATTTACATTCCCAATGAAATTTAATTGAATATAGCAGGTTTTTTATTTATTTTCACGTTACCATATCACATTTGATATGAATAATTATCTATTGTTATATATATATGTGAATTTTACTTGATAGTACGAGACAATATTTGTACACTATCGATGCACAATACTATCTCTTTTTTAATAAACAACTTAACCTATATAATCTGACAGTGTAGAAATTTGTTTTACACTATTTGTGCAGTAACATGTGATTATTGTAGGCCAGTTATAATTTTTACCACCTTAGTAGTTACTGCCTTCATTGCATTTTATATGATAGTGACACGAATGGTGTCTAAAAGAAAAAATAAAATTTTTTAGAATTTATGGTTATATCATGAAATTAGTGTGACTCTAAATTATGTTATAAAGAGTAAGATGAAAATATTCAAGGTCATTATTTTCAAAAAAAAACATATCTTATTCTTTTTGTACATACTAAAAAGAAAAAACTTATCACATAAAATAAAATAAATATAATAATATTTATAGTAAAAATTTACTTATTATCTCATAACTGATTTGATTGTATAAAATACTTATGTACAGTATTAATATATAGAGCTTTGAATGCTTTAATAAAATGGGCAAGGTTGTTGCAGGAGAGGAGGGCATGAATCTAGATCTAAACTAACACTTGAGAGGTCCCATATGTTTCCATCTTGAACCAATTATGTTGGTCGTTGGACAAACTATCAAATATAAATTTAAACGCTGCAGAAAAGGCCAGTCTTGATTAATTTTCCTAACTTAGCTTTCATTTGGTTAGTGCATAAAGGGCCCTTAATTGTGCCCGTCTCCTCAGTTATATTGTGTTTAAAAGAGTACTCAACAAAGATGTTTACATGCTACTCGAAAGGTACCTTTGTTTTTCTGTTCTGTTCCACTTTTGTTTCTCAGTAATTGAGATGTGGGGACTCTGGAGCCTATCCTGTCTCGGCATCGCCTGCTCCCTACTCTTTTACCAGAAATTTAGCTTGCGGTTGTGCATGGGATAAAATTGGTTAGCGGCAGTTGGACAAATGAGGAGGTAACACGTGCAATTGAAGACATGTAAGATGTGAGTCAGCAAGTAGTTGGTACCGGATACAAGCATATGATCGGTGCTGAGTAAATTCCGAGGCATTAAAACCGAGAGTAAAGATTTGAAAGGAATATGTCGCTCGGGAAAGTGTAACGATCGCACCCCCTTTCCCTCTTTGATGCTTGACACATGTGTGTTTATGGTTTTATGACTTGCCGGGTTGGTTAGTTTCGTTCCGGAAAGCTTTCGGGTTGATTCGGGCCTTTTGATTCTTGATTTAGAAGTTTAAATTAGAAATGTTGACCAAACTTTGATTTTTGTGAAAACGACATCGGGACAGTATTTTGATGATTCTGATAGATTTGCATCGTGATTTCGGACTTTGACGTATGCCCGAAATTAATTTCGGAAGTCCGTAGATTGATTTGTGTTGTTTTGCCGAAATTTAGCAATTTGAAGTTGAAAAGTTTGACCGTAGGTTGACTTTTAGCTATCGAACTTGGAATTTGAATTTGGACTTGGAATAGGTCGGTTATGCTATTTAGAACTTGTATGCAAAATTTGGTATCATTTGGAGTTGAAGTGATAGGATTCTGACGTCTTGTTGCAATTATAGAAGTTCTTGAAATTTACTTTGAAACTTATGCATTTTAGTGTTTGATTCGTAGTTTTAGATGTTATTTTTGTGTTTTGATTGTGCGAGCGAGTTCGTATGATATTTCTAGAAATTTTTGAAATTTACTTTGAAACTTATGCGTTTTAGTGTTCGATTCATAGTTTTAGATGTTATTTTTGTGTTTTGATCGCGCAGGCGAGTTTGTATGATATTTTTAGACTTGTATGGATATTTGATTTGGAGCCACAAGGGCTCGAATGAGTTTCGAACATGTATCAGAATGGTTTTGAACTGAAAATGAACTATTGGTGCTGTTGGTGCTCAATTATCGCGATTCGAGCACCAGCCTCAGAAATTACGAAGGTGACAGTGGGGGCTCAGATGTCGCAATTGTGACTTCCCCTTCGCATTTGCGAAGTCTGCCGGCTTTTGACTTAGTTCGCATTTGTGAGGATTCCAGCTTCACAACTACGAAGCCTTTTGTCGCAATTGTGATGATGAAGGAGGCTTATAGGGTTCGCAAATGTGATCCCTGTTCCGCGATTACGAGTCTGGGAGACGGGACTTTTAAACTCATTCTCTCATTTTAGAACTCTAGACTCGGTAGGAGGCGATTTGGAGAGGAGATTTTCATCTACAAACTTTGAGTAAATGATTCTAATCTATTCTCAATCATATTCTATTATATATCTTAGTTTTTAACATCAAAATCATGTGAATCAAAGTAAAAATTTGTGAAACTTTGTCAAATTTTAAAAAAATATTTTTAAAAAAAATAAGAATTTAAGTTTTGAGAGTCCATTTAGACTCGAATTTTGAAACTAGTCATATATATGGACTCGTGGGGTCATGGGTAGTCGGAATCTACCATTGGACTCAGGTTTTGACTGGGGGGCCTCGGGTTGACTTTTGTTGACTTTGTGGGAAAAGTGTAAAGATCTTAGCTTTATATATTATAATTGATTTCTCTTGCATTGTTTGATGATATTAAGTCGATTTTGGTTAGAATTGAGCCATATGGAGGCAAATTTTAGGAGAAGCTATTTTCGAGAGTTGAATTGACCTAGTTAAGGTAAGTATCTTGCCTAACTTTGTATGGAGGAACTACCATTAGGATTTGGGGTTGATTATATCATTTGTGCTATATGAAAGTCGTGTACGCAAGATGACGATTAGGTACACGGGTTGTAAGTGATAATTGACCGGTTTAGTCTACTTAGTCTCTTCGCATGCTTTAATTGAATTATCATATCATGTTCTAAATTCTCATAGTCAATCTATTCTTACTTGTGTTAGTCTATCCTTACATGACTTAAATGACTTTGTTGACACTTGTTCTACATCATACATGATAATTTGCTCTTATGTTTTAGTTGAACTTGTTGCCTGTTTTATTGTTATATGTTATCCCTTTCATTGTTGATTATCATTATTTGAAGTCATTGTACATGTTATCTGGAAGGGGAGCCTTGGCGTAACCGGTAAAGTTGTTGTTATGTGACCAGGAGGTCATGGGTTAAAGCCGTGAAAACAGCCTCTTGCAAAAATGCAGGGTAAGGCTGCGTACAATAGACCCTTGTAGTCCAGTCCTTCCCCGGACCCCGCGCATAGCGAGAAGCTTAGTGCACCGGGCTGCCTTTTTATATTGTACATGTTATCTCTTTTATTGTTGAATTACTATTATTTGAAGTCATTGTTACACATTATCTCTTCTATTATCAGTTATTCTTATTTAATATCGTGGTTATACATTATCTTTCTCATTATTGAGTTATTCGTGTTGAAGTTGTGAAAGTTGTTATCACGTTGAGACGAAGTTGTTATTTGTTGGGATATCCTTCCTGTTGAGAAATTTACATTAATTGCTTTTGTTGATATTCTTGTACACATTGTGGTTGAGCCGCGGGCTACTATTGTGGAAATATTGATATTGTTGATTATTGGCAAGTTGTGACATATCGACACTTGTGGTGCGAGTTATTATTATAATATGAAATTGGCGCGCATGCGGCGATAGGATAGGAGTTTATGTGCATGCGGCGGCATAAGGTGGGACTTATGTGCGTGTTGTTTGTAAGGGAATTACGTGAAGTCATGAAGTCACGCGGCATCATAAGGTGGGCTAAAGTGCATGTAGCTATTTCGGAAAAAAGCATTTTCAAAACTATTTAAATACAAGGCTCACGCGGCGATATAAGGAAGGATTGTGATTGAGATTGTGAATTGTGAATACGAGGCGGTACCTCGGTTGTGATTCTTGAAATATACACAAGGTGATACCTCGGTTGTGATTCTTATTGTACACGAGGCGGTACCTCATTGTGATTCTTGTTGTTTAGCTCATGTTGCAAAGAATTTTGGTGGGAACACTTCTTGTTATTTTGTTATTCCTTGTTCTATCAATTATTGTTCGTATATGATCATTGTGGTTCTCTTTAATTGATTCTTTATGTTATTTTCATGCTTACGATTCCGGTATTAGTTCATGCTATTAAGTTGTTTCGTATCAGTTATTTCTCCGCCTTCCATTATTTATCATTCTTATATTTTTATACTGTTTATTTATATCCTAGCAGGTGTCTTGACCCGGTCTCGTCACTACTCTACCGAGGTTAGGCCTGATACTTACTGGGTACCGTTGTGGTGTACTCATACTACGCTTATGCATACCGTTTTGTGCAGATCCAGGTACATCTGCTCGTTCCAGGCATTAGTGATCAACTGTTAGCTACTTTACGGAGACTTCACGGTATGCCTGCTCGCCGTCCGCAGGCCTCGAAGTCACCTTCCTTTATCTTTACTTCTTGTTATATTTTCATTCAGACATTGATGTAGTAGATATTTTAGCTTACTCTATAGAGCTTATAACTTTGTTCCACCAATTTTGGGGAGTGTGTGTTGTTGAGATTCTATTTCAGAAGACTATATCAGTTTATCAGACTTGCTTTAGTATTTTATTAATTATTTTTGTTAAGTTATTATTAAATGTTAGGATTACCTAGTCGTAGAGACTAGGTGTCATCACGACATTCAACGGAGAAAAATTGGGGTCGTGACAGAAAGACATCATTCAATGAGCAGCCGTTACAAAAAATTCTCTGTATTTATAGCCAATCGTTATGCAGCCTTCAATGACGGTTTTATTCTCATTCAAGAGGAGCTTGAATTGGTGATCTTCTCTCTCTCAATAGAGCTATAAATAGGAGAATTAGTATCCATTGTAGGACACAAAAGAAGCATCTGTATTAAAAGGCTATACTTTACTCTCATACTATAAAATTTCTAGCTTATTCTTGTTCTTAACATTGTTCATATTATTGCTTCCTTATAAGCTCATCATAAAACCATGCTTGTATATCTTTAAGTTATTTTTATATTCTTGACTTCATTCTTATTCATTTTATATTTTTGGAATAAATTAGTTTATGTATCAATAAACTACGTTACAAATTCAACTGTACCGTTTTACGGGTAAACGGTTTGGCGCCCACTGTGGGGCATAGAAAATTGTATAATTGCTTTGATCTATTCATCTGTTACTAAAACATTTTGATTCCTTTCTTAGCAAAAGAAAAATCAGATATGGAAGCTAACGATGTAAACAATGCTTACAATGTTGGGACACACAACGAGCGAGAGGATGTGTTCCAGTGGGAAGTTTCAACTAACAAAACTTGCAATGACGGAGATGAAACAATTCCAGTTTGCGAATGTCAAATTCCTCGTCATATGAGACGTCTAACTCCTGATGACGTGGATGAAGAACACGTTGCTGAAGTGGTCAAAATCTTGAGAGAGCAACAAAGGGCAATTATGGATCACCTCTCAAGACAAGACCAGGTAATGACAGAATTGAAGCAAGCGCTGTCGGTTGCTTCCAATAATCCCAATGAAGGATTTTGAATTCCTCCCAGCGGGCCTGGAAGTCAAACAGTGCAAAGAACTCATAACATTGCTCCGAGGGAGAGATTCATTTTTAATGAGAATGAAGCAGGTGGTACCGGTTGCGGATCCGGGAATGACAACAACGCTAGCGACCATTTTAAAACTGAGTTCATGAGATTCATGAGGAAAATGAATGAACGAATGGACCAAAATGCTAAAGAATTTCATGCTCGGATGGATCAGATCCCGGGAGCACCACCAGTGTTGAAGGACCAGGCTCAATGAAATATACGCAACTGCTGTTCAAACCAAGTGCGGCCCCGGAGTTGATCCCGAAAAGATTCAAAATGCCAGATATTTCGAAGCATGATGGGACTTCGGATCCATATGAGCATATAACAACTTATACTACGGCAGTAAAGGGAAATGACTTAGCCCCGCACGAGATTGAATCTTTCTTACTCAAGAAATTCGGCGAAACCCTAGCATGAACATAAAGAAGATGCAATTTAGCAACTATTATATTCCGTCCGTTTCAATTTAGATGAGGTAGATGGACTCGGCAGGGAGTATAAGAAAAAAAAGATTTTTGAAACTTATGATCTTAAAAGCTTAAGGGGTAAAAGCTTTGTGGGGCCATGACATTTCTGTAGTTATAAAAGCGTCTCATTAAGGGTAAAATGAAGAGTTTAAAGTTGAATTTTTTTTAATTGTAAAAATATATTTTTTTTTAAAACGGACTAATAAGGAAAGTGTATCATCTAAATTGAAATAGAGAGATTAGTATAATAGTCTCATCATATCTAATTTAAGCATGCAAAAATGCACATAATCTCATAACATGGGCATGTCTTAGATAATACACACAAAATAAGATACTAGCTACTAGCATTACTCAGAAGAATACCCGTTCCTATGTATATACGTGTCTTGCAGTTTCCGTAGGCTTCCCCTCTTTCATATAGTATAGTTAAATAGCTCTTTTTTGTCATTCCTAACTAGAAAAAAAATCACATTTAGAAGTCAAAGTCTCAATATACCTGATATCCGTGGAAGCTACCTGGCTAAAACTGCTTTTCCTCGCTCCTTAATTATCTGTTAAAATGTTCCCAATCTATTCAAATCAATGAATCTGAAAGTTAGCTACTTCATCATACCCATTTCAAAAGTTTGGATTTTGGTCAACGTTAAAGTTAACTATTAGTCAATAGGGTCAAAACTCGAAACAAGTTTCATAAGTTGTATGCCCATAAGCTAGGAAATTCATATCCATGTTCAAACTCCAATCTTAACTTAGATTACTAAGTCAAAATCACATAAATGCGATTTTAGAACACTTGAAATCTCTAGTTTCAATCTTAAAAATCCATGAGGAATCATGTATATAACTCAAGGAAGGTCTTAGAAATGTTGCCTCAAAATTTGACCCTAGACTTGGTAGGAGGCGGGAAAGAGATAACATGTAGACGGGACTTTTCAATACCTTCTCTCATTTTAGAACCCTAGACTTGGTAGGAGGCGATTTGGAGAGGGAATTTTCATCTACAAACTTTGGGTAAGTGATTCTAATCTATTTTTCAATCATATTCCTTCATATATCTTAGATTTTAATATCAAAGTCATGTGAATCAAAGTGAAACCTTGTCAAGTTTTTTTAAAAAATAAGAATTTGAGGTTTAAGAGTCAATTTGGACTCGAATTTTGAAACTAATCATATATATGGACTCGTGGGGTCATGGGTAGTCGAAATCTATCATTGGACCCAGGTTTTGACCGGGAGGCCCCGGGTTGACTTTTGTTGACTTTTTGGAAAAAGTGTAAAGATCTTAGCTTTATATATTGTAATTGATTTTTCTTACATTGTTTGATGATATTAAGTCGATTTTGGTTAGATATAAGCCGTACGGAGACAAATTTTAGGAGAAAAGCTATTTTCGAGAGTTGAATTGGCCTAGTTGAGGTAAGTATCTTGCCTAACTTTGTGGGGGCCTTAGGATTTGGGATTGATTGTGTCATTTGTGCTATGTAAAAGTCGTGTACGCAAGGTGACGAGTGAGTACACTAGTTGTATATGGTAATTGACCGGTTTAGGCTACTTACACTCTTTCCATACTTTAATTGAATTGTCATATCATGTTCTAAATTCTCATAGTCAATCTATTCTTACTTGTGTTAGTCTATCCTTACATGTCTTAAATGACTTTGTTGACACTTGTTCTACATCCTACTTGATAATTAGCTCTTATACTTTAGTTGAACTTGTTGCCTCTTTTATTGTTATATGTTATCCCTTTCATTGTTGATTATCATTATTTGAAGTCATTGTACATGTTATCTAGAAGGAGAGCCTTGGCGTAACTAGTAAAGTTGTTGCCATGTGACCAGGGGGTCACAGGTTCAAGCCGTGGAAATAGCCTCTTGCAGAAATGCAGGGTAAGGCTGCGTACAATAGATTCTTGTAGTCCGGCCCTTCCCCGGATCCCGCGCATAGCGGGAGCTTAGTGTACCGGGCTGCCCTTTTTTATTGTACATGTTATCTCTTTCATTGTTGAATTACTATTATTTGAAGTTATTATTACACGTTATCTCTTCCATTGTGAATTATTCTTATTTAATATCGTGGTTATACATTAGCGTTCTCATTGTTGAGTTATTCGTGTTGAAGTTGTGAAAGTTGCTATCACTTTGAGGCGAAGTTGTTATTTGTTGGGATATCCTTCCTGTTGAGAAATTTACATTCATTGCTTTTGTTGATATTCTTGTACACATTGTGGTTGAGTCGCGGACTACTATTGTAAAAATATTGATATTGTTGATTATTGGTAAGTTGTGACATATGGGCACTTGCGGTGCGAGTTATTATTGTAATGTGAAATTGATGCGCATGCAACGGTCACTACAAGAAAAGTACTATTTACATGGGGATTTTCCTGGTGATTTTAGAGGGAAATTCGCAGATAATTTGGTTTCCTGCGGATTTGCCAGCCAAAAAAACTCCGATGAAAAAACCTCCGTAAGTAGTTATTACTTGCGGATTTTAAAATCCCCAAGTAAGTTACCTGGGGATTATGATCTGCATGTAAATTACCTGCGAATTTTATCTTAAAAAATGTAAAACAAATCATGAAAAATGAAAATTTTCCTGGGTATTTTCATATGAAAATCCGCAAGTAATTCCCAAAGAAAATCTCTTTTGGCAAATATTCAAAAAATACAATAATTATTTTTTACTAACTTAATTTCTCCATACTTAATTCTTCCGCTGACTAGACTAGTCCGAATAGTTATTACGCCAAACATCTCTCTAACATTGATTTTTTGGCCTTATTTAAATTAAATTTCTACATATTTTTTTTAGTAATTACAGTACACTTTCTAATCATAATTATTTTATATACACAATATCTTATATACACTTACCACCCCCGCAACTTTCCCCAATACCCCCACATTAGGTTCCCTGCATTAATTGACACGCTGTGCAAAACTCATCGGCAAGCTGTAGGCCGAAAGGCTATAGAATTCATCCGATGTGGTACAGGAGATGAGCCATTTCTCTCCCAATTTTCCCATCTACAAAATAAAGTTGTAAAACTATTTATTTTCTCTATATTTTTTTGAGAAAGATATGGTAAGTGTGGATTCAAAAATCCAGTAATAATATTTTTTCAAGAATTAAACATACTATACATAATTAAATAACTGGTAAAAAAACAATTCGCCAATTCTAATAAATAACACAAAATTTAGTTACTTTAATAATATTAGAAGTCAGTCGAGAGGATATTTGAAAATAGAATTAGAAGATCACTCAATACTTAAGTCTAACTTATAAATTTACAAGAAAATCATTCAAGTAACATTCGATAGCTAAATTATAAAGGCCAAACGGCCTCAACAAAAGGGTAATACGAAAAGTAAAAAACAAAAATATTTGAAAGGGCCTAAGTGACCTAGTCTTCGCCGGGAGCCGCATCATCACTTTCAGGGTATCATTTTTATACGCATATAAAAGTGAAATATATATAAGCAGGATACGCAGTTAAAAATTTAATTTTTTTGATTAATTTATATATTTAAGGATATAATTAAATTTAATGTTAATGATAAATATAATTGAATATTTTTTCTACCTAAAAATTATACTTAAATTATTCAATGATACACAATGTAAAATAATTACTAATGGTATTAGCTCAACATTAATCAAACTTAAACAAAGCAAGTAGGGTATGGAAGATTAACCATTTTAATTGTTTTGGTCTAATTTAAGTTTTCCATATTTAATTCATTAGCTAAAATTAATTAATAGATCTATGACAATAAATTTGTTATTGGAGATAGTTAAACCTAACATCAATGATAAATTTAGCTAATTTTTTTCTACTTAATAATTATACTTAAATTATTCAATGATACACAATTTAGTATGTTCTCTGACTTCTCTCATGATATTTTATGATATTTAATTCTTTTGTTATCATTAATTAATCATATTTATGACAATTAATTTATTAGTGGATTAGTAACCGATCACATCATTCTTAATGATTTGTAATATACAATATGAAAAATACCATATCATTGACTTTTATATGAGATTAAATTATAATTACATTATTATGAAGAAATTAATAAATATGCATGAGTTTTCCCATCAATAAATAAAGTAATTAAACACGATTATTTATAAAATAATTCTGTTGAAATTGTTGCTTTAAAACATTTTCTTTTCAAGACCTTATGAGAGTGAAAATTATTATATAATAGTTTGTTTGACTTGAAAAAAGTTCACATAGCAACAATCCCCTGATAAATCCTCAAGAAAAATCTTTAGCTAAAATTATAGCAACCAAATCTCCAGGTACATCCCCAAATATATAAATTCTCAACCAAAAACAAAAACACAGCTAAATCCATAATACTTAGTAATTTGCCGAAGGAATTCCCTGTTTACGAGAAATCCTCAGGCAAATCCCCAAGAAATAAATTTCCAGAGAAATTCATAGAATCAAGATTCCTAGCTAATTTTTCAATTAAAAAATCTCCAATTAAATCTCCAGGTAAAAATCTCTAGCTAAATCCGCAAGTAATATTACTTGGGGAATTTCCTGCGAATTAACAAAAAAATAGTTTTTGTTCATTTACTTGCGAATTTACTTATGAAAACGGTACTCGCGGATGATTTTTGCAAGTAATTCCTCAAGTAATAATTTGGCTAATTTTCGCAGGTATAATATTCTAGAATTGAGAAATTTCACATTTCCGCATGAAAATTTGTAAGAAACTTCTGCGAAAAGAAATTCCCAGGTAAAATCTCTAGGTAATTTGTGCTTTTCTTGTAGTGGGTATAAAGATAGAAGTTTATAGGCATGTGGCGGCATAAGGTAAGACTTATGTGTGTGTTGCTTGTAAGGGAATTACGTAAAGCCACGCGGCGTTATAAGGTGGGCTAAAGTGCGTGTAGCTATTTCGGAAAAAAATATTTTCAAAACTATTTAAATGTAAGGCTCACGCAGAGGTATAAGAAAGGATTGTGATTGAGATTTTGAATTGTGAATATGAGGCGGTACCTCGGTTGTGATTCTTGAAATATACACAAGGCGGTACCTCGGTTGTTATTCTTATTGTACACGAGGCGGTACCTCGTTGTGATTCTTGTTGTTTAGCTCATGGTTCAAAGAGTTTTGGTGGGAACACTTCTTGTTATTTTATTCTTCCTTGTTCTATCAGTTATTGTCCGTATATGATCATTGTGGTTCTCTTTAATTTATTCTTTATGTTATTTCCATGCTTGCGATTCCGATATTAGTTCATATTATTAACTTGTTTCGTATCAGTTATTTTTTCGCCTTCCAATATTTATCATTCTTATTTTTTCATACTGTTTATTTATATCCTTGTAGGTGTCTTGACCCGGTCTCGTCACTACTCTACCGAGGTTAGGCCTGATACTTACTGGGTACCGTTGTGGTGTACTCATACTATGCTTCTGCATATCGTTTTGTACAGATCCAGGTACGTCTGCTCGTGCCATGCGTTAGTGATCGACTGTTAGTTGCTTTACGGAAACTTCAAGGTATGCCAGCTCGCCGTCCGCAGGCCTCGGAGTCACCTTCCTTTATCTTTACTTCTTGTTGTATTTTCATTCAGACATTGATGTAGTAGACATTTTAGCTTACTCTATAGAGCTTATAACTTTGTTCCACCGATTTTGGGGAGTGTGTGTTGTTGAGATTCTATTTCAGAAGACTATATCAGTTTATCATACTTGCTTTTGTTAATTATTTCTGTTAAGTTATTATTAAATGTTAGGCTTACCTAGTCGTAGAGACTAGGTATTATCACGACATTCAACGGAGAAAAATTGGGGTCCTGACAGAAAGACATCATTCAATGAGCAGTCGTTATAAAAAATTCTCTGTGTTTATAATCAACCGTTATGCAGCCTTCAATGGCGGTTTTATTCTCATTCAAGAGGAGCTTGAATTGGGGATCTTCTCTCTCTCTCTCTCTCTCTCTCTCTCTCTCTCAATAGAGCTATAAATAGGAGAATTAGTATCCATTATAGGACACAAAAGAAGCATCTGTATTAAAAGGCTATACTTTACTCTCATACTATAAAATTTCTCGCTTATTCTTGTTCTTAACATTGTTCATATTATTGCTTTCGTATCAGCTCATCACAAAACCATGCTTGTATATCTTTAAGTTATTTTTATGTTCTTGACTTCATTCTTATTAATTTTATATTTTTGGATCAAATTAATTCATGTATGAATAAACTACATTATAAATTCAACTGTACCGTTTTATGGGTAAACGGTTTGGCGCCCCCCGTAGGGCATAGAAAATTATGTAATTACTTTGATCCATTCATCTGTTACTAAAAATTTTGATTCCTTTCTTAGCAAAAGAAAATTCAGATATGGAAGCTAACGGTGTAAACAATGCTTACAATGTTGGGACACACAACGAGCGAGAGGATGTGTTCCGGGGGAAGTTTCAACTAGCAAAACTTGCAATGAAGGAGATGAAACAACTCCAGTTCGCGAATATCAAATTCCTAATCATATGAGAAGTCCAAGTCCTGATGACGCGGATGACGAACATGTTGCTGAAGTGGTCAAAATTTTGAGAGAGCAACAAAGGGCAATTATGGATCACCTCTCAAGACAAGACCAGGTGATGACAGAATTGAAGCAAGCGTTATCGGTTGCTTCCAATAATCCCAATTGAGGGGTTCGAATTCCTCTCAGTGGGCCTAGAAATCAAACAGTGTAATGAACCGATAACGTTGCTTCGATGGAGGGATTCATATTTAATGAGAATGAAGCAGGTGGTACCGGTAGCGGATCCAGAACGACAAAAAAGCTAGCGACCCTTTCAAAACTGTGTTCATGAGATTCATGAGGAAAATGAATGAACGAATGGACCAAAATGCTAAAGAATTTCATGCTTGGATGGATCAGATCCCGGGAGCACCACCAGTGTTGAAGGGACCGGACTCAAAGAAATATACGCAACTGTTGTTTAAACCAAGTGCGGGCCCGTAGTTGATCCCGAAAAGATTCAAGATGCCAGATATTTCGAAGCATGATGGGACTTTGGATCCATAGGAGCATATAACAACTTATATTACGTCAGTAAAGGTAAATGACTTAACCCCGCACGAGATTGAATTTGTCTTACTCAAGAAATTCGGCGAAATCCTAGCATGAACATAAAGAAGATGCAATTTAGCAACTATCATACTCTGTCTGTTTCAATTTAGATGAGGTAGTTTGACTCGGCACGAAGTTTAAGAAAAAAAAAGGAAGACTTTTGAAACTTGTAGTCTTAAAAGTTTAAGGGATAAAAGCTTTATGGGGTCATGACATTTCCGTGATTATAAAAGTTTCTCATTAAAGGTAAAATACAACAAGGCATCGCAAAGACTAGGAGTTAATTGGGTCTCGCGATCGCAAAGACGTTTGGACTAGCTAGACCTCCGATTTCGCGGACAAGGCATCGCAAACACTAGGAGTTAATTGGGTCAACATTCTTGTGATTGCGGCACATCCTTTCGTGATCGCAAAATTTGTCTGGGACTTTTCTCTTTGCGATCGTAGATTGATTAGTGCGATCTCGGTGCACCAGCACCAACAAAATCTGCAACTTTGTAAAATGGTCTGAATGTTCCAAAACTCACCTAAAACCCTCGAATCTTCATCCAAACCACTTCAACAAGTCCCAAATGGTAAAAAACAATTTATACAAAGGCTCAAACATACATTAGGGTGTGAATACTCAAGACGAGGGTTTCAATTGTTACAAGTCAAGAACTGTTGTAAATCATGAAATAATATAGTAGAACTATAAACAAAATTGAAAGTGTTGCTATCACTTTGTCATAAATGTCAAAAGATCAATTTAGCTGAAGAAACTTTCTTAGAAATAGTTTTAAGCTAGATAAAACTTTCTAAACTATTTGGATATGAAAATAAGCCATGTATATATGTTGTATACGATTGAAAAACAAATCTTTGTAGATCACTTCATCAGAAAAAAATTATATACAACTCCCATTAATCAATAGTAGTTCATATTTCAATTGCTGTTCAGCTTTTTCCCCAATTAGCTTTGATGCCATGTAACCTAATTTTTGCTTTAAAATTTTGGGAGATTGATATATATTTTCTTATGAAATATGGTTAAAGACACTAGTTTTTATTTTTCAACCATTTGAGTGAGTGCAGGGCGACTAAACACTATTGGGGCCTAAAGCCAAATTTCCACAAGAGGCCTTTAACATTTTTCTTTAAAAAAAGACTCTCTCTCTCTCTCTCTCTCTCTCTCTCTATATATATATATATATATATATATATATATATATATATATATATATTATTTGAAATCTATTTTTTTTATAATTAATTTATTCAAATAATTCTTTTTCAATTGATAATATAGGTAATCCATTCAATCTTGCTTGTGCCACGGTTGATCTTAAGCAAGATTTTATCAATTTAAATTTTAAAAAACTTCTTTCAAAATTCTAGTTAGTGATAGACGGCGGCCAAAGGCAATTGTTATCATTATTCAATAAACAATATGAGCATTTGAAAAAGAATCAAGTCTTTTTATCTAATTGAGCATATCGATTAGAGTACAATCATCTCTTCTTTTTGGGATTGTATCAAAGATTTAACTTTTCTTTTTTATTTTTCTTAATTTTTGAATAACCACATTCATACTTTCTATTTGACATATTTAAATTTTAATAAATACTAGAAGTATAATATATGCGTACGTATTGAAAATATCAAGAAAAACAAACAATTAGATGAAAACTAATATTAAAAAGTTGGAATAGAAGAACTTGATTCATTAACTTGATGTGAAAATAAATATTTGCCTGCTTTCAATATACTTCTTGTAGGCTTTAGCTTGATAGAAGAAAACAATAGAATCTTTTGAAGGCATAAAGAAAAATAATAATAGTAGTAACGTTTGGTAAGAAACGAAAAAGATTATAAATAAAATTGAATATTATGAAAACCAAACAAGTAAGTGGAATGATTTACATAATATTTAATGAGAAAAAGACTTTAAAAAAAAAATAATCACTTGATTCCTTATATAAGTTTTGCATTTACATGTTAGTGGCCCATTTTTAAAAAACAAATATATCTTTCCTTTCTAGTTTTTACCCAGATATGTAATATGAGTAAAAATATTTAATTAAAAAAATTATAGGGTAAAAAGTAGGGGCCTAAAGCTTGGGGTTGAGGGACTTTACCCAAAAGCCGCCCTGAGTGAGAACGTGACAAAATGGAAAGAACGGACAAATGGAAAGAGCCAGAACCCTGTACCAACTACTTTACCACTTTCCAAAAGTTAATTAACTTTGAAAATGAGCCTTAATACAAAAGAAAGAAAAAAAGTTCTAAAAATGTCTTCTTCATTTTTCCCTCTTTTTTGTGGGGCCAGGTTAGCCTCTTGAATAGTAGAGGAGGGGAAAATTGAAGAAAAAGAACAGGTATAGTTGCAACTATTACTCTGTAACCAGTTTCAAATTCTTCAAAAGTTGCCTTTGCAATTTATTAGAATTACTTGCATCTCTTTAGTTTTGAGGATATAAGTTATATGTACGATCAGCATCATTAATGTTTATATTATTAGTTTTATTTAACTTGTGTAAATAAATTTTACATGATCATTGCAAAGAACTGCAATTTTTTCTTAATAATTAACTGCTATTCAAAGTGAATACTTTATTTGTAGTGGAAGACTTTGTTTGTTTAGTGCAGCTCAATATTCATGCATCTAATCCAACAAAATTTTCTAAAAAGGGGTGCTGCATTTGATTTTATTTGTAGTGCAAGACTTTGATTGTGTAGTAGAAGCTTAACATTCATACATCAAATATATTGGTAAAATTTGGCACGTGGATAGATCGCATGACGATAGAATATTGCTTGGAATAGGTTTTGTCTCGGGGATAAATGATAAACTCTGTTCTCGCAAGAAGTGTCTCTGATCCGATAACGTTTTCTGCGGGGAAACGAGAGCCATGTCCCGGTGAAGCGCCCCAAAGATGGTTCCAACCATCGTTGAAGTTATAGCTCGGGATCTACTTGGTTCTTAATCATCCCCGAAATATTAGGGATACACTCATATCCAATATGCTAGATACGCCTCCCTCAACCGGCGAGTATCTCGGTAATTTCCAACTACTCAGCGCGACGTGGGAAAGGGGGATGGACATGTGAACGTTAGACTTAGGCTATAAATAACCCTCCCCTTACTTGTAATTCATTCAGATACTATCGAATTCACTCTTTACTAAAGGCTATTGTTTTTTTGCTGAGCAATTTCTCTTTACTTTACTAGTATTGTGGCTCATAAAGAAGCTCAATAAGATTATTCTTTCTTTTGCTTACTTTCATTGCTTTATTTACTGCTTATTTAGCTAACTCTACGATCCATTCAACTAAGTTGTGATTCGAACTGTGTTAGTGATCTCATTAAATATAAATTTAATTATTTATCCTGAAATTATTTTTGGGTTAAACATCTAATCCGACAAAATTTCTAAAGAAGGGTGCTGCATTTTCCTTTATTTGTTTTGCAAAATGTGCAATCTTGGCTGAACATAATAAACGTTTTCGCAATCAAATAATCTTCGTCATTATCTGAAAAACATCTAAAGAAATTAAAAGAAGACAAAAAATAAAAGTGCCCTTCATCGATTGTAAAATATGGGTAAAATATCCCACTCGAATTTCCAAGACCGAAACAAAATAGACATTTTTTTCTTAAACCCCGAAAATATATAGGTCTAGATCTCATTAAACAAGACTTGACTACTTAATTCAGGAAATTTGTTATTATAGAAAATGATTTTTTTTTTTGTAATTCCAACGACCCGAGCTTTCACCTCCCGTGGTGATAGGGGTTTGGTGTTGACCCCTACCTTATTTATTATAAAACCAAGAAAAGACACGATAGGAGGGGGACATAAAACCAAAACCTCCCGATAAATTACATAATTGAAAATCTACAAATAAGATATATCTAATACATATAGCAGATCCAACAATGGAGCCATATGTTTATAGATCTGTTATATGTGCTTATATGTCCAAAAAGAAAATAAAACTCTTTTCTCCTCATCAGGGACATAAAAGCACTTTAAAAGCATACAAATACAATTAGCTACCTTACAACAAAAGGCAGACTATCATCTCGCAACAAAATGGTTCTTGACAACTTTATGTCTTAGATTAGGCAATTGTATCCTATCAAGTTTATAATATCCGAAAGCCTGCTTAGGGAGATTAATGTCATTGAAGATCATAGTTTCATGTATCTTGTGGCTCCATTTTGCGAGTATGTTTGCCACATTATTAGATTCTATGTAGCAATGCCTAATAACAATATTGTGAGTTTGTATGAGTTGTTGTGCCTCTTTGATGATACTGTTGAAATGCCAGAGTGGTTTCAAAGTATTGTTCAACATATTGATAACCAGTTTGGAGTCACATTCAAGCATAATTCTATCATATCCATTGGAGTGATACCATTGCATGCCTACTACTAAGTTATCTAAACAGTTTTGAGAAATGTAGCATCTACTGCAGTGCACTTAGATGTTCGAATTTCAGGAACCCGTCTCATTACAAACTACTTAATTCAACCAATGTCACAACCTCAGAATCTCACTTAAGTTAGTCGTGATGGCATCTAGGTAAGCCTAACATTCATGAATAGCTTAACAGAAATAACGAATTAAGATAATAAAATAAACCGATAAAGCTCATAATATCTCCAAAGTGGAACATCACTAACCAGATCCCCAAAACCGGTAGAACTGAGTTATAAGCTCTACAGGATATACTAAGATCTATAATACAACACAGTCTGATAATAAGATAAACAAAAGTAGAGGAAACAACAGAAGGTGACTCCGAGGCCTGCGAACGTCGAGTAGGTATACCTTGAAGTCTCCAGAAATAACTGTACGTTCACTGGCGTCCGACACGAGCACATGTACCTGGGTCTGCACAAAAATGTGCAGAAGCGTAGCATGAGTACACCACAACGGTACCCAATAAATATCAAGCGGAACCTCGGTAAAGTAGTGACGAGGCCAGCTCAAGACATCTACTAGGATAAGAAAAACTGAATAAAGTATAGTATAGCCTACTAAAGGGAAGCGAGGAAACAATGACAATAAAGCAATACAATAATGTAAGCTAATAATGGAACTTAAGGTGGTAAAAGCAACAAGAAGTGAACACATGATGAGAATAAAACGTAATTAAATACGGACAAATACAAGTATGACAATGAAGAAAATAATAAGAACTATTCAACCAACAAGCCTTTTAAACATAGAATGTAGAACAATAATAACAACCAAGGTACCACACCTCATAACCTCATTTCACAATTCAGAATCATAATCTTTTCTTATATCGTCGCGTGAGCCTTACATTTAGATTTTTGAAAATATATTTCCGAAATAGCTACACGTGCTTTAGCCTCCTTATGTCGTTGCGTGGCTTCAAGTAATTTCTTTATTAGCAATACACACATAAATCCCACCTTATGTCTCCGCATGCACATCAACCCCCATCCTTATACCGCATGTGCATCAATATTACAAACAGAATAATATCTCATACCACACGTGCCCATATGTCACAACTTGTCAAAATCATATACCAATATTACCACAACATATAACCCACGACTCAACTACAATATGTACAAAAATCTCAAATTAATAAAATGAATGAGAAATACTCAACAAAGGAAGATCTCTCAATAACTAACAACTTCAACCTCAATGTGTTAATAGCTTTCATGACTTCAACAACTCAAATGATGGTATTTTCACAAAATGACAATTTTCAATTTAAATGTACAACATAAGCTTAGCAATGAAAGAGATGGCATGAAATAGTATCCACATCTAAATGCATGATCAGAATGACTCAACAGGAAAAGACATCATGCAATAACGATTCCAAATAAGAATAACTCGACAATAAAAGAGGTAACATGACAATACGAGAGATAACAATGGCAATTAAGGCATATAAGAGCATGCTTGACAATAAAAAATAGAGCATGTGATAACAACATCAAGTAAAACATGTAAGATCAATTTAACAATGGAAGATATAACATGATATTACTATTTCTAATCAAATGCATGAAAGAGCCTAAGAGTCTAAACCGGTACCACATATAAGCCCATGTATACACTCGTCACCTCGTGTACACGTCTTTCACATAATTCAAATAATACAAATCAACCTGAGTCCTAAGGGGTGCCCCCCTATAAAGTTGGGCAAGATACTTACCTCAAACAAGCTAAATCAATCCCCTAATAAGCCTTTCCCGCATGAATCCAACTCCGGATGGTTCGAATCTAGCCAAAATAACTTAATAACATAAATACAAGCCATAGGAAGCAATTTCGGATAATAAAGTTTCAATCTTTAATGAAAATCAAAAACTCAAACCCGAGCTTGCACCGCGGAACCCGACCAAACTCATAAATTTCGAACACCCATTCCGATATGAGCCCCAACCATACTAAAATTATCCAATTCCGACCTCAAATTGACCTTCAAATCATCAATTTATATTTTCGAAAAGTTTTCACAAAAATCTCCAATTTCTCCAACTTTAATCAATAATTAAATGGTAAAACAAAGATGAAATCATGAATAATGAACAAATCCGAGTAAAAAATACTTACCCCGATCCAAACCTTGAAGATTCCCTCCAAAATCGAGCTCTCTAACTCAAAAAGTGAAAAATAAAATAAAACCCTCGATCTTCTCTATTTTAGTGCAGGCATTTCGCATCTGCGGGCTCACTGTCACATCTGTGGAAAATTCATCACAGATGCGACTTCCACTTAAGCCCAGAACTTCCGCTTCTGCGAACCCATATGCGCTTTTACATTTCCGCTTCTGCGGAAAATGAGCGCACCTGTGGTCCCAAGCCAACAGACCAAAATTCGCTTATGCGGTTGTGCACCTGCGCACAATTGTCCGCACCTGCGGACCCAACTTCCCAAGCCAAAACTCGCTTCTGCGGCCAAGAGCTGCTTCTGCGGTGCCGCATCTGCAGCCATACTATCGCAGGTGCGATTGCACCAGAACTCAGCAGGCATAAAAAATCCTCCTAGTCTCTAATATGTCCGAACTCAACCCGATACACACCCGACCCCCCAAGAAACCTGCCCGAATATATCATCAAGTCCCAAAACACAACATAAACCTACTCAAGGCCTTAAATAACGTCAAACAACATCTAATCTACGAATCACATCCCAATTCAAGGCTAATGAAACTAATGAACATTCAACTTTCAAAACTAATGCCAAATCATATCAAACCTAGTGTGAATGAGTTAAAAATTTTCATGCATGTCTCAAATGACACAATAGACCTATACCAACTCCAGGAATTACAATCCGAACCCGATATCAATAAAGTCAACCCTCGATCAAACCTATCAACCTTCCATAACTTCAACTTTTCAATTTTCACCAAAAAATACCAAATTAACCTACGAACCTCCAAATCAACATGCGGACATACGCCTAATTCCAAAATCACCATACGAAGTTATCGGAACCATCAAAACTTCATTCATGAGTCGTCTACACAAAAGTCAAACTCCGGTCAACTCTTCCAACTTAAGCTTTCAACCTTGGGACTAAGTGCCCCAATTCATTCCGAAACTCATCTGAAATCAAACCAACCACCCGGCAAGTCACATAACCACAATTGAACATAGAGAAGGCAATAAATAGGGGAACGAGGCTAAAATAGTCAAAACGACCGGCCAGATCGTTATAACCAACAATTTCAACCTTAGTCGTCGAGGTTTTCACATATGATACTGTTAATAACTAAAGCATTAATCTCCAACATTAAAAAAAAAGGATGTCTTATTATTACCATTTCCAAGATTAATTAAGATCACCTTCAGAGGAGAATGAAAAAGATGTGTGAACTCTAATGATTAAAAGTCATATTCCTATGTTTATACTTGTGAATGCAGTACGACTTGACCAGAGAATCTTTATCCTGTACCACTTGCGCAATTTTAAATATTATTTTGGTACAACTTGCGCAATTGCTTAAATGCAGCAATGTCCTGCAGAAATTAAAATTGAAGGACTAAAGGAAACAGCTATGGACTATCGTACATCTGTTTGTGCTCTATTTATTTTTCTTTTTGCTGCAAGCAGGCTTGAGATTGTTTGCGCCCAAATTCGTCGTACCAATGTCAGTTGTTTTGAGAATGAGAGAAGAGCTCTTATCCAATTCAAGGAAAACCTAGTTGATCAATCAAATCGCTTGTCGTCGTGGATTGGAGATAACTGTTGCAAATGGGATGGAGTTGGTTGTAACATCGTAACTGGCCATGTCGTGAATCTTGATCTTTCTAACAAATTTCCTAATGATGAAGATTTAGACACAGTAATGAGCAGGGAGAGCTGGAAGAACTGGGAAAAGTTCAAAGGAACTGTCTTGGGAGGTGAGCTAAATCCTTCTTTGCTTAAATTAAAGCATTTACGTTACCTCGACTTGAGCTACAATGACTTTTCAAGAATTCAAATTCCACCATTTCTTGGATCGTTGAAAAACTTGAGAGTGCTCAATCTTTCATGTGCTGGCTTTGGTGGAAAAATCCCCCATCATCTTGGAAACCTATCAAGGTTAGAACATTTAAACTTAGGAATTTGCAAAACCTTTTTTGTCGCAGCGCGCAATGTTTTTGAAGCGGATAGTGTTCCCTGGGTTGCTAGGCTTACTTCTGTAAGAACCTTACACTTTGTTGGATTGTCCATACCAAACAGTGAAGATCTTTTTAATTCAATTAACATGCTTCCTTCATTGTTGTCATTGAGCTTGGTAAGTTGTCAACTCACTAGTTTTCCATCTCGTATGTATGTTAATTTCACTTCTCTTACTTCACTTGATATCCAAATGAACTTCGTCGAATCCGCTATCCCTACATGGTTTTCCAACCTTACAAGCCTAGTGAATCTCAATCTTGGTTTAAATGCATTCAAAGGTTCAACTGATTTCTTTGAGCAACTGAGGGATCTAGAAACACTTGATCTTCAGGTGAACCATTTTGGCGATCCAGTGCTAAATTCGTTATGCAGGTTGAATAGCCTTGTTTATTTGGATTTAACCCGAAATCAACTTAAAAGCTCAGATTTTCATTGCCTTAGAAATCTAACTTCTCTTTCCGTCTTTAAGTTGACTGGCAATATGTTGCAAGGACCTTTCCCTGAGTCCCTAACAAGTAGTTTCTGTACATTGCGCGTTCTTGATTTGTCTGATAACAATTTCACCGGGTTACTTCCAACATTTATTAGAGATCCATCTAGTTGCTACCAAAATTCCTTGAAGGAGCTATACTTAAGCAATAATGTGTACAATGACTACTTCCCTGCTGGACTGGAAAAGCACAAGGATCTTGAAATTGTTGATCTTGCCAATAGTTCATTGTATGGTCCCATACCATATTCAATTGGTAAGATAACGAATCTGAAAATCTTGTCAATTTCAAACAATGACTTGAATGGGAGCATTCCATCTAGTATTGGGGAACTGTCAAATTTGGAAGAGCTGGACATCTCATACAACTTATTCACTGGTGTGGTCACCGAGCTCTATTTTGCTAAGCTTAGCAATTTGAAGAACTTGCAAATGTCGGGGAACACGTTGGTTTTGAATGTTAGCTACACATGGGTTCCTCCTTTTCAAGTCAGAATGATTGGGATGTCATCTATAACAGTAGGGCCTCGTTTCCCCCCGTGGCTCAAAACACAGCTACAGCTTGATAGGTTGATCATGTCCGATGCTAACATTGCAGATACGATCCCTGCTTGGTTTAGAAATATAACAGAGTCTTTGGGAATCATTGATCTCTCCGGTAATAAATTAGCTGGTGGCCTAGAAGCTTTTTGTGATGCTCAACGTTTGTCCACCATCGATCTATCCAAGAATCTGTTATCAGAAAGTATTCCTTCGTGTTTTGGGAACCTTACAAGATTAATAACACTTACTCTGTCAGATAATAATCTTGAAGGTCATATCCCATTTTCTTTAGGTGCTTTAGGGATTCAACTTAGCTATTTGCATTTGCAAAACAACAGGCTAAGCGGGAAGCTCCCCTCGACTCTTCAAAATTTGACGAATTTGAGATCACTTCACTTGGGAGAAAATAATTTCAAGGATACTATCCCTGCATGGCTTGGTAGGAGGGTAAAGTCATTGCAAATTCTGAGGCTAAATTCAAATGAATTTTTTGGTGACATTCCCTTACAACTATGCCAAATCCGTTTCTTGTGTGTTTTAAATCTTGCTGGCAATAACTTGGATGGAAGCATCCCTCATTGTTTTAGAAACTTTACTTGCATGAGAATCAAATCAAGGTACGACACTTCTTTTGGATTTCGCTATAATGAGAGAGTTGATCACAATATGAAAGGGAGATCTCTGGAGTATTCTGATAGTCAAATATCATTGCTCAAGTTCATGGATCTTTCAGAAAACAAGTTTATAGGACGTATTCCAGAGGAATTAACAGAGCTAGAAGGGTTGCAGAGTTTAAATTTGTCAAGCAATAATCTCAACGGAAGCATCCCAAAGACGATAGGCAATATGAAACAACTCCAGTCCCTCGATTTGTCTCTGAACAAGATCTCCGGTCCAGTTCCTCAAGGTTTGGCTTCTTTGAACTATTTGAGCTACTTGAACTTATCATTTAACAAATTATCAGGTCCAATTCCTACTGGAAATCAGCTCCAGTCATTGGATGACAAGTCCATCTATGCTGGCAACAATGGGCTTTGTGGATGGCCACTCTTGAGAAGTTGTCATGACAAGAAATCAACATCTCATCAGAATCAGCCAAATCTTGATCAAGACGATAAAGGTGGCGCGGACTCTAATCGTTTATGGTTCTACGCTGGAATAGGACCTGGTTTCTGTGTTGGCTTCGTAGGGGTGATTGTTGTTTTGCATTTCAACAAATCCTGGCGTGTCATGTACTTTCAGTTCCTGGAGGATTTCTACAACAAGTTATATGTTGCAATTTTTCTCATCATTGCTAAGTTTCAAAGAAGAGGCTGAAACAGAGAACACCAGCACCAAATTAAAGGACTTCTTAGTAATCCCAGTACTTCTTATTACTTGTTCAGAAGGTTTGTTTTCAATTTGTGTTACCCGGATTCATTTTTTCTAATGCACGAAATTAGATAAATCTCTCTGTTAATTCTACTAGTGATTCAACTTTATTCATATTCAGCGGTGATTAAAGCTTTGGGTACCAAATTTCTAACAACTAATAAAACATTTAAATTATGTTAAGTGCCAGTGTTGGCTGACCCGGCCTGATTTTAAAAACTAACTAATGTAAATTCATATCTGGATATTGCTTGTTAAGAATTATATCTTGTGCAATATACTTTTAGAATTTTTGAAGTTCTGCTAAACATGTACTGTTTTTTCCGGAAACAAAAGCGTACTGTAAATATTGATTTTTGGAAATTACTTATGTTGAATTGAAGCATGCACAATATGCATTTAGAATTTACTCGTTAAGGCTTTCCTTTGATATAATACCTATGAAAATTGGGTTAAAGACGAGTGAAATATTAATTCTTTAATTTGTGCGAATTGTCTACAGTTTTTTTAAAAACTACATACTGTAATTTAACTTCTAGAAATGACATACGCAAGCATATAATATGAAAATATTGTTGATAGAACCTACTCATTACGAGCTTTTTGTTTTTATATGGGTATTTCTTATAATTTACCCTTTGTTTTATTGAATACTGTTATGTTATAATTTTAGGTATATTTGTTTGCTTGATGGGAATACTGATGGGTACACTGGAATATTCGTATGTCTATTGTTAGTTTGATTGAAACATTGATATACATTAGTAGTATATGAAAAAAGCGTAAATATTTAAAAAGTAAAAACTTTAACAATCAAACAAGGTTATTTTTGCACAGTTTTTAATTCATGTTTCAAAAATATTTTTTCCAATCTGAAAATAGCCTAGTACTTTTTTTTCCTTGTTGAAAGACAGTTTTTAAGGAAAAAGATATAACAATTGGGAGAGTAACAAATTTCCATATTAGTTGATCAATACAATACGTAATTTCATAAATTGGGATAAATTGTGTAAAGAAATCTTCTAAATGGGAGTATAATTATGTTTTTTCTTTCAAGAAAGAAACCAAACAAGTTTGGGCTAGTTAAAAAAAAAAGCCAACATGCAGCAACGACGGACATAGAGTTATGGTATCGGGCTCACTTGAATTCAGTGTTTTCAACGTGGAATATACATTTATGTGTAAAAGTTATTAAATTTACAATAAATGGTGAACCAGACCCATAATTTGAAAAATTAGGTTAAAAAAATAAAGGATTTCTAACCATCTTATTATCCTATAACAATATAATATAGACCAATTAAACAAAACAAAAAAAATTGATATCATGAATTTAATGCTAGAAAAATTAAAAATTAAACAGTCGAGTAGAAATCCTAGATTTGCCTAGGGCAACATGCATTTAGTGTAGCTCCCATGATGTTAATGGGGCCTGAAATATTTGGATTACAATAAGATAAAGAGAGCATATTTATATTCATGTGTATGTTATCTGAATTACGTCCAACCATTGGATGTTTGGCAAGCATGGTTCATGGAAAGTCATGTCAAGGTGCATTTCTCATTTTGTCATAGGGCAAACTACATAGTATCCCTTGGTTGTCATCAAATTTCATTTAAACTTTTTAACTAAAATCTTTACCTATTAGACATTTAACTTTAGCCATACAAGCCTATTAAACACATATTTGATAGTCCCAGAAAAAAAAAAAAAAAAAGAGTGTGATTTACGAACACGTCTGATTGACAAATGACCCAATGAGCAAATTGACACGTGAAAAATCAACCAAAACAAAAAAGGAAAAGCTCTAACATAAAATTCTTTTCCTCCTCACTTTCTCCATTAGTCTTCCTCGTTATTTCTCATCTTTCTTCTCTTCTATTATATATGTGTGTCCTTTTAAATCTTTTTTTCTTATTCTCTCCTAGTTTTTCCTATCTTCTTCTCATCTGTCTTCTTTTTTCTTTTTCTTTTTCTCTTTCTTCCTCGCTTAAAACTCTCTCGTTTTTCACCATTCATAAACCTTCAAAAATAAAGAAGTGGACAACAAAAAAATATAAGAGTCTTAAGTGAATAATACTGAAGAAATGCTTAGTTAGTAAGTTGAAAGGAAGAAGAAAACATGAGTACATCAGTATTTAAGGCATGAAGAGTTTGTTTCTACACTTGCACCTCCAAACTTCAGGATATTGTAACGATCCACCGTTCGTTTTATGTATTTGACCCCTGTTTTCTCTTTTGAAGCATTCTATATGTGCATTTGTGGTTGTATGACTTGCGAAGATGGTTGATTTTGTTTCGGAGAGGTTTTGAATTGATGTGGACCAATTGGTTCTTAGTTTGGAAGCTTAAGTTGGAAATATTGACCGATAGTTAACTTTTGTGAAAACGAATTCGGAATGGTATTTTGATGGTTCCAATAGGTTCATATGGTGATTTTGGACTTAGGCGTATACTCGAAATTTGATTCGGAAGTTCCTAGGTTGAGTTGGCTCTTTTTGCCGAAAGTTGGCAATCTGAAGGTTTAGAAATTTCTAGGTTTGACCATAGGTTGATTTTATAGCTATTGGGTTCGGATTTTGGTTTCAGGATATGAAATAGGCCTATTTTATTATTTAGAACTTGTATGTAAAGTTTGGCGTCATTCCGAGTTGGTTTGGTAGGAATCAGACGCTTGGTCATGATTTTAGTGATTCTTGAGTTTCATTGTAATTTTCATGTGTTTTGGTATCCGATTCGTAGTTCTGAATATTATTTGAGTTCGTGAGCGAGTTCGCATGATATTTTTAAACTTATGTGGATGTTTAGTGTAGAGCCCCAGGGACTGTAGTGAGTTTCAGACGTGTTTCGGAATGGTTTAGACTTGATTCATATTTGCTGGTGTGCTGGTACTGCAGTTATCTCAAATGTGAGCACAAGTTCATATTTGCGAAGGGAATACCGCATTTGCAAAAGGGGCCTTCGCCTCGCACTTGCGAAGCCAGCCTCGCAAATGCGAAGAGGGATTGGGCTGGGGGCAGGTCGCTTTTGCGACCAATAAAGCGACCAATTGTCCGCTTTTGCGAAGGGAACTGATGTGAAGTCTAGGGTCGTAACTGCGACATTCCTTGGGCTCAGCAGGCGTCGCTTTTGCAATTAAATGATCGCATTTTCGAGGGGTCGAATTTGCAAATCGCAGGTTGCATTTGCGACATCCGCAGCTAAACAAATAGTGGGATTTCGGGGCTTAATCCCATCCCATTTTATCATATTTTTGAGTCCAAGACTCGATGGGATGCGATTTTAGGAGGATACTTTCATACAAATCTATTGGGTAAGTGATTTTGACTCCATTTTGATATTATAACAGGATTATTTATGAATTTTAATATCTAATCCATGTGATTTGAAGAGAAATTTTATGGATGTTTGACTATATTTTAAAAAATAAAAATTTGAGATTTGAGATTGGAGAGTCAAATTGGATTCGGACTTGAAATCCAAATAGATATATGGACTCTTGGGGTTAAGGGTAGTCAAGATCTACCCTTTGGCTCGGGTTTTGATCGAACGGGCCCGGGGTTAACTTTTATTGACTTTTGGAGAATTTTGTAAAGTTCTTAACTTTATTAATCGAAATTGGTTTCTCTTGCATTGTTTGATATTATTAAGTCATTTCTTTCTAGATTTGAGTCGAGCGGAGGTGAATTTTAAAGGAAAAGCATTTTTAGAGTATTGAATTGGCCAAATTGAGGTAAGTATCCTGCCTAACTTTGTGTGGGATAATTACCCCTTAGGATTTGGTCTAATTTATATTATTTGTACTCTATGGAATGACATGTACGTAAGGTGACGAGTGTGTACACGGACGTATGGGTGATAATTGACCGAATTAGACCTTATGCTATGTAACGACCCGACTGATCGTTTTGAGCTTTAGCATTCCATTCGCTGGTTTGAGAATTTGAGTAGCTTTATATTATGTATTATGAATTACGTGTATAGTTGGTTTCGATTTTCGAGCGGTTTGGAAATGATTTGGATGAATAATTTTTGTTTTTGAAGCTTTAAATTGGAAGAGTTGATCAAGGTTTGACTTTTGGGTAAACGGATTCGAAATCGAATTTTAATTATTCCAATAAGTTTGTATGATTATTTTGGACATGTCCACAATGTTTGGTTAAATTTCGATGAGTTTTGGATAAGTTTGGGTTGTATGGTGATTGTTTTCGGTTTCGACGTCGATTTGAGTACAAAGGTTACCATATTAAGCAAATGGCCTTTGATTCGTGTTTCGACTAAACCATTATATCCATATCGTAATTTTGGAGCCATAGCAACTGAAATCATCAAGTTTTGACATCGTATGAGGAATATATGGTCATTTTACTAAGAGTTGGGTTGCCAGATTATTTCAGATTAATTACGAAATTGCCACTGAATTCATATTTAAAAATCTGCACTATTTCCAAATATTAAACCCAACATATCTCCTTCGTTATAAGATCAAATGGAGTGATTCAAAAGCCTAATTTGACTGGAATTTCACGAGGAATCTATTGGAGGCATCAAAGGAGAGTTTTGGGACCGTTTAACACAAGAAATGTGGCAGAACAACTGGGCATTTTTTGCTATTAATATTGTTGGAATTTTTCTCATCTTGAAAGTTTAGGATCGGGACAATTCAAGGATGTTCTTCAAGTTTCTTTCATGGGGTAAGATCTAAACCATAATCTAAGTATTTATCTTTCATTCATTCCCTTGGTTTAAGCTTTAATCCATGATTTTAATTGAAAACCCATTTAATTCATTAAATCAAGACCTAGGGTTATGTCCTAAACTTTTAAAAAATGAAAATGAGTTAGAGGCGTTTATTTCTCGATTCCTTTTGGGGTTTTGTTCTCCTATATTAGAAGAACAACATACTCAAATTTGGCAATGTTTTGGAGGAGTATTTCGGGAGTTATGGGACCCAACTAGTGTGGGTTAAACTCTTGGGTTATGAACACTCAAGAGCGATATTTTGGCGATTTGGTTGAGCTATCGGACTCCGATTGAGTTGGTTTTTGTTTGTGTGAGCTTGTATTGGTTCGAATTTTTCTCGGGAAAGCTTGGATTCGGTATCCAAGGTGAGCCCGACATTGACTTTTGTTGACCTTTTGGTTGACTTTGGGCTTTTGATTTAAGATTCGACCTTTATCAATTGGGTTTGTTTCCTTTGTAATTATTTGATGTTCTTGAGTTACTTTTAGCTAGTTTCGAGCCGTTCGGAGGTCGGTATGCGCGGGATGGCATTTCTAGAGTATCGTTTGGCTTGCTCAGTATTTGTTTTAGCTTGTTTGAGATAAGTATCTTATCTAAATTCGGTTGAGGCACTAGTTGCCTGAATTATTTATGATAGCTACGCGCTATGGACGAGCATATGTGTAGGGTTGAGCTCATGTGCAAGCACTAGGGTGTTTATCCATGCTTGGGGTAGTGCTTAAGTTAGGATATGCATAGAGTTGATTGTTAGGCCTTAAGTTATAATGTTTCTCATATTTGTATCACTGTTGTGAACTATTTGAGCAATATTTGAGATTATGAAGAGGCTAATTCCCTGAATAAACTTAGTAATTGCTATTTCTGTGATAAAATTATCGATTTGAGCTATGATAGTAACTTTGCACATGCCTACACTTTATCATGTTATTATACCAGTCTAGATGCATGAAATCTGATAATTATTCATCATATACATGTGTTCTTCTATATTTGCTTATGTGTGATGTGATTTGGACTGGATGCCTTTAACCAAGCCGGGCGGATTGACTTGTTATGCCTGTGACCTCGCCACACAAATTGTTTTGTTATGCATGTGACCACGCCGAGCGGATTGTGTTGTTATGCCTGTGACCACGCCGGGCGGATTATGTTGTTATGCCTATGACCACGTAGGGTGGATTATGTTGTTATGCTTGTGACTATGCCAGGCGGATTGTATTGATATGTCTGTGACCACGCTGAGCAGATTATATTGATATGCCTGTGACCACGCCAAGTGGATTATGATATTGAGCATGTGACCACGCCGGGCTGGTGGCATGTTGAATTGGCTGTGCTTACGTGTGGATAAGGATCCATACCCCTAGGGTCACCCAATCATGTTTATCTCTTGATGGTGTACACGCGGATTGTGAGAAACCGATGGGTTTCTAGTTGATGTGAGCACTGAAAGATGGGTACTGTTATTGGATCGGGTTGCATGCCATAACATGCCTTATTGGGATATGGTTATTGAATCGGGTTGTGCGCCGCAATAGACTGGTATTTGGTTATTGTATTTCATCTTTACTTGAAATTTCCTCGACTGTTTGCTTGATTTTACTTGCATATATTCCTTATATGCTGGATTGTCGACTGAGCAGAACACTTTGAAATAAAGAATTGTCAGCATAAAAGTTGTTTTACGTGAGATTTCCTATTTTGATCATACATCTGTTCTATATTTGTTGAAATTACGAACTGCACAGGTGTTAGTGAGTATCATCTATAGTTCTTGCTTCTTTTAACTCGCCGAGGTCAGTTAGGATAATTACTGAGTACATGGAATCGGTTGTACTCATACTATACGTCTGTACTTTGCGTGCAGATCTTGGAGTTGTTGTTGTGTATAGCGGAAGCTGGCATTGAAGATATACCCGTATTCCAGTTATGACTATCACTTGTCCTTGGTAGCTTTAGATTCGAATTATGTTCATGTACAATCCAAACAGATATTGTAATTATTTCAGTTCAGTTTTTTTTGTAAAATCTAAATCTTAGTGGCTCATGACTTATACTACTAGTCCTTGGGGAGATGTATAAAATTTAGTTATTTCATTTTTGACTCGTATAATTATCATTATATTGTATTTTATTTGCTATTTGGCTTACCTAGTGGGTTGGGTTAGGTGCCATCACGACGAGCTGGATATTGGATCGTGACAAGTTGGTATTGATGACGTCCAAATCCACTACTAAAAGGTAAATTGACACGGTCACATGCAATATAATTTACCCAACTATGAGTCGGGGTCGAATCCCACAGAGAACACGATGTAGGCGATTAGGAATGTAAGAGAATTATCACTTGTTATGCAATGCCAAACAATTTGGTTGTGGAAATATTATAGCTAAATGGAAAATGTAAACTAACCTAGAAAGCAAGTAAAATAATCAATGGCTACAAGCATGGATGCATAGGGATTTACACTCAAGTAACGATCCAATGTATTTTACGATTTTAAAAATATGAGTGAGTTTATGTTAATTAGCCTCGGGTAATAATTCTATATTAGCTTCTTTCGAAGACTAACAAGACTTTCTAATTGAATTATCCCTAAAATAATTACGAGATTAAGCACACCCGAATACGGTTACAAGTAGTTCAATCCTTCCCTAGGTAGAATCTATAAAGTGAGGGTTAAAGCCTCAAGTTCTTGTCAATTAATCTTTCCCAACCCCAAATAATCTGTCCCAAAATTAATTCGAAGTTAATGGGCGAGTCCTAGGGTTAGCTAATCCCTTTGAAAATATTAAAGAACAAGAATAATTAAAGAAACAATAACTCACTTCATAATAAATAAAAATCGTTCAATACATAAGCATAACAAGATATTTAATCCACACTTTAAATATGAATATTCCCATAAACAAGATTCAAGTGTTGAAAAAAATACTACACACTTAAATATAAAATATAAAGCAAGGAAATGAAGAAATGAGCATAATCGAGTAAGAAATTCTCATCCAAAAGTGTCAAATCTTCAAGCCCCAAGTGTGTGTGCAAGAACCCTAGCTCCAAAACCTGTCTTCTCTAGTCTAGGAGACTAAAAAATAAGCCAAAGATCTTCCAAATATTTTTCTAGGTCGTGTATTTGTAGGTTTTGAGTTGAGAAAGTGTGAAATGTCATTCCTGCCTAGGTCTGAAGCCCGATGACCGCACCCGCAGAAGGATCCTCGCAGGTGCGGCCCTGCAGATGCGGATTACATATCACAGATGCGAACAATGAAGGGAAGCTCTGGTTCTGCAGATGCGAACTTGCAAGTGCAGATGCGCAACCGTTGAAGCGGTTCTTGTCTCGCAGATGCGATCCCAGGCAAGGTAGCTCAATTCCGCAGCTGCAGACCATTTCCTCGCAGATGCGAGGTATCTTCTGCGACCAGTCTTCCGCAGATGCGGAAGCACTAAAGAGTTTTGCTTTGTTTCAACCTTTTTTTGCTCAATTCCACTTCAATTGAATTCAACTCTATTCATGACATTATTTACCTAAAAATCTAACAATACACACCATAAACACCCTCATATTATAATTAAAGGACTTTAAAACTAAAGAAAAGAGACTAGAATGAGTGGTAAAATCACCACTCATCAACACCCCCAACTTAAAGCTTTTGCTTGTCCTCAAGAAAATCAAAACCAATAATTCAATAAGGTTCTACCATTTAAAGCATAAGTAGTAATGCTATCATTTACAAATCACATTCTCCGATTAAGCACCATACTTATGAATTTGGTTGGTACTTAGCACACAATTATTTTTGGACAATCCGTCTAACACTTTGCAAGCAGTGAAAGATTTATGCTTCTTCACACAAATTGGGTACTCAAATTTCCCAAATATTTGTTCTTCTTTATTAGCAGCACACACAGACCTACCCTCAGCCAATTTCCTCACCCTAATATCAACATAAATCAGAGGGGAATGGGGAATCAGGGGAAACAACCATGGGAACTCAGAAATGAGGAAGAAGAAGAAGAAAAGAGAAGTAGAAGAGAGGAGTAGATGAGTACCAGTGTTGTCTTGTGCGAGAGCAGTAGAAATCAAGAGCAATGGAGAATTTTGAGTATGTGAGAGATGGGGGAGTTTGGGTTTTGGTAAAAAAAAAATCAGAGAATACCTGATGAAATGAGGGATTTTGTTCATTAAACTTTCCCGATTTCTGCACCTGCGGTTAAAGAAGCGCATCTGCGCCGCCGCTTCTGTGAGAATGTCATCAGACCTACGGAATCTGTGGATCTGCGCCTAGAAACCCGCTTTTGCGTGACCGCATCTGCGAGAAAAGTTCCGCAAATGCGGTTACACCAGATGACTGGTGCCTAGATTTTTGCAGCCACTGTTTTTGTGCATTCCAAAACCTCAAACTCCTCAATTCAACTCCAAAAAATCAGAAACTTAGCAGATTAGTCAAAAATAATATTCTAAGATATTCTAAAGAAGAAAATTTCAAAAATGACTATAAATTTTGAAAAACGATGGGTTGCCTCCCACCAAGCGCCACATTTAATGCCATGGCACGACACGAATCAACTTTACCACTTTTCTCGCCACTTGGATGATATGAATTGGGCACCTAACTTGAAATCAAGTTTGTGACCATGAGCAATAGGGGGTGGTAAGTATATGATCAAGCCAAGCATTAACTTCTTCATTTTGTACTTCTTGACTTTCATGTGAGGAATGTCATTTTGCTTCCTTGTACCTTCAAACTGTAAAATGTATGGCCTTTATCTTTCCTCCTCGCATTCCCTCATCGACTCGTGTAGTTCAATTTCCAATTCACTACACAATTCCAATGTTGAAAAATGCTTGGAATATGACATCAAACCTCCAAATTGCAATTCTTCCCGGATTTTGACATCCTCTTTTTCCCCCGGGCTAGAGTCAATCTCAACCATATTTTCAATTACACCGGTTGACTTTAATTCCATATTTTTCTCGTCATCATTGACAAGCATGGAGTCGGTTGGCGGATGTTCAATTCTTGATTCCTCAAAATAAAGATCAATTTCTTCCTCGATGTTGGACTCTTCTTGATCTCTTTCCACACTCTCAAGTTGTTGGGTATAGTGAGCCTCAACCAATATTTTTATTTGATTTTCCAAGGTGCGGATATCATCATCATTTTAAGTCAAGCCTTGTTTCAAGTCCTCGAGTGCTAAGTGGTGCTTCTCCTCATTTTCAAGAATGGCCTCCATCATGAGCATCATTTTCTCATTTTGAGCATTTGAGAGTTCTCCTTGGTTTTGATCAAGTGCCAAGGAAGGATTTTCGGCTTCCACATCTAAGGAAGGTTCTTGGCTATCATTCACTTCCGAGGCTTTTTGGACCTCTAAAGCTTCAATAATTTCTCCCATTTGTAAGTTCAACCTTTCAAGCACCAAATCATTTTGGAGACTATTTTCCAAAAGCTCCTCCAAGGCATTTTGCTCTTTGTTTCCTCCTTCAAGTAGACATTCTAACATGAGCTTAAACTCTCCATTTTTACCATGCTCAATTTCTTCCACTTCCATATCCCTATAATTTTCATCACAAAAAGTAGAATCATCATAGCGGGGGCTTGGGGAAGGGAAGGACAAATAAGCACAATTATCCTAGTGACCATTTTGACGGCCACACTTATCACAAATACTCGACTCATGGATTTGAGATTGTGCGCACAATCCACCCCCGGGAGAATTTAAATAATTTTGCCATAAGTGTGGTCCTCCACAATAAGGACAAGGGTCATCAAAGTATGAACAAATACCATCCGTAAAATTTTCATTATATGATGCCATATTTATTTATTTATTTATTTATTTTTTTTAAAAAAAACTAAGAAAATAAACAAGAAACAAAAAATAAGATAAACAAATATAAGAAAATAATTACACAAATATTCACAAGTTTAGACCAAAGCACTTACACTTATTTCTCAAACAACCAAAATTACGCCAAATTGTTCCCCGACAACGACGCCAATTTTGATGACGTCCAAATCCACTACTAAAAAGTAAATGGACAAGGTCGCAGACAATATAACTTACCCAGCTATGAGTCGGGGTCGAATCCCACAGAGAACAATATGTAGGCGATTAGGAATGTAAGAGAATTATCACTTGTTATGCAATGCCAAACACTTAGAATTTGGGTGTGGAAATATTATAGCGAAATGCAAAAATGTAAACTAACCTAGAAAGCAAGTAAAATGATCAATGGCTACAAGCATGGATACATCGGGATTTACACTCAAGTAACGATCTAATGTATTTTACGATTTTACAAATATGAGCGAGTTTATGTTAATTAGCCTCGGGTAATAATTCTATATTATCTTCTTTCGAAGGCTAACAAGACTTCCTAATTTAACTATCCCTAAAACAATTACGAGATTAAGCACACCTGAATACGGTTACAAGTAGTTCAATCCTATCCCTAGATAGAATCTATAAAGTGAGGGTTAAAGCCTCAAGTTCTTGTCAATTAATCTTTCCCAACCCCAAATAATCTTTCCCAAAATTAATTCGAAGTTAGTGGTCGAGTCCTAGGCTTAGATATTCCCTTTGGAAATATTAAAGAACAAGAATAATTAAAGAAACAATAACTCACTTCATAATAAATAAAAATCATTCAATACATAAATACAACAAGATATTTAATCCACACTTTAAATATGAATATTCCCATAAACAAGTTTCAAGTGTTGAAAAAATACTACACACTTAAATATTCAATACAATGCAAAGAAATAAAGAAATGAGCATAAACGAGTAAGAAATTCTCATCCAAAAGTATCAAATCTTCAAGCCCCAAGTGTGTGTGCAAGAACCCTAGCTCCAAAACTTGTCTTCTCTAGTCTAGGAGACTGAAAAATAAGCCAAAGATCTTCCAAATATTTTGCTAGGTCATGTATTTGTGGGTTTTGATTTGAGAAAATGTGAAATGTCATTCCTGCCCAGGTCTGAAGCCCGATGACCCTGCGGAAGGATCCTCATAGGTGCGGCTCCGCAGATGCAGATTACATATCACAGATGCGAACAATGAAGGGAAGCTCTGGTTCCGCAGATGCGGACTTGCAAGCGCAGATGCGCAAGTGCAGAAGCGGTTCTTGTCTCACAGATGCGATCCCAGGCGAGGTAGCTCAATTCCGCAGATGCGGACCATTTCCTCGCAGATGCAAGGTCTCTTCTGCGACCACTCTTCCGCAGATGCGGAAACACTGAAGATTTTTGCTTTGTTTCAACCTTTTTTCGCTCAATTCTACTTCAATTGAATTCAACTCTCTTCATGGCATTATTTACCTGAAAATCTAACAATACACACCATAAACGCCCTCATATTATAATTAAATGACATAAAAACGAAAGAAAAGAGACTAGAATGAGTGGTAAAATCACCACTCATCAGGTATCAGAGCTCTCGGTACATAGGTTGTACGAGTCATGAGAAAGTGTCTAGTAGAGTCTTGTGGATCGTTATGATGACGTCCATACCTATCTTCGAGAGGCTACATGGCATTTAGGATAAACTTTCGATCTTGCTTCCTTATCGTGCGACATTGATTCAGCTTGAAGCATATCTCTTTGAATTCCTTACTCTCACTTGTATGTGCATGTGAGCACTCAGTATGAGCTGTACATCGACGGTTTGTGGATTCCATGGATGAGGTGCTAGATGTATTTTTTGTGTTTTGGTGATGTGCCAGTTTGGAGGATTTGAGGCCCGGTTTGGACCGCAGCTTAGGCTCGGTAGTTTTAATTGTGTGAGCATGTGCTTTTGGACTTCTATGTCCAGTGGTGTCCCTATGAGTGGGACTGGTGGCTCGGTGAGTAGTTGTATGGCTATATGATGAGTAGGATGTGACTGCGGGATGTGTTCAGATGGTTTGAATGTGACTGGAAGAGTTTGCTTGATATGTTAAAAGGACTATTAGATGCTTGATTTATGTGGATATGTCATACGGTCTTAAGTTATGAAGGTTTTTGAGGGATTCTTTCGTGTTATTTCATTTGAGGAACGAAGTAGATTTTCATGTCTTGTTGATGAGTTCAGACTTAGGAAGATTATGTGATTACGTAGTAGTTGTGGTTCGTGAAAGGGTATAGAGAGATGTCAGTTTGAGGCTAAGTAGGTGGGTTATCACCTGCGGGGTAATCTACGAATGTGTGATCCTTAATATATTTTATGGAGGCTTTCTTTTCTACCAGTGGGTATAGGTGTTGCGATTTGAGTTTGGATTGGTTGAGAAAGTTGATCTGACCGTCACGAGGATGAATGTGAGCTTATCAGATGATTTGAGGTATTATATGGTTTGTGTTACATGAGCTTATAAAGGATTTAGTTGAATCTCACTACTGTATTATGGCAGTAATAGAGTATGGGCATTGTGAGTTATCGAGTGTTTTGATCTGTGGCTTTGATCCAAGTGGGGGAGTCTGCTACCGACAATTTGATTGCATGGTTACGTGTTGTATTGGTTTCGGTCTAAGGCATACTTGTGGATCGGTTATGACTTGCAGAGGTTAGTTTTGAGGATGACTTAAGCAAGGAAATTTTTGGATGCATGGTGTATTACACTTTATGGGTATATGGGAATCATGGAATGATTGAGTTGTTATTCGTGAAGGATGTAGTGTGCATGAAGTAGAAATTTGCTCGGTTGCATTAAGGCGGGGGTACTTCTTTGGGTGTTATCGTGCTAATGGGGCACATGTCGTTCGGCCCGTTTGGGCGGTGCAATTGAGATTTGAGAAGAGTGGATGACTCTCGAGAGGGTTCTAATGGATTCAATATTTATATGTAGCAATTGAGATTTTTTTGAATTTGCATATGGCTAGAATCTGAGATTTACGTTGGATGGTGTCGAGACTCGTGGCATTTATATATCATTGTGGATTCTACATTTTAGTATCAAAAAGGTTAAGGAAGCGACTTTACATTCATAGAAGGTCTCTTCAGAGTGAGTGTCTCAATTATGGTACTTTTGGGGTGCTTAAGAGGGAATACATCGGCTTATGAGTCTTAGGGCAGTGTGGTTTTATGCTAGTCTCTCTTATGGTAAGCTTTGGGTAAGGATCGTGGTGTTATGGCAAGGAAACGTGTCAACTTGAGGGTAATTTAGAAGGAACTTGGGGAAATAGGACAACTTGGTAGTAGGTTGGATTAACACGATAATGGATATGATCGATTCTTTGGGTACTTATGATGTGGTGAGTCTCTACAAGTATTCTGTGGCAATGCTCTTGGGTTTTTCAACCTGCGTGGCTTGGTTGAGTTAGAAAGATTTAGTTCTGATGGCTTGGGTATGTGCAGATGGGTTTTGAAGAGTTCTCGATGGTTTCTACCATGATTGGAGATGATTATTTCCTACCGGCGTGAAAAGCATGTTGCGTATTGTGATTTTTTCCTGGATGGGATCAAATGGAAGGTTTCTGACTTATTGGGTATGTATTCTACTGGTGACTCAGAGTTGATTATGAGAATCTCGTTCTTTTCATATGATGGCATGATAGATGCGTTGTGTTGTGTAGGATTGACATTTATATGTGCAAGGTCACAGTTCAATTTTGAAGGGAAGGTCATGAATTCTTAGCCAACGTGGACGGTTTCAGATGACTAGATGAATTCTATTACTACTTGGTATTGCCTGAGAAGGGTGCACATTTCAGAAGACGCACTGTGTTTTGACTTACGGATGCTTCATTGGTATTGCGGTACTCGCCTGGTTGATCAACTGCTGATGTTCAGATTTTGCTATGTGGCATGGAAGAATTATAAAAGTATTTCTCGTAGGGATGATTATATATGAGAGATATGTTAGTCATTCGAGTGGTGGAGTTGGGATCGGATATGGTGATTCATGTGTTCTATGGATTTGGAGACAAAAGCAAATTATTTCGGGGTTGCGCACTGTGAAGATGTGGCCAAAGAAAGCTAGATGGTAGTACGTGCTATGGTTAGGTCATTGCGGACTTTTTGAGGGCCATTTATCCATTTAGGGATGACCGAAGTTGATTTGGGGGCCCATTGGTAGTCCCATTGAGGATGTGTATTCTACAGTGGGTCGCATTTGTTGACTCAACACCGTTTTTGCTGAAAGGTGTGTTATTCGGTTAGAGTTGAGCTTGTTCATGTTCTGATATGTTCTATGTGTTACTCTTCTATGATACGAGGGGTTGTGATTTGTTGGTTATATGCACACCTGATGCGATTCTGTTTAGGCCTTGTAGCGAAATTCGAGCGAAATGGGTGTGTTGAATGGTTGATTGCGCCTTGGTTATGGTCTTTTCGGGCTATGGTATATTGTGTTATTCTCTTCTCCATGGTTATGGTCTTGCACTTCGTGTACTTGATGTCGAATTGTGTGTGGTTGTTGATTTAGAGCATTGTGGCTTGAGGTATTTCATATGGACCGGTGTTCGGATTGGGTCATGCATCGCAGCGGCATTATGCTAGGATTTGATCCATTGTACTTATTTAGTATGTTATGTTTCCCCTTGTGTGGTGGATTGATAGCATTGCACTTCGTGGTGGTATCTGTTGAGCTCGCAAGATGGTTTCTTCATTTCCATTCTCTTTCCATCATTGGGTATATTTGAGTTATTGTTCGTTAGTACACGGATTTTATGGTAGGTGGCTCTAAGTAGGATTTATGTGACAGGTTGGTCGAATAGCTTGTACTGGATGAGATGAGGTTATTGGTCCTGAAATGAGTGCCATCGAATATGATTAAGGTATGTTTGCAAGAATTGTGTCACCAGTCGGTTTAGATTTTGGCTATGGTTCTTATCGGGCAAGAGAGCTCCATGACTTGTTAATCTAATGGGTGGTTATGAGTTTATGTATGTATCTTTCATCATTGGCAGTATACGAAGGTTCAAAACAAGATTTTAGTTGATATGTGGTTTGTTACCGGTGTCGGGTTGGTTATCGAGCGACTATTGTGGTCTGAAGTTATTGCTATGAGTATTTGAGTTATGTGGTATATCATGTGATTATGTCTTGAGATATTGTTATGGATTGATACAGCTTGTTCAGAGTTATGCAGTGCATAGATGCAAGAATCGGATCATATAATGAGTTCCGGATGTTGGGGATTTAGGTTTTAAGGTTTATGGACTAAGGTTGAAGTAAGGATCCTCTATTAGGTGGTGTTGTCAGGCTTATATGAATTGGGGTGACGTGGGATCACCCATGGTTATGTGTATGGTGAGGGTATATGGGGATTGATGGCTTTGGAATGACTCTTGGCACGTTCGAGGAAGAACGTATGTTTAAATGGGGGAGAATGTAATGACCCGACCGGTCGTTTTGAGCTTTAGCATTCTATTCAGTGGTTTGAGACTTTGAGTAGCTTTATATTATGTATTATGATTTGCGTGCATGGTTGGTTTCAGTTTTCGAGCGGTTTGGAATTGATTTGGAAGAATAATTTTTGTTTTTGAAGCTTTAAATTGGAAGAGTTGACCAAAGTTTGACTTTTGGATAAACAGACTCGAAATCGAATTTTAATTATTCTAACAAGTTTGTATGATGATTTTGGATATGTCCATAATGTTTGGTTAATTTTCGATGAATTTTGGATAAGTTTGGGTTGTATGGTGATTGTTTTCGGTTTCGACGTCGATTTGAGCATAAAGGTTACCATATTGAGCAAGAGGCCTTTGATTCGTGTTTCGTATAAATTATTATATCCGTATCGTAATTTTGGAACCATAACAACTGAAATTATCAAGTTTCAACATCGTATGAGGAACTTATGGTCATTTTACTAAGCATTGGGTTGCCAGATTTTTCAGATTAATTACGAAATTATCACTGAATTCGTATTTGAAAATCTGCACTATTTTCAAATATTGAAACCAATATATCTCCTTAATTATAAGGTCAAATGGAGTGATTCAAAAGTCTAACCTGACTGAAATTTCACAAGAAATCTATTAGAGAAATCAAAAGCAAGTTTCAGGATCATTTGACATAAGAAATGAAGTAGATTAACTGGGCCTTTTTGGCCATTAATGTTGTTGGAGTTTTTCTCATCTTGAAAGTTTGGGATTGGGGAGAATTCAAGAATGTTCTTACAGTTTCTTTCATGAGGTAAGGTCTAAACCATAACATAAGTATTTCCCTTTGATTCATTCCTTTGGTTTAAGCTTTAATCCATGATTTTAATTGAAAACCCATTTTTTTTTCTATAAATCAAGACCTAGGGTTATGTTTAAAATTTTTAAAAATTGAAAATGCGTTAAAGGCATTTATTTCTCGATTTCTGTTGGAGTTTTGTTCTCCTATATTAGGAGAATAACATACTCGAATTTGGCGAGTTTTGGAGGAGTATTTCGGGAGTTATGGGACCCAATTAGTGTGGGTTGGACTTTTGGGTTATGAACACCCAAGAGCGATGTTTTGGCAAATTGGTTGAGCTATCAGATTTCGATTGAGTCATTTTTCATTCGTGTAAGATTGTATTGGTTTGGGCTTCGCTCGGGTAAGCTTGTATTCGGAATCCAAGGCGGGCCCGACAAAGACTTTTGTTGACCATTTCATTGACTTTGGGCTCTAGAATAAAGATTTGACCTTTATCAATTGCGTTTGTTTCCTTTGGCATTATTTGATGTTCTTGAGTTGCTTTTGGCTAGTTTCAAGCCGTTCGGAGGTCTGTACGCGTGATATGACATTTCTAGAGTGTCGTTTGGCTTGCTCGATATTTGTTTTGGCTTGTTTGAGGTAAGTATCTTATCAAAACTCGGTTGAGGCACTAGTTGCCTGAATAGTTTGTGATAGCTACGTGCTATGGGTGCGCATATGTGTGGGGTTGAGCCCATGTGCAAGCACTGGGGTGTTTATCCATGCTCGAGGTAGTGCTTAGGCTAGGATATGCCTAGAGTTGACTGTTAAGCTTTAAGTTATAATGTTTCTCATATTTATATCACTGTTGTGAACTATTTAATCCATGTTTGAGATTATGAAAAGGCTAATTCCCTGAATAAACTTGGTAATTGCTATTTCTGTAATAAATTGTCGATTTGAGCTATGATAGCACACTTTGCACATGCCTACACTTTAGCATGTTATTATACCACTCCGGAAACATGAAATCTAATAATTATTCATCATATACATGTGTTCTTGTATACTTGATTCTATGTGATGTGATTTGGACTAGATGCGTGTGACCACACCGGGCAGATTGTGTTGTTATGATTATGACCACAACGAGCGGATTGTGTTGTTATGCGTGTGACCATGCCGGGCGGATTGTGTTGTTATGCTTGTGACCATGCTGGGCGGATTGTGTTGTTATGCCTCTGACCACGCCGGGCAGATTATGTTGATATGTATGTGACCACATTGGGCAAATTATGATATTGAGCTCGTGACCTTGCCGGGCTGGTAGCACGTTGAATTTGCCATGCTTGCGTGTGGATAAGGATCCATCCCCCTAGGTTCACCCTCTCATGTTTTTCTCTTGATGGTGTACACACGGATTGTGAGAAACTGACGGGTTTCTGGTTGATGTGAGCTCTAAGAGAGCTGGGTATTGTTATTGGATCGGGTTGCATGCCGTGACAGGCCTTATTGGCTTATGGTTATTGGATCGGGTTGCGCGCCGCAACAAACTGCTATTTGGTTATTGCATTTCATCTTTACTTGAAATTTCCTCGACTGTTTACCTGATTTTACTTGCATATCTTCCTTACATGCTGGATTGTCGACTGAGAAGAACCCTTTAAAATAAACAATTGTGAGCATCAAAGTGGTTTTACCTGAGATTTCCTATTTTTATCATATATATGTTCTAAACTTGTTGAAATTATGAACTGCACAAGTGTTAGTGAGTATTATCTATAGTTCTTGCTTCGTTTACCTCGCCGAGGTTAGTTAGGATACTTATTGAGTACATGGGGTCGTGATAGGCTATTAATATGCCTTGAATTGGAGTTGTTTGTTATATGAAGCATGTTTAATTGTTGATTCACTCCCCATACCCTTGTGTTATTGTTGTTATTCTTGTACATATCGTTGTTGAGCCGTGGCTATATATTATTTTGGCTTTGGTATTATTGTTTGGACGATGTTGTGGCATATGTGCACGTGTGGTGCAAGTTGATTGTTGTGTTGTGAATGAGATGCGCATTCGGCGATATAAGGGTGGTGTTTATTGATGCACATGCGGCGAGATAATTGGCTTATGCACGTGTTGCAAGGAAGGGGAAATACTTCATTGTGATGCACACACATCGAGATAAGAGGGCTTATGGGCATGCATCTATATAAGGGGAAATATTTCAATGTGAAGTTCATGCGGCGTTATAAAGAGGTGACTTTTTGATTATGATATGTAGTATTTCGGGGCGATTCTTGTTGTTATTCTTGTTTTGGAATGGGTTGATGATTTGAACATATCATTGTTTTTCCTTAAATGATTTTAGTTTGTTCTTTTGCGAGTTGTTGGTTAATTTGTCATGTTATCACCTGCCTTATTTTTGTTGCTATTTATTTTGTCATGCTTTCCGTTGTTAGTTTCACATCGATATTCTGCACATGTTATTTGTCTAGTGAGTGTCTTGACCTGAACCTCATCACTACTCTACCGAGGTTAGTATTGATACCTATTGGGTATCGATCGTGGTGTACTCATACTATACTTCTGCATATTTTTGTGCAGATTTAGGTACCTCGGGTTGTGTTGGTCGCTAGAGACTCGAGTCGGAGCTGTGGAGACTTCAAGGTATACTTGCTTTTCCGCTTGTAGGCCTTGGAGTCACCTTCTATTATTTGTTTATTACTATTTATGTATCCAAAATAGTGATGTGCACTTTGAGACTTATTATGTACTTCTTGTAGAGCTTATGACTCCGCATTACTGGGCTTTGGGATGTATGATGGTTGAATTAACTTTACAGCTATGTTATGGCTTCTTCTAGTTTTTATTTAATACTTAAGTTATTTTACCCTGTTAATCTTATCCTATGATAAACTTACCTAGTTTTAGAGACTAGGTGCCATCACGATCCTTAAGATAGTATTTTTGAGTCGTGACAAGTTGGTATCATAGCTTTAGGTTTATAGGTTCTACGAGTCATAAGCAAGTTTAGTAGAGTCTTGCAGATCAGTAAGGAGACGTTTGTACTTATCTTCGAGAGGCTACGAAACTATTAGGAAAGTGCCACTATATTCTTAGCACCATGGGCATTGTAAAGGTGAGCGAGCTACCCTTTACTACATTTTTACTGTCAGGAGCAGCCTATAGGTGGTGGCAGGCTTACGAGGAGGGTAGGCCAATTGATGCTGCACCACTCACTTGGACTAAATTTTCAGATATGTTTTTGAGGGAGTTCATTCCACAGACCCTCTGGGATGCCTGCCGCACAGAGTTTGAGCAGCTGCATTAGGGGACTATAATGGTATCAGAGTACGCCATCAAATTCAACAAGGTATCCTGTCATGCGCCCATTTTAGTTGCTACAGTCAGAGATCGAGTCTGCAGGTTTATCGGGGGGCTCAGTTATGGTATTAGATTCATCAGGGCTCGGGAGTTGGAGATGAAACTCCATTTTAGCAGGCTGTGAAGATCGCTCACATGTTAAAGCATATGCGGGGCCAGGAGAGGAAGGATAGGGGGGCCAAGAGGCCTCGAGAGTCTGGAGGATTTAGTGGTTCCCTCGTTCAAGTTGGAGCTTGTCGTGGCAGAGGTTATATGAGTCTACTAGTTTATTCAACACTTCCAGCTACTCGCAGTGCTCCAGCAACTCCGAGGTCTTAGATCGTTCATTATGCACAGCCCCTTTCCATTGCACCTCCTGCATGAGGTGCTTTTAGAGGTCAGTATATCCGATCGGGTCAGACCCAATTTTAATATCCACGCCCTCCGAGAGGTTGTTTTGAGTGTGGTGACATGAGGCATATGGTGAGGGACTTTCCCAGGCTTAGGAGAGGTGCAGCTCCAAAGGATCCACAGATTGCACCGGGTCCACAGGGTGTAGAGGCCATGGTTTCTACTCTGATTGCTGCTCCACCTATACTTCCAGCTAGGGGTGGAGGTCAAGCGGGTAGAGGTCATCCTAGAGGGGGAGGCCAGGCCCGTTTCTCTATTTTTTCGGGTAGGACCGAGGGTGCTTCTTCAAATGCTGTCATCACACGTATTGTTCCGATATGTCATTGGGATGCGTTAGTTTTATTTGATCCGGGTTCCATGTACTCATATGTGTCATCTTACTTTGTTTCCTATTTGGATATATCCCGTAATTCTATGAGTGCGCCTTTTTATGTGTCTATGCTGGTAGGAGATTCTATTATTACAGACTGTGTCTATAGGTCGTGTTTGGTCACTATCAAAGGGTATGAGACCAGAGTTGACCTTCTGCTACTCAGTATGGTGGACTTCGACCTGATATTGGGCATGGATTAGTTTTTACCCTATCACGCTATTTTGGATTGTCAAGCCAAGACCGTGACATTAGCTAAGCCAAGTTTGCCGTGGTTGGAGTGGAGAGGTACATTGGATTATATTCCTATAGGGTTGTGTCCTTTATAAAGGCATATCAGATGGTTGAAAAGGGGTGCGATGCATATCCAGTCTTTGTGAGGGATGTTAGTGTTGATACTCCTACTATTGAGTCAATTCTGGTAGTGAGATATTTCCAGATGTGTTTCCAGTAAACCTACCGGGCATGCCACCCAATAGGGACATCGATTTTGGTTTTGATCTGGTGCCGGGCACTCAGCCCACCAGCGGAGTTGAAGGAACAACTTCGGGAGTTGCTCGATAAGGGTTTCATATGACCAAGTGTCTCGCCTTGGGTGCTCCAGTTCTATTTGTGAAGAATAAGGACAACTCTATGAGGATGTGTATTGATTACATACAGCTGGACAAAGTTACAATCAAGAACAGGTACCCACTACCGCACATTGATGACTTATTTGACCAGCTTCAGGGTGTCAGGGTGTTCTCAAAGATTGATTTGAGGTCAGGATGCAATCATCTAATGATCTTGGATTCAGACATTCCGAAGATAGTTTTCAGGACTCGATATGGTCGCTATGAGTTTTTGGTGATGTCATTCGGGCTGACTAATGCCCCAGCAGCCTATATGCACCTGATGAACAATGTATTTCAACCATATCTTCATTCATTCGTCATCGTGTTCATTGATGACATATTGGTATATTCTCACATTCAGTAGGACTATGAGCAGCACTTGAGGATCGTGCTCCAGGCCTTCAGGGCGAAGAAGTTATATAAACAATTCTCCAAATGTGAGTTTTGGCTTAATTCAGTGTCATTTTTGGGTCACGTAGTGTCTAGTTAGGGGATCAAGGTGGATCTAAAGAAGGTGGAGGCAGTTCAGAGTTGGACCTGACCGTCTTCAGCTATAGAGATTCTGAGTTTCTTGGGTTTAGCAGGTTATTATCGTCATTTCGTGGAGGGTTTTCATCCATCACATCTCCTTTGACCAGATTGACCCAGAAATATGCTCCTTTCAGATGGTCCAATGAGTGTGAGGCGAGCTTTCATTAGCTCAAAACCGCATTGACTACAACCCCAATGTTGATATTGCCTACAGGTTCAGGATCTTACACCGTATATTATGATGCATTGTGTATTGGGCTTGGCGCGATGTTGATATAAGACGGTAGGGTTATTACCTATGTGTCTTGGCAGTTGAAGGTTCATGAGAAGAACTACCTTGTGCATGATTTAGGGTTGGAGGTTATTATTCACGCATTGAATATTTGGAGGCACTACCTATACGGTGTTCATTATGAGGTCTATACCGATAATCGGAGTTTCCAGCACCTGTTCAAGCATAAGGACCTTAATTTGCAGCAGCGGAGATCGTTAGAGTTGCGGAAAGACTATGATATCACCATATTATATTTTCCGGGGAAGGCCAATGTAGCGTCCGATGCATTGAGTAGGAAGGTTGAGAGCATGGGCAGTTTTGCATATTTACCAGTAGCAGAGAGGCTACTAGCCATGGATATTTAAGCTTTAGCCAACCAGTTCGTGAGATTAGATATTTTGGAGCCTAGCTGGGTTGCTGCTTGTGTTGTGGCACAGTTATCGTTGTTGTAGCGTATCAAGGCTCGCTAGTTTGATGACCAACACTTGATGGTGTTGAGGGACACGGTGCAGCGAGGTGGTGCTAAGGAGGTTATGATTGGTGATGATGGTGGTATGCGGCTTCAAGGTTGGATTTGTTGTTCCAAATGTTGATGGACTGAGAGATTTGATCCTTGAGGAGACTCACATATCGCACTATTCAATTCACCCAAGTGTCATGAAGATGTACCGTGACTTGAAATAGCACTATAGGTGGCGGCGGATGAAGAAAGACATCGTTGCTTATGTCTTTCGGTGTTTGAATTGTCAACTGGTAAGTATGAGTATCAGAAACCGGGAGGGTTGACTTAGAGATTGGAGATACCGCAGTGGAAACGGGAGTGCATCATGATGGATTTTGTGGTAGGCTTACCACGGAGCTTGATGAAATATGATGCAGTTTGGGTTATTATGGACCGGTTAACTAAGTCCGCACACTTCATTCCGGTGATGACTTCCAATTCTTCAGAGGAGTTGGCTCAGATCTACATCCGGAAAATTATCCGTTTGTATGACGTGCACATTTCCATCATTTCTGATTGAGTCACGCAGTTCGTTCACATCGCATTTTTGGAGAGACGTGCAGTGTGAGTTGGGCACGCAAGTCGAATTGAGTATAGCATTTCATCCCTATACGGACGGACAGTTCGAGCACATTATTCAGATCTTGAAGGACATGCTATGTGCACATGTTATCTATTTTAGGGGTTCATGGGATCAGTTTATTCCACTCATAGAGTTCGCCTACAATAACAACTATTAGTCGATTATCCAGAAGGCTCCTTATGAGGCTTTATATGGGAGGCGATGTCATTCTCTGGTATGATGGTTTGAGACTAGGGAGGCTAGGTTGTTGGGCACTGATTTGGTTCGGGATGCCATAGAGAAAGTCAAGTTGATTCTGGATCAGCTTCATACCACGCAGTCCAAGGAAAAGAATTATACTTGTCGGAGGGCTCGTGATGTAGCATATATGGTGGGAGAGAGGGTTTTGCTCAGAGTTTCACCTATAAAGGTTGTGATGAGGTTCGGGAAGAAGGGCAAGTTGAGCCCTCGCTATTGGTCTTTTTGAGATCCTTGAGAGAGTAGGTGAGGTGGCCTACAGACTTGCATTTCCACCCAGCTTATCAGTAGTTCACCTGGTGTTTCATGTTTCAATGCTCCGGAAGTATTATGGTGATCCGTCACATGTATTACATTTCAGCTCAATCCAATTGGACAAGGATTTGACTTATGTTGAGGGGCCGGTGTCTATCTTGGATAGGCAGGTCCGAAAGTTGAGGTCAAAAAACATTGCTTCAGTAAAGGTTCAATGGAGAGGTCAACCGGTCGAGGAGGCTACTTGGGAGAATGAGCATGACATGCAGAGTCATTATCCTCACCCTTTTGGCACTTCAGTTATGTCTCTATGCACGTTCGAGGACGAGCGTTTATTTTAAGAAGTGGAGAATGCAACGACCCGACCGGTCATTTGTATTTGAGCCCCATTTCCCCTTCTCATGCTTCACACATGTGCATTTGTGGTTTTATAACTTGCGGGGATAGTTTGTTTTGTTCCGGGAAGGTTTTGGATTAATTTGAACCCTTTGGTTCTTGGTTTAGAAACTTAAGTTGAAAATATTGACCGAGGTATGACTTTTGTGAAAACGACACCGGAACGGTGTTTTGATGGCTCTGATAGGTTCGTATCCTGATTTTGGACTTGGGCATATGCCCGAAATTGAATTCGGAGGTCCCTAGGTTGATTTAGCTTGTTTTGCCGAAAGTTGACAATTTGAGGTTTAGATTTTTCTTAGATTTGACCGTAGGTTGACTTTATTGCTATTGGGTTTGGATTTTGATTTAGGGACATGGAATAGGTACATTTTGCTATTTGGAACTTGTCTGCAAAATTTGGTATAATTCGGAGTTGGTTTGATAGGATTCGGACGCTTGGTTGCAATTCTAGCGATTCTTGAGATTTCTTTTCACTTTCATGCATTTTGATGTCCGATTTGTGGTTCTGGATATATTTTGATATTTTGATCATGGAGCGAGTTTGTATGATGTTTTTAGACTTGTGTGGATATTTGTTTTAGAGCCCCGATGGCTCGGGTGAGTTTCGGACGTATTTCAGATTGGATTGAGCTGGTTATAAGTTGCTGGTGTACTGGTGCTGCAGTTGTCACAATTGCGAGCACCAGCATCACAATTGCATAGAGGGCAGTCGAGGTCCAGATGTCGCAAATGCGACACCCTATTCGCATTTGCGAAAACAGTATAGGATTAGATACGGTCGCATTTGCGACCATCATGTCGCTTTTGTGAAGAATGCTACCATCGCAATTGCAAAGCCTTTTTCGCAATTGTGACATCAGTGTGGGCTGTCATGGTTTGCTTTTTCGATTCCTGTTCTGCAACCCAAGGTTGCATTTCGACATCTGCAGTAAAAGGGCTGGAAGACGAGGTTTTAGTCTTATTTTCATATTTTAGTATCCTAAACTCAGTAGAAGGCAATTTTGTAAAGGGATTTTCACATACAACCATTGGGCAAGTGATTTTGATCAATTTTCAATTGTATTACATGATTATATATACGATTTAACATCAAATTCATGAGAACCTAAGGGAAAGTTTGGGGATTTTTGTCTATGTTTTGAAAAATAAAAATATGGGGTTTGAGAGCCGAGCTGGACTTGGATTTGAAAACAAAATATATATATATATATGGACTCGTGGGGTTATTGGTAGTCGAGATCTACCCTTGGACTTGAGTTTTGATCGGGCGGGCCTGGGGTTGACTTTTGTTAACTTTTGGGGAATTGTATATAGATAATAGCTTTATGAATCGTAATTGGTTTCTCTTGCATCGTTTGATGATATTAAGTCGTTTTATTAGATTTGAGCCGTGCAGAGGAGAACATTAATGGAAAGGTTATTTTTGAGTATTGATTTGGCTTAGTTGAGGTAAGTATCTTATCTAACTTTGTTCGGGGGGGGGGAGGGGGGGGACTACCCCTTAAGGTTTGGTTTGATTGTGCTACTTGATTTATGTGAAACACGTGTACATGAGGTGACGAGTATGTACACAGATTTATATATGGTATTTGATCGGTTTAGACTCTTAGGTTACTTATAAGCATTTAATTGAAGTTTATTATTATATGATCTATCTTACGTTGTCAAGTTTAGCCTTACATGCTTTAATTGAAGTTGTCTTTACATGTTCTAGTTTCCATTGTCGAGGCTACTCTTACATATATTTATTAGTAGTTGTTGTCACATGCTATTCTTTCCATTGTTGAGTTATGCTCATACATTTAGTTGTAGTTCCTATTTAATGCTATAACTTTCATTTTTAAGCTTATGTTATGAATTAGAATTCGAAGTTGCCATTTATAAGGTGGGATTTATACGTGTATTGCTAATAAGGGAAATACGCAATGAGATAAGGTGAGATTTATATGTGTGTTGCTAATAAGGGAAATACGTGGTGAGATAAGGGGGCTAAAACGCGTGTAGCTATTTTGAAAAAAATATTTTAAAAATAAATGCAAAGCTCGCGTGGTGATATAAGATAGATTGTGATTGTGATTTGTGAAATGAGAACATGAAGTGTGGTACCTCGGTGTGATGCTTGTTGTACATTCTAAATTTGGAAAGGTTCGTTGATTTAAACGGTTATTGCATTTTTTTCCTTAATTTCATTTCACTCGTATTTTTACTGTATTTGATCATTGTTGCTTTTATCACATGTTCACCTTTTTTGTTGTTGTTATTTGTTGATTTTATTTCCGTTGTTAGACTGGTTTGATAAATTACTTATTTCTTATTTATTGCCTTTACTTCCCCGTCGTTAGATTATATTAACATTCTGCATAAGCTTTCTATATCTAGTAGGTGTCATGGCCTGACCTCGTCACTACTTTACCGAGGTTAGACTTGATACTTACTGGGTACCGTTATGGTGTACTCATGCTACGCTTTTGCATATTTTTGTGCAGATATAGGTACTTGTGCTCATGCCGGACGTCACTGAGTTGACCCAGATATTTTGGAGACTTCAAGGTATATATGCTTGACGCTCGCAGGCCTCGGAGTCACCTTCTACTATTGTCTTTTCTACTGTCCATCTTCATATGGAAACAATATTGTAATAGAGATTTCTAGTATATTTCAGTAGAGCTTATGACTCTGTACCACCGGATTTTTGGGATTGTTCTATTGTTGTTCCGTTATGGTTATTATGTCATTTATCAGCTTAATTTAATATCTTAGTCATTGTTTCTATTAAATTCTTAATGTATGTTAGGCTTACCAGTCTTAGAGACTAGGTGCCATCATGACTACCTAGGGTGGGATTTTGGGATCGTGACAATCTCATCATGTGATAGGCTTACCTAGTCTTAGAGACTAGGTTCCATCACGATCCTTAAGGTGGTATTTTTGGGTCGTGACTGATATTAAGAACACGTTCAATCAACTGCGCTTCACAAAATATTTTAGCAAATTAATATATCAAATCCAATTAAGAAAGCAAATTGGGTAATTCACTACTAAAAATAGGATTTAGCGATGGATGAATTACCGACGAAGGTTGTCGCTAATTCTAGTTTTTTATGGCTTGTGAACTCACTGAGTTTGTGAGTTGGGTACGAAAAATTTCACATTAACTACTCGTGTGAGGGAGATTTAATGAAAAGCATAGGGTAAGACACTACTAAAAGTCTACCTCTTATTGACACAATCAACTAATAAAATTTGGTTCACAATTCCGAGGGACATTTCGTCAGCATGAAAAATATAAATATTTTTATTTCTATTTTCTTTTAAAGAACCCCGAAGGACGACTCTTGGTAAACTACGCGACTTTGAATGGTCAAAATTTGAATGACTGTATCGATGGTGTCTGTCGGTAAAGTACCAAGGGAAATTCTTGCTACTTCAGGTATAATTATTTTTGAATTAATTTTTGAAGTACCAATGATCTTTCTTGGTGTATTTACAAAAGATAAATAAAATATACCGAGGGATTCTCTTGCTATTGCTTATATAATGGGTTTGGAAAATTGGAGATGTCACCGCCTCAAATTCCAACCAATCAGGGTCGTGATGGCGCCTAACATCGTTTGCTATGCAAGCCAACACAACAGATAATACGAAAGGAAAAACATTAAATATCTAACAACTGATCAATAATATAACATTAAAAAAATAACTCTATAATAACAAGATAAAGTTTTTACCAATAATTAACGTATACCACCCCAAGATTTGATGTCACAAGTACATGGGCTTTTAGATCCTACTAAATACAAGGTTCTGAAAGAAATATAACTAAAAAAAGTGGAAACAGTACAATAGTGGTAAGATAATGACTCAAGGCATGCGGACGAGATGCAACTCTACCACTAACACAGTATCTGCTAAGCACCTCTTGGGGCTCTGCTGGTACCAATGCCAGAATCTTCACAAGAAGTGTAGAAGTGTAGTATGAGTACAACCGACCAATGTACTCTGTAAGTATCGAACCAAATCTCGACGAGGTAGTGACTAGTTTAAGACAAGACACTCACTATAAACCTATGCGAATAATAAATAAAGAAGACATAAATATAGAGAAAACGGATAAACTCATAAGAACGTAACCCGAAGGTTAAATAACAGAGGGCCCCAGAATAACATCGTCTCATAACCTCACATCACAAAACAAAAATAGAACACCATAGCTACTAACAGTTACAACACATCATACCCCGTTGTGGCGCTTAATCCGATCCCAATATCATTTCAATATCTATTGCAACATACAACCCAATCCCAAAATTATATCAATATCTCTCGCAGCGTGCAACTTGTTTCCATTATCAATTCATTTTCATTCTGTTGCAGCACACAACTCATTCCCAATATCAATTAACTATCATAAACAACTCAACACAATCAATTCCGTAATCCCAACACAAAAGGTACTAAAGCGTATAAAACATCAAGGAACTACTAGTACACATAGAGAACAACCAATATTTTATATTCACAAACCTCGACAAATCATTAGCGCAAGAATAACTAGGGAATTCACACAATCAGATATAACATAATAAAGTGCAACAAGTAAGGTAAAGACAATAAAAGCAAGTAAAGGTATGAACAATGAAGATATTCAATTAATACAGGTAGGAGGATATAGCACGTAAACAAATATTGATTGAGAAATGAATAAACCGAAACAGGTAACAAATAAATGACGGATAACAAATAAGGCATGAATAACAAGTAAGGACATGTAACAATCAAAGCATTTAAAGAGATATAACATGGAATAAATGAAGACATAAAAGCAAATAGCCGACCTGCATTCTTTAACCCATGACACCGCATATACACTCGTCACCTCGCATATACATCATCCATACACATAATTCACGTATAAAATAGACCAAACAAGTCCTAATTTCCTCAAGTCAACGTTAAACATAACCCTTACCTCCTTCCGAAATCAAATCAACAATCAACCATGACTTTTCTCTTAGAACTTACCTCCAAACCAACAGAATCTATCCAAATATAGTCAAACATTTCGAAACAAGCTTTAGAAAATACCCACGAGTGAAAAAGATTCAATCTTTAATAAAATTGAAAAGGCCAACAAAATTCAGCCCCGGACCCGCTTGGTCCATATCTGAGATTAAGACCAAATCCCGATTAGTCATTCACTCCCAATCCCGGATATATGATTTGGTTCGAAATTTGACCTCAATTCGAAGTCTAAATCTCAATTTTATCAATTTCCTAAATTCTACCCAAACCCCCCAATTTCTACTTTGAAACTACTCACTTTAAGGTTAAAAATCAATGAGTGTTTATGGAAATATATCAAAACTAGTTGAAAATTACTAAAAAATGAAGTTGGAATGAAAATTTCTTTAAGAATCTCTCTAATCCGTGCTTAGGCTTTAAAAAATGGTGAAAAATAATGAAATCACGTTTTAGCTTTTTATTTAACCGGGCGTCAGCACCTGTCGCATTCGCGAAGCTCACATTCCAATTGTTCTTCCCGTTGACAAGGTCAGCACCGCATTCGCGATTGCATCACCCCAGCCAAGACCCCGCGTCCGCAATCAAGAGGACGCGTTCGCGATGGTGACCTCACCTGCCCTCCCCAAACATCCCAAACCTACGCATTCGCGTGGATCTTCCACGTTTGTAAGTGACAGTTCCCCCCAAACCTATGTGTTCGCGGGCTCACCCTCGCGTTTGCGTAGAGTAACCTGCCCCAGTACCAAATTTTTCCTTTGCGATTGCGGTAGTGGCTCTGCGATCGTGAAGCATTGTGATGCACTAGAAAACTAGCTAACTCCACAAGGACAAAAATTTCCAAAATCAATTCGAAACTCAACTGAGCCACCCGGGCTCCAATATAAACATTTACACAAGTGTAATAATATCACACCAACTCGCTCGCTCACTCAAATCATCAGAATAACATCAAATATCAACCATCGATCATTAAAACTCAAGATTTTTCAAAGTTAAAACTCAAGATTTTTCAAAGTTAAAACTCATTTTTCAACTTTCCATATAATGCGTTGAAATGCCCTCGGGTATCCCGAGAGCCCAAAAAAATATGCGTATAAGTCCAAAAATATCATACGAACCTATTGGAATTGTCAAAATACCGATACGAGGCCGTTTACCAAGAACTTTGACCATGGTCAACTCTAGTTATTTTTAAAGCCAAAAATCACATTTTCTTTAAAATTTCACATAAAATCTTTACGAAAAATAACACGGACCATGCACGCAAGTCATATAACATTAAATGAAGCTATGAGAGGTCTTGAAATGCAAAAATAAATGCTAGTACTGAAAACGACCTATCGGACAGTCACATGGAGCATTTGCGCTAAGTACGTTCTTCGTGATTCTTGTGATTTTATGCCTTGAGAATATATATGATATTATTTTGACTCTTGGGCGCATATATTGACTTATATTATTACTTGCTATGTATTTGGATTATATGAAGCTTGTGCTTAGTTGTCTTAACTTGCGAGTCGGGTCTGAGCTGTCTTTAATTGAGTCATGTGCAATGTGCGAGTTGAGATTTTTGGTTGTACTCTATGCCATTTCTTGCTAGTCTAGAACTTATCCGGCGTGTGACTTGAAGAGAAATAAGTAAGCTTTTGAGTCTAGTAAATAATATAGTTGTTTCTTTGATTGACCTCTGAGCTACTTGCTTACTAGTGTTAAATTATCCTTTGTTAGCCCATTTGAGCATGTAAACCTTTTCTTTGGTACCCAAATTACAAGCCGAAGACCCTTTGTTCTTAATTAAATCTTGCTGAACCTTTACCTTCAAAAGCACTTATGTTGCTAGAAGAGTAAGTGAAGAGATTGTGTATCTTTTGAGTGGAACCACAGAAAGGCCAAAAGGTGTACGTATGTATTCGAAGGTCATTAGTCAAAAATACCAAATTATGGAGGGTGTTGTAAATATTTTGAGAAAAAAACAAGAATACAAAAAATATACCCCTCCAATTCACTTTGATATGTGCTAGTGATTATTTAGATGTGCTTAAAGTCAACAGGCCATGTTATGTATGGTTTCGTAACGATGTATTGAGTGATAATGAAGAGGATGTGCTTAAAAGTTAAAGTGTAATGTACTAAAAGTACTTAGAAGAATTAGTCACTATTATCCATTTCTATCGTACCCGTCCCTTAGCCTACATTACAATCCATAAAGATCTAATTGATCCTAGACTCTTCGAGCTTAAATTAGTCGAGTCTTACACTACGAGCAAGCCTATGATACGAACTTGGGTGGCATATGAGTTTTCTTGTGAGAGTGAGTGAATTCTTTCGATTTGAGATTCCTTAAAAGATACTTGTACTTATATTTGAGTGTGCAAAATAATTATTCTTATTGGTTTATTGGTGAGGGCACATGATTTGTAAAGAATTGGTCAAGTCCTTGGTTTTTGAGTTAGCACAAGAAGCGATTTGTAGTATGGAATCCATGGGAGTCAATTTTTGAGGCTAGGATGTTAGAAAGAGTCACAAAACAATCGTAATTAGTCTTGGCATGAAGTTAAACTTGGGGTAAAATATGAATGGTGTTTATGCTAGGTTCTGGTAATGACTCGACCAGCCGTTTTGAGAATTTGCATTCCGTTAAGATGTTTGAAGTCTTGAGTAGCTCCATATGACGTATTATCACTTGTTTGAATTGTTGGTTTTGGTTTTCAGATGATTCGAGATCGATTCAGAAGAGGGATTCTCATGTTAGAAGCTTTGAGTTGGAAGAGTTGACCAAGTTTGACTTTTGCGTATTTGACACCCGATCAGAGTTTTGATGGTTTAGTTAGGTCAGGGTGGTAATTTTGGACTTGGAAGTATGCCCAGATTTGCATTTGGATATTTCTAAGAGGTTTCGACATGAATTGGTGAAAGATGGAAATTTGAAGGTTTGGAATATTCACAAGTATGATCGAGAGTTGACTTTGATAATATTGAGTTCGTATTGTGGTTATGGGAATTGGAATAGCTTCGTCATGTCATTTGGGACTTGTGTGCAAAATTTGAGTTCATTCCGGGTTGATTTGATATGTATCGACACGAGTTTTGGAAGTTAAAAAGTTCATTATGTTTGATTCCAGGTGCGATTCATGGTTTTGATGTTGTTACGCATGATTTGAGGCCCCGAGTAGGTTCGTGATATGTTATGGGACTCATTGGTGTGTTCGGACGGGGTCCCGAGGGGCTCGGGTGAGTTTCGGATGTGGTTCAGATCATTTTGCCTCATGTTGCACTGCTGAAAAAATGCCGGTGCTAGTGTTTCCCTATCTGCAGAGGTTTGGACGCAGATGCGAATATTTCATCGCAAAAGAGGAAGTGGCAGGCTGGGCGTGAAAGTCGCAGGTGCAAGTGTATGGGTGCATCTGCTGAAGTTTAGGCGTGTTCGCAGAAGCGAAGGTTGGGCTGCACGTGCGAGCTCACAGAAGCGGGAATTTGTTTGCAAATGCAAAAATAGCTGGGCAAAAGTTATAAATCGAGGGTTAGAGTTATTTTATCATATTTTGAGTTGGGGAGATCGGATGTGGGAGATTTTCACCACAAAGATTGGGGTAAGCATTCTCTACTTGGTTTTGATTATATTTCATGAATCTATCTTCGTTTTTGGTAATTAGATTATGAATTTTAAAGAGAAATTTGGGGGGGTGTCTAAAATGTTATAAATTGAATTTTTGAGTTTTGAACATCGATTCAGAGTCGGATTTGAGTGAAACTAGTATGGTTGGACTCGTAATTGAATGAGTTATCGGATTTTGTGAGTTTTGTCGGGTTTCGAGGTGTAAGCCCAAGTTTGACTTTTTAGTTGACTTTGAGTAAATGTGTAAAGGTTCGACCTTTATCGATTGGGTTTGTTTCCTATGACATTATTTTATGATTTTGAGTTGCTTTTGGCTAGATTCGAGCCATTCAGAGGATGATTTGAGTAGGATGACGCTTCTAGTGTATCGATTTGGCTTGTTTGAGGTAAGTGACTTGCTTAACTTTGTTGGGAGAATTTTTCCTACTAATTGTTATTATTGCTACATGCGGGGGTAATGCATATATGAGGTGACGAGTGTATATGCATGTGCCAGTGTTAAATCATGCTCGGGAGTAAATTACATGATTAATTGTGCCTTGTAGAACTATGTGACTTCATTGTTTCATGTCTTACTTGACTTCTAGATTACTAAGAATATGAAATTAAATGTTATAAACTGAGATTTAGCTTATTATAACTTGATAAAACTTTGACAGATTTTTGTGAAACCATTGATGTGTTAAATTCGGTCATCACTATGTTTAATCATTAATACATTGCTACGATCGTTATTCTTGAGATATTGAATTCTATACTTGAGTTAAAGATCATTTTTGAGACTTGTCGAAATACTTGGACAATAAATTACTTGAGGTTTATTGAATTGTTATTGGCTTGAAAGCTGTGATTGATGTTCATTTGGAATATTCGCTTAAACACTCTCCTTGATGTTATTCACGCTTCCTACCTTGATTGTCATTGATATACATATGCTCGGTAAGGAAGAGTGTTACGCACAAAGGGTTATGCCGTGCCATTACATATACGTTATCATGTGAGGAAGAGTGTAAAGCACGAAGGGTGATGCCGTGCCATTTTATTTACATTATCATGTGAGGATGAAAGTAAGATCACGAAGGATGATGTCGTGCCATTTAACTTACATTATTATGATCTCATTTACATTATCATGTGATGATGAGAGTAAAGAATGAAGGGTGATGCCATTCCATTTCATTTATATTATCGTGTTACATTATCACGTGAGGATGAGAGTAAAAGCACGAAGGGTGATACCGTGCCATTTCAATTATATTATCATGCTTTTATATTATCATGAGTTCATGGCACGAAGGGTGTTTACGTGCAGGCGAGCACGAGGGACATGCATTATGTTGTGATATCCTTTCCTTATGTATACGTTCATGCCTTTACCTTGAGCTGTTACTGTTGTACCTATGTTTTCTATGTGACTTGTCGTTGTTGTTCTGTCTTTGTGCTCTATCTCAATTGTTGTTGTGTTGCCCATGCCTTCTATTTGTTTAACTTGCAAATATCATGTTTTTCTTCCTGTTGTTATATCCATATCCATGCCGTTCCTCATTTGTTGCACTTTCCTATAAGCTTTCTATCATGTCAATTATTCATGCCTCCTAGCTGTTAGCTCATAAATATCATGTCTTCCCTCTTGTTTATTATATATACACCTAGGCCTTCTACCATGCTCGTTAGTGAAATTTATATTCTTCTTTCCTAATTGTTGTCACTATTTCTATGCCTTCTACCTAGTCTGTTGCCGTTGTCCAAATGTACTACCTTGTTCGTTATTACTACCTGTGTATTTTCCACTTTGTCATTACTGTTATTGGCATTCTTTTCACCGATTGGTACTGTTATACGTATATTTGGTGAGGATGAGATGAATGCACGAAGGGTGTTGCCGTGCCATTGACTTGATATCTTGAGCACATTTCTCACACTATAAAAGTTATGGATTTACTATCGTGGTTTATTGGTTATCGCTCTAAGGAAAGGATTGGTCGAGATATTGAGGACGTTGAGTCGTGATTTCTTCTAGTAATCATTTACTGCTTCGCATATTCATTTCTGGTACTCTTTTCTATTATGTTGTAGTATTGTTCTATTGCCAGTTTACTGCACATGTTATATCAGTGAGTATCTTTTAACTAAAAAGCCGAGTCACTACTTCACCGAGATTAGTCAAGATACTTACTGAGTACATGAGGTCAGTGTTACTCATACTACACTTCTATACCTTCGTATAGATCTTGGAGCGGAGCTGCGGTGGATGACGGGAGCTAACTCTGAAGATGTTCGTGCCTTCCGGGTGTGGCTACCACTTGTCCCTGGGTAGTTTAAAAATTGAATTTTGTTTATGTACATTTCGAACAGAAGTTATATCCATTTCATATCAGTTTTTGCAATAATCCAGTCTTAGTAGCTCATGACTTGTACTACTAGTCCTTGCAATATTGTATGGAAATCCAGATGTAGCATTTGTTGATCACCTTTATTTTTAATAGAATTGTGTTAACTGTCAATTGGCTGACCTAATGGGTTGGGTTAGGTGCCATCACGACTAATGTATTTTGTGTCGTGACAGTTCTAAGCGTTGACATGAACCATTGTCATTGGTATGATACTTGAGTAGATTTAAATATATAAGTGTGGGGTGATGATAAATGATCAAAAGTGCATATGTTTAGTGTGTTTTCATCTCATTTGTCGTGTGATTTGCTGGAGATTACATGGTTTTTGAAGTAAAATATGCTCATTATGTGTTTCTTGTGTGTAGGAGTAAGTTTTGATGATAAATTATCAAAATATGTTAATTTGTTGCAAAAATGAAAAGAATGGCACAAGGACAGACGCGAAAAAGCAGACAATTGTGTGCACAAAATAGTAAAGTAAAGCGAAGGCACAGATCGCTTCGTGAAATGGAAAAAATTCAAAGGTTGAAGCCGCGTCTATGAGCGCACGACACGCCAGCACGGTTCGCGAATTCCAGCTTTCCTACCCGAGTTTGAATTGGTTATTTCCGCCCCTTTTTCACGACCTGAAATTCCACCCGTGAGGCCATGATGACGCTTAACATCTACTTGCTAGGTAAGCCAACGTTAGCTAATTAATTAATCATTTTTTAAAATTTAAAAGTAGAACATTAATAACACAAAACTACAATATTCTAAAATTGATGTGATAAATACAAACGTAGCGCGATCTAAACATATCCCAGAAATCTGGAGTCACGAGTACACGGGCAACTAGAGTACTACAAATAAAATCTGAACGAAATACCACTATTTGAAACAAAAGTAAACAATAAAGATAGAATAGAAGGGGACTTCAGGTATAACGAATGCCAATATCTTTTCCTCAAGTCTCCTCAGTAAGTCGATCCAGGCAAAAACCCGCCTACACGCAGCTGGGAACGACACCGGGATCTGCAAAAGTGTAGAAGTGTAGTATGAGTACAACCGATCTCATGTACTCTGTAAGTGCCGAACCTAAATTCGACAAAATAGTGACGAGGCTATGGCAAGACACTCACAATAAAACCTGTGCGAATAATAACAACAGAATACAAAAATATAGATAATGAAGTAAACTCATAAAAACAAACCCGAAGCTTAACTACTAGAGGGCCCCAGAATAATATGATCTCAAAGCTCATACCACAGTACCGAGATACAACTTATACAACTACAACCAACTATATCACATCATACTCCGTTGTGGCATGCAACCTGATCCTAACATTCCAGACAATAACTGTTGCAGCATGTAACCCGATCCCAACATTCAACACAATAATTGTTGTGACGTGTAGCCTGATCCCAAATAAGTTCATTTCATTCTGTTGCGACGCGCAACCCGTTCCCAATATCAACTCATTAACATAACAATTTAACACAACTAGCTACGTAAGCTCAACACCAAAAAGGGAAATGAAAGGAGCGGAGCATTAAGGAACTACCAGTACAAATAGGGAATAACCACTACCTCGTAATCCCAAACCTTGGCAATACATTAATACAGAAATAGCTAAATGGCTCATATAAGGAATAACGTAGTAACGTGCATCAAGTAATATAAGGACAATAAAATCAAGTAAAACATGATACAACAAAATATACAATTAAAACAAGTAGGAACATGTAGTAGGTAAGCAGATATTGAGTGAGAAATAAACAAATTGAAACAAGTAACAATTAGATAACATATAACAAGTAAAGCATTGATAACAAGTAAGAACATGTAGCAATTAAAGCATATAACAAGAGACAACATGGAATAAATGAAGACGTAAAAGTAAATATCCCAACCCGTATGCTTTAAAGTTAGACATGAATCAAAGTTAGACGTGAAAGTAATTCACATAACAAATAGGCAAACAAGTCCTAATTCCCTCAAATCAAGTTAGACATGACACATACCTCTTTGCGCAACCAACGCAACCACGCCTTTTCCTTTCGAACAAACCTCCAAACTAACCAAATCTACCCAAATAACGTTCAAATAATTCGAAATAAGCTTTAGAAACTACACACGAATGAAAAAGTTCAATCTTTGATAAAATTAAAAAAGTCAACAAAAGTTAACCCTGGGCCCGCTTGGTAAAAATTCGAGATTCAGAACAACATCCGATTACCCATTCACCCTCGAGCCCGATTATGTGATTTGTTTCAAACTCTGACCTCAATTTCAGGTCTAAATCTCAATTTTAAAAAATCTCTAAATTCTACCCAAATCCCTATTTCTACCATAAAATTCCTAGATTTGATGGTAAAAACTAATGAAAATTAATAGGGAATTGAAAAGAGTGGATAAGCGTTGCATACCAATGATTTTAAGAAGCAAATCGCCTCTAGAGTGTTTAGGATTGAGAAATGCTATAAAATGAGATAAGTCACGATTTTCCCCTCTTTTACCCAGCTACAGGTATCACAATTGTGAACTCTTGTTCGCAATTGTGACCATCGCAAATGCAAAACACAGGTCGCAAATGCGCACTGTGCCCCCAACTTGCATAAGTCGCAAATACGACAAAAACCTCGCATTTGCGAAGGACACCTCCCTCGCAAATGCGTGCCAAGCTTCGCAAATGCGAAGATGCCCCCACTGAGAAAGGAATCACAAATTCAACCCAAGGATCGCAAACGTGACCACAAACCTCATTGCAAAAACGAACATATGTTCGCAATTGCGGAATCTCAGTCCCCAGATCCCAGTTCGCAAATGCGATTTGAGACCGTAAAAGCGAGGCTCGAAAATGCGAGCCTGATCTTGCAATTGCAAGATCTGCATCAGGCACCAGCAACTGAAATGCACCAGCATTTGCATAATGCCCAAACCCATACGCAACACACCCGAGCCCCTAGGGCTCCAGTCCAAACATGCACACAAGTTTAATAACATCCTAAAAACTTGCTCGCAACCTCAAATCATCAAAATAACATCAAATAACATAAATCGATTGTCAAAACTCATGATTTTCAACTTGAAAACTCAATTTCATAATTTTTCACATAACGCGATGAAATGCGCTCGGTTCACCCCGGACCCCAACCAAAAGTGTGTGCAAGCCCAAAAATATCATACGAACCTACCAGAATTGCCAAAATACTGATCCGAGGTCGTTTACCAAGAATGTTGACCGTGATCAACTCAAGTACCATTTTAAGTCTAAAATCACGTTTTCTTCAAATGTTTACGTAAAAACATTCCGAAAAATGACACGGACCATGCACGAAATTCAAGAAATATCAAGTGAAGCTAATAGAGGCCTCAGAACATGGAATAAAGGCTAGTACTCAAAATGGCCTATCGGGTCGTCCCACCCATACAAACCCTAATGGATATAAATACATCCTAAAACGTCCTTTTGAAGGAGAGTGAGACACTTATTTACGGTTAGAGAACACCTTTGAAGGAAGAACATGCTAAGAGCAAGGAGGAAGACTCAACCACGAGTTTTTCTTTTCTTCTTCCAATTTTACATTATTGATTATGAATTTTAATATTGTAGTTTTTCATACTATTATGAATAGCTAATTTATGAATAGGAATCTTTTGTAGGATAAATTTTTGTTATTGTTACGACCCAAAATCCAACTAGTCGTGATGGCACCTAACCCAACCCGCTAGGTAAGCCAGTTAACCACTAACAAATTCCAATAACAATTAATAAAGCAAATAAGTAAAGAAATTATCTGAATCTAATACAATCCCCAAGAACTGGTAGTACAAATCATGAACTTCTAAGAATAGAGTTTACAAAGTGAAAATGAAATAAATACATAGTCTGTTTGAATAGTACGTAAACAGAGTTTTACAAATCTAAAGCTACCACGAACAAGAGGCAGCTACAGTCGGGACGCGGGCACATCTTCAATCCAGCTCCCATCGAACACATCAACATCAACAACCAACATCTGCACGCAAGGTGCAAAAGTGTAGTATGAGTACAACCGACCCCATGTACTCAATAAGTAACAAACCTAACCTTAGGTTGAAAGTAGTGACGAGCTAACAGAAAGGTTGGGTCCAACACCAATATTCCACAACTCAACATAACAACATAGTACAAGTAATAAAAGAGGTATCTCGGAAATAAAATACTGAGTTCGTTCATAGTTCCAGAAAATAGTCATGCTTTCCAAGTATCTTAGTGAAACCCAAATCTTTTACCGAAAATGCCAAAAATATGAGTAAGTTTGAAAACTGTATTTTTTTCAAATATCCTTACCACAATAAATAAAATGTTTCATTTTCTTTCCCACATATCAATGTGTGTAAAAAGTCATGAATGACGTGATACTGTACAACATGAGAAAAAATGCATCTCTATGCCTTTATGTCATGTGTGCATGCCAATGCCATATATCTCAGAGATAAATCATGTACTCACACTCTTAGAGTACTCAATCTCACTGTCTCGCATCCTCTCTCACTATGCTCAATGCTCCGCATACTCAATCACTCAGCACTGTACAATACTCGTTGCAGCGTGCAACCCGATCCATATATATATATAGTCGACTGCGCTTACTGGGGGTGTGCAGACTCCGGAGGGGCTCCTACAGCCCAAGCATGATAATACGCACGGAAAACTCACGTGCTGCATGGACAACTCACGTGCCAGAATATAAATATCTGGAACCACACGGACAACTCACGTGCTGCACGGACAACTCACACGCTATAGTGTCAGTATCTGGATCCACACGGACAACTCACGTGTTGCACGGACAACTCACGTGCTATAGTAGTAACATCCTCACAACAGGCCCCCGGCCTCACTCAGTTGTCAATCTCTCCAGTCTCACTCACGGGCTCACAATGTCATTAAACTAGCCCGACAACAATGATATGATGTATCAATAAATAACAACTGAGACTAAGATATGATATGAATGCATGAATATGATTGAGTACGAAATATCAATGAAATCAGTGAGATGACAGTAAGAAACGACCACTATGGGTCTAAACAGTATCAACAAAATGCCTAAACATGATATCTAGCATGATTGACAGCTCAATTACTTTATCACACGGTGAAAACATGGATATCAACAAAATAGGACCACTATACAGGGCCATAGAAACAACAGAGTCCCAATTCACAAGGTGCACGTCCACACGCCCGTCACCTATCATGTGCATCACCTCAATACCAATCACGTAACACGTATTATAGAGTTTCATACCATCAGCACAAAAACTAACCAAAAACAACTCAAATACATCAAGCAATACTAAATGTCACGACCCAAAATCCATAAAGGCCGTGATGGCGCCGGACTCTACTGTCAGGCAAGCCAACACTAAATAGTTAATTAAATCCTCATTTTTAATACTTTTGAAATCGTAAATTTACTTCAATTTATCTAGTAAAAGATGAATTGACATAATAAATAACAACGTTCTCCAATTCCAATAGTGAACATCCCATAATCATCCCAGAACCCGGTGTCACAAGTGCATGAGCCCTTTTCTAGAAATTTAACATAAAATACAATAACTGTCCGGAATACAACTTGGACGTGAAAAAAAATACAATTCACTGAAGGAGACTCTGCTGGCTGCGGTGCGTTATATAGAATGCAGCTCACCTAAGTCCCCGCCATAATCGCACCTCTGCGCCCACAAGGCCGCTAAACATATGTGTATCTGCACAAAAATTGCAGCAAGTGTAGCATGTGTACGCAAATCAACGCGTACCTAGTAAGTATCCTGCCTAACCTTGAAGAAGTAGTGACGAGGGGTCGACTTCGACACTTACTATGGGCTATAAATGGGGTATCAATGATATAATTAAGTATGGATTATATGAACGGTTGGAAGCTCAATATTTTGAAGTAAGTAAGTAGTTTTTGCATAATTGAGAAATCTCCAAATTTATCTCCCATTATTTAGCAATTTAACTCGGGCCGAGGAGGCAATATCAGTATCTATAAGTTTCAAGGCAAGCAATACAAGTATGCACAAATAATGCCAAGGTAGTACGGCCCTATCCAACAAATATTTAAACTGTGCATAGCTAGAGGGTCGAATGGCGCGAACCATAGATGCATCTATTTAATCTGCCGAGGCGTTCGGCCCGTTCCACAAAGATAAACACATTCAAACAGTCAATCAAGACTTCATCAAGGGGGAGTTTTCCAAGGAAATGGCAATTGCTCTTTTAACAGTAAAGAAATGATGTTTAGCTTTTTAGAAAGTTTATTTACCAAGTTCGATATGATTTAGGCATTTCAATTGACATCAAGACTGCAAACATTACAAGTAAAGCATGCTTTTGGGTCGTAGACTACCCGAACTTAGGTATAATAGTAGCTACGCACGGACTCTCGTCACCTCGTGTGTACGTAGCCCCGCCAAATAGGAGCACATATTAATTTATTTCACCTATGGGGTAAATTCCCTCTTACAAGGTTATAAAGGAGAGTTACCTTGCTCCGAAATTCTATAACTAGCTCCAAGGCCGCTCCGACAATTCAAACTGATGCCCCTCGCTCCAAAACTAGTCAAATATAACGCAACCGAATCAAAATATACTCAAATACGCATAATTAATCATTTTATAATAATTCCTAACTCCGTTCAAAAAGTCGGTAAACTTTTCGAATATAAACTTTACCCATAAACCCACGAACTCAAATATATAATTTATTCTCCATTTCATGCCCAATGCGTGATAAAAATTCAAGAATACCAATTTCTAGGTTTCCTACCAAAACCCCACAATTTCTACAAATTTCCATGTCTAAATCCATATATAAACCATGTATTTAACTCACAATGTACGGGAAGTACTCACCTCATAATAAATGATGAAATCTCCTCTTCAAAAGCTCCAAAAATCGCCCAACCAAAATGAAATGTGGAGCAAAATGGCCAAATCCCGTATATAAAACTTCACTGCCCAGGTCCGCCCTTCTTCGCGATCACGGAAAGATCATCGCGATCGCGAAGGCCAAAAAAACGCACTTCCTCCAACTTCCTTTTCACGTTCGTGTCTTCTTGGCCGCATTTGCGTAGCCTTCTGATCACCGCCCTCCGCGTTTGCGGTCCATTAGCCGCCTTGGCGAAGGCCTACTTCTCCAGGCCCCGTTCTTCACTGCATTCGCGTCCTCAAGAATGCGTTCGCATAAGGCAAAAAACCATGGTCCATCAGTTCCTTCTTCGTGATCGCGTACATCCACCCGCGATCGCGATGCACGACACCAGATGCCCTAAATAACTCTACGCGATCGCGAACTTCCTGTCGCGATTGCGTATGAGGACACCAGCAACAGCCATGACAGCAACTTCAGCAGATCCCCCGAGTCGCGTTTCAATCCATTAACCATCCGAAATCTACTCGAGGCCCTCGGGACCCCAACCAATCATACCAACAAGTCCCATAACACATTACGAACTTGCTCGAGCCTTCAAATCAGATCAAACAACATCAAAATTATGAATCGCATCCCAATTCAAACTTAATGAACTTTGAAACTTTAAACTTCTACAATCAATGCCGAAACCTACCAAATCACGTCCGATTGAACTCAAAATTTGCACACAAGTCACATTTGACATTACAGGGGCCAACAAGCTACCAACTCGAAATGATACATAAGGAAAATGAACTCTGGAAGGGAATACTCAACCCACGTAACTAATTATACAACCGAAAAGGCGTCATGAACCTTTCCTCAGAAAATGGGACACAAAACACGCAAAATAGAATATAGGGGACTGTACTTAACATCACACTATTACGACGCGCAACCCGATCCAAACAACATACCCATGGCGGCGTGCCACCCGATCCGCACAAAAAGGATCTATAAGGAAATACTTACTAAGCTAGAATGTTCATTACTACAAAATATCCGAATATCGCACACCAGCACGCTAAGTGCATAATACCATCCCGGGGGAGACAGATAGTGCCATACGCTACCAAAAGTCAAGCACAACTAAGGTGCGATATATGATCTAAATTCGAGACATCCTGATCACATAACATCCTCGCTACGCGGAACCTCAACACATATGAAATTAACAAGCCATTTCACAACTCACACAGCACAATATAGTATTACATGAAGTAGCCAAAGATGAAATAACATACAACGTCCGAATACTCCTCCACAAGGAGTGCTAAGCTGAAATGAACACATCCGGCCCGATATAAAGCCCACATTCATACCTAGATCCATCCATGGACCTCAAGCCGATTCGGATTGCACCGTACTAGTTTAATAATATTTCAAGGGCTCATACTAACCCTTTTTCCCCATAACACACAAGAAAAACCATCATATCCGGAATAAACCTCCACATTCCGCAATCAAATGAACCGAGTGCCCTCCAAGCATAAATTCTCACATGAACAATAGTACCGCAATCTCCATACTTGGTTCCCTTGGATCAATCAAGTGACTACATGTCACACTTATACAATCTCCCCGCGGGATGTGCTCCCACGACCTTCCGCACCAGATAACAAGTCTGCACATCTATACCACCGGCCGCACAATTGCTGTAAAGCAAATCAAAAATCCGAAATCACTACTCAAAGCCTCTTACACAGGACACTGATCTCAGGTGATGCTAAAGACAATATTAGCTTACTCTAACCATCTGAATCCATTCCCACTCATCCGAGCTCTTGACATTCTTGTCGACATCAAACTGCAACCTTTTATCCTCAACTTCCGAATCCCATGCCGACCACTACACTTAATCATGCCAATGCGCAAGAGTACAAGAATTTTATCATTATTCCCAAACTATTAATAGGGTAAACACTTCATCACATAGAAACGTTTTACTTAACTTATTCTAAGAGAACCATCGCAACACGCGACTGAATCCTCATATCCGCAGAAAATACCAACCTCAAGTAGTGGTCTAAACCATCATAACTCTTTCGGGATCCGTCTACACATATTATGCCATAATGCTTGAGTGCCCCCAAATAAAATTAATTACGGCGGCCGTCAAACCTCGCACATACCGTCACAAATCACATGAATAACCCAACACACTAAATGAACTGATCATTGCAATCATTATGCCGATTCAAATTGCTAACTAAACCCGACTTCTCCTAATTTACTCTGGATCTTCCATAGAAATAACAACAACTCCTTTATCAATATAACAAACTCAATCTGCACTCATCCCGAGTGACCCCATTTCACGAGACCACATTGTCCCCAAAACTCACGAACCATTTCATACCCTTCTTGTGCACATAATCGCGTCTTCAACTGATACACCCATTCTGGAAAGATCCCTCTATGAATCTGAAGTTATTTTCTTCCATTCCTCTAATGCTACACCGCAACCCGAAGATAACATAGAACACTCCAAGCCCCTTTCATAATCTGCTGCAAAAGCTCGATACTTAACCATACTACAAACTCGAAATCCTTAGGCACCGCACCTTAACTTTTGAATCCACTAGGAGCGTTGTTGAGAGTCACCCATTCCGACCTGGTCCCGAATATAATCAACTCCAAGGCTCTGCTAGCACATGAACACTCTCTCAATAAGCGCCTGGCTGAATCACTTTCCGTGTACATAACATCTACACGAAACATAAACTCTGAGTCTTCCCCAAACCTGAACACGAATCGATAAGGCCAAATATAGCACACATTTTTCAAATCCTTTGCTCAAATTACTGCGGATGTCCTCTTCCCTTAGTCATAACGACCCATTTAATACGCTGATAACCAGAAACCGTACTAGTTGACATTGACACAATCCAATCATAGACGGTGGGGCTCTCCCACTTAGCCTGAAGCTACCATCGCATGACCCTGGAACCCACCTAGGTTCCTTATCTCCTATTGACCTGATCTTGCACAATCGACCCGCTAAATTCCTCGAAATCCTTCTATTAAACTTTAATGAACACTCCGAACTACTAGCCATAGTTACATATTCAATCTCTTATCGGGTATCCAAAAGAATTCTTTGCAGAAGCTTCGTCAACACCACACAACCGCTAACCTGCTCACAGGAGATAACCCACCTGTGGAAATTTCATGCCGACATATTCCAACATCGATGCACTGGGTATAATTAATACGAAATCAGTAGACCGTCCCGAGTCCGAGCTCATTCACCAGCTGCGCCAGTCCATTCACTCCTCATGGACGTCACTAAAGGTGCGACAATACATTCCAATCCAAAGTCATGTTGTATCCTTCTTCATATCAAGCATCTCCTTTCAGTTGTATCCAATCTCCTGCAATATTTCAAAATAAGTCCGTAGACCCAATCACCGTCCACCATAATTCCCAAATCACTCTAACATTTCCTCAAGGTGTGTGGCTATCCTATCACAAAGCCCACATGCTACTCTGCCACTCTCCCACTTTGGTCAAACCCTCTCTTCTTTAAGCAACTACTCGACTTTTGTTTCTCACACTTGGCCTTCTAGAATTTTAACCACTGTAAGACACCTCCCACGTGTCCTTCCTCATCCTTCCCTGCCCAGTTTTTGCCTTAAATAAAAAATCTATCTCTGTAGCATTTGAACCAACAGATTGCTACTAACTTTAAACCTCTTAGAAGATCCTCTTTCTCGAGCCATCAATACTAGAAGTACCAATTCGATTCCGAAACCGCTACACTCCGTTATCTCTGACAACCGCATCTCAAGCACCATTTCACAGTACCCTTCCCCAAAGGTAAATTGAAGAAAACCATAACACCGGTGAACTTAACGTATTCAACCAGGACAATGACACCACATCACAGATGAAAATTCCACCACGCTCGAAAATACCAAGTCTCGTTAATCCATCAACCCAAACTTGAACATTTATAGTCCGATTGCCTTTCCTACACCGGAAATAGAATACCGAATCTCTGAATCATGCGCTGAGTAAACCTCGTTTCAAGTCATTCACTACCCCGAGACATAGGCAAGCATCCTACCTTCACCTCAATATTGTGCGATAACAACTCATGAACATCATAGCAACCTGTGCATAGCCTCAAAGCTCTCATAAGTACAACTATTGTGCTGAAATGACAGAATATCCTTCCACAAGGTGACGACAATAGCCCAATCAACTATGCAGGGAGAAACATCCCGCACCACATCTGTAGTATCATTACATTTCCTCAATTCGCGATTTATGACCAGCGCTTCACGTCACATAAGATTTAATGAGAAAGAGATGAAAGCATAAGCCTCCAAGAAATCAAATCGCACGATGAGGAATCAAGAAGGGAAGTGCTCCTAACAGCCCTGTAGCCTTTCGAAGATAAGTACAGATGTCTTTGTACCGATCCACAAGACTCTACTAGACTCACTCATGACTCGTGAGACCTAAGTGAACCTAGTACTCTAATACCATGTTGTCACGACCCAAAATCCATAAAGGTCGTGATGGCGCCGGACTCCACTGTCAGGCAAGCCAACACTAAATAGTTGATTAAATCCTCATTTTTAATACTTTTGAAATCGTAAATTTACTTCAATTTATCTAGTAAAAGATGAATTTATAGAATAAATAACAATGTTCTCCAATTCCAATAGTGAACATCCTATAATCATCCTAGAACCCGGTGTCACAAGTGCATGAGCCATTTTCTAGAAATTTAAAATAAAATACAATAACTATCCGGAATACAACTTGGACAGGAAAGAAAATACAATTCACTGAAGGAGACTCTGCTGGCTGCGGTGCATCGTATAGAATGTAGCTCACCTAAGTTCCCGCCATAATCGCACCTCTGCAGCCACAAGGCCGCTAAACATATGTATACCTGCACAAAAATTGCAGCAAGTGTAGTATGAGTATGCAAATCAACGCGTACCTAGTAAGTATCCTGCCTAACCCTGAAGAAGTAGTGACGAGGGGTCGACTTCGACACTTACTATGGGTTATAAATGGGGTATCAATGATATAATTAAGTATGGATTATATGAACAGTTGCAAGCTCAATATTTTGAAGTAAGTAAGTAGTTTTTGCATAATTGAGAAATCTCCAAATTTATCTCCCATTATTTACCAATTTAACTCGGGCCGAGGAGGCAGTATCATTATCTATAAGTTTCAAGGCAAGCAATACAAGCATGCGCAAATCATGCCGAGGTAGTACGGCCCTATCCAACAAATATTTAAACTGTGCACTGCCAGAGGGTCGAATGGCGCGAACCATAGATGCATCTATTTAATCTACCGAGGCGTTCGGCCCGTTCCACAAAGATAAACACATTCAATTAGTCAATCAAGACTTCATCAAGGGGGAGTTTTCCAAGGAAATGGCAATTGCTCTTTTAACAGTAAAGAAATAATGTTTAGCTTTTTAGAAAGTTTATTTACCAAGTTCGATATGATTTAGGCATTTTAATTGACAACAAGACTGCAAATATTACAAGTAAAGCATGCTTTTGGGTCCTAGACTACCCGAACTTAGGCATAATAGTAGTTACGCACGGACTCTCATCACCTCGTGCGTACGTAGCCCCGACAAAACGGAGCACATATTGATTTATTTCACCTATGGGGTAAATTCCCTCTTACAAGGTTAGAAAGGAGACTTACCTTGCTCCGAAATTCCATAACTGGCTCCAAGGCCGCTCCGACAATTCAAACTGATGCCCCTCGCTCCAAAACTAGTCAAATATGAAGCAACCAAATCAAAATATACTCAAATACTCATAATTAATCATTTTATAATAATTTCCAACTTCGTTCAAAAAGTCGGTAAAATCACCCTCGGGCCCACGTGCCTGGATTCCGAAAATTTTTGAAGATAAACTTTACCCATAACCCCACGAACCTAAATATATAATTTATTTTCCATTTCATTCCCAATGCGTGATAAAAATCCAAGAATACCAATTTCTAGGTTTCCTACCAAAACCCCTCAATTTCTACAAATTTCCATGTCTAAATCCATATATAAACCATGTATTTAACTAACAATGTGCGGGAATTACTTACCTCATAATAAATGATGAAATCTCCTCTTCAAAAGCTCCAAAATTTGCCCAACCAAAATGAAATGTGGAGGAAAATGGCCAAATCCCGTATATACAACTTCACTGCCCAGGTCTGCCCTTCTACGCGATCGCGGAAAGATCATCGCGATCGCGAAGGCCAAATAAACGCACTGCCTCCTACTTCCTCTTCGCGTTCGCGTCTGCCTGTCCGTGTTCGCGTAGCCTTCTAATCACCACCCTCCACGTTCGCGGTCCATTAGCCGCCCTTGCGAAGGCCTACTGCTCCAGGCCCCGTTCTTCACTGCATTCGCGTCCTCAAGAACGTGTTCGCATAAAGCAAAAATCCATGGTCTATCAGTTCCTTCTTTGTGATCGTGTACATCCACCTGTATCGCAATACACAACACCAGACGCCGCAAACAACTCTACGCGATCGCGGACTTCCTGTCGCGATCGCGTATAAGGAAACTAGTAACAACCATGACAACAACTTCAGCATATCCCCCGAGTCAAATTTCAATCCGTTAACAATCCGAAATCCACATGAGGCCCTCGTGACCCCGACCAATCATACCAACCAGTCCCATAACACATTACGAACTTGATCGAACCTTCAAATCATATCAAACAACATCAAAATTATGAATCTCACCCCAATAAAAACTTAATGAACTTTGAAATTTCAAACTTTTACAATCGATGCCGAAACCCATCAAATCACGTCCGATTGACCTCAAATTTTTCACACAAGTCACATTTTACATTACGGACCTACCCAACTTCCGGAATCGGATTCCGATCCCGATATCAAAAAGTCCACTTCCGGTCAAACTTCTCAAAAACCTTCAAATTTCTAACTTTCGCCAAATGGCCCCAAAATGATCTACAGACCTCTAAATCCACTTCCGGACGCGCTCCCAATACCAGAATCACTATACGGAGCTATTCCCAGACTCGAAATCCAAAATGGACATCGATAATAATGAATTGCACCTGAACCCAAATTCATGAAATTCTTCCAAATTAAAGCCTCCGAAATGAGAATTTTCTTTTCAAATCAACTCTAAACTTTCGAAATTTCAATTCTGACCACGCGTACCAGTCTTAATACCTGAAGTGAAGCTGCTCACGGCCTCAAACTGCTGAACGACGTGCTAGAGCTCAAAATGACTGGTCGGGTCGTTACACTAAAGGAACCAATCCCGATAGAAAAAGATCAAATCTTGAATCAAAAGGCCCAAAACCGGCCAAAAACTCAACCCGGGCTCGCACCTCGGAACCCGATAAAATTTACAAAATAGGCAACCCATACTTTCACTCAAATTCCAGTCCAATTCGATGTTCAAAACTCTAGGCCAAAACCCCCAATTTCTTCTTTAAAATTCACAATCCCATTACCAAAAACGAAGATAGATTCATGAAATATAACCAAAATCTTGTAGAGAACACTAACCCCAATTCATATGGTGAAAATTATTTCAAGAATCGCCTCAATCCGAGCTCCATAGCTCCCAAAACGTAAAATGACTGAAACCCTCAAAATAGAGTACTTTATACTTCTGCCCAGGCATCCTCTTACGCGAACACGTCAACACCATTGCGTTCGCGATGAACAAAAGAATCTGCCACCATAATACACTTCGCGTTAGTGGTAAAACCCTTGCGAACGTGACTCACCGTTGGCTTAGACGTTCGCGAACGCGGCTCTAAGTACATGAACGGGATGAAGAAGGCCTCCAGCTCCCAGCTCAACCCTACGCGTCCACGATCCATCATATGCGAACGCGAAGAAGACTTGCCCCAACACTACGCGAACGCGGACCATTACTCGCGAACGTGATGAAGAAATGCTACTGCCATCCAAGTAGACTACGCGGACCATTACTCGCGAACGCGATGAAGAAATGCGACATTTGCCACGCGAACGCGATGAAGAACTGAGACACTAGAAAATAGCAGAACACAACAGTACCAAAATGAAGAAAAATGATCCAAAATCAATCCGAAACACGCCCGAGCCCCTTGGGACCCTATCCAAAATACCAACAAGTCCCATAACATAACACGGACCTACTCGAGACCTCAAAACACACAAAACAATATCGGAACAATGAATCACACCTCAATTCGAATTGAATGAACTTTGAAACTTCAACTTCCATAACCGATGTCGAAACCTGTCAAATCACGTCCGATTGACCTCAAATTTTGCACACAAGACACATTCGACATTACGGACCTGGTCCAACTTTCGGAATCGGAACCCTACCCCGATATCAAAAAGTCCACTCCTAGTCAAACTTTTCAAAATTTCAACTTTCGCCATTTCGAGCCAAATTCAACCATGGACCTCCAAATCACAATTTGGACGCGCTCATAAGTCCAAAATCACCCGATGGAGCTGATGGAAAAATCAAAACTCCGTTCCGGGTTCAAATTCACAAAAAGTCAAACTTGGTCAGCTCTTTCAAATTTAAAGCTTCTAGCTGAGAATCATTCTTTCAAATCAATTCCGAATAACTTGAAAACCAAAATTGACGATTCACATAAGTCATATTACATCATACGGAGCTATCCATGCCCTCAAACAACCGAGCGAAGTGTAAATGCTCAAAACGACTGATCGGGCCGTTACATCCTCCCCCACTTAAACATACGTTCGTCCTCGAACGTGTCCAAAGTTGTTCTCAAAGCCATCAAACTGCCATATAACCTTACCATGCACATATCCGGGGGGTGATCCCACGTCACCCTATCCCATACTGGTCCGATAACACAACATAACTGAAATTTCTTAATTCAACCTATCCCACAAGCCTTCGAATCCAATTTCCAACATCCGGAATTTCTTATAAGATCTGAATCCCACAACCTACACACTGTATAAGTCTAAAAAATCTATACCAAAAGCCATAACCATAACTCAAATATTCAAAACTCAAATACCACATAGCTCAAACGCTCGAAACAAAGATTTCTAATCACAGTAGCAGCTCAAATTAACCCAATACCGGTAATAACCTCATATCAAACAAAGCCTCGTTCTAAATCTTCGTACACTGCCAATGATGAAAGAAACATGCAGAACTCATAACCCTTCATCAGATCAACAAGTCATGGTACTCCATCTCCTTTGACAAGAACTATAGCAAATTTCTAAGCCGACTTTCGATATTATCTTTCCAACCATGCTTACATCAATTCCAATAGTATCCATTCTAGGTTCAATGACCTCATCTCATCAAATACCAGCTAATCTACTGACATGCCACACCAATACTATCTAAAGCCATAACTCGTGCAATCCGTGCACCAATAAGCAACATTCCAGATGTACTCAATCACGAAAATGACTCAAACAAGAGAACCGTCCTGCAAGCTCGACGGGTACCACCCCATCGCAATGATAAGAACCCATCACACATCGTAGAACCATAACACACGAATCTAACACCAAGGTTCATATCTCAATATAACCCTGCCGCAATGCGTGACCCTATCCAAACATTGATCCATATGAAATACCTAAGCCACCATGCTCACAATCAATAACCACGCGCAATCCGACATCAAGTACTCAAAGTGCATTACCATAACCACGGAGTAGAATATGACACAATACCACACAAAACCCGAAAGAACATACCCCATACGCCATCAACCATGCAATACCCAATAACCACGCGCAATCCGACATCAAGTACTCAAAGTGCATTACCATAACCACGGAGAAGAAGATGACACAATGCCACACAAAACTCGAAAGAACATACCCCATACGCCATCAACCATGCAATACCCAAATAGAACCGCACCAAGTATGCTTATAACCAACTGATCACAACTCCCCATAACATAGAAGAGTAACTCACAGATCATCTTAGAACACGAATAATCTCAATAACAACCGAATGGCACATCCCTCAACAATAGCGATATGGAGCCAACCAATCCGGCTCGGTGTAGAATACACATCCTAATTGGGCCTACCAATGAACTCCCAAATCAGCTCTAGTTACCCACAGATAGATAAATAACCCTTCGAAAGTCCACAATGACTGAATCATAACACATACTATCATCTGGCTAGTTTCGGCCTCAACTTCACTGTCCGCAACCATGAAACAATCTGCTCCTAAGAACTCCCAGCCTCCAATCCATAAAATACACGAATCACCATATCTGATTCCATCTCCACCCCCCGAATGTCTAACACATCTCTCATATACGATCATCCCACGAGGAATACTTCTAAAATTCTTTCGTGCCACATAGAAAAATTTGAATATCAGTAGTCGATCAACCAGGAGAGTGTCGCAATACCAGTGAACTATCCATAAATGAAAACACATTGCCCCTTCTGAAATGTATACTCTCATCAAGCCATACCAAATAGTAATATCATTTACCTAGTCATCTAAAATCGTCCATGCTTCCAAACAGAACTGTGATCCCGCTCACGTAAATCTCAATCCCACACAACACACTGCATATACCATGCCATCATATGAAAAATACGAGAACTTCATAGTCCGCTCTGAGTCCAAGGACCTTCCATTTGATTTCATCCAGGAGAAATTCACTATACACCATATGCTCCTCACGCCAGCAGGAAATATACCCCTCGAACCTTGGTAAAAACCATTGAGAACTCTTTGAAACCCATTTGTACATAACCAAGCTATCTGAACCGAATATCTCTAACTCAACTCAGCCACGCAGGTTGCCAAGACCCTAGAGCATTGCCACGAAACACCTGTAGAGACTAGCCACGTCATAAGTATCCAAAGAATCGATCATACCTATTATTGTGCTAACTCAACCTACTACCACGCTGTCCTATTTCTCCAAGTCACTTCCAAATTGCCTTCAAATTGATACTTCTCCTTGCTGAAGCACCACGATCCTTAACCAAAATTCACCACACAAGAGGCCCTAGTATAAATCCACCAAGCCCTAAGGCCCATAAGTCGCTGACTTCCTTCTTAAGCACCCCAAAGCACCACAACTGAGATACCCATTCTAAATAGACTTTATGTGAACCTAAAATTTTTTCCTTCACCTTCTTGATACTAAAATGCATAATCCACAATGATACAAAAATACCACAAGTATCGACACCATCCCATGCAAATATCATATCCTAGCCATATACCAATCCGAAATTCTCAATTTTTACATATAATTCTTGAATCCATTAGAACCATTCTCAAGAGTCATCCACTCTACTCAATTCTCAATTGAACCGACCAAACGACCTGTGCCCTATTAGTACACCAACACCTAAGGGAGTAGTCCACACTCCTAAGCAATCGAGCAAATTCCTACTCCATGTACCCTACATCCTTCGTGAATAACCACTCAATTATTTTATGATTCCCATATACCTATAGAGCGTAATACAACCTGTATCCAGAAATTCCTTTACCCGAGTCATCCTCGCTCTCGACCTCTGCAAGTCATAGCTGATTCACCAGTATACCTCGAACCGAAACCAATACGACACATAACCGTGCAAATAACTCGTCGATAGCAGACTCCCCCACTTGGCTCAAAGCCATAGAACAAAACAGCCGATAGCATCACGATACTCATACTCTATTACTGCCAGAATCCCGCACTTAAATTCAACTAAATCCTTCATAAGCCCATGTAACATAAACCATATAATACCTCAAATCGTCTGCAAATCTCGCATTCACCCTTGTAATAGTAAAGCCAACTTCCACAAGCGACCCAAACGCAAATTGCAACATATATCATTCACTGGTAAAAAAGAACTCTCTACAAAACATCATAAGGACCACACAACCTCAAGACACCTCGCAGGAGATAACCCGCCTACTCTGCCTCAAACCAACATCTCTCTATACCCTTCCACACTCACTACTACTACACAATCACTTTACCTTCTTGATTCTGAACTCATCAACAAGACATAAGAATCTACTCCACAATTAAACAACATGAGAGATCCCTCAACGCACCCATAACTCGAGACCATACACCAAATCAAGACAGAAATCAAACACCCCATAGTCCTTGCTACATCTCAAGTAAACTCTTCTCGTCACATTCGAACAATCTGAACGCATCTCGCACTCACATCATACTCACAACGTAGTCATTCTACCGCTCATCGAGGCACAAATTCCATTCATAGGAACACTACCAGACGTATAAGTCCAAAAGCACGTGCTCACACAATCAACATCTCCGTGCTCGAGCTACAGTCAAAACTTGGCCTCCAGTCCTCCAGACTGGCCCATCATCAATACATAGAAATCACATCTCGCACCCCGTTCATAGAATCACAAGATGACAATGCACAGCCGATACCGAGCGCTCACATGCGCATACGAATGCGTGGAAAGAATTCAAAGAATTACGCTTCAAGCTGAATCAATGCCGCACGATAAGGAATGAAAGATGGGAAGTATACCCTAAATTTCCTGTAGTCTCTCGAAGATAGGTATGGACGTCATCATACCGATCTGCAAGACTCTACTAGACACTTGCTCATGACTTGTAGAACCTAAGAAGCTAGAGCTCTGATACCACCTGTCACGACCCAAAATCCAACTAGTCGTGATGGCACCTAACCCAACCCGCTGGGTAAGCCAGTTAACCACTAACCAATTCTAATAATAATTAATAAAGTAAATAAGTAAAGAAATTATCTGAATCTAATACCATCCCCAAGAACTGGTAGTATAAATCATGAACTTCTAAGAATAGAGATTACAAAACGGAAATGAAATAAATACATAATCTATTTGAATAGTATGTAAACAGAGTTTTACAGATCTAAAGCTACCACGAACAAGAGGCAGCTACAACTGGGACGCAGGTACATCTTCAATCCTGCTCCCATCGAACACAGCAATATCAGCAGCCAACATCTGCACGTAAGGTGCAGAAGTGTAGTATGAGTACAATCGACCCCATGTACTCAATAAGTAACAAACCTAACGTTAGTTTGAAAGTAGTGATGAGCTAACAGAAAGATCGGATCCAACACCAATATTCCATAACTCAACATAATAGCATAGTACAAGTAATAAAAGAGGTATCTCGAAAATAAAATGATGAGTTCGTTCACAGTTCTAGAAAATAGTTATGCTTTTAAAGTATCTTAGTGAAACCCAAATCTTTTACCGAAAATGCCAAAAATACGAGTAAGTTTGAAAACTGTAATTTTTTCAAATATCCTTACCACAATAAATAAAATATTTCATTTTCTTTCCAGATAGGAAGTGTGAAATACCTCTCTATGCCCACATATCAATGTGTGTAAAAAGTCATGAATAACGTGATACTGTATAGCATGAGGAAAAATGTATCTCTATGCCTGTATGTCATGTATGCATGCCAGTGCTGTGTATCTCAGAGATGAATCATGTACTCACACTCTCAGAGTACTCAATCTCACTATCTCGCATCCTCTCTCACTATGCTCAATGCTCCGCACACTCAATCACTCAGCGTTGTACAATACCCTCTGCGGCGTGCAGCCCGATTAACATATATATAGTTGACTGCGCTCACTAGGGGTGTGCAGACTCCGAAGGGGCTCCTACAACCCAAGCGCTATAATCCGCATGGACAACTCACGTGTTGTATGAAAAACTCACGTAACATAATATCAATATCTGGATCCGCACGGACAACTCACGTGCTGCACGGACAACTCACGTGCTATAGTATCGGTAGCTGAATCCTCATGGACAACTCAAGTGCTGCACAGACAACTAACGTGCTATAGTATCAACATCCTCACAACAGGCCCCCGGCCTCACTTAGTCATCAATCTCTCCAGTCTCACTCATGGGCTCACAATGTCATGAAACAAACAATGATATATATCAATAAATAACAAATGAGACTGAGATATGATATGAATGCATGAATATGACTGAGTACGAAATATCAATGAAATCAGTGAGATGACAGTAAGAAACGACCACTATGGGTCCAAACACTACCGGCAAAATGTCTAAATATGATATTTAGCATGATTGACAGCTCAATTACTTTATCACATGGTGAAAATACGGATATCAACAAAATAGGACCACTATATAGGGCCATAGAAACAACAGAGTCCCAATTCACATGGTGCATGCCCACACGCCCGTCACCTAGCATGCGCGTCGCCTCAATACCAATCACATAACACGTATTACGGGGATTCATACCCTCAGCACTAAGATTAGAAGAGTTACTTACCTCGAACAAGCCAATTCCAACACTGAGCAAGCTAAGCGATGCTCCAAAATGCCATCCCGAAAACTAACCAAAAATAACTCAAATACATCAAGCAATACCAAAGGAACCAATCCCGATCGAAAAAGATCAAATCTTGAATCAAAAGGCACAAAACCGGCCAAAAACCTAACCCGAGCCCTCACCTCGGAACCCGACAAAATTTACAAAATCAACAACCGATTCAATTACGAGTCCAACCACACTACTTTCACTCAAATTCGATGTTCAAAACTCAAAATGAAGATAGATTAGGCCAAAACCCCCAATTTTCTCTTTAAAATTCACAATCTCATTACAAAAAACGAAGATAGATTCATGAAATATAACCAAAATCGAGTAGAGAACACTAACCCCAATTCATATTGTGAAATTGCTTCAAGCATCGCCTCAATCAGAGCTCCATAGCTCCCAAAATGTAAAACTCGAAATAGAGTACGTTATACTTCTGCCCAGGCATCCTCTTTCGCGAACGCGTCAACACCATCGCGTTCGCGATGAACAAAATAATCTCCCACCATAATACACTTCGCGTTCGTGGTAACACCCTCACGAACGCGACTCACAGCTGGTTGAGACCTTCACGAACGTGGCTCCAACTACGCGAACACGATGAAGAAGGCCTCCGGCTCTAGCTCCCAGCTCAACCATATGCGTCTGTGATCCATCATACGCGAACGCGAAGAAGACTTGCCCCAACACTACGCGAACGCGGACCATTACTCGTGAATGCGATGAAGAAATGCTACTGCCATCCAAATACATTACGCATTCATGACACGTTCCACACGAACGCGATGAAGAACCGAGACACCAGAAAACAGCAGAACACAGTGGTACCAAAATGAAGAAAAATGATTCGAAATCAATCTGAAACAGGACCGAGCCCTCGGGACCCCGTCCAAACATACCAATACGTACCATAACATAACAAAGACATACTCAAGGCCTCAAAACTCTCAAAATAATATCGGAACGATAAATCACACCTCAATTCGAATTCAATGAACTTTGAAATGTCAACTTCCACAACCGATGCCGAAACCTATCAAATCACGTCCGATTGACTTTAAATTTTACACATAAGACACATTCAACATTACGGACCTGCTCCAACTTCCAGAATCGGAACCCGACCTCGATATCAAAATGTTCACTCCCGGTCAATCATTTCAAAATTTCAACTTTCGCCATTTCGAGCCAAATTCAACCACGGACCTCCAAATCACAATCCGAATGCGCTCCTAAGTCTGAAATCATCCAACAGAGCTAATGGAACAATCAACTCAGTTTCGGGTTCAAATTCACAAAAAGTCAAACTTTGTCAACTCTTTCAAATTTAAAGCTTCTAGCTGAGAATCATTCTTTTAAATCAATTCCGAATAACCTGAAAACCAATACCGACGATTCAAATAATTCATATTACATCATATGGAGCTACTCATGCACCCAAATAACTGAGCGAAGTGTAAATGCTCAAAACGACCAATCGGGTCATTACAGTTATATTTTTATACAATTGAGCCATTGAATTTCTCTACTTGTTTAACTACGTACTTATTTTAATTAATTGAATGGTCATCGATTGAAAATGCCTATTTATTATGTATTTCTTGGGAAAGGTTACATATTTAGGTAGTTGTTGAACAACGTCACTCCTAACATATGTGAGGAATCAATACGACAGAGCCTTGACGTGATCATAGTGAGCGGTAAGATAATGGAAGCTACGTAATTTGAGGAATATGTCTAGTAAATTCTTGTAGTTGTTCGGGAGAGAATTACGATGCATGATGTGCTCACGATCAGTAGAAAATACTTTGAAAAAATTATAGGAGATGTAGCAGAAAAAATTCCGACAATTGGTGAAATCATAAATCTAGACCTCCATAATCTTGTCTCCAACTTTATCCTTGTTAGTTGATTATTTTACTGCTTTCTAGTATCTGCTAGTTAATTAGTTATAAATATAAATCTCAATCTTTATAATTTAGAAAAGTGCTCAAACTTTTCTTAGAGATAGCAAACAATTGTAGCTAATTAGTTCTATGTGAGATTCGACTCCGGACTTTTAAACCAGATTATATTTGCAGCGACCACTTATTCTTTTTAGGACTAGAATTGGGCGTGATCACAACGCGATGTGCTCAATAAGTATATATTTATATACACTAATTTCTTGACACGTGCAACACACGTGTATGCTGAATCATGTAGTACACTATTTTGTAATAATATTAATATTATTCTAATAAAAATTTGAGTAAATAATTATAAATGACAAGAAAAGTATAATTTCTTTGTAAATGATTAATATGGATCGTCGTATAGTAACATATTTATCGAGATCAAGAAAATTGGGTATTATATAAATCTACAAAAATAATTAATCAAAGTTTAATTAGATACATGTGATTATTTTTTACTTATTTTAATTTGATGCGGTACAAATGTGTAATGAAGCGTAGCTCATCTAATATTTATAAACAATATTTCTCTGGTATATATTCATTTCATCTGTTTTGATTATTCTGTCATGACTAGGGTTGTTATTGTTTGAAAAAGACTACTTTATTAAATATAAAAAAATTATTATAATGAGACAAGTGGAGAAGCAAGACTTCTAACTAAGATGCAAGACTCCTAAATTGTCAAGCTCAACAAAAGATATTAACAAATGCAGGAACTTAAATTTACAACACACTTATAATGAAAATTAGATGAGGTGGTTAAATTCCTACAACAAGTGAAATGATTAATACAACACCAGTAATCTTAGATTCTATCTTTTGATTAAGTTTTGCCTACGAGTATGAATGAAAGACACTGTCAACAACCATTTTTATTGCCAATTTAACAAGTAAATGAGCAAAAAAAAAACCATCCGTCTCATTTACCTTAAAGACTATTGTAGGCATGCAAAATTTATTGGGTTTAAATTCACTAACATAATTTGGACTATAGTTTAAATATACTATTTCAAATATATATTATGGACTAATATAATTGAATTAATTATATGAGTCTAATACATATGGGTCAAATAAATAAGCACAAATTCATTGGGCTAGCCCATGTAATTGGGCTAAAAGTGATGAGCCCACTTCATTAAGTCCAAGACTTTATATTTCTAGAAGCCCAACTTGGTGCCACATGTCAAATGACGTGGCACACCAAGTCAAACGGAAGAGCCAATAGGATCATGCCCATGTCAAAATGACAAGGCATGCCAAGTCAAATTAAAAAGCTAATGAAATCGCGATACATATGCAAGTAGCATGTTGTGGCCAATCAAATGTGGCCTTGTCACGCTTCAATCTAATTGGTTGAAAAGAGTTTGTTCTCATCACAAATCTTTCCTCCCACAACTATAAATAGGGGTTTTCATAACTTTGAAAGAGATACTAGAAGTTATAACAAGAAGCAAGACAGAGCTCGTGGATCAAACACTGCAAATTCCTCCACAAGTTTCAAGCTTCAACCAATCAAGTTCAAGGAGTACGAGTTCAAATCAAAGTTCGTTTCATTTGAATTCAAGATCATCATTCGTGGAAACAAATATAGTTTTAAGATCAAGCTCAAAGGCCCTTGAATTTATTTACTATTGGAAAGAAGAATCAGACGAATCATGAAGATTTTAACACTCAAAGTATTTGAAATCAAATACTATGATTGTTGCAGTATTTTTCCGTCTCTATTATTTTCTTGACGCAAATTTATTGTCTACAAATTCTGACACGCCAGGTCAGGCAATTTCTACCTCTCATCTCAACTTTTCAATCACCAAAGTTCAAGAACATCGAAATGGCTTAAAAGAAAATCAACTACAGATCAACCTCCACCAAGGCAGCTAATTTCAGGCTCTACGCTGATGTGGAAAGCATCTTTGATATTACCTTTGGAAGCTTTGGACCAGTTACAAGAAGCAAATAAAGCTCTCTAGGACAACAAGTACTCTAGGACAACAAACACTCTAAGTGCAATCCGTATCAACCCCCATTTTCGGGTATTCATCCTCAAAAGGAGAAAGATCCTATATGAACACACCCAAAGGAGGAAAAGATGTTGCTAAAAATATTAAGAAGACTCTAGCTCTACTTAACCTCTCCAGATCCAAGAACTCTGCTATGAAGGAAGATGATGACACTTCAAGTAATGGGTCCTCCCCACCTACACCGCATAGTGTGAGCCAATCAAGGATCAATATATGTGACAATCCATGCTATTCTCCGTCGTCCACAACAATCATGCAAGAAATGGTGACAAACACTTCATCTATGGAAGAGCAATTGACAAACTTGACAGAACCAATTGCTGGCTTGACCAAGTGCATTCATGATGCTAGAATTGACAAGTTGGCTGATAGAGTGGGAATCTTGATGGAAGAAGAGTCCGGTCATGTACCTGGCAAGCTCCCATAAGTTCTTGGGAATGATCCTCCCCCAAGACAAGTATCACCCACTAAGGCTATCCCTATCTCATCTGAAAGGATGATTCCAATCGATTAACTAAAGGAGTTCATTGAAGGGACTATCAAAAATAAATATGAAGTTTCTTCCAAGTCCTCCCTTACATACGCAAAGTCGTACACCATAAGGATAGATATGTTGAAGATTCTTGTTGGCTATCAACCTCCAAAGTCCACAGTTTGATGGAAAAGGCAATCCAAATCAACATGTGGTGCACTTCGTAGACACATGCAGCAATGCTGGGACTTATGTAGATTACCTCGTCAAGCAGTTTTTCCGCTCGCTAAAAGGAAATGCTTTTGATTGATATACAGACCTCGAGGCCGAATCTATTGATATATGGGATCAACTAGAGCAAGAGTCCCTCAATCGCTTTTCTAGCACAAGACGCACTGTAAGCACAGTGGATTTTACAAATACTCATCAACGAAAGGGTGAACTAGTTATTGAATTTATCAATCATTCGAGGAATTCAAGCCTCAACTACAAAGACAAGCTTCTGGCATAGAGATGTGCATCCAAGACAGGCATTAGGGACTGTGCTACATCTTGCAAGGTATCAGGCCTAACACATTTGAAGACCTTATAACTCGTGCCCATGACATTGAATTGAGCATGGCCTCCGCTGGAAATGAAAGGCTGCCCATCTATGAGCCTCGCAAAGGGAACGACAAGCAAGAATTCAGGAAATGGAGCAAATTCGTACCCGAGACAAAAAAAGGAAGCGATGAATGTCAACACATCACCTATGAAGTTCACAACGAAAGTGAGCAAGAAGCACATTATGAAATCCACTTCCTTTCAAGATAAGACAGGTGAAAAGTTGACTCTGAAAGAAATTCAAGAGAATGAGTACCCATTTATAAATTTTGATGTGCCTGCAATTTTTGAAGAACTTCATAAGATGAAGCGGCACATTTTTGAAGAACTACAATTTTTGAAAAACTTCATAAGATGAACTTTAAATGAAGCTGGAAAAATAAATGACCCAAATTACTGCAAATACTATCGACTGGTTAGCCACAATCTGGAGAAGTTCTTTGTCTTCAAGGAAATAATTATGGACTTGGCTCATGAAAAGAAGATCGTGCTTGAAGATGAGAAGGTAAGCGCAAACCAATTCCCTATGTAGTTTCAAAGAAAGTAAAGATGAAGAACTACTAGAGAATAATAAATACAAAGACGATCAGTCAGATAATGAAGGTTGGACCTTGGTGACTCGTCGTAGGTTCCACAAAAGAAGCCCACAAAAAGAATCAATAGAACAACCAGCAAGGAAAACAATGGTAAAAAGACCGAGAAAATAGAATCCAGTTAAGCATTTGAGAAAAGCAAAAGAGGAGGTGAACCAGCCTTAAAAGCCACGCCTCCAGTGACATTGGAGGAGTTCCTACCAAGTTGGTTTCGCATAAAGATTTCCCATAATGGTATCGAGGCCTCTTGTTGCAATGTTGATAAAGGAGAATAAACGAGTAATGACTCACCGTTAGTACCATCTTTGGAAAAGCCTATTTGGTCTATTCCTTGAGAAGTTAATTTTTGCGAGAAAAAGGTCACATTCACACATGATGACCTTCTACTAGGTGACAAACCTCATAACCGTCCATTATACATGGTTGGCTATATGCTCGATGAAAGGGTATATCGAATTTTGATTAATTGAGGGTCCTTAGTAAACATCTTGCCAATTCACATCATGAAAGAACTTGTCATTCCCATGGATGAACTCTCAAAAAGCCACTTCATGATTCAAGGATTCAACCAAGGGGGCAAAGAGCGATAGGAGCAATAAAATTGGAGATCACCATTGGATATATGCAATCAAATGCATGGTTGTATGTAATCAATGCAAAGACTTCATATAACGTCTTGCTTGGAAGGCCTTGGATACTTGAGAATAAAGTTGTTCCATCTACCTACCGTCAATATTTGAAGTACTACAAGGATGGGGTCGAGAAGAAGATAACTTCTGATGACAAGCCATTCACTTAGGCTGAGTCGCACTTCGGTGATGCAAAGTTCTACTTGAGCAACCATGTTGTGAAAGAACTAAAAGCTGTTGATGTCATGAAGAGCAAGAATGATGAGTTCACAACTAAAAGAGTTGAGGTGAATGTTGAGAAAGCCAAAGATTTGCTGAGGAGGTACACCCTAACTCGAATAAATCTTGTAGAGGTAACATTATGTCTTATGAAAAGAAAGTAACTCCTGCGCTCCGTTATGTCGCTAAAAAAAAAGAAAGAAGAGTGAGAATCATTTAATCTCCTAACCAATACGTTAAGGGGCTTAACTCTTCCAATCAAACGAATTGAGGAAGTAAAGTTGCACTCAACGATGTAGGGTTTGTGGCCCAAAATCTTTAGCAAAATGTGGCACTCCCTACAAAGAGTACAAATGAGGCTTTGATCCTAATTCTTATAGGCTATTTGCAAAAGCTGGATATAATCCCAATGAGCCATCAAAAACAGGGAAGATCTCGTTAGAAGATGCTACAAGGAAACCAGGTGAAGGTTTGGGATACAAGAAATCATCACCTGTCCGCATCTCTATAAAAGGGTTGAGCGATAATCGTATCTCTAAGGAAGATGAACCCGCCACTTCCAATAGGCCTTCTGTCTTTAATTGACTTGGAAAATCAACTGTTAGGACTTCCGTATTTGAGAGATTGCATCCATTAAAGAAGAGGAATAGGTTCTAGAGAAATTATCAAAGCATAAGAACACCCGCTTCACCCAAAATCCTGAAGATCTCTAAGGATTTCCAAATTTTGGTTATTTCTAGAATGAGACGACAAACAAAACTTGTAGTTTTATGTAAAGAAGTACTAAAAGTAAAGCCATATACTGTGGTCTACACTTTGGAACATGATTAAGATGAAGAAAGTGTGGGTTCTTCATATCATGTTACTGCACAAGGCGAGTATAGTGTTTCATCTCTAATGGAAGATGACATAAAATTGGAGGATGTTTCACCATGTTATCACATATCCTTCAACGATGGACCCTCAAGAAGATGAATATGCTAAAGATGCTCCGCCTGCACTTGAAGAAGAGGTAAAGACAACAGTTGACGCTTTGAAAGAAGTAAACCTTGACACTAATTAAGAACTAAGGCTCACTTATCTAAGTGCTTTACTAGCAGCCGATGAAGAAAGCACTTACATTGAGTTACTCAAGGAGTATAGGAATGTCTTTGCTTGGATTTATAAAGAGATTCCTGGCATGGACCCCAAAGTAGTTGTCCATCACCATGCAATCAAGAATGGTGCTTGTCCTGTTAAACAAGATCAAAGGCGCTTTAAGCCAGACTTGGTTCCCATGATTGAAACCGATGTTAAAAACTCATCGAAGCTAGATTTTTTCATGAAGTTAAATACCCAACATGGGTTTCAATTATTGTCCTTGTAAGTAAGAAGAATGGCCAGATTCGAGTGTGCGTTGACTTCAGGGATCTCAACAATGTGTGTCCCAAAGATGAATTATTGCTTCATATTCCAGAGATGATGATTGATGCTACTACAGGGTACGAGGCAATGTCATTTATGGATGGTTCATTAGGCTATAACCAAATTCGCATGGAACCAAAAGATGAAGATATTATTGCATTCCGCACCCCCAAGGGCATCTATTGCTACAAGGTAATTTATTTTGGCTTGAAGAACGCTGGTGCTACTTACCAAAGATCTATGCAGAATATTTTTGATGATATTCTCCACAAGAATGTCGAATGATACGTTGACGATTGGGTGGTAAAGTCAAGAAATAGGAGCGACCACTTGAAAGACTTGAGAATGGTGTTTGAGTTGCTCCCGAGGTACCAACTTAGGATGAATCCACTGAAATGTGTCTTCAGAGTTACTTCTGGAAAGTTCCTTGGTTTCATTGTCCGGTATCGAGGGATTTAAATTGATCAAGTCAAAGTAGATGTAATTTTGAAAATGCATAAGCCTCGGGATATTCATGAATTTGAAATTCTGCAAGGAAAGCTACCATACCTTAGGAGATTCATCTCAAACCTGGCTGGGAGGTGCCAACCATTCAGTCGCCTCATGAATAAAGGCGTTCCTTTCAAGTGGGACTATATATTTCGGCACAAGAAAGGTCTGTTGGAGCGTTGTTGGCAAAATGGTGAAGGAAAAAAAAAACTCCTTTTACTACTTGAGTAGGATGATGACACCAAATGATCTGAATTATTCGCCAATCAAAAAGTTATGTTTGGCGCTAGTCTTCTCAATCCAAAAGTTGAAGCACCACTTTCAAGCTCATGTCATTCGTCTTGTTTCTAGAGTAAATTCCATCAAGTTTGTGATGTCAAAACCTGTCCTTAGTGATCGACTAGCAAGGTGGTACCTCTAGTTTCAATAATTTGAAACTGTGTGCATCCCTCAAAAGGATATAAAGGGACAAACATTAGCAAACTTCTCGGCAGAACACCATATACCTGATGATTGGGAGCTAACTGATGAACTTCCTGATGAGGGCGCAATGGTCACTGAAGTTAAACCTCCATGGAATATGTACTTTGATGGTGCTGCACATCATGGAGGAGCTGGCGCTGGCGCTGGCATAGAATTTATCATTTCCCAAGGTGAGGTTCTTCTCTATTCTTTTACGTTGACGCAACTCAGCTCCAACAACGTTGCTGAGTATCAAGTATTAATACTTGGGCTTGAAATGGTTGTCTAAATGAAGAAGTTGTAATTATAAGTCTTTTATGACTCTCAGTTAGAGATCAACCAGCTTTTAGGAAGTTACGAGGTCAAGATACCTGAACTACGCCCATACATGATTATGCTAAAAGATTAATGGGGTGGGTCGGTGACGTGACTATTCAACATGTGCCTAGGAAAGAAAATAACAAGCATGATTTCTTAGCTGCCCTAGCTTCATCATTAACCCTGCCTAATCAAGTGCAAGTTACTATCTACCAAAAATGGGTAGTACCGCCGCCAAAGGAGGGTGAAAGTGATGAAAATTAACTCGAGCATCTTGTCGTTATTTCTGAAGCTGATAAGGAAGAATGGAAACAACCCATTATCGATTACTTGCGCAATGGGATACTTACAGTAAATCCGAGGAGAAGGACTAAAATTCGTCGTCGTGCGCCTAGATTCCTTTACTACAAAGATACTCTATACAGAAGATCATTCGAGGGAGTACTCTTGCGATGATTAGGGGAAGATGAAGCACTCCAACCTTTGCAAGAAGCACATTATGGGTTACGTGGATCATATCAATCTAACCAAAGCTCCACTTCCATATAAAAAGGATGGGATATTATTTGCCGACAATGTTAAAAGATTACTTGGACTATGCTCGAAGATGCAAGGCTTGCCAGTCCCATGAAAATTTTATTCATCAGCCTCCTGAAGTGCTACATCCGACCTTTGCATCATCGATATTTAACGCTTGGGGATTGGATGTTGTTGCACAGCTACCAAAATATTCAGGCGGACATTTGTATATCTTGGCTGCAATCGATTACTTCTCAAAATGGGCGAAAGCCATTGCCCTCAAGGAAGTAAAGAAGGAGAATATTGCAAACTTCATCCGAGTAAATATCATCTATCGCTTTGGCATTCCTGTTACATAATAACGGATAATGGTAAGCCATTCGATAACAAGTTGATGAACAAGATTTGTGATCTCTTTGTATTCAAGCAACATAACTCTTCTATGTACAATGTTGCCGCCAATGGTCTAGCTGAGGCATTCAACAAGACTCTATGCAACTTGCTAAAGAATATCGTCTCCAAATCCAAACGAGATTGGCATGACCGTATGAAGAAGATCTGTAGGCATATAGGACAACTCACCGCACACCAACACAAGTGACCCCTTACTCACTTGTCTATGAAGTTGACGCCATTTTTCCACTTGAGCGTCAAATACCTTCATTACGATTAGCTATTCAAGAAGGGATCACTGATGAAGAAAATACTCGACTTCGACTAGCAAAGTTGGAGGCTCTTGATGAGAAGAGGTTGGAAGCTCAACATAGTCTTTAATGTTATCAAGCTCGATTGTCTCGCGCCTTCAATAAAAGAGTTCTCCCAAGATCCTTTCAAGTAGGAGATCAAGTCCTTGCCATACGAAGACTAATTATTACATCCCATAAACCTGTAGAGAAGTTCACTTCAAAATGGGATGGTCCCTATGTCGTGCAAGAAGATTTTTCAAGTGGAGCCTACAAGCTAGTTGATGCAGATGGCATGAAAATCGACCCTTTCAATGGAACGTTTTTAAAGAAATATTATCCTTAAAGTTGTAACGCTCCTTAATGCAAGAGCAATAACTACGTGTTACTCCTGGCCTGCAAGAGTATAAACTGTGTACGGCCCGAAAAAAGTCCGCTAGGTTGAAAACCTCAAAAGAGGCGGCCTAGGCAAACGTTAGGACATAAACAAAACTCACCCATTTTGAACTACGATATGTCTTGATTCGCTTCACCGAGGTACATAGGCAGCTTAGAGTTTCATTCTATGTTCAGTCGCATAAGTTCAAAAGATACATATTGCCCCAATCGTTGTTCGAATGAAGTATGATAAAATTTAATCCATTCAATCAGGCGATTCTTCTGTTGATCTTTGGATCCCATATGATTTAAAAAGGGCAAGCCTCCATGGTATTTTGGTACGTCAATGGGAAGACTATAGTCTTTTAGGAGGCTGCCATGTGTTTGTATTGAAGTCCGAAAATTCACTATATTTTCACATTCTCCAAACCTTCAAGTTTGTTGGCCTTTCAAATCTGCTCTCCGCCCTAAAAAGGGGAAAGGAGGAGAGGCATAAAAAAAAAGGGAACTTAAGTATAAGAAGAAAGATTACATGGTACGGTGTTTCAAATTCAGTAAGACTTGAACCCAAGATATTTGGTGAGAATAAAGCTCATGAATTCCTATTTCTAGAATTCAAATCATCTTTTGATCACGAGGCTTCCATACCAAGACATAAAAGTTTTGGCAAAGTCGTGCTAATTTGGAACCGTCGGTATATCAGAATCTAATGTTGACTTTGAAATATTATCTAAAACTATCCTTAAGGCATTAAATTTTATATTTTGGATATGTTTTATATTTTGAAGTTTAGTTTTCGAAAAATCAAAAAGTTCATGATTTTGACGTTCCTATATCAAGATACAAAAGTTTTGGTGAAGGCACGCAAATCTAAAATCGCAGCATGCTAGAATTTAATGTTGATTTAGAAATATTATCTGAAACTATCCTTAAAGCATTAAGTTTTAAATTTTGGATATGTTTTAGATTTGAACGCCTATTTTTTATGAAATCAAACGGTTCCTGATTTTGACGTTTTTACTCCAAGATATGATTTTTTTGGTGAGACTGTGCAAATCTAAAATTTTCAATGTGATGGAATCTAAAGTTGGTTTCAAAATATTATCTGGGGCGATTCCGAAGGTGTCTGATTATGAATTTTGGATATGTCATAGATTTTACAGTTTGATTTTGAGAAATCAAATGGCTCATATTTTTTATATTCTCACATTGATATCTATATATATATATATATATATATATATATTCCTATCACAAAAGGTGCAAAGGTGATGAACAATATTATCCTCAAAGAAAAAGGAGGATGTATCTTCAAATACAAAGAACTTCGAGACATAAACTGCAACGATGTTTAAAAAAAGTCAATTTCTATTATGTGGACGTCAATACATCATTCTAAGTAAAAAAAACTATTGATATTGAACCTCAAAGAAAAAAAAGAGACATCAATGAAAACGTGTGATATAAAGTAAAACAGATAGAGTTTTCATTTCTAAGAATAGCCGCTAGTTAATGCATGAAAAAGAGAGGCACATAAAATACTCTATATAGGCTAATCTAAGCACAACTTGTAATTGACCAAGTCTTGAAGGGTAGCCTCTAAGTGTTTCTTCTTCTTCTCCATGTCGGCCAAATCAACAGCAGTCACCAAGGAAGCATTAAAACATCTACAATACTCCTCTTCAGTAGACGAGACTCTAGATTCAATCTCTTCAACCTCTTTTCTTGGCAGCATCTCGGAGAGCTCATAACTGCTTCACCTTCCCCTTGGCCTCTTTGAGAGATTGACTGGTGAAATATAGTTCCTCGACCTTCTCTTGTTTCTCAGTCAAGACAAGATCAATATTTTCCTTGGTTTTTTTAAAAATGACTTTATTTAACTTCCACGACCTTATCGGAAAGAGTCGTCCATGCCTGATCATACAAAGTGGCAAGCTCAAAAAATAATTTCAATAGGTTCTTCAAAGGGGAAATATCTACACCCTTTTCCATCCATCTCTTCGAGAATCACTTGGACCTCATACGCAATAAAAGGAGCATGGTCAGCAGTAAGATTGGAGGTTAGCATGAAATTTAGCCCAAGCATCCAAGATGAAATTATTGTGAAGTGTCAAGACAATTAACCTTTCTTTCGTCAAAGATAGACATTGTTGGTGGTGGTCGTTTGTGAAAATTAGACCCCAATTTTGTTTTAACTCCACTATAAGGATTGTAAGTCACCTCTAGCTCAGACATAGATGTCAGAAGTAATTTCCTTGAGTTTGGCTCCGCCATAGATTCACTACTACCTTGTGGTTTGCTTTGGTGTGACAGTATCGAGATGTCGACATTGTTTGGCTACATAGAAAAGGTAAACGGTTAGTGAAGTAATCTCTACCACATGCAAATTAGTGTCTCTTAGCTTATCCGAATGTGGTCTCAATTTCCCCAAACAACATCTCCACGACTGCTACTGCTTTCATTTTGAGATGGCTGCTTGTTAGAAGCCTGATGAGTTTGAGCAAGAATCTTGTCTTTTTGAACTTCTTCATATGGAGGTTCCTTTCTTTTGTGTGGTACAACTACTGTGGATTTCAGGGGAGGAGGTTGGCCTTTCTTGCGATTCTCTTGAAGTGTGTTCTCTAACGACGTGATAGCAATTGGCCCAATAAAAGTTATAAAGGATTCCAAATGATCTTTAAGAAATCTCCCATGCACACTTGTCCACCAGGATTTGTCCTCTGACAAAAATAATTTTTTTCCCATAGATATAGCTGGGGAAAAGTTGCCCTCGTGTTGGTGGAATTATGTGACACACCAATTTGCCAAAATTTGAGTCCTTCTTCTAATGAGGCTCTGCGAAGGTCATTTTCCAAAATACCGAGACTAGTATGATAAAATACAAATTAACGGCTAAATTGATGTGGACTATATGGTTTAAGAATAAAAGAGTTCCCAAACCTCAAAGGGAGAAAATTAAAATAGAAACTCATAAAATAATTGACCTTTCAGATCTGATGCTTTATCATTATCCTCAAAATAGTAAGGTTCTGACCCCTCCGATATGGTAGAAGTCCAAGATGCATTATTTGCTTGATGGATGCGTTTTCTTGCATTTGTATCATCCAAATACCTTGCAGCGCCTTCCCTGGAATACGCCACCATCAATGGAACATATGGTAATTTTGGAAGCACATAGTGTGTCTTGAAGTAGTGAGCAAGCCAACCGTATACATAATGAATGGGAAAAGAGATTCTGATATGCTCGAGCTGTGAGGACTTGGAGATCTTGTTTAAACCATAGTAGATGCTCGCCAAAACTAGGATTGCAAGGCTGAATTTCCATCTATGTGCCATCATGCTCGCCATTTTAAAGGTCCCGGGTCGAATAAAATCGCTATCATGAGAGGGAAATAAAAATGCATACAACTAGCAAGATAAGAACGCCGCCAGATACGTGATTTCTCTCTTTTCATGTCAGACCCCAAGCTTAGCAAACATCGTCTCATCCGCGCTAGACCATGCAACTATTTCTGGTATAGGTCCAGTGAGATTGCGCGTTGACTTCAAACAGGTAGACGTTTTCTCCTTCCTTACTGAAGCAGGTTTATATCTCAAATATCTCTTGTACCAAAATTCAATCCACTTGATAAATGAGACCTTTGAATCATGACTATCCCTTTCTTGAATATGGTTAAAGGTAGTAAACAGGTATTCACAAGCTCGAGGAGTAAATCTTTCATTCTTCTCATTAGCACCTGTGAGTTCGATAGCTTCGGGCACAACTTCTTTGTAAGGAGAACATCCAATATGTAAACCACCAATGGTATGTAAATTCCAAAGAGATATGGATAGTTCTCCGGATGATATAAGTAAGGTATTCGTTGTGGGACACCAAGCTGCAAGAAATGCTTGCAAGATATTTGAATTTCGATAATATGTAAATAAAGAGCATAGATGACATCATAAATTCTTGTTGTCTCCAAAGCCCGTTGACTTCTTCCAAGTATGTCTTCAGCCCATTCCCATTACCACTAGATATGATGATATTCACCGTCAATTCTCAAAGTATCTCTCCAGCATATCTCCCCTTGAATCATACGCCGTCCTAGGCAAGAAAGGGTACTCGCAACATTAAGTTTTCATTGGTAAGGAGTCTGAATAGACCACATTTTAGTTGAATTTTAGTTGTTCTTTGAATCCAATCTATCATATGGAGGGAATTCTACAAAAGTGGCCACAAATTTGCATATCAACTACCTAGTGGAGTGTAAGTTAACAACTTGGTTATAATCCTGCCATTCTTAGCATCACTTATGGGATACTTGTGCTTGAAGGATGGAGATGTGTAGTCTCTTAAGTGAACCATTTCTTTGAAACTGCATAAGCAAAAGAAGATTGGTAAATATTAAGTTAACGTCAATTGACAAAATAAGAAGAACATTTTAGTCCTTTATGCTTTAAGCTAATTTCTATATGCGATTAAGAATTTTTCCTTCTATATCCTATCATGGGTTTAATCTTTTATATGCTGATATGAATTTATCCGTCTATATTGTAATATGAATCTGTCCATCTATATAGCCATGTGAATTTATCCGTCTATATAGTGATGTGAATTTATCCGTTTATATGTTGATGTGAATTTGTCTGTTTATATAGTGATATAGATTTATCTATCTATATGGTGTTGTGGATTTGTCATCTATGTGTTGTGATTTATTTGTCCTTTTATATGTTGTAAGGGATTTGTCCTTCTATATCTTATAGTAGTTTTGATCATCTATATGCCATCATGAGTTTATCCTTCTATGGGACGTCATGGAGTTGCCCGTTAACTTGGCACTCGACGACTTTTTGTGATGACCCGATAGGTCATTTTGTATAATTTTATCTCGTTTCCTATTTTGATGCTTCACACATGTGTGTTTATGGTTTTATGACTTATGGGGTTGATCGGTTTTCTTCTATGAAGATTTCAGGTTGATTAAGACCCTTTGATTCTTGGCTTAGAAGTCTAAGTTGTTTATGTTAACCAATGATTGACTTTTATGAAAACAAACCTGAGACGGTGTTTTGATGGCTCTCATAGCTTCGTATCGTGATTTTGGACTTGGGAGTATGCCCGAAATTGAATTCAAAAGTCCGTAGGTTGATTTGTGTTATTTTGCCAAAATTTGGCAATTTGAAGTTTAGAAGTTTGACCGTAGGTTGACTTTTAGCTATCGGGTTCGGACTTGAAATAGGTCTGTTATGCTATTTAGAACTTGTATGCAAAATTTGATATCATTTGGAGTTGAATTGATAGGATTCAGACACTTAGTTGCAATTCTATAAGTTTTTGAAATTTTCTTTGAACCTCATACATTTTGGTGTCCGATTCGTAGTTCTAGATGTTGATCATGCGAGTGAGTTCGTAAAATATTTTTAGACTTGTGTGGATGTTTGATTTTAATCCCCCAGGGCTCGAATGAGTTTCAGATGCGTTTTGAAATGGTTTGAACTGAAAATTGGTTTTCTGGTGTGCTGGTGCTCTGTTATCGCAATTGCGAGCACCAACCTCGCAATTGCCAAGGTGAAAAGGGGTTCTATGATGTCTCAACTGCGACTTACCCCTTCGCAATTGCGAAGTCAGCAGGCCTGGGGCTTGGGTCGCATTTGCAATGATTTTTTCGCTTTTGCAAAGATGTCCAGATTCACAATTGTAAAGCCTTTTTCGCAATTGCGACATTTGTTGAGGCTGTCAGGGTTCGAAAATGCGGCCCTGGTCCGAAATTGAGGGGGTTCACAAATGCAAACCCTGTGTCACAAATGCGACATCTTCAACGGGACAAAAAGGGCTGGGGTCGGGATTTTTAACATATTCTCTCATTTTAGAACTCTAGACTCAGTAGGAGGCGATTTGAAAATGAGATTTTCATCTACAAACTTTGGGTAAGTGATTTTAATGGATTTCCAATTATATTTCATTAATATATCTCAGATATAACATCAAATTCATGTGAACCAAAGTGAAAGTTTGTGAAATCTTGTCAAGTTTTTGAAAAATAAAAATTTGAGTTTTAAGAGTCGATTTTGAAACTAATCTCATATATCGACTTGTGGGTTATGGGTAGTTGGAATATATCCTTGGACCCGATTTTTGACCGGACAAAGACCTAGGTTGAATTTTGTTGACTTTTTGGGAAAAATATAAAGATCATAGTTTTATCTATTGTAATTATTTTTTATTGCATTGTTTGATGATATAAAGTCAATTTTGGTTAGATTTGAGCCGTGTGGATGCACATTTAGGGGGGAAACTATTTTCGAGGGTTGAGTTGGTCTAGTTGAGGTAAGTATCTTGCCTAACTTTGAGTGGGGGAACAACCCCTTAGGATTTGGGATTGATTGTATTAATTATGTTATGTGAAATTCGTGTATGCAAGGTGACGAGAGGGTATACGGGTTATATGTGGTATTTGACCGGTTTAGGTTATCAAGACTCTTTCCATGCCTTTAATTGAATTATCATATCATGATTTAATTCTCATTGTTAATCTAGTCTTACACGTGTTAGTTTACCCTCACATGCTTTATTTGACTTTGTTAACATTTGTTCTACCTCTTGCTTGTCGTTTTGCTCTTATATGCCTAGTTGAAGTTATTGCCGTCCTTATTGTCTTGCTACCTCTTTAATTATTGAATTACTTGTAATTGAAGTTGTTATTTCGTGAAATATCCTCTTGTTGAGTTATTGGTGTTGAAGTTGTGAAAGTCATTATCACATTGAGGCGAAGTTGTAAAAGTCGTTATCACATTGAGGTGAAGTTGTTAATTATTGAGATACCTTCCTTATTGAGCAATTCACATTCATTGTTATTTGTTGATATTCTTGTACACATTGTGGTTGAGCCATGGGCTATTGTTGTGGAAATATTGATATTATTGATTTTTAGCAAGCTATGGCATATGGACACTTGTGGTATGAGTTGTTATTGTATTGTGATATTAATGCGCTTGTGACGGTAGAAGGATAAGGGTTAATGTGGATGTGGCGGTAGTAAGATGGGCTAAAGTAGGTGTAGCTATTTCGGAAAATATCTTTTTTTTCAAAATTGTCTAAATGTAAGGCTCACACGGCGGTATAAGGAAAGATTGTGATTGAAATTGAGAAATATGAATACGAGGCGGTACTTCGGTTGTGATTCTTGTTGCATACAAGGCGGTACCTTGGTTGTAGTTCTTGTTGTACATCTCATGTTGGAAAGAGTTACTGGTGTAACAGTTCTTGTTGCTTTTATTCTTCCTTGTCTTATCAGTTTCGTCTGTATTTGACTATTGTGGTTCACTTTATTTGCTTCCTTCTTGTTATCTCTATGCTTACAATTATGTCATTAGTCTATGTTATTAACTTGCTTCATTATCATTTATTTCTCCGCTTTCCATTACTTCTCGTTATTATAATTTTGTTCTGTTTATAATATCCTAGTAGGTGTCTTGACCTGACATCGTCACTACTCTACCGAGGTTAGGCTTGATACTTATTGGGTACCGTTGTAGTGTACTCATACTATACTTTTACATATTATTTTATGCAGACACAGGTACGTCTGCCCGTCCTGGACGTTAGTGATTGACGGTAGCTATTTTTCGGAAAATTCAAGGTATACCTGCTCGACGTCCGCAGGCCTCAGAGTCACCTTCCCTTACCTTTTCATTCTGTTGTATTTCTTATTCAGGTAGTTTTGTAGTAGGCATTCTAGATTATTCTATAGACCTTATGATTTCGTTCTAATGGTTTTGGGAGAAGTGTTGTTGAGATCCTATTTTGGAAGGATATATGAGTTTATTAGTTTTACTTTAGTATTTCTTTGATTATTTTTGTTAAGTTATTATTAAATGTTAGGATTACATAGTCTTAGATATTAAGTGATATCATGGCATTCTAAGGTGAGAAATTGGGATTGTGACACTTTTTTACTTGGCCTACAAAAAAAGGGGAAAAAAGAAGAAGACAAAAATGCAGAAAAGGGAAAATTTTTCCTGTCAGATATGAACTCGAGCAGGTTTGCAAATTGCAAATTGATGCTTAATAAACTTGAAAGTATGATGTTTATATAGATGTTTGAGGGTTGCGTTTGAAAAGGATACTTACGATGTAGGATCAGTTATGAGGTGGCACAAATTTCGTCTCCAAGATGAAATCGAATTGCAATTCGAGTTGTATTCTGCCAGCGACGGGGTGTGGTGTAATTACCCTTGAAAGTCTAAACCAATTAAGAATGGGTGTTAGACATTAAACATGACCACGTGGAATTTGATACTAGAATAAATACCTTATAAAGAAGCAAAAGTGGCTGCTAACTTTATGGCTTATTCAAAGCTAATCATGGCAATTGGTAAATAAGTATAATTTTAGTGGATTGGCAAAGTTAAAATTCAAGTGCCTAGATTTCAGGTCTACGTGTTTTAACCATCCTCTTTATATGAGTTGATACTTCTAGCCTCGTATTTGATGAACAAAATATATATCCTGACAAGTCTTGAAGTATGGGGTATTTGTAGGCATACAAAATTTATTGGGTTTAAATTCACTAAAATAATTTTGTCACGACCCAAAATTTCACATGTCGCGATGACACCTATCTCAATGCTAGGCAAGCCGATAACCTCAATAAATCACAATAATCTTTTAAGTTTGAAAACATAATATTTCAATTTAATAGAAAATCTCACAAATACTGTTATAAATTCACTCTCAAAATCCGGTGTCACGGAGTACAGGAGCATCTAAATGATAACATAGTCTAACTGATACAAACACTGTCTGGAAATGTAGAACAATACAAATAACTGAAAGGAAAGAGAGTCAAGGTATGTGAACACCAAGCAGCTACCTCGATAGTCTCCAACAAATGAAACTCTGAATCTAACAACCGTCGTATCCGGAAGTACCTGGATCTGCATACGAAATGCAGAGTGTAGTATGAGTACAACCGACCCCATGTACCCAATAAGTAACAAGACTAACCTTTGGGCTGAAAGTAGTGACGAGCTCAACAGATACAGTCCAGTATAGAAATAATAGTACAAAAATGTAGGCATGCTTTAAAGTTCAACATTTAAACTTAGTACAAGTAAAATAAATCAATTCTGAATGATATGAGGAATATGACATCTCTATATCTACATGCCAATGTACATGTTGTATGTGATGCACCTTAGTGGAAACCTCATGTACTCACAATCTCAAAATACTCAATCACTCAGTATTGTGTATGGCCAATCCAGTCCAGGGAAGATCCATCTCATATATATATACATCAACTGACAGCCAGTCACTCAGTACTGTATAAGGCCAATCCAGCCCAGGGGAAGATCGATCCCCAAATATAAATGATTCGGACAAGTTCCATGTCCAGGGAAGATCCATCCCTCAATATAAATGTTGCGAAAAAGACCCATCCCTCAATATAAAATGATTCGGGCAAGATCCATGCCCAGGGAAGATCCGTCCCTCAATATAAAATCAACCGTGCTCACTGTGTGTGTGTATTATCTGCACTCACTGTGGGGAGGGAGGTGCAGACTCCGGAGGGGCTCCTTCAGCCCAAGCGTCATAATAGCCAGATCCAGGCATAAATAAATAAAACATGCTGCGACGTGCAGCCCGATCCCATAAATATCACTCAAAATCTCTAGTCTCCCAGGCTCTCAATGACATGAAAATCAACCGGAGATGATGATATGAGGTATCAATGAATGACAACAGAGACTGAGATATGATATGCAAATGATAGATGTGACTGAGTACAAAATTATAAATTTAAACAAGTAATCCAATAGCAATAAGATCTCTGTGGGTCCCAAAATATCGGCACGTAGCCAAAACATGATCTTTAACATGAGTCTCAACTCAATTTCCTCTAACACGCGGAGGATATGTGGATAATGACATGGTTATTTGACTATGCAACTCCACGGAATCAATTAAGTCATAATTTCTATGGTGCACGCCCACACACCCGTCACCTAGCATGTGCGTCACCTCCAAATAATTCATATAACACAAAATTCAGGGATTCATACCCTCAGAACCAAGTTTATAAGTGTTACTTACCTCAAACCGTACAAGTTCTTTATTCCAATATGCCTTTGCCTTGCGAATCGGCATCTGAATGCCTCGAATCTAGTCACAATTAATTCGATACAGTCAACACAAATTGTAGAATTCAATTACATATGAAAATACTAATTTTCCAACAAAATCCAAATTTCAACTCAAAAATCGTCAGTCGGGTCTACGTATCGAAACCCGATAAAAGTTACAAAATATGAACGTCATTCAACCACGAGTCCAACCATACCAAATTCCGACATCAACTCGACCTTCAAATCCTCGAATTTCACCTCAAAAATACGTAATCTAGTCGAAATACTCGATGACGATTCAATATTATTGACTATCAATGATCACAAGTGACTTACCTCAAGTTTTTCCGTGAATTCTCTCTGAAAAATTGCTCCAAACCGTGCTTGAAAGGTACAAAATGACAAAAATGCCGGAACCCCTCTGTTTTATAATCTATCTAGTGCTTTCGCATCTGCGGCTCACTTGGCCGCATCTGCGATCACGCAGATGCGTGGGCTTCGACGCTTCTGAGGCTCAGGGCACTTCTGCGAACAACATTCCGCTTTTGCGACGAGGCTGCCTCTTCCCCTTTTCCGCGTTTGCGATGGATGTCTCGCTTCTGCTTACTCGCTTCTGCGAGGTTTCATCCGCTTCTGCAGAACTCATGCTTATGCGGACCTCACGCTTCTGCGACAAAATGTCTGCAGGTGCGATTGCACCAAAAGGCAAAGTTTTCAGATTTTCTCTAAGTCCAAATTTTGATCCGTTAACCATCCGAAACTCACCCGAGGCCCCCGAAACCTTAACCAATTATACCAACAAGTCCTAAAACATCATACGAATTTTGTCGAGGCCTCAAATCATATCAAACAACGCTAAAACCATGAATTATACCCCAATTCAAGCTTAGTAAAACTAAAAAATTTCAACTTATGTATTTGATGCCGAAACCTATCAAATCAAGTCCGATTGACCTCATATTTTGCACACAAGTCATAAATGACATAACAGACCTATAAAAATTTTCAGAACTGGATTCTGACCCCGATATCAAAGAGTCAACTCCCAGATCAAACATCCAAACTTAAACTTCCTATTTTCCCTATTTCAAGCCTAATTTAACTATGGGCTTCCAAATAATTTTTTGAACCCACTCCTAAGTCCAAAATCACCATACGGAGCTATTGTAATCATCAAAACTTTATTCTGGGGTCGTTTACCCATAAGTCAATATCCGATTAACTATTTTAACTTAAGTTTTAAATCTTGGAACTAAATGTTCCAATTCATTCTGAAACCTCCTCGACAAGTCACATAATTATAATTGAACACAGGATAAGCAGTAAATAGGGAAACGTGGCTATGATACTCAAAACGACCGACCGGGTCGTTAGAAATTTGGACTATAGTTTAAATCTACTAGTTCAAATGTATATTGTGGGCAAATATAATTAAATTAATTATATGAGTCCAATATATATAGGTTAAATAAATAAACATAAATCCATTGGGCTAGCCCATGTAAATGGGCTAAAAGTGATAAGCTCACTTATTAAGCCCAAAACGTCATCTTCCTAGAAGCACAATTTGGTGCCACGTGTCATATGACGTGGCACGCCAAATCAAACGGAAGAGCCAATAGGATCATGCTGTATGTCAAAATGACAAAAGCGTGCCAAGTCAAATTAAAAGGCCAATGAAACCGCACCACATATACAAGCGACATGTTCTGGCCAATCAAATGCGGCCTTGTCACGCTTCGATCTGATTGATTGGAAAGAGTTTATTTTTATCACAACTCTTCCCTCCCACAACTATAAATAGAGGTCTTCATAACTCAGAAAGAGATACCAGAAGTTATATCAAGAAGCAAGAGAGAGCTCGTGGCTCAAACACTGCAAAATTCCTCCATAAGTTTCAAGCTTCAAGCAATCAAGTTCAAGTTCAAGAACGAAGAACAAATCAACATTCAAGGAGTATAAGTTCAAATTAAAGTTCGTGCTACTTGAATTCAAGATCATCGTTCGTGGCAAAAATTATTGATTCAAGATCAAGCCCAAAGGTCCTTGAATTTATTTACTATTGGAAAGAAGAATCAGAGGAATCATAGAGATTGTTACACTCATATTATTTGAAATCAAATACTGAGATTGTTGTAATATTTTCAGTCTCGATTATTTTTTTGACGTAAATTTATTGTCTACAACTATGTTTGTACCAGTCTAATGTTCAAAACAAAAGCACAAAAGTCTAGGATTTTCAACTAAAACATTTGTAGTTTAATAAGCAAACTTTTAAAGCTTGTCCAAACATGCTTTTTAGTTAATGCAGTACAATAATTTTTATTAGTAAAAAAAATTGAAGTATTAGCAATAGTGTGATCGCATAAATCAAGAAACATGCTAGAAGAATAAAGGCAAATTAACATTAGATAAAATATATTAGAAAAAGAATGGCAATTTTCAAATGAAAGTTTGTTCTAAAAATATACTAACTATGAAAGTTTGTGTAATAAAAAATATGCCAAACTCTATAAACAGACGATTAAATTAAACCAAATAATAACTTCATTATAGAGTAAAACGTCCTCATGTATAAGATGTTGACCAAAGAAGCTAAGTCTCCTTAAAAGAAATAATGCCAAACATGTCACTTAGAAATGATCTATTACTCATGTACTCACATTAAACAATAATATTCTACTTAATTATAAAACAAAAAAATTAATATTTACTGTCTATTGATTAATCCTTGGTTTGCTTTAGTTTTTAATCGTATATATGTATAAATTTGTCTTCCCCTTAATTGTGCCTTTCTTCACTAAAGTTAGTACTTCATTTGCCGTGTGCTATCTATCAACAAAATCTCCATGTTGATAATAGCAAAAGAATAGACATTCAGCTCAAATAAATTCTCAGAATATGTACAAGAAGAGAAAACATAGCATTGATTATCATTAGTACCTCGTTAGTATGTAGTCGCATAGATTGCAAATACACACAAAATAGACACCCAATAATCCTTCACATATAGCAAAATTAAATATACGACTAAAATTTCCTAAACCAATGCCCCATATAGCAGCCCTCCCTCCCTATTTTCGTAGTAGACATATCTTGCACCGAATATGTGAATTTTATCTTTGATGCGGCTCTTACCAAGGTTGTGATTGCTTTCATTCTGTCTGCTATATGATTATCAGTTAGGAGAAATACAATCTAATTTTTATGAAAGATATTTATGGAAAATATTACAAAAAGACTAATTATTTTTCTGATTACTGTTAATAGTGATTAATAACTAATGCATAATACTAAATGCAATATTTGGCCTTATCCAACAATCTTTCTTGTAGGATTGCACAATATTTTGTGCCAAGATAGTACTCGCAACTATTCCTCTCCCACACCAAAGACAAAACTATTTTGCACCTTAAGCAAATCAAACTTTGTCGCATAAATGATTTTCTATTTACCAATTATTAAGAATCAAAGAGAACAGTTTTCTATTCTAACATGACCACTGCTAGATCTGAGTGAAGATAGTGAACAAAGAAATTTATATATGAAGGTTTACTATCACGTGATAAGGACAAATAGACAAAGCAAAGTGGAACAAATGCAGCATTAACATTCAGCTAAAATAAAATTCTCAAACCTATTTGCAAAAAGACATAAAAGAGAAGAAAACCAAAAATATTGAATCAACTGATAATTAGTGTATATAATATACGCTCTAATACCCACACATAAAACTAGGGGAAACTTTTAATATTGACAACATGTATACGAAAATTAAACTACTAACACAAGTTATCAACAGAAACTTTTAAAAAGAACAAGAGAACTGAGTCAATGGATTCACGGTGATAGTAGTTCTATATTTTTTTTTTAATCAATATAGATAATAAGCATAAATAGAGACTAAATAATACATGTAAAAAAAGGAGTAAATCTTGCATAACCAGAAAGAGAACAACATAGCCGTTGTTTAACCAAAGAATTAGATTCTCAGTCAAAGCCTATTTTTAGAAGTACTCGGGTTACTGATAATCAAAAAATTGAATATTCTCTCAGAAATAAGAAAGGAAATTAGAATAAGAAATGACAAAGTAATCAATAGAAAGCACATGAAAGTAATTATATTCCAATAATAATCAGAACGTCCCCCTACAAATGACATTTCCCCCCTTATATAGAGGTCTTCAAGTACAACGTCTTTTTCCTTTTATGACCGAGTCATTATGAGTATTAATGACATTAATAAAACATTATAATTGGTAATTATAACTGTTCATGAAGATTCTGTAACGTTTGTAATCATCCACGCTCATTAATTGAAGATCCATGAATCTGCCCTTTTTACTGTGCTTGTTCATTCCACCGATGCCTCTTCATATAACTTAAATAGACTCGAGCAACCGTTTCTTTTCACCTCGTGGGTAAATTGTTCGTATCTGCTGCGACTCGTGTCTCTTTTAGTGCTCCTCTCCAGCTGTCGCTTTTCTAGTGATCCACGTGCCTTGCCATACAACCACATAATTAACTCCACGTGTAACATTTATTTTTATCAATACAGATAGTCCACCCACTTACCAATTATTCAACAATTGAATATTTGGGAAGTGGATCACATTTATGGAGGGAATGTTTTGCCGCCGTTTCTCACGTACCATTTCATCTTCCCCTTAACCAATGCGTCGTATGTCACTTCCATTTAATGCATGTGATATGTGGCAGTCATCGATTGGTTCTGCAACTCTTCAGCCGGTTTTAGGGCATTTTTGCGGCTGCATCAGTCACGAAATGACTATTTTCATAATGATGTTTTCATCATTACCCTCTTTACATGACGGTTGCTTCTGCATATAAATACATCCTTTGCCTTTGCTTTTACAAAAAACTTTCCTCAGTGTTCTTTATTCACAACTTACTCTTGTTCTTCATTACGTACTACTTCCCCATACAACTATGTCTTCTTCAAATCCTGATCCTCGAAAAGTCGTCATAGTAGATGAACTTCCCCCTTCTTCTGCTCCTATCAGGAGTAGGAGAGGTGGTAGGTTATGTAGTTTATGGTCAGTGTCTGTACGTGGTTCTCCTTCTCAACCCAGTACTACTCCTCCATCATCTTTTAGAAGTAGGGCTTCTTCTTCACATAGATCTTCCGCTAGAAGTAGGAATTCTAGTGAACCGCTTTGTGAACCTACTGTTGACAAGACTATTCCTGCTGAACTTTCCTTTATCACTGATAGAGAATTAATTAAAAATCACGTCACTTCCATGACTTCTCACGATCGTGCTGATGTTTACCCTTCCTAGATTACTGAGGGTTTAGTTTCTATTGTTCGGAGAGACTGCTATTGGAAATTTGACTTCCCGATTTTGGTCCCCCGTGAAAATCAAAGGATCACTTCCTTTAAATCTATTTTTTCTTTTGTGTATACATATCCCTTCACATTAGGTTTTAGGCCACTTATTGATCCAGTTATCATTGAGTTTTGTTGTTTCTTCGATGTGTGTTTAGGATAGATTGGTACTATTGTATGGAGGGTTGTGGAATGCCTTAGATACTTGTCAAATTTGGATTATTTACCCTTCACCTTTTACCATCTGATTCATCTTTACTCTCTCAAATTATTTAGTCATGGGATTTTTACTCTCGTGACGAGGAGTAAGAGGGTTTTGATTAGCCCTGAAGATGACAAAGATAGTGGCTGGTATGCCCAATTTTTTGTTGCTTCTACAAGTGGGTTAGTAGGAGAAAAGAACATGCACTTCCCTGAGAAGTGGAACTTTGCACGTAAATCTTTCTTTCAATCTTTTATTTGTCTTCTTTGTTTTGTGAAGAACTTGTAATCTCGTAACTGTTTTACTTTTCTTTTTCAGCAACCATGGGAACTGTTGAGGAGATTCCTGATTTCTGTGATTGGATAGAGAAATTGTTAACCGTTGCTCCTATGGAAGAATGGTCCTAGAAATAACTTTCAAACAAATATGAATGGAAAGTTAAGACTCATGGTAACTTTCTCTTTCACTTTCTTCCTTACTTCTATATTTATTTTGGAACTTATTAACCCTTTTCTTTGTTAGGGTTTCCCATTCGAGGTGTGAGTGCTGCTTCAATCACTGCTTTGAGGCTCTCTCTATCAAAGGCTCAAGAGATAAACTTGAGTTCTTTGTCAAAAAGAAAAGCTGATAGACCACAGAACTTTGAGGATGAAGAAGAATGGGACGAAGGCTCGTTGGTTCGTAAGCCACAGGGTAGGAGATGGGTTATTTCAGATGACGAAGCTACTCCCCCTCCTAGTTCTGTTCCTATGTCCGACCTGAAAATGCTACCTTAGTGAGTTCTGATGAAGAGACGCCTGCTGCACCCCGTAACTCTACTAAATAGCTCTTTTCTCGTGGGTTTGATGAAGAAATCTTTGGCTTTATATCTGAGGAAACGCCTCTTGACACTTTTCATGCCTCTGCTCCGATTGAACCTCAGTTACCCGTTCCTGCTACTGCTGCCACTATTCTGCCCATGGCTATTTTGACTTCCTCGACTGCCCCTAATGTTACAACTTCCCATGTTGAAGTTGGTTCCTCCAGTAACAGTAGGAAAATGAAACAAGTTACCATCGAGATTCCTGAAGATGGAAATCTTTTTAAGAAATCTGGCCAAGCTGATGTATAGTTGAAACCACTGATTGGCCCAGTTGAGAAGTCAAAACTGGAAAGTCACAACTTTCTAACGTGGATGAATGATATTGTGAATTCGTCTTTAAAGGTATAAACCTTGTCTTTTTATTTTACATGATTTCTCTTTTACTGGTATCACATTCCTCTTTTCATTGCGTAGATCAATCTCATCGGAACGGAGATGATGAAAAGGATCGTCCTCACAGAGGTGATGAATGATTATCACACTGAGGCGGACAATTGGAAAGAGTAGTTCGAGGGGATTCAACTTGAGATGGAGGGTTTAGAGGAAGAAAAGTGCACCTTAGAGCAGCAAGTAAAGGTTATGGAAGAGGAACTAGCGGTTGATAAAGCCTCATCCAATCAGGCGGGCAAAGACAAGAATCTTCTCGAGTCTTTATTTGCTGAGCAGCTTTCCAAGGCTTCTGAAGAAATTTGGAGCTTAAAGGATTTGCTAAACCAAAAAGAAGCTTACTCTGGGGAGCTTGTTCAAATGCTCACACAAACTCAAGAAGATATTCGTGTATCCTCAGACAAGGTTCAGTTTTTAGAGATATCTCTTGTCCCCCTACAGGCTTCTTACGATACTGCCTTGAATGAGAAGGGTGAATTAAGAGCTGAGGTTGAGCAGTGGGAAAAAGATTATGAGGCCTTTGAAGATAAAGTTGTTGTTGATGTTAGTTGGGCTTTTTTGAACACTCGCCTCGAAACATTAACGGAGGTAAGCCAGGAAGGCTTTGACTTAGATGCTGAGATTGCAAGGACTAGAGAGACGATTGAAAAGACCCAGCAGAGTCAAAAATTTTCTTCACCTGAGGTTGGCATTCCCGAGGGTGATGAAATCGCTCCTGATGAGGTTGTTGTTCAACCTTCTCCTGCTCAAGTTGCTCTTCCTTCTGGTGATGATGCCACTCTTCATCCTACCGGTTTAGATTCTGCCTCACAGTGAAAGTTAAAAAGTTTGAAATGTTTCTTTATTTTTTTTATTGGTGGAACATTTGGAGATTTACCCGTGGTTCCATTTGGGGGTATTGTTTTGGAAAATCTTACCTCTAGTCTGTTTTGGGATTTTTTGTATAAGACAATTAAGTTGGAACTAAGTTCATACTTAGTTTTAAACAAGTTATTATAATATCATCTTCTAAGTTTTTGTTCAACTTCTATGATATTTTATTCCGAGTTTCTGTACTACTCTTTTTTATGCATTAAAAATGCTTCAGTACTTCGTGACTTTTTGAAACAAGCACGATTTATAAAATAGGGCCCTTTTATAAACAACACTTAATGAAGAAGTCGTCTCAACTTTATAATGGTGTAAACATACGAAAGAAGAAATAGGAACACACACATTTCTTTGAATAACTTTGAGGAAGTTTTGTATCTTTCGAACTTTCAAATTGTATAATACTTTACATGTATTCAAGTATCATCTATAACTCTTTTGTAATTGTTTTCTTTACAACAGATTTTACAAAATTCAAGGGTATATCTTGCAACCCATGATTAAATATTGCCATTCGTAAGATTTTGAAATTTACATCCACGAGTGTATTCTTCATAGATTTTTGAATCAGGCTTGTGTTTTTGGCTCTTGACTTTGCTCTTAACTTTTGATAGGCTTGGATAGACCATAGGCTTGACTTGAATTCTGACTTTTCTAGTATTCTTTGCCTTCCTTATATATATATATATATATATATATATATATATATATATATATGTCCCCCAAGTGTTTGAGCTTTGAAGTATGAAATCTCGAACACTTGATTATTCCTTCCATGTGGTCCATTTTCTGAAAAGGAAAAATATACGGGACTCGGAGGTATATATAATTTAGATGATGACTGCTTAACCCTTTATATTTCCATCAGAAAGTTTGCAACCCTAGACCGGGAATAATGTTGCTCCCGCATGTCTTTCATGTCTAATATCATCATTTGGTGTGGGCTAGCTTTTTGCCTATCATCTAAAATTATTAGTATAATTTTAGTATAATTTTAATTGTACAAAACAAAAATCGTAATTGAACGATACCTGACCGTGGGTATTTCGTTTGCTCAGAAATAGTATTTCTTAAAATGAACAGTATTCCAACTCGAGGGTAAAACCTTGTCATCCATGGTTTCTAACTCGTAGGCAACTTTTCCAGTGATACCTCGAACTTTATAGGGTCCTTCCCAATTTGGATTTAACTTTCCCGCTCTGGTTGTTTTCATTGATTGGAAATCCTTTTTAAGAACGAAGTCCCCAATTTTGAAGTACCTGAAGTGAGCCTTTCTGTTGTAGTATCGTTCTATGATTTACTTTTGTGCTGCCATCCGTATTAAAGCTGCTTCTGTTCTTTGTTCGAGTAAGTCTAAGTTTGTTCGTAATTTCTCATCGTTCGACTCTTCCGTTGTCAATGTGAATCTCGTGCTTGGTTCTCCTATTTCAACTGGGATTAAAGTTTCTGAACCGTACACAAGCGAAAATGGAGTTTCTTCCGTGGCTGTTTTTGTTGTGGTTCTATAAGCCCATAACACTCATGGTAATTCTTCAGTCCAATTCCCTTTTGATTTTTCTAGTTTCTTCTTCAAATTATTGATGATAATCTTTTTTGTTGACTCATCTTGTCCATTTGCCACGGGATGGTAAGGTGAAGAGGTTATTCGTTTGATTTTCCAACTTTGAAAGAACTCCGTAATTTTCGAGCCTATAAATTGTGGGCCATTATCACATACGATTTCTTTTGGAACTCCAAACCGGCATATAATGTTTCGCCAAATGAAGTCTTTCACCTCCTTTTCTCGTACCTGTTTGAAAGCTCCTGCCTCTACCTATTTTGAAAAGTAATCTGTTAACACTAATAAGAATTGTACCTTTCCTTTAGCTTGTGGTAAAATCCCTACTATATCTGTTCCCCATTTCATAAATGGCCATGGAGAAATAACTGTATGTAATAACTCTGCAGGTCGATGCATATTGTTGGCATATCGTTAACACTTATCACATTTGGCTACAAAAGTTTTTGCATCTTCTTCCATTTTAGGCCAGTAGTATCCTGCCCTGATTAGTGTTTTAACTAAAGATCTTCCACCTGCGTGATTTCCGCAATGTCCTTCATGTACTTCCCTCATCACGTATTCCGTTTGATTGGGTCCAAGGCACCTTGCTAAAGGACCGCCAAACATTTTTCGATATAAATTATCTTGAATTAGGCAGTAATGAGCAACTTTTTATCGAAGCACTTGAGATTCTTTCTTACCTTCAGTTACGATCCCGTACTGCAAAAAATTAACAATCTCATTTCTCTAATCCCACGTTAAATTATTAAATCTTACCTCATGTTTATCCTGGTCAAGTGTTGAATGAAATAAATGTATTATAATAGCATTTTCTTCACTCCTTACTTCTGCAACTGAAGCATGGTTAGCCAACGCGTCTGCTTCTACGTTTTCTTCCCTAGGTATTTGCACTATCTTCCATGATTGGAATTTCCTGACCAGTTATCGTGCCTTTTCCAAGTATTGTTGCAATCGTGCCTCTCTAGCAGTGTAAGTCCCCTGCATCTGATTGACTACTAGTTGAGGGTCACTTTTAATCATTATTTGCTCTATGGAGAGTTCTCGTGCTAGTTCCAAACCAGCAATTACAGCTTCATACTCTGCTTCATTGTTATTAATAGAGTAACATTTAATTGCTTGTCTTATACTTTCACCCGAGGGTAGGATTAAGACAATACCTAAACCGGCCCCTTTGACATTTGAAGAGCCATCAGTAAATAAAGTCCACGTACCTCGATTAGCTCTAGTAAAAATTTGTAATTCCTTTTCTACTTCAGAAATTATTTTTGTATTAAAATCTGCGACGAAATCTGCTAAAACTTGAGACTTTATTGCTGTTCTAGGTTGATAAATAATGTCATATTCACTTAGTTCTATTGCCCACTTGGCTAGTCTGCCTGACAATTCTTGTTTATGCAAAATATTCCTTAATGGATATGCAGTTACTATGGAGATAGGATGGCATTGAAAATATGGTCTCAATTTCCTAGATGTCATGACTAATGCTAAAGTTAGTTTATCTAGATGAGGATATCTAGTTTCAGCATCTAATAAAGATTTACCAACATAATAAATAGGAGATTGTTTACCTTTGTCCTCCCTTACTAAAACTGCACTTACAACTACTTCTGTAACTGCAAGATATACAAATAGTCTTTCTCCATCCCTTGTTTTAGACAGTAGGGAAGGATTTGTTAAGTATGCCTTCCAATCTTTGAGGGCTTGTCGGCATTCCTCAGTCTATTCAAACTGATTTTGCTTCTTCAATACTGAAAAGAATTTGACGCTTTTCTCTGAAGATCTTGAAATGAATCTTCCCAAAGCTGCAATCCTACCTGTCAATCATTGTACCCCTTTTTTGCTTGTGAGTATATCAGGTATTTCTTCAATAGCTTTAATCTGTACAGGATTTACTTTAATTCCTCTATTGGATATGAGAAATCCTAGAAACTTACTTGAAGCTACGCCAAAAGCGCACTTTTCTAGGTTCAGTTTCATATTATATCTGCGGAGGATCTCGAAGGTAGTTGAAAGATGTTGAAAACGATCTTCTGCTTGTGTAGATTTGACCAACATATCATCAATGTACACTTCCATCGTCTTCCCCAGGTGTTCTTGGAACATCTTGGTCACCAACCTCTGATACGTGGCTCCAACATTTTTCAAGCCAAAAGGCATGACTTTGTAATAATAAGTCCCCCTGTTTGTAATAAATGAAGTTTTTTCTTCATATAAGGGGTCCATTTTTATTTGATTATAACCAGAATACGCATCTAGAAAGCTTAAAAATTTGTGGGCTGTGGTAACATCAATCAATTGATCTATATGCGGTAAAGGGAATGAATCCTTCGGTCATGCTTTATTTAAGTCAGTGTAATCCACACAAACCCTCCATTTACCGTTCTTTTTCGAAACTACCATAGTATTAGCTAACCAATTAGGATATTTTACCTCGCGTATTGAACTGATCTTTAAGAGCTTCTGTACCTTTTCATCGATCACTTGATTTTTGAATGATCCTTGCTTCCTCTTCTTTTGTTTGACAGGTATGAATGATGGATCTTCATTTAATTTATGAGTCATCACCTCCGGAGGTATACCTGTCATATCTGAATGGGACCATGTAAAACAATCCGCGTTAGCTTTTAAATATTCAATTAACTTACCTCTCCTTTCTAGGTTTAACCTTACTCCGATATGAATTCTTCGATCTCGCCATTGTTCGAATAGTGGAACAGCTTCAAGCTCCTCAATCGTTGTTTTAATGTTTTCGTTCTCCTCTGGATCTTGAATGACATCTGGTCTGGAGTCCACGTTTGTTTGTTTTGATACAATTTCTGTTGATTTGCCCTCTGTATCTTTTTGACTTGCACTCGTATCTTTTTAACTTGGCTGTATCACCGAATTGATGCTCCTTGAAGTTTGTTGATCTCCTCGAATCTGTTGAATTCCTCATTTTGAATGGAATTTGATAACCTGATGTAATGTGGATGGCACAACATCCATATCATGCATCCACGGCCTCCCAAGAATCACATTATAGGCCATATCCGTGTCTATCACTTTAAATTTTGTTTCTTTGATGAGCCCTTATGCGTATGTGCTTCGTTCAATCTCGCCCTTTGTAATAACGGTTGAGTTATCAAACCCAGATAAGGAATGTGATTTTGGAACTACATGATCGCCCATCAGCATTTCGTTCACTACTCGTAATAGAATGATATTCACAGAGCTACCTAGGTCAATCAAAACTCGTTTTACATTAGTATCATGTATAAGTAAAGATATTACCAGTGCATCGTTGTGAGGAATCATTAGTCCATTGGCATCTGCATCATCAAATGTTATGTTGCCGTCTTCCAGAGTTTGTTGAGTTCGCTTCCCGTGAGTTATTGTGAACTTTGTTGTTTTTATCGCGGTTGTATAGGTTACGCCGTTGACTTCTTCTCCGTCGTTTATCACATTTACTATTCTCTTTGGAGACAGAGGTTTTGGGGGCTCTTGCCTATATTTCATGTAAGCTTATTTGCCTTTCTTGCTGAACAATTCCGTCAGATAGCCCTACTTCAATAAATGTTCCACCTCACCTTGTAATAATCTACAGTCTGATGTTCTATGGCCGTGATCATTATGGAACTCGCACCAAAAGTCTGGGTTTCTTTTATTTGGATTTGATCTCATATCTTTAGGCCATCGTACCTTATCCCACATGCTTCTTAAAACAACGACCAACTCGGAGGTATTCACGTTAAAATTGTAGTCCCCAATCTTTGCGTTTTTATTATCATCTCTGCTACGTTTACCTTGATCTTTTCTGAATCTCGATGATGACGAACCTCAATCTCTATTTGTGAACCTGTGATCAGCCCGCACGTTTTCGAATTTGGAACGAGCTTCTCGCCCCGAAGGTCCCATATAAGGCTCGTACCTATTCTTACCGGACCTCTTCTCAGATTCTGACCGCCTCGAACCTGGTTTTTCTTCAACCCTTGACTGAGCTACGATATCTTCTTCGATCCGTAACTTGGTACTGTACCTATTATAGACATCATTCCATGTCGTGGCAGGGAATTCTCGTAGTCTCTCTTTAAGCCTCCTTGTAGCTTCTAAACTTTTCTCATTTAAATTGCTTGCAAATACCATGGCTGCCCAATTGTCAGGTACTCTTGGTAGCAACATTCTTTCACGTTGGAATCTGTCTACGAATTCTCGAAGCAATTCTGTATCTCCTTGCTTTACTTTGAATATATCATCCATTCTCTTTTCAACTTTTTGTGCACCCGAGTGTGCTTTTATAAATAGATCTACAAGCTCAGCAAAAGAGTCAATACAATTTTCAGATAAAAGAGAGTAGCATGTTAACGCTCATTTGGTAAGTGTTTCCCCAAATTTTTTGACCAGCACAGATTCAATCTCCTGCTTGGTTAAATCATTGCCTTTTACTCTCGTGGTGAATGCAGTAACGTGGTCACGTGGATCGGTCATTCCATCGTATTTCGGGATGTCAGGCATTTTGAACTTTTTGGGAATTGGTAATGGATCTTCATTTAATTTATGAGTCATCACCTCCGGAGGTATACCTGTCATATCTGAATGGGATCATGCACAACAATCCGCATTAGCTTTTAAATATTCAATTAACATACCTCTCCTTTCTAGGTTTAACCTTACTCCGATATGAATTCTTCGATCTCGCCATTGTTCGAATAGTGGAACAGCTTCAAGCTCCTCAATCGTTGTTTTAATGCTTTCGTTCTCCTCTGTCTCTTGAATTACATCTGGTCTGGAGTCCACGTCTGTTTTTTTTGATACAATTTTTGTTGAAATTTGATTTACCGCATCTTTCTCACTTGCACCCGCGTCTTTTTGAATTGCACTCGTATCTTTTTGACTTGCATTCGTATCTTTCTGACTTGGCTGTATCACCGAATTGATGCTCCTTGAAGTTTGTTGAACTCCTCGAATATGTTGAATTACTCATTTTGAATGGAATTTGATAACCTGATGTAATGTGGATGGCACAACATCCATATCATGAATCCACGGCCTCCCAAGAATCACATTATAGGCCATATCCGTGTCTATCACTTTAAATTATGTTTCTTTGATGAGCCCTTATGCGTATGTGCTTAGTTCAATCTCGCCCTTTGTAATAACGGTTGAGTTATCAAACCCAGATAAGGAATGTGCTTTTGGAACTACACGATCGCCCATCAGTATTTCGTTCACTACTCGTAATAGAATGATATTCACAGAGCTACCTGGGTCAATCAAAACTCATTTTTCATTAGTATCATGTATAAGTAAAGATATTACCAGTGCATCGTTGTGAGGAATCATTAATCCATCGGCATCTGCATCATCAAAGGTTATGTTGTCGTCTTCCAAAGTTTGGTGTGTTCGCTTCCCGTGAGTTATTGTGAACTTTGTTGTTTTTATCGCGGTTGTATAGGTTACGTCGTTGACTTCTTCTCCGTCGTTTATCACATTTACTATTTGTTACAACCCAAATTCGCATACCATAGATCACGCCGTAAGTTAGTCGACGTAAATCCAAGAAGAGATTATCTTTGAGATGATAAGAAGTTAATCCTATTGGTCTTAAACGATACAAGGGTGTATAAGAGTGGTTAACAAGTATTTGAAGTTAAACGAATCAAGGATGTTGTAACCCGTATTTTTGGGTAACACTAGAGGTGATTAATTATCCCAAGAGGTCTTGTTTTAATGTATTTGAATCATATAATATCCGCATCATAAGTCTTGAAGTCAAGCGAGTTATGAAACAAAAGTCGATAAAAGTTGTCGCAACTTAGGTTTATAATTTTACTTAAACTTTAGGTCAAATGTTACTGCATTTTTCTCCCAATGTGCTTGGAATTATGGGGTGATCTACCTATCAAATTGAATATCTATGAGTCTAGTTTCCAACGCATTAAACCGTTCATCGATACGATCTCGGAATAGAGAGATATTTGCGTTTTCGCGAGAGTGCGCCAAGCTGCTCTCTATGGGGCCCACAAAGGCGGTTTAAGACATATGGACATATATAAGATACCTCAACCCCGTTTTAAGTCATTATTTTTCAGTATATTCAGACCTTATAACCCTAAAAATAGTCTCTCAAGGTTCTATCATGATCCAAGACCCAAACAAAGGGCAAACAACACAAATCAAATGTCGGGAATCCCGTGGCGCTAGTAAATTTCTTGTTCTTCTTGTTGTTGCTGATTTTTGTGTTGTTCCAGCTCGTGTGGGAGGTTGTTTTAAGTGTTTTATGTCCTGTAAATACACCTTCAAGTTTTTAATATCAATCCTAGGTGATTTCAAGTCTTCTAAAGTAATTCTAGTGCCGAAAAATCCGAATTAATTGCTAGTTTCGCTTCCTTATTCTTGTGGCAGAATTGAAGGGATATTTCGTGGAAAATTAAGGTCAAATTGGAGTTGTTCTTTCTTTTTAAAGGTAAGGAACCTCTTACTCTATATATATTTAAGATTATCCAAGTTACAGCTAAGTCGTTGAAGCTAGAACTTGTGAAATATATATTGAAAAGCTTGGTAGTAATGTTGTTGGTTGGTGGACTGTTTTGGAGGCTCAATATGATTATTAATGATGTTGTTTGGGCTGTTTGGTGATTGTATTTACTTGTGGGAAGTCATATAAATAGGGGAGGTGCTGTCCGTTTCATCGTAAAATAGGTTGTGGTCGATACATAATAGTTACGATGCTTAAACGATAATGATAGTGTCATTTGTCTTATTGTAGACTAAGGAGTCATGATATTTGCATAGCTTGAGGTTGGGCAGTATATACAAGGTAAGTGAGGCTATCCCCTTCATTCTTTTGCACGACTCTGATTGTACATAATGTAATGAACGAGCTCCCAAAGATACTCTACTCTTAGAAGCTAGCAGTACTTACATTGCTGCCCTTCTTATGAAACGATTGGTATTGATGTTACTTCTCTTATTCTTATATTATCAATGTTGTTGGTAGTTCCTGATTCTTATAAGTTTCTTGATGAAGAGTTAATCCTAATAACGTGTACGAAGGATACCAACCTTATGTCACTCCGAAAGGTTCAAAATGTGATTCCAATGAGTCCAGCATGCATCATATATATGTATCTATTTTACTCTACCGAGCCGCGCTATAGTCGGCCGGGTACGGCACCTATTGTGCAACCACTGATCAGTTGGGTTTTACCGAGCTCCACGTGGCCGGGTACGATTCTACTGAGCCCTATGATGGCCGGGTACGTTTTACCGAGCCTATTATGGCCGGGTACGATATGATGATGGTGATGCCCACAAAGGCGTATGTTTTAAAAGTTTATGTATATATATGTATGTATCATGTATTTCATGTCAGTAGCCCTCAGAGGTACCCAGATGTCACAGGTTGTATATTCTCTATCCCTGTTTACATTACTGTTCTTACTTATGCTTTCTTGCCTCACATACTCAGTACTTTATTCGTACTGACGTCCTTTTTATTTGTGGACGCTGCATGTCGTGCTGCAGGTCCTGATAGACAGGTAGACGTAGCTCCCCCACCACAGTAGGCTGTCCAGTTCAGCGGTTATTGGCGAGATCCCTTCTCCGGACTTGCCGTGGTCTTGGTATGCATTTTTGTTATAGACATTATGGGTATGTCGGGGCCCTGTTCCGGCAATGTTGTAGCACTTATGTTCTTTTAGAGGCTCATAGACAGGTGTCGACTTATGTATGGTTTAGAATGCCTTTTCGGCTGATTTTTGTTGTATAGTCTTTCATGGCATCATGATAGCTCGTACCTTATATATAGTTTCTTGACAGTCTTGTCGTCCCATGTTATGTATGTTCATGACATTATCTTTCATTGTTGGATGTTCATGATCCATGTCTACTATTTATATTGATCTTGTCGGCCCTTAAAGATAATAAGGAAGGTTAGATAAAATGTACGTTGGTGCTCGGCAAGTATGGCCCGGGTGCTAGTCATGACCCTCCAGTTGGGTCGTGACAAACTTGGTATCAGAGCAAGTCTGTCCTAGGGGTTGTCTATGAGCCGTGTCTAGTAGAGTTTTGATTATGGATGTGTAGCGCGCCACATTTATAATCAGGAGGCTACGTGACATCTAGGGTTGTTACCTTCTTCCTGAATCTAGATCGTGCGTAGAGTTGAGTAGTAAGTGTTCATATCTAATATTCACCTTGTTTTCTTTCAGCGATGCCTTCGACTAGGAAGCAAGCAATTAGTAAACGGCTTGATACAGCTGTGGGAGAGGGTAACATTCAGGTGCCTCCAGCCAGAGCAGGCCAAAGTGAGGCTCAGAGTGAGATGCCGTCTCATACCTCTCTGTCTCCTCCCGAGGATATTAGGAGGCACCCAGTACATCCAGTTCCTCCGTCTGGCACTACAGACCATGATATGCGCAGTGCGGTGCAATTGTTGACTAGCTTGGTAGCTGCTCAGGCTCAGAGGCAGAATACCGGTGCTGTTGATAAACCGGTTAGTGCGAGAGTTCATGATTTTATTAATCTAGACCCTCCAGTATTTATCGGATCAGACCCCAAGGAGGACCCATAAACATTTATTGATCAGATTCATCGTACATTGCGGGTTATGCATGCTAGTGATACGGAGGCAGTAGAGTTGGCTTCTTATCGGTTACAGGATTTAGCGGTTTTCTGGTATGATAGTTGGGAGAGATCTAGGGGTCCGAACGCTCCTCCAGCCGTGTGGAAGGAATTTTCTGAGGCCTTTCTTCGTCACTACTTGCCAGTTGAGATACGACGAGCTAGAGCTGATAAGTTCTTGAACCTTCGACAGGGTAATATGAGTGTACGAGAGTATAGTATACAATTTGATTCTTTAGCAAGGTATGCTCCCCATATGGTGGCCGAGATGAGTGATAGGGTGCATCTGTTCGTGAACGGGTTGGGACCACATCCGATAAATGAGTGCACAACAGCCTCCTTGGTAGAGGGCATGGATATTTCCCGTATTCAGGCTTATGCCCAGACCCTAGAGGATCGTAAGCGCCAGCAAAGGGCAGATAGGGAGCAGGATAGGGGCCAGCATAAGAGGGCGAGATTTGTAGGGTATTCTGATGAGTTCAGAGGCAGTATCAGGCCCCAATCTTCGAGGAGTTCGGCGCCACCTGTAGCTAGTGCTCCTCCAAAGTTTCAGAGGCCTCGGTATGATCGATTTACCTATTCTGGTTCAGGTCAGATTTTGAGGGCATCAGGCTCACAATTTCATAGAGATACTAGTCAGACGAGACCCCCAACACCTCATTGTGATCAGTGCGGCAAGGCCCACTTTGGACTGTGCCGTCGAGGTTCCGATGCGTGCTATTCTTGCGGACAGCGTGGCCATATGATGCGGGATTGTCCTAACAGAGGAGGTGGTGGTATGGCTCAACCGATTAGATCTGTGTCTGGTTCTTCCTCATCAGTTCGACCTCCAGCACAAGGTTTTCAACAGTCGACAGGTCGTGGTAGAGGTAGAGGTTCAGTGCCGAGTTCGAGTGGTGCTCAAAATCGAACCTATGCTCTAATAGGTCGACAAGATCTCGAGTCATCTCCGGATGTTGTTACAGGTATATTGTCTGTGTTTTCTTATGATGTATATGCGCTAATTGATCCAGGATCTACCTTATCATATGTTACACCCTTTGTGGCTAATAAGTTTGGCATTGAACCTGAATTGATAAGTAAACCACTTGCGGTATCCACTCCGATAGGAGATTCTGTGATTGCTAGAAGGGTTTATAAAGGTTGCACTGTGATGATTTGTAGTCGTCAAACCTCGGCAAATTTATTTGAGTTAGAAATGGTTGATTTCGATGTGATAATGGGAATGGACTGGTTGGCCTCATGCTATGCAAATGTTGACTATCGTACGAAGATGGTTAGGTTTCAGTTTCCTTATGAACCCGCCATTGAATGGAAGGGGAACATTGCTATGCCGAAAGGTAGGTTTATTTCCTATCTTATGGCAAGGAAGATGATCTCAAAAGGTTACATTTATCATCTTGTTCGCGTTAGGGATGCGGAGGCAAAGCCTCCTACTCTACAATTAATCCCTGTGGTTAATGAATTTCCAGATGTTTTCCCAGATGAACTCCCAGGCCTTCCTCCTGAAAGGGAGATTGAGTTTAGCATTGATGCGTTGCCTGACACTCAACCTGATCTCTATCCCTCCATACAGGATGGCCCCGGAAGAGTTGCGAGAGTTGAAGGCACAGTTGAAGGACTTGCTGGATAAGGGTTTCATTAGGCCTAGCACTTCACCTTGGGGTGCGCCAGTCTTGTTCGTGCGGAAGAAAGATGGGTCGTTAAGGATGTGTATCGATTATCGACAATTGAATAAGTTTACAATAAAGAACAAGTATCCACTTCCAAGAATTGATGACCTGTTTGACCAACTCCAGGGTGCCAAGTATTTCTCCAAGATTGACTTGCGTTCTGGGTATCATCAGGTGAGGGTTAAGGAGAAGGATATTCCAAAGACGGCCTTCCGGACAAGATATGGGCATTTTGAGTTCTTGGTGATGTCGTTCGGGCTAACAAATGCCCCAGCAGCTTTTATGGATCTCATGAATAGTCTATTCAGGCCCTATCTTGATGTGTTCGTGATCGTATTCATTGATGACATTCTGGTGTATTCTCGTTCGGAGGCGGAACATGCGGGCCAATTGTGGATAGTATTACAGACCCTTCAGGATCATAAGTTATATGCTAAGCTCTCTAAATGTGAATTCTGGCTGAACTCAGTAGCATTCCTTGTCCATGTGATATCTGATGAGGGTATTAGTGTCGACACTCAGAAGATCGATGCAGTGAAGAATTGGCCGAGACCTACAACACCGTCAGAAGTCCGCAGCTTCCTGGGGCTAGCAGGATATTATAGGCGATTTGTAGAAGGGTTTTCCTCTATATCAGCACCATTGACTAAGTTAACACAGAAAGCTACCAAGTTCCAGTGGTCTGATGCTTGTGAACATAGTTTTCAGGAGCTAAAGAATCGATTGACATCCGCGCCAGTGCTCACTCTCCCAGAAGGAACAGAAGGTTATGTGGTATATTGTGATGCCTCAGGTATAGGTTTGGGGTGCGTATTGATGCAACGTGGGAAGGTGATTGCTTATGCATCAAGACAATTGAAGAAGCATGAAAAGAATTACCCGACTCATGATTTGGAATTGGCTGCAGTAATATATGCTTTGAAGATATGGCGGCACTACTTATACGGCGTCCATGTTGACATCTACACAGATCACAAGAGTTTACAATACATCTTCAAGCAGAAGGAGTTGAATTTGAGGCAGCGTAGGTGGCTTGAATTACTGAAAGACTACGATGTCGAGATATTGTACCATCCCGGTAAAGCTAATGTTGTGGCAGACGCTCTCAGCCGTAAGTCAATGGGAAGCTTAATACATATTGAGGCAGGTAGACAAGGGTTGACCAAAGAGCTTCACCAGCTGGCCAATATGAGAATCAGATTGTTGGACTCTGATGACGGAGGTGTTACTGTACAGAATACAGCAGAATCATCTTTGGTAGCCGAGGTAAAAGCACGGCAATATGAAGATCCTACCTTAGTAAGATTGAGAGAGGGAATTCAGCAGTGTAAGATTATAGCTTTCAAGATCGGAGGAGATGGGACACTGAGATACCAGGGCCGATTATGTGTACCTAGTGTGGCAGGGTTGCGAGAGAAGATTATGATTGAGATTCACCAGTCCCGATATTCTATCCATCTTGGCTCGACAAAGATGTATCATGACGTTAAGGAGCAGTATTGGTGGGATAACATGAAGAAGTCTATTGCAGAATTTGTAGCCCAGTGTCCTAATTGTCAACAAGTAAAGATCGAGCATCAGAAACCTAGTGGATTGATTTAGAATATAGAGATTCCGACCTGGAAATGGGAGGTGATTAATATGGACTTCATTATTGGATTACCTCGCTCTTATCATAAGTTTGACTCCATCTGGGTGATAGTTGATCGACTTACAAAATCTGCCCATTTTCTGCCAGTTAAGACAACTTACACGGCTGAAGATTATGCGAAGTTGTATATCAAGGAGATTGTTAGGCTTCATGGTGTGCCGGTATCTATTATATCAGACCGAGGAGCTCAATTTACGGCTAACTTTTGGAGGTCTTTTCAGAAGGGTTTAGGCACACAAGTAAATCTCAGCACTGCATTCCATCCGCAGACTGACGGACAGGCTGAACGTACCATCCAGATGCTTGAAGATATGCTACGAGCATGTGTTCTAGATTTCAAGGGGAATTGGGATGACCATCTGGCACTTATAGAATTTGCCTACAATAATAGCTACCATTCCAGTATTAAAATGGCCCTGTATGAGGCACTGTACGGTAGGAGATGTAGATCACCAGTTGGATGGTTCGAAGTCGGTAAGACAGAATTATATGGGCCAGATTTGATTCACCAAGCCATTGAGAAGGTGAAAGTGATACAAGAGCGACTGAGGACGGCACAAAGCAGGCAAAAGTCTTATTCCGACGTCCGACGTCGTGATCTGGAATTTGAGGTTGGTGATTGGGTTTTCCTGAAGATCTCGCCGATGAAGGGTGTTATGCGTTTTGGGAAGAAGGGTAAGTTGAGTCCGCGGTATATTGGGCCGTACAAAATTCTTCGACGAATTGGACAGGTTGCTTACGAGTTAGAATTGCCATCTGAATTGGAATTTGTCCACCCTGTATTCCATGTATCTATGTTGAGGAAATGTATTGGAGACCCTTCTCGGGTCGTCCCTATCAAAGATGTACAAGTTACAAAGGATCTATCATATGATGAAGTGCCAGTGGCTATATTAGATCGACAAGTCCGCAAGCTGAGAACAAAGGATGTAGCTTCCGTGAAAGTATTATGGAGGAACAAGAATATAGAAGAAATGACATGGGAAGCAGAAGAGGAGATGAAGTCTAAATACCCTTACCTATTCCAGAGTGAAGATAACGAGGATGCCGGGGGAAAGAAGGACGCATTATAAGGTGAAACGGCTCTATGAGGTAAGCAATAGCTTGTGAATACTCTTTTTTTTAATACAAAATGGTAATATGCAGATAATGTACATATCCATAATGCTTTGTATAGTCTTGTAAGGCCATAGGTTAGGTTTAACTGCTTGCAAGTTTGGCTAGTGTCCATTTTATAGGGGAAACTCAGCTGGAAATCTCCGTCGGAATCCACAATGAGTTAGACACCCCATAAACCCTTACATTCGAGGACGAATGTTCCTAAGGGGGAGAGGGTGTTACAACCCAAATTCGCATACCATAGATCATGCCGTAAGTTAGTCGACGTAAATCCAAGAAGAGATTATCTTTGAGATGATAAGAAGTTAATCCTATTGGTCTTAAACGATACAAGGGTGTATAAGAGTGGTTAACAAGTATTTGAAGTTAAACGAATCAAGGATGTTGTAACCCGTATTTTCGGGTAACACTAGAGGTAATTAATTGTCCCAAGAGGTCTTATTTTAATGAATTTGAATCATATAATATCCGCATCATAAGTCTTGAAGTCAAGCGAGTTATGAAACAAAAGTCGATAAAAGTAGTCGCAACTTAGGTTTATAATTTTACATAAACTTTAGGTCAAATGTTACTGCATTTTTCTCCCAATGTGCTTGGAATTATGGGGTGATCTACCTATCAAATTGAATATCTATGAGTCTAGTTTCCAACGCATTAAACCATTTATCGATACGATCTCGGAATAGAGAGATATTCGCATTTTCGCGAGAGTGCGCCAAGCTGCTCTCTATGGGGCCCACAAAGGCGGTTTAAGACATATGGACATATATAAGATACCTCAACCCCGTTTTAAGTCATTATTTTTCAGTATATTCAGACCTTATAACCCTAAAAACAGTCTCTCAAGGTTCTCTCATGATCCAAGACCCAAACAAAGGGCAAACAACACAAATCAAATGTCGGGAATCCCGTGGCGCTAGTAAGTTTCTTGTTCTTCTTGTTGTTGCTGATTTTTGTGTTGTTCCAGCTCGTGTGGGAGGTTGTTTTAAGTGTTTTATGTCCTGTAAATACACCTTCAAGTTTTTAATATCAACCCTAGGTGATTTCAAGTCTTCTAAAGTAATTCTAGTGCCGAAAAACCCGAATTAATTGCTAGTTTCGCTTCCTTGTTCTTGTGGCAGAATTGAAGGGATATTTCGTGGAAAATTAAGGTCAAATTGGAGTTGTTATTTCTGTTTAAAGGTAAGGAACCTCTTACTCTATATATATTTAAGATTATCCAAGTTGCAGCTAAGTCGTTGAAGCTAGAACTTGTGAAATATATATCGAAAAGCTTGGTAGTAATATTGTTGGTTGGTGGACTGTTTTGGAGGCTCAATATGATTATTAATGATGTTGTTTGGGCTGTTTGGTGATTGTATTGACTTGTGGGAAGTCATATAAATAGGGGAGGTGCTGTCCGTTTCATCGTAAAATAGGTTGTGGTTGATACATAATAGTTACGACGCTTAAACGATAATGATAGTGTCATTTGTCTTATTGTAGACTAAGGAGTCGTGATATTTGCATAGCTTGAGGTTGGGCAGTATATACAAGGTATGTGAGGCTATCCCCTTCATTCTTTTGCACGACTCCGATTGTACATAATGTAATGAACGAGCTCCCAAAGATACTCTACTCTTAGAAGCTAGCAGTACTTACATTGCTGCCCTTCTTATGAAACGATTGGTATTGATGTTACTTCTCTTATTCTTATATTATCAATGTTGTTGGTAGTTCCTGATTCTTATAAGTTTCTTGATGAAGAGTTAATCCTAATAACGTGTACGAAGGATACCAACCTTATGTCACTCCGAAAGGTTCAAAATGTGATTCCAATGAGTCCAGCATGCATCATATATATGTATCTATTTTACTCTACCGAGCCGCGCTATAGTCGGCCGGGTACGGCACCTATTGTGCAACCACTGATCAGTTGGGTTTTACCGAGCTCCACGTGGCCGGGTACGATTCTACCGAGCCCTATGATGGCCGGGTACGTTTTACCGAGCCTATTATGGCCGGGTACGATATGATGATGGTGATGCCCACAAAGGCGTATGTTTTAAAATTTTATGTATATATATGTATGTATCATGTATTTCATGTCAGTAGCCCTCAGAGGTACCCAGATGTCACAGGTTGTATATTCTCTATCCCTGTTTACATTACTGTTCTTACTTATGCTTTCTTGCCTCACATACTCAGTACTTTATTCGTACTGATGTCCTTTTTATTTGTGGACGCTGCATGTCGTGCTGCAGGTCCTGATAGATAGGTAGACGTAGCTCCCCCACCACAGTAGGCTGTCCAGTTTAGCGGTTATTGGCGAGATCCCTTCTCTGGACTTGCCGTGGTCTTGGTATGCATTTTTGTTATAGATATTATGGGTATGTCGGGGCCCTGTTCCGGCAATGTTGTAGCACTTATGTTCTTTTAGAGGCTCATAGACAGGTGTCGACTTATGTATGGTTTAGAATGCCTTTTCGGCTGATTTTTGTTGTATAGTCTTTCATGGCATCATGATAGCTCGTACCTTATATATAGTTTCTTGACAGTCTTGTCGTCCCATGTTATGTATGTTCATGACATTATCTTTCATTGTTGGATGTTCATGATCCATGTCTACTATTTATATTGATCTTGTCGGCCCTTAAAGATAATAAGGAAGGTTAGATAAAATGTACGTTGGTGCTCGGCAAGTATGGCCCGGGTGCTAGTCATGACCCTCCAGTTGGGTCATGACACTTTTCTCTTTGGAGACAGATGTTTTGGGGGATCTTGCCTATTTTTCATGTAAGCTTGTTTGCCTTTCTCGTTGAACAATTCCGTCAGATAGCCCTACTTCAATAAATGTTCCACCTCACCTTGTAATAATCTATAGTCTGATGTTCTATGGCCGTGATCATTATGGAACTCGCACCAAAAGTTTGAGTTTCTTCTATTTGGATTTGATCTCATCTCTTTAGGCCATCGTACCTTATCCCCCATGCTTCTTAAAACAGCGACCAACTCGGAGGTACTCACATTAAAATTGTAGTCCCCAATCCTTGCGTTTGTATTAGCATCTCTGTTACGTTCACCTTGATCTTTTCTGAATCTCGACGATGACGAACCTCAATCTCTATTTGTGAACCTATGATCAGCCCGCACGTTTTCAAATTTGGAACGAGCTTCTCGCCCCGAAGGTCCCATATAAGGCTCGTACCTATTCTTACTGGACCTCTTCTCAGATTCTGACCGCCTCGAACCTGGTTTTTCTTCAACCCTTGACTGAGCTACGATATCCTCTTCGATCTGTAACTTGGTACTGTACCTATTATAGACATCATTCCATGTCGTGGCAGGGAATTCTCGTAGGCTCTCTTTAAGCCTCCTTGTAGCTTCTGAACTTTTCACGTTTAAATTGCTTGCAAATACCATGGCTGCCCAATTGTCAGGTACTCTTGGTAGCAACATTCTTTCTTGGAATCTGTCTACGAATTCTCGAAGCAATTCTATATCTCCTTGCTTTACTTTGAATATATCCTCCATTCTCTTTTCAACTTTTTGTTCACCCGAGTGTGCTTTTATAAATAGATCTGCAAGCTCAGCAAAAGAGTCAATACAATTTTCAGATAAAAGAGAGTACCATGTTAACGCTCATTTGGTAAGTGTTTCCCCAAACTTTTTGACCAGCACAGATTCAATCTCTTGCTTGGTTAAATCATTGCCTTTTACTCCCGTGGTGAATGTAGTAACGTGGTCACGTGGATCGGTCCTTCCATCGTATTTCGGGATGTCAGGCATTTTGAACTTTTTGGGAATTGGTAATGGATCTTCATTTAATTTATGAGTCATCACCTCCGGAGGTATACCTGTCATATCTGAATGGGACCATGCACAACAATCCGCGTTAGCTTTTAAATATTCAATTAACTTACCTCTCCTTTCTGGGTTTAACCTTGCTCCGATATGAATTCTTCAATTTGGTCATTGTTCGAATAGTGGAACAGCTTCAAGCTCCTCAATCGTTGTTTTAATTCTTTCGTTCTCCTCTGGCTCTTGAATTACATCTGGTCTGGAGTCCACGTCTGTTTGTTTTGATACAATTTCTGTTGAAATTTGATTTACCGCATCTTTTTGACTTGCACTCGTATCTTTTTGACTTGCATTCGTATCTTTTTGATTTGGCTGTATCACCGAATTGATGCTCCTTGAAGTTTGTTGAACTCCTCGAATCTGTTGAATTCCTCATTTGAATGGAATTTGATAACCTGATGTAATGTGGATGGCACAACATCCATATCATGACTCCACGACCTCCCAAGAATCACATTATAAGCCATATCCGTGTCTATCACTTTAAATTTTGTTTCTTTGATGTGCCCTTCTGCGTATGTGCTTAGTTCAATCTCGACCCTTGTAATAACGGTTGAGTTATCAAACCTAGATAAGGAACGTGCTTTTGGAACTACACGATCGCCCATCAGTATTTCATTCACTACTCGTAATAGAATGATATTCAGAGAGCTACATGGGTCAATCAAAACTCTTTTTACATTAGTATCATGCATAAGTAAAGATATTACCAGTGCATCGTTGTAAGGAATCATTAATCCATCGGCATCTGCTTTATCATAGGTTATGTTGCCGTCTTCTAGAGTTTGGTGAGTTCACTTCCCGTGAGTTATTGTGAACTTTGTTGTTTTTATCGCGGTTGTATATCTTACGCCTTGACTTCTTCTCCGTCGTTTAACACATTTACTATTCTCTTTGGAGACAGAGGTTTTGGGGGCTCTTGCCTAGTTTTCATGTAAGCTTGTTTGCCTTTCTCGCTGAACAATTTCGTTAGATAGCCTTGCTTCAATAAATGTTCGACCTCACCTTGTAATAATCTGCAGTCTGATGTTCTATGGCCGTGATCATTATGGAACTCGCACCAAAATCTGGGTTTCTTCTATTTGGATTTGATCTCATCTCTTTAGGCCATCGTACCTTATCCCCCATGCTTCTTAAAACAGTGACCAACTCGGAGGTACTCACGTTAAAATTGTAGTCCCCAATCCTTGTGCTTGTATTAGCATCACTGTTATATTCCAATAATAATCAGAACTCCCCCTACAAATGATATTTCTTTCCCTTATATAGAGGTCTTCAAGTACAACATCTTTTCCCTTTTATGACTGAGTCATTATGAGCATTAATGACATTAATGAAACGTTATAATTGGTAATCGTAACTGTTCATGAAGATTCTGTAACGTCTGTAATCATCCATGCTCATTAATTGAAGATCCATGAATCTGCCCTTTTTACTGTCTTGGTTCATTCCACTGGTGCCTATTCATATAACTTAAAGAGACTCGAGCAATCGTTTCTTTTCACCTCGTGGGTGGATTGTTCGTATCTGCTGTGACTCGTGTCTCTTTTAGTGCTCCTCTTCAGGTGTCGCTTTTCTAGTAATCCACGTGCCTTTCCATGTCAACCACATAATTAACTCCACGTGTAACATTTATTTTTACCAATAAAGCTGTAAAAAAACAATTATCTGGTTGTTGATGAAAAATGTTTGTACGCGTGTTTGTGTTTTTGTGAGCGAAATGTTAGAAGCGGGTGCAAAAGGTGTTTATGAACCGTTGCTTTTTTCTTAGAAGCATTGTCTTTAAGTTTTTTTTTAAAGTAGATTTAGTTTAGGTTTTTAAGAAGGTTATTTTAATAATTTAACATTTAAATTAGGGTTCTTGTTGTAATTTAATTGGATTTGTAAAATGGTAAAAAAGTAATTTGACTTTAGACTTAAAGGCTTCCCACTTTTAATATAATATAATACAAATTAAATATCTAATAGGTAAAGTCTCAATGTCACGATCCAAAATCCCACCCCATCGTGATGGCGCCTAACACACCGTCTAAAAAAGCCGAAACATAACAATAAAGAACCAGAATAACAAAATTTACAGAAATAGCATGAGTTTGAAACCTCAGTGTAACAAAATACTGGTAATACAAGGTAAATCCCCTAGAAACTAGTAAATACGAAGTCATGAGCTCTTCAACGCAATACATGTCTGATAGCTATATAACAATACTATCTACACTAAAAACAACAGTACATAAGAAAAAGTGTCATGGCTCAAAATCTAACTAGTCGTGATGGCACCTAAACCAACCTGCTAGGTAAGCCAAGTAACAATAATCCAATTCAAATGAGATTTATTGAGAGAAATAATGATAATATAATTAAACTTTTATACAAAACATTCCCAAGGACTGGTAATAAAAATCATAAGCTTCTAACATTTTGAGTTTACAAAGTTAGTGTGAAATAAATGCATCATTTGTTCGAATTGTACATAAGTAGATTTTTATAAATCTAATAGCTACCATGAACAAGAGGCAGCTACAACGGGAATGCAGGTTCATCTTCAATGCCCAGCTCCCACCATATACAACAACATTAGCTCAAAAATCTGCACGCAAGGTGCAGAAGTGTAGTATGAGTACAACCGACCCCATGTACTTAATAAATAACAAACCTAACCTTAGGTTGCAAGCAGTGATGATCTTGGACAAAGGTCAGAGTCCTACACCAATATCCAAGAATAATTCGTAACAATATAATAAAAATAGGACAAGTGATAACTCAAAGATATGATGCTCAGCATGTTCGGGGTTACAGAAAATAAGCATGCTTTTCAGGTATAACAGTAAAACCCAACTCTTTCATCGAAATCACCAAAATATGAATATATCAGAAAAAATGTGATTTTTCCCAAAAACTTCCAATAACAGGTAAGATATTTCATTCTCAGATAGCATGAGGAAAATACATCTCTATTCCTATATGTCAATGTGCATGTGAAGTCATGAATATCACAAAACCGTATAGCATGAGGAAATGCATCTCTATGCATGTAGGTCAAGTATGCATGTCCAATGCAATACATCACAGTGATGAACTCATATACTCACACTCTTAGAGTACTTAATCTCACTGTTACACACTCCCACTCATCATGCTCAATCACTCAGCAGACTCACTCACTCAACCCTATACGGTACCCGCGCTCACTGCTGGTATGTCAGACTCAGGAGGGGTGGATCATGCCCAAGTGTTAATATAAGCCAAAATGGCCTACTACAGTGTGCAGCTTGATCCCATCATGAATCAGTAAAACCTGTTGCGGCGTGCAGCCTGATCCCATCATGAATCAATAGAACATGTGGCGGCGTGCAGCCCAATCCCATCATGAATCAATAAACATCACTCACAATCCGGCTCTCAGGCTCCAACTCAGTCATCAATCTCTCTAGTCTCTCGGGTTCACAAATCTCATGCCAATCAGCCCAAACAATAATAATATGATGTGACAAAAAATAATAACAGAGACTGAGATATGATATGCAAATGAATGAATATGACTTAGTATGTAATTGCAATTTGAGCAAATAACTCAACAGTAGATATGACCTCAGTGGGTCCAAACAGAATAAGCATATAGCGTAAACATGGTTTCTAATATGACTCACAACCCATACAATCAAACAAGTAGGGAGAACATGGATGTAATGAGATATAACAGCAAAATAAGTACGGTCATAGTATAATAGTCAACTAAAATCATGATTTCCTCGGTGTACGCCCACACGCTCGTCACCTAGCATGTGCGTTACCTCAATACATCTTTTATAACACAGTTCCCAGGGTTAAATACCCTCATAAATTCACTTTAGAAAACTTTAGACAAAAACCCTCAATTTCTCTTTAAAATCCCTAATCCAAATGCCAAAATCGAAGATAGATTCTTAAACAAGCCAAATCCAATACCGAGCAAGCCAAACCATACTCTAGAAATGCAATCCCGCGCGCACCGACCTTCAAACAGCTCAAAACTAGCCAAAAGCAACTCAAGAACATCAAATAATGCCAAAGGAAACAAACCCAATCAATAAAGGTTGAATCTTTAATCAAAAGCCAAAAGTCAACCAAAAATCTAAACTCGGGCCCACATCTTGAAACCCGACAAAACTCACAAAATCCGGCAACACATTCAATTACTAGTCCAACCATACTAGTTTCACTCAAATTCGACTCCGAATCGATTTTCAAAACTCAAAAATTCACTTTAGAGAAATTTAGATAAAAACTCTCAATTTCTCTTTAAAATTCACAATCCAAATGCTAAAATCGAAGATAGATTCATGAAATATAATCCAAAGCGAGTCAATAATGCTTACCCTAATCCATGTGGTGAAATTCCTCTCCAAAGGCGCCCAAAACCGAGCTCCAAATCTCAAAATGTGATAAAAAGAACCAAACCTCGATATATAGTGAGTCTTCACAAGTAGGTCGCACCTGCAACTTAAAGTCCGCTTCTGCGGAACCGCATGTACGGCCCCAACCATCGCTTATGTGAACAATGACTGATCCCAAACCTCTCACACCTACGGAACAAACTCTGCTTCTGTGACATCGCAGGTGCGATGAAAAACTCCGCATCTGCGCCCTTCCCACTTCTACACCAAAACCACCACATCTTCTCCTTCGCAGATGCGAAGAAACCTCCGCATTTGCAGACTCCTGCTCCCAGCTGAACTTTCCGCTCATGGGCTTCAAATACCGCTATTGCGGCACCGCACCTACGCCTAAGGATCCACAAGTGCTATCACACCAGAATCCCTGCCAAACCAGCATAGCCAAAATGATCCAAAATGACCAGAAACTCATTCAGGCCATAACCATAACCCAAGATATAATTATATGATATACCACATATCTCGCAAGAACAGATCATATCAATTACCGTGATGATCTAACCTACTATCAAGTTGTCCTATTTCTCTGAGTTCCTTATGAATTACCTTCAAGTTAATATTTGTTCTTGCCATAACACCACGATCCTTACCCAAAGCTTACCACAAGAGATCATAGCATGAAACCACGTCGTCCTAAAGCCCATAAGCCGTTGTATTCCCTTTTAAGAACCACAAAAGTACCACAACCGAGACACCCACTCTGAGGATACCTTCTGTGAATTTAAAGCTATTCCTTTTGCCTTCTGGATACTGAAATGTAGAATCCATAATGATACAGAAATACCACAAGTCCCGGCACCATCCAATGCAAATCTTAGATCTTAGCCATATACAAATTCGAAAAAATTCTCAATTGCCACAAATAAATCTTGCATCCATTAGAAATTTTTCGAGAGTCATCCACTCTACTCAAATCTCAATCGCACCACCCAAATGGGTCGAACGACCTGTGCAAATTAGCACGATAACACCTAAAGAAGTAATCCACACCTCTAAGCAACCAAGTGAATCCCTTTTTCTTAGTACATTACATCTATCTCAAACAGCAAACATAAACCATTCCAAGACTTTCATATATCCATAAGGTGTAATACATCATGCATGTAGAAATTCCTTACCCAACTCATCCTCAAAACCAAAATCTGCAAGTCATAACTGATCCACAAGTATGCCTCAGACCGAAACAAATACAATACATAACCATGCCAATCAAATCATCGATGGTAGACTTCCCCACTTGGCTCAAAGCCATAGAATAAAACATCTGTTGACTCACAACACTCATACTCTATTACTACCATAATATTGTTGTTAGATTCAACTAAATCCTTCACAAGCTCCTGCAACACAACCCACAAAATGGCCCAAATCATCGACTAAGCTAGCATACATGCTCGTGACAGTCAGGTCAACTTTCACCACTAATTCAAACTCAAATCGCAACACATATAACCCACTGGTAGAAAGAAACTCTCCACACAACATCATAACGATCACACATATAAACCTAGCCTAAGTTGCGATCTAAACCTAGCCTCAAGTCCTCTAGACTTGCCCATCACCAAAACAAAGAAAATGCATCTCACACTTCATCCATGGAATCGTAAGACGTTGATGCACAGCTGATACCGAGCACTCACATACGCATACGAGTAAGTGGAAGGAATTCAAAGAGATACGCTTCATGCTGAATCAATGTCGCATGATAAGGAATGAAAGATGGGATGTTTATCTTAAATGCCCTGTAGCCTCTCGAAGATAGGTATGGACGTCATCATACCGATCCGTAAGACTCTACTAGACACTTGCTCTTGACTCATAGAACCTATGAACCTAGAGCTCTGATACCAACTTGTCACGACCCAAAATCCAACTAGTCGTGATGGCACCTAACCCAACCCGCTAGGTAAGCTAATTAACAATAATCCAATTCAAATGAGATTTACTGAGAGAAATAATGATAATATAACTGAACTTTTATACAAAGAATCTCCAAGGACTGGTAATAAAAATCATAAGCTTCTAACATTTTGAGTTTACAAAGTTAGTATGAAATAAATACATCATTTGTTCGAAATGTACATAAGTAGATTTTTATAAATCTAATAGCTACCATGAACAAGAGGCAGCTACAACCAGAATGCAGGTTCATCTTCAATGCCCAGCTCCCACCATATACAACAATATTAGCTCAAAAATCTGCACGCAAGGTGCAGAAGTGTAGTATGAGTACAACCGGCCCCATGTACTTAATAAATAACAAACCTAACCTTAGGTTGCAAGCAGTGATGATCTTGGACAAAAGTCAGAGTCCTACACCAATATCCAAGAACAATTCGTAATAATATAATAAAAATAGGACAAGTGATAACTCAAAGATATGATGCTCAGCATGTTCACGGTTACAGAAAATAAGCATGTTTTTCAGGTATAACAGTAAAACCCAACTCTTTCACCGAAATCACCAAAATATGAATATATCAGAAAAATGTGATTTTTCCCAAAAACTTCCAATAACAGGTAAGATATTTCATTCTCAGATAGCATGAGGAAAATACATCTCTATTCCTACATGTCAAAGTGCATGTGAAGTCATGAATGTCACAAAACCATATAGCATGAGGAAATGCATCTCTACGCATATAGGTCAAGTATGCATGTCAAATGTAATGCATCACCGTGATGAACGCATGTACTCATACTCTCAGAGTACCCAATCTAACTGTCTCGCACTCCCACTCATCACACTCAATCACTCAGCACACTCAGCACACTCAGCCACTCAGCACTGTATGGTACCTGTGCTCATTGCTGGTATAGCAGACTCTGGAGGGACGGATCTTGCCCAAGCACTAATATAAGCCAAAATGGCCTACTGCAGCCTATAGCCCGATCCCATCATGAATCAATAAAACCTGATGCGGCGTGCAGCCCGATCCCATCATGAATCAATAAACATCACTCATAATCTGGCCCTCAGGCCCCAACTCAGTCATCTATCTCTCCAGTGTCTCGGGTTCACAAATCTCATGCCAATCCGCCCAAACAATTATAACATGATGTGACAACAAATAATATGCAAATGAATGAATATGACTAAGTATGTTAATGCAATTTAAGCAAATAACTCAACAGTAGAGATGACCACAGTGGGTCCAAACAGAATAAGCATCTAGCCTAAATATGGTTTCTAACATTATTCACAGCACCTACATTAAAACAAGTAGGGAGAACATGGATGCAATAAGATATAACAGCATAACAAGCCCGGTCGTAGTCTAATAGTTGACTAAAATCATGATTTCCTCAGTGTAGGCCCACACGCTCGTCACCTAGCATGTGCGTCAACTCAATACATCTTTTATAACACAGTTCCCAGGGTTAAATACCCTTAAATTCAAGTTTAGATATGTTACTTACCTCGAACAAGTCTAATCCAATACCGAGAAAGACAAACCATACTCTAGAAATTCCATCCAATGCGTACCGACCTGTGAATGGCTCTAAACTAGCCAAAAGCAACTCAAGAACAACAAATAGTCAAAGGAAACAAACCCAATTGATAAAGGTTAAATCTTTAATCAAAAACCCAAAGTCAACCAAAAATCCAAACCTGGCCCGCACCTCGGAACTTGGAAAAACTCACAAAATTCGATAACCCATTCAATTACGAGTCCAACCATACTAATTTCACTCAATTATGGCTCCGTATCGATGTTCAAAACTTAAAAATTCACTTAAAATTTTTTTACACAAAAACCCTTAGTTACTCTTTAAAATTCATAATCCAAATGCCAAAATCTAAGATAGGTTCATGAAATATAATCAAAAGCGAGTCAAGAATGATTACCCCAATCCATGTGGTGAAATTACTCTCCAAAGTCGCACAAATACGAGCTCCAAATCTCAAAAATGTGATAAAAAGAATCGAACCTTGATATATAGTGAGTCTGCCCAGATAAGTCGCACCTGCGACCAAAACACCGCTTCTGAGGAACCGCATGTGCGGCCCCAACCATCGCTTCTGCGAACAATGGCTGATCCCAGACCTCTCTCACCTACAGAACAAACTCCGCTTCTGGAACATCACAGGTGCGATGAAAAACTCCGCATTTCACCCTTCCCGCTTTTGCGCCAAACCTTCGCAGATGCGAAGAAACCTCTGCATTTGCGGACTACTGCTTCCAGCTGCACTTTCTGCTCCTGCGCTTCAAATAACGCTTCTGCAGCGCCGCACCTGCGTCGATGGCTCCGCAGGTGCGGTCACACAAGAATCCCTGCCTAATCAGTATAGCCAAAATGATCCAAAATGATCTGAACCCTGTCTGAAATTCATCGGATCCCCTCGGAACCCGTCCTTTTATACCAACAAGTTCCATAACATAACACGGACTTACTCGAGGCCTCAAATTAGGCATAACAATATCGAAATGATGAATCGCACCTCAAATCAAACTCAATAAACTTTTGAACTTTCAACTTCCAAAACTCGTGCCGAACTATAACAAATCAATCCTGAATGACCTCAAATTTAGCACATAAGTCCCAAATGACATAACGAAGCTATTCCAACTCCCGGAACAATAATTTGAACCCGATATAATCAAATTCAACCCTTGGTCAAACTTACAAATATTCCCAATCTACAAATTGCTAACTTTCGCCAATTAGTGCTGACACCTTATAGGAACATTCAATTGCTAATCCGGGCATACGCGCAAGTCCAAAATCACTATTTGGACCTGAGGCAACCATCGAAACTCCGATCCGGGGTCAAATACACAAAAGTCAAACTTGGTCAACTCCTCCAACTTAAAGCTTTCTAGTTGAGAATCATTCTTCCAAATCAATCTTGAATCACCTAAAAACCAAAACCGACAATTCACACAAGTCATAATACATCATACGAAGCTAATCAAGACTTCAAATAGCTGAACGAAATGCAAATGCTCAAAACGACAGGTCGGGTCGTTACATTCTCCCCCACTTAAATATACGTTTGTCCTTGAATGTGCCAAGAGTCATTCCAAAGCCATCAAATCATTGTGTAACCTTACCATGCACATATCCAGGGGGATCCCACGTCACTGCATTCCATATAAGCCTGACATCATAACATAACTAAAGATCATTACTTCAACCTTCGTCCATAAACATTAGAACCCAATTTCTAACATCCGGAATTCCTTACAAGCCCTGAATCTTGCATCTACACACTGTATAAGTATGAACAAGATGTTCAAGCCATAACCATAACCCAAGATGTAATCACATGATATACCACATATATCGCATACTCGTAGCAATAATTCCGATCACAATAGCTGTTCAAAACAAACCCGATACCGGTAACAGACCTCATATCAACTAAAACCTTGTTCCAACCCTTCGTACACTACCAATGGTAAATGAAATATATTGAAACTCATAATCACTCATCAGATCAACAAGTCATGGAGCTCTCTCTCGTTTGACAAAATCAAAGTCAAATTCTAAGACGACCTCCAATATTGTTTTTTGAAGCATACCGTAATCAAATCTGATAGTACCAATTCTTGGTTCAATGACCTTATCTCATCCAACACAGCCATTCTATTAACATGCCACACCAATAAAACCTAAAGCCACAAGCCGTGCAATCCGTGCACCAATAAGCAACAATTCAAATGTACTCATACATGGAAAATGATTCAAATGAGAGAACCATCTCTCAAGCTCAACCAGTACCACAACAAACGCAATGCTACGAACCCATCACACATAGTAAAACCAATACACACGGATCTAACACAAAGGAAACACACAGTAGAACTAAGACACATGGATCTAACACAAAGGATCATATCCCAACATAACCCAGCTGCAATGCGTGACCCATCCAAACACCTGTCCATATGAAATACCTCAAGACACAATGCTCAAAATCAACAACAACATGCAATTCGACCTCAAGTTCAAGAAGTGCATGACCATAACCATGGAGAAACAAATGACATAGTATACCATAGCTCGGAAAGGCCATAACCAAGTCGCAATTAACCATTACACACCATAACCACCATCTCGCTTGAATTCCGCTATAAGGCGCAAACAGAATCGTATCGTGTGTGCATATGACCAACAATTCACAGCCTCTTAAAGCATTGAAGAGTAACACATAGAACATATCAGAACATGAACAAGCTCAACTCTAACTGAATGCCACACCCACAACACTAACAGTTCTGAGTTAGCAAAGTCGACCCGGTATAGAATACACATCCTTATTGGGCCTACCAATGGGCCCCCAAATCAACTCTGATCATCCCCAAATGGATAAATATCCCTCCAAAGGTCCACAATGATCTAACTATAACACTTACTACCATCTGGATAACGTTGGCCAAATCTTCACAGCCCACAACCACGAAATAATCTACTTCTCAGAACTCCAGTCTCTAAATCCATAGAATACACGAATCACCATAGTTGATCCCAACTCCACCACCTGAATGTCTAACGCATCTCTTATACATGATCACCCCACGAGGAATACTTCCATAATTCTTCCATGCCACATAGCAAATATCTGAACATTATCAGTCGATCAACCAGGCGAGTACCGCAAAACAAATGAAGCGTCTGTTAGTCAAAATACAGTGCGCCTTCTGAAATGCACACCATTCTCATGCAATACCAAGTAGTAATAGCATTCATCTAATCACCTGAAATCGTCCATGTTGTATAAGAATTCACAACCATCCCTTCAAAATTGTATCGCCACCTTGTGCATGCAAATCTCAATCCCACAGGACGCACCGCATCTATCATGCCATCATATGAGAAGCACGAGAATCTCATAATCAACTCTGAGTCATCAATAAAATACATACTCACTTAGTTAGAAACTTTCCTCTCGATCCTATCTGGGAGAAAATCATAATATGCAACATACTCCTCATGCCGGAAGAAAATATCCAACTCAAGTCGTGGTAGCAATCATTGAGAACTCTTCAAAACCCATTTGCACATAACCAAGCCATCATAACTGAATCTCTCTAACTCAATCAAGCCACGCAGGTTTTCAACCCCAAGAGTATTGACATGAAACACTTGTAGAGACTCAACACATCATAAGTACCCAAGGAACCGATCATATCCATTACCGTGTTGATCCAACCTACTACTAAGCTGTCCTATTTCTTCGAGTTCCTTCCGAATTGCCTTCCAGTTAACACTCCTCCTTACCATAACACCATGATCCTTACCCAAAGCTCACCACAAGAGATCATAGCATAAAATCACGTTGTCCTAAAGCCCATAATTCGTTGTATTTCCGCTTAAGCACCCCAAAAGTACCACAACCGAGGCACTTACTCTGAGGAGACCTTCTGTGAATAAAATTATTCCTTTTACTTTTTGGATACTGAAATGTAGAATCCATTGTGATATAGAAATATTGTAAGTCCCGGCACCATCCAACGTAAATCTCATATCTTAGCCATATACAAATTCGGAAGAATTCTGAATTACCACATATAAATCTTGAATCCATTAGAAATTTCTCGAGAGTTATCCACTCTACTCAAATCTCAATTGCACCGCCCAAACAGGCCGAACGACCTCTGCCCATTAGCACGATAACACCCAAAGAAGTAATCTATACCTCTAAGCAACTAAGAGAATCCTTTTTTTCTTAGTACATTACATCCATCACGAACATCAAACCTAAACCATTCAAAGAATTTCATATATCCATAAGGTGTAATACATCATGCATCCAGAAATTCCTTACTCAACGCATCCTCAAAACCAACATCTACAAGTCATAACCGATCCACAAGTATGCCTCAGACCGAAACCAATGCAACACATAACCATGCAATCAAATCGCCGATGGTAGACTCCCCCACTTGGCTCAAAGTCATAGAATAAAACATTCGATGACTCACAATACCCATACTCTATTACTACCATAATCTCGCTACGAGATTCAACTAAATCCTTCACAAGCTCCTGCAACACAACCCATAAAATGCCCTAAATCATCTACTAAGATTGGATTCATCCTAGTAATAGTCAGGTCAACTTTCACTACCAATCCAAACTCAAATCACAACACATATAACCCACAGGTAGAAAGAAACTCAACACAGAACATCATAAGGATCACACATCCGTAGATTACCCAGTAGGTGATAACCCACCTGCTTAGCCTCAAAGTGGCATTTCCTTATACCCTTTCATAGCCACAATTACTACGCAATCACTTAATCTTCTTAAGTCTGAACTCATCCATAAGATATGTGAATCTACTTCATTCCACAAATAAATGACATGAAAGTTCCCTCAACACGATCATAACTTGAGACTGTACAACACACCATGACAGAATTCAAGCATCCAATAGTCCTTTCCACATCCCAAGCAAACTCTTCTCCCCACATCCAAACCATCGGAACGTATACCGCAATCATGTCATACTTACCACATAGTCATCCAACCAATCATCGAGCCATAATTTCCACTCATAGGGACACTACCAGGCATATAAGTCCAAAAGAACAAGCTCACGTAACTGAAACTACCGATCCTAAGTTGCAGTCTAAACCTAGCCTCAAATCCTCTAGAATGGCCCATCACCAAAACAAAGAAAATGCATCTCATACCTCATCCATAGAAACGTAAGACGTTGATGCGCAGCTGATACCTAGCTCTCACATACGCATACGAGTAAGTGGAAGGAATTCAAAGAGATACGCTTCATGCTGAATCAATGTCGCATGATAAGAAATGAAAGATGGGATGTTTATCCTAAATGCCATGTAGCCTCTCGAAGATAGGTATGGACGTCATCATACTGATTTGTAAGACTCTACTAGACACTTGCTCATTACTCGCAGAACCTATGAACCTAGAGCTCTGATACCAACTTGTCACGACCTAAAATCCAACTAGTCGTGATGGCACCTAACCCAACCCGCTAGGTAAGCCAATTAACAATAATCCAATTCAAATGAGATTTACTGAGAGAAATAATGATAATATAACTGAACTTTTATAGAGTGACTGGTAATACAAATCATGAGCTTCTAAGATTTCGAGTTTACAAAGCTAGTATGAAATAAATATATCATCTATTCGAAATGTACATAAACAGATATAAATCTATAGCTACCATGAATAAGAGACAGCAGCAACCAGAACACATTTTCATCTTCAATGCCAGCTAACACCATACACAGCAACATAAGCTCCAAAATCTACACACAAGGTGGAGAAGTGCAGTATGAGTACAACTGACCCCTTGTACTTAACAAGTAACCAACCTAACCTTAGGTTGAAAGCAGCAACGAGCTTGGACAAAGGTTAGAGTCCAACACCAATAGACAAGAATAATTCGTAACAATATAATAAAAACATGACAGGTAATAACTCAAATATATGATACGCAACTCATTCACGGTTACGGAAAATAGGCATGCTTTTTAGGTATAACAGTAAAATCCAACTCTTTGACCAAAATCACCAAAATATGAGTATATCAGAAAAACTGTGATTTTTTACAAAATCTTCCAATAAGAGGTAAGATATTTCATTCTCAGATAGCATGAGTAAAATAAATCTCTATGCCTACATGTCAATGTGCATGTGAAGTCATGAATGTCACAAAACTGTATAGCATGAGGAAATGAGTCTCTATGCCTATAGGTAAAGTACGCATGTCAAATGCAATGCATCATAGTGATGAACTCATGTACTCGCACACTCGGAGTACTCAATCTCACTGTTACGCACTCCCAGTCATCACGCTCAATCACTCAGCACACTCATTCACTCAGCCTTGTACGGTACCTCTGCTCACTGCTGGTATGTCAGACTCTGTAGGGACGGATCCTGCCCCAAGCGCTAATATAAGCCAACATGGCCTGCTGCGGCGTGCAGTCCGATCCCATCATGAATTAATAAAACCTGATGCAGCGTGCAGCCCGATCCCATCATGAATCAATAAAATCCGTTGTGGCGTGCAGCCCGATCCTATCATGAACCAATAAACATTATTCGCAATCTGGCCCTCAGGACCCAACTCAGTTATCAATCACTCCAATCTCTCGGGTTCACAAATCTCATGCCAATTAGCCCAAATAATGATAACATGATGTGACAACAAATGATAACGGAGGCTGAGATATGATATGCAAATGAATGAATATGGCTGAGTATGCAATTGCAGTTTAAGCAAATAACTCAACAGCAAAGATGACCTTAGTGGTTCCAAACAGAATAAGCATATATCCTAAACATGGTTTCTAACATTATTCACAGCTCATACAATCAAACAAGTAGGGAGAACATGGATGTAACAAGATATAACATCAAAACAAGTCCGGTCATAGTCTAATAGTTGACTAAAATCATGATTTCCTCAGTGTACTCCTACACTCTTGTCACCTAGCATGTGCACCATCTCAATATATCTTTTATAACACAGTTCCCAGGGTTAAATACCCTCAAATCCAATTTTAGATATGTTACTTACCTTGAACAAGCCTAATTCAATACCGGGCAAGCCAAACCATACTCTAGAAATGCCATCCCGCACGTATCGACCTGCGAAAGGCTCTAAACTAGCCAAAAGCAACTCAAGAACATCAAATAATGCCAAAGGAAACAAACTCAATCGATAAAGGTTGAATCTTTAATCAAAAGCCCAAAGTGAACTCTCGGCCAAACCCGAGCCTACACCTCGGAACCTGGTAAAACTCACAAAATCTGACAACTCATTCAATTACGAGTCCATCAATACTAGTTTCACTCACATCCGACTCCAAATCAATGTTCAAAACTCAAAAATCTACTTTAGGGAAATTTAGACAAAAACCTTTAATTTCTCTTAAAAATTCATAATTTAAATGCCAAAATCGAACACATATTCATGAAATATAATCAAAATCGAGTCAAGAATACTTACCCCAATCTATATTGTTAAATTCCTCTCCAAAGTCACCCACAATCAAGCTCCAAATCTCAAAATGTGATAAAAAGAACCAAACCTCGATATATAGTGAGTCTGCTCAGGTAAGTCGCACCTGCGACCAAAACACCGCTTCTGCGGAACCGCATGTACGGCCCCAACCATCGCTTCTGTGAACAATGACTGATCCCAAAGCTCTCGCACCTATGGAACAAACTCCGCTTCTGTGACATCACAGGTGCGATGAAAAAGCCGCATATACGCCCTTCCTGCTTCTGCCCCAAAGCTACCGCATCTGTGCCTTTGCAAATGTGAAGAAACCTCCTCATTTGCGGACTCCTGCTCCCAGCTTCACTTTCCTCTCTTGCGCTTCAAATACCGCTTCTTTATCACCGCACAATGCGCCCAAGGCTCCGCATGCGCGGTCACACCTGTATCCCTGCCAAACCAGCATAGCCAAAATGATTCGAACCTCATCTGAAACTCATCTGAGCCCCTCGGGACCCCGTCCGATTATACCAATAAGTTCCATAATATAACACGGCTTTACTCGAGACCTCAAATCATGCATAACAATATCGAAACGATGAATCGCACCTCATATCAAACTCAATGAACTTTTAAACTTTTAACTTCTAAAACGCGTGCCGAACCATATCAAATCAATCCGGAATGACCTCAAATTTTGCACTCAAGTCCCAAATGACATAACAAAGTTATTCCAACTCCCGGAACAATAATTCAAACCCGATATCATCAAAGTCAACCCTCGGTCAAACTTACGAATATTCTCAGCCATCAAATTGCCAACTTTTGCCAATTAGTGTCAAAACCTTCTAGGAATATCCAAATGCAAATTTGGGCATACACCCAAGTCCAAAATTACTATCAGGACCTGATGAAACTTCAAAAATCCGATCCGGAGTCAAATACACAAAAGTCAAACTTAGTCAACTTTTTCAACTTAAAGCTTCCTAGTTGATAATCATTCTTCCAAATCAATCATGAATCGCATGAAAACCAAAACCGACGATTCACACAAGTCATAATAACATCATACAAAGTTGCCCATGACTTCAAATAGCTGAACGGAATACAAAAGCTCAAAATGACCAGTCGGATTATTACAAAAAGACAAGTCAAGACTGCGGGCGGAAAATGCAGCTCTACCTCATCGCTCAATACTTAGCTGAACAAGCAATGCTGCTACTGATAATTGGTACCAATACCTACATCTGCACAATTAAGTGCAGAGTGTAGTATGAGTACAACCGACCCAATGTACTAATACGCATTGTAACTAACCTTGGTGAGGTAAAATAAGCAAGAATTATAAATGATACTTGTTATAACCTATGCAATTTCATAAATCAACAAATATAGAATAGTAATATGATCAAGTATAAGCTACAGAAAGGACTATTTGTGTGTGTGTGTGTGTGTGTAGAATTACTCACAATCTCTGTTCAGTCATTTGTACAGCATATAAGATAATATGCAAATAAGTCAGATAATAAACCATGGAAATTGCAAGTAGAGATGAAATTTAAATCAAAACAACACTAGCCATACTTTCCTCAATCTTTACATATCCGTACCAAACCACTGATCAGTTTTACTCAATATCTGCAGGTACACCATCAAGAGAGAAACATGAGAGGGTGACCCTAGGGGGATAGATCTATATCCACACATTGCACGGGCAACTCAAGTACTGCACGGACAACTCTAGTGCTACAATAACAACCGCACGAACAACTCACGTTCTAAATAATCAATATTTGGACAACTCACGTGCTAATAATATCAACCGCACGAACAACTCACGTGCTAACAACCAAATTTCTCTCGACGTTGTCGCATGCTACCAGTCCAGCTCATAGCATAGAGGAAACAAATATACGGGAATATATGTACGTAATTATCACGACCCGAAATTTTCCACCGACAGGACCGTGATGGCGCCTAACATTTCACTTGCTAGGCAAGCAAACGTTAGAGAATCATTAAACCAATTCCTTATTTCCATTCAGTAAATAACTATAATTAAGTAAAATGAAATATAATAAGTGCGAAATATCATAAAACTGTATTAATTACTACCACCCGGATTTGGAGTCACAATTCACGAGCATTCTAGAATTTGCTACAAGTAATAGTCAGAAAGAAATACAACTGTCTTAATGAAAGAAATAGTAGAACAAAAAAGATAGACGGGGACTTCAAGGTCTGTGAATGCCGACAGATCTACCTTGAGTCTCCGGATAGCGGACCAATAGCAAAATGTCGATCAACCCGAGCCGGTATCAAAATTTGCACAGAAAGTGTAGAGTGCAGTATCAGTACAACTGACCTCATGTACTGGTAAGTGTCGTGCCTAACCTCGATGAATTAGTGACGAGGCTAAGGCAAGGCACCTACAAATCAACCTGTACAATTTAACAATGTATATGCAAATAATAGAAATGAAGAACTAAATAAGAAATGTCGGGAGGGGAACATACTGAGGGGAATACAAGATAAAGAACTACAATAGAATGATCACTGGAGCAGTCAATATACCATGAATCAACAGGAATAGTGAATACAGAAAGGAAAAAAGCACGGTATCACCCTTCGTGCTTTTACTCTCAATCTCACCATAAAATTAATAGAAACGGCACGACATCACCCTTTGTGCATTAACTCTCATATCATGGCACGACATCACCCTTCATGCATTAACACTCACAATATGGCACGACATCACCCTTCGTACATTAACACTCACAATATGGCACGACATCACCCTTCGTGCATTAACACTCTCCCTTACCATAGTGCAATGCATAAATAACAACAGGGAGATAGAATAACAAGTACAAACCTTACTTCAACATTTGGTTCCATAATATCAATCTCAACTTTAAAATAAAAACTCAACTATCACCAGAAAATCCGTAAACATGATAAGAACGATAAATTGAACAACACTAGTATAACACATAGCAATTTGGCATAGGAATGAGACAATATAAGAAAAGCAGAGAAACATGGAAAACAGGTAAATTGGCGGCGCATAAGTACTTGTCACCTCACATGTACGCCGCTCACATGAATTTCACTTAGCAAGTAATCTAAGGTTCCTAATTCCCTCAAGTCAGGGTTAGACACAACACTTACCTCGCTCTGAAGGCCACTTAATTCTCAATCACAGATTTTCCTTTGGAATTCACCTCCAAACCACTCGTATCTATTCAAAAATGACTCAATAATATCAAATATTGCTAAAGGAATCAATTATATTGCATAAATTGAATTTCCCAAATTTTCCTCCAAAAATTAAAAAAATTGACCCCGGGCCCGCTTGGTCAAAACCCGAGGTTCGGACCAAAATCCTTTTACCCATTTACCCCCGAGCCCGAATATGTAATTAGTTTTGGAATTCGACCTCAAATTGGGGTCTAAATTCTCAAATTTTCGAAATCTCTAGTTTCTACCCTAACCCCTAATTCTACCATGAAACTCTAGATTTTAGGTTGATAATTCAAGAAATGTAATGGGTAATTGAAAGAAAATGGTTTAGAATCACTTACCATCACTTTGGGGAAGAAAATGACTCTTGAAAATCGCCTCAACCCGTTTGGTTCTTGAAAAATGTTGAAGAAATGGCTTAAACCCGTGTTTGGAGTCTGTTTTAAGTCACTGGACAGGCGTTCGCGAGAGGCCTGTCACAATCGCGATGCACAACGACCTAAAGCCTTCGTGTTCGCGAGTCTTTCTACGCGTTCGCATAAGGCAACTCCCCCCAAGTCTTCACATTCACGACCAGTCCTTCGCATTCGCGAAGAAGAAATTTCCCCTTCCCCCATTTTACCTTTCGCGTTCGTGACACTACCTATGCGAATGCGAAGAAGGGCACACCAGAAAAGCTGCTGCAGCAAAAATCTCAAATTTCTTTAAGTGCAAATCACCCCGTAGCCTATCCGAAACTCACCCGAGCCCTCGGGTCTCCAAACCAAACATGCACACAAGTCTAAAAATATCATACGGACCTTCTCGCTTGATCAAATCGCCAAAATAATACCTAGAACTCCGAATTTAGCACCAAATCGAATGAAATTCTCAATAACACTTTAAAATTACTATTTTCTCAACCGAAGGTCCGAATCACGTAAAATTACTATTTTCTCACCAAAATTCTCAAAGAGGTCTTAAATATCATAATGAACCTGTACCGGGCTCCGGATCTAAAATACGGACCCGGTACTAACAATGCCAAACATCAATCAATTCTTAAAAATAATTAATTTTCAAACTTTTAATTTTCATCAAATATTCATAACTCAAGATAGGGACCTCCGAATTCAATTCCGTGCATACGCCTAGGTCCCATAATTCGATACGGACCTACCGGGACCGTTAACGCATGGATCCAGGCCCATTTACCAAAAATGTTGACCGAAGTCAACTAAAATCAACTTTTAAGGCAAAAATTCTTATTTTCATTAGTTTACAACATAAAAGCTTTCCGGAAACCTGCTTGGACTGCGCACGCAAATCGAGAAGGGTAAAAATGAGATTTTTAAGGCTTAAGAGCGTAGATTCGAGTTCTAAAACTTAAGATAAGCTTTTAGATCATCACATTCTCCACCTCTAAAACAACCATTCATCCTCGATTGGACATAGAAAAGTACCTGGGCTGTGAAAAGGTGGAGATATCTACTCCGCATATCGGACTCAGACTCCCAAGTAGCTGCCTCAATAGGCTGACCTCTCCACTGCACTCGAATTGAAGGGTAACTCTTTGATCTCAACTGGCGAACTTGCCGGGCTAGAATTGCCACCAGATCCTCCTCGTATGTCAAATCCTTGTCCAACTAGACAAAGCTGAAATCTAACACGTGGGACGGGTCACCATGATATTTCTGGAGCATAGACACATGAAATACCGGATGAACTGAGGATAAACCTGGAGGCAACGCAAGTCTATAAGCTACCTCCCTCACTCTCTCGAGGATCTCAAATGGCTCGATATACCTAGGTCTCAACTTGCCCTTCTTCCCAAATCTGATAACACCCTTCATGGGCAATACCCGAAGCAATATTCTTTCTCCAGCCATGAATGCAATATCACGAACTTTATGGTCGGCATAACTCTTTTGCCTAGACTGAGCTGTGCGAAGTGGATCCTAAATAATCTTGACCTTATCCAAGGCATCTTGTACCAAATCGATACCCAATAACCGAGCCTCTCCCAGTTCAAACCAGGCAACTGGCGAACGACATCGCCTTCCGTATAATGCCTCATATGGAGCCATTTAAATACTCGACTGGTAGTTGTTATTGTAGGCAAACTCCTCTAATGGCAAGAACTGATCCCAAGAACCTTCAAAGTTAATAACACAGCATATACTCCAAGATCTAAATAGTACGCTCAAACTGCTCGTCCGTCTGAGGATGGAATGTTGTGCTCAACTCAACCCGCGTACCCAACTCACGCTGTACTGCCCTCCAAAATGCGAGGTAAACTGCGTACCTCGATCGGAAATAATAGACATGGGCACCCCGTGAAGGCGGACAATCTCACAAATGAAAATTTCAGCTAACCTTTTTGAAGAATAGGTAGCTTCCACTGGAATGAAATGTGCTGACTTGGTCAACCTATCCACAATGACCCCAAACTGCATCAAATTTTCTCTGAGTCCCTGGGACTCCAACAACAAAATCCATAGTGATACGCTCCCATTTCCATTCAGGAATTTCTAACTTCTGAAGCAACTTACCAGGTCTCTGATGCTCATACTTAACTTACTGACAATTCAGACACTGAGCTACATATACAACTATAACTTTTTTCATTCTCCTCCACCAATAATGTTACCGCAAATCTTGATACATTTTGGCGATACCTGGATGAATAGAATACCTGGAACTGTATGCCTCTTCAAGAATTAATTCACAAAGCCCATCCATATTAGGCACACAAATACGATCCTGCATTCGCAGAACTCTATCTTCCCCCACAGCAACCTGTTTGGCATCATCGTGACGCATCGTGCCCTTAAGGACAAGTAAACGAGGATCATCATACTGCCTTTCTCTGATGCGCTCATATAAAGAAGACCGAGCCACTATGCAAGCTAGATCTCGATTGGGTTCTGAAACATCTAACCTCACGAATTGGTTAGCCAGAACTTGAACATATGCAGCTAATGGCCTCTCACCAACCAGAATAGACACAAGACTGCCCATACTCATAACCTTTCTACTCAAAGCATCGGCCACCACATTGGCCTTTCCGGGGTGATACAAAATGGTGGTATCATAGTCTTTCAACAACTCCAACCATCTTCTTTGACTCAAATTAAGATCTTTTTGTTTGAACAGGTACTGAAGGCAACGATGATCAGTAAATACCTCACACGAGACACCGTAGAGGTAATGCCTCCAAATCTTCAGCGCATAAACAATGGCTGCCAGTTCTAAGTCATGAATAGGATAATTCTTCTCGTGAACTTTCAATTGCCGCGACGCATATGCAATTACCTTGCCATCTTGCATTAATACTGCACCAAGCCCAATGTGAGAGGCGTCACAATATACCGTATACGATCCTGAACCTGTGGGTAATACCAACACTAGCGTTGTAGTCAAAGCGGTCTTGAGCTTCTGAAGGCTCAACCCATACTCGTCTGACCATCTAAATGGGGCACCCTTCTAGGTCAATCTGGTATTAATAATTGTTCATAATCAATTACATAATCGTCAATTAACTTTATGTTAACAAAAATATCATTTCAAACATTCACAATACTAATAACGAGATGCGAGGCATGAAAACCTCAGAATTATTTACCCGAATTAACGAGTCGCATTTAACGCCACCTGGGCGGGCACCTGCCTCGTAGGTTACAACTCAATATTACAACATGAATTTGGCAAGTATGCACAGAGCATTTCATACAAATATTTTTAAATAAGCCTAGCAGGCATGACTCCCTATTAGTACTACCGTACAAATTAAATTTCATAAGGGAGAATTTAAACACAAGAATAGTTTTTATCACAAGGATCTCGACCTTATATAACTTCCACCGCAGCTCATAGCCCTATTTAAACATAACAATTTATTTTAAAATACGAGGACCTCGGCCTCCGTTTTGAATCACAAGTAATATGCACATCTTGCCAATCGAAACTTTCCATTTTCTCCTTTTAAATAAATTTCGTTAAACAAAATCACAACACATAATGAACCCCACATCGGTAGGGCATATAATTCATAATTTGTAAATAAATTATCCGGAAATACATCAAAACATACCGAAATAAGTACCAGAAAGGTACCTTTAGCCTCATTGATCTTATTAGAGTCCATCATGGAATGATAGGTATAGTTATCTCCATAAAACCTCCCAACAGAAGTAAACACATAAGTAGATTATAGAATTATGAAGCGCACTCATAAGTGGAGCACAATAGGAGGACTCGTCTTGATAGTCAGAACCGAATCAAGTTAAGGAAATTACTCCTTTATTTTAAATCAAGGTCGTACCTATAACGACACCATCTGATGTAACGACCTCCACCATACCATAAAACAAATATAACAACGGCTGGGTCTCCACTTCTAGGACGCCTTCTACCCGTCTGTCCTCCACCCTTAACTGATCGTGTGGGTGGTGTAGTAACTGCAATGGGGCACGTAGCCTGAGTGCTTTGATGAAATATGCCTCTCCCAAGTTTGGGACAATTTTCTCATAATGTGCCTCGTATCGCCGTATTCATAACAACCCATTTGCGGGTTTGGCTACTCATACTGAGTCTGTGCCAGATAACTAGAATAATCATTATAGGACACTTATGTCAGTGGTGCATTAAAAGAACTTATTGGAGCACCTCGATTAATCCGATGTGTGAACTGGGTTGGCCGACTACCCGAGCCCCCGCCATAATGATTTATACTCACAGAGTAGAATCCACTGAATCTCCAAGAACCTCGAGACGTCTTGGTCTCCTTAGTTTCCTTTTTCCTTACCCCGAACATATTCTAATATCTTGGAAATTTCTACCACTAGTGGAAATGAAGTATCAGCCTGTAGCTCCCGAGTCATACAAAATTTTACGATCATAATAAGTCCCTTAATGAGTCTGCGGACTCGCTCTTTGGCTGTAGGAAGCAAAGTAGGAATATGACGGGCTAACTTATTGAACCTGATGGCATATTATGACATTGTCATGGTGACCTGACGCAATCGTTCAAACCCTATGCACCATGCATTACGGAGAGTCCGGGAAACAAACTCTTTCAAAAGCATTTCTGAGAACCGAGCCAAGTGGGCGGTGTTGTATTGGCTGGTCTGCCCTCTTCATAGGCTTGCCACATACACCTGTGTAGAATTATGAATTATCTCTCCCAAGGCTAATTTATTCTTTTGTTATGTTGTCTCGACACTGTTGAGCCGACCCATTTCTTAACATACTCTTCGATTCTTCTCAAAGGTAACTCTTACCCCTAATTATACACAACGATCACAAAATTAAAGCTCCATACAAACAAATCTTGGCACAAACCACATAGTCCAGAATCTCGTCAACCACTGTACTTCCTCCGAAGCATCCCAAAATCTGCAACCATGACGTCCACGCTGAGTAGATCTTCTGTAAATTTAAAGTTGTTTCTCTAACTCCTTTGGTACTGAAGTATAGGATTATTACGGAGGCGGACATACCACAAGTCCCAACCTTATCCTCTACAAAATATCAGGCCTTAAACACATGTAAATTTTGGGATACATTTCAGGCCAAAACTGATATAACACATGACTCGCAATCCATTCATTGATAGTGGACTCCCCCACTCGGCGCGAAGTCATAGTTCACCACGTCCGATGGTCCACAATATTAACCTTCACAACTCGTATAAATCAACCAGATGCCATGCACCCCCCCTCCCCCACATTATTCACTGAGTGATCTCTTTATACGTCTGCATCTTCAGTCAGAATCACATGTTGAGGCAATGTTTGCGCATCTCTGGCTCCCACATAGTTCATCTACGGCATCACGAACCGTCGACGCACAACTGATACCGAGTGCGCAATGTCATACACGAGTAGATACAAAGGAATGTGAGATATAGGTTTCAAGAAAAATCAATGTCGCATGATAAGGAATGAAAGAGGTGATATTGTTCTTAAACTTCATAGCCTCTGAGAGATAAGTACAGACGTCTCCGTACCGATCCTTCAGACTCTACTAAGCTTGCTCATGACTCGTGATACCTATGTAACCTAGTGCTCTGATACCAACTGTCATGACCCGAAATTTTCCACCGACGGGACCATGATGACGCCTAACATTTCACTTGCCAGGCAAGCCAACGTTAGAGAATCATTAAACCAATTCCTTATTTCCATTCAGTAAATAACTATAATTAAGTAAGATAAAATATAATAAGTGCGGAATATCATAAAACTGTATTAATTACTACCACCCGAATCTGGAGTCACAATTCACGAGCATTCTAGAATTTGCTACAAGTAATAGTAAGAAAGAAATACAACTGTCTGAATGAAAGAAACAGTAGAACAGAAAAGATAGACGGGGACTTCAAGGTCTGTGAATGCCGACAGATCTACCTTGAATCTCCGGACAGCGGACCAATAGCAAAATCTCGATCAACCCGAGCCAGTATCAAAATCTGCACAGAAAGTGCATAGTGCAGTATCAGTACAACCGACCCCATGTACTGGTAAGTGTCGAGCCTAACCTCGACGAAGTAGTGACAAGGCTAAGGCAAGACACCTACAAATCAACTTGTGCAATTTAACAGTGTATATGCAAATAACAGAAATGAAGAACTAAACAAGAAATGTCGGGAGGGGAACATACTGAGGGGAATACAAGATAAAGAACTACTACAGAATGATCACCGGAGCAGTCAATATACCATGAATCAATAGGAATAGTGAATACAGTAAGAAAAAATGCACGGCATCACCCTCCGTGCTTTTACTCTCAATATCACCATAAAATTAATAGAAATGGCTCGGCATCACCCTTCGTGCATTAACTCTCATATCATGGCACAACATCACCCTTCGTGCATTAACACTCACAATATGGCACGGCATCACCCTTCGTACATTAACACTCATAATATGGCACGACATTACCCTTCGTGCATTAACACTCACAATATCGCACGGCATCACCCTTCGTGCATTAACACTCACAATATGGCACGGCATCACCCTTCGTGCATTAACACTCTCCCTTATCATAATCCAATGCATAACTAACAAAGGGAGATATAATAACAAGTACAAACCTTACTTCAACATTGGGTTCAATAATATCAATCTCAACTTTGAAATAAAAACTCAACTATCACTAGAAAATCCGTAAACATGATAAGAATGATAAATTGAACAACACTAGTATAACACGTAGCAATTTGGCATATGAATGAGACAATATAAGAAAAACAGAGAAACATGAAAAACAGATAAATTGGCGGCGCATAAGTACTCGTCACCTCACATATACGCCGCTCATATGAATTTCACTTAGCAAGTAATCTAAGGATCCTAATTCCCTCAAGTCAGGGTTAGACACAACACTTACCTCGCTCCGAAGGCCACTTAATTCTTAATCATAGTTTTTCCTTTGGAATTCACCTCCAAACCACTCGTATCTATTCACAAATGACTCAATAATATCAAATATTGCTAAAGGAATCAATTATATTAGATGAATTAAATTTCCCAAATTTTCCTCCAAAAAGTCAAAAATTTGACCCCGGGCCCGCTTGGTCAAAACCCGAGGTTCGGACCAAAATCCTTTTACCCATTCACCCCCGAGCCCGAATATGTAATTAGTTTTGGAATCCGACTTCAAATTGGGGTCTAAATTCTCAAATTTTTGAAATCCCTAGTTTCTACCCTAACCCCTAATTCTACCATGAAACTCTAGATTTTAGGTTGATAATTCAAGAAATGTAATGGGTAATTGAAAGAAAATGGTTTAGAATCACTTACCAATACTTTGGGGAAGAAAATGACTCTTTAAAATTACCTCTACCCATTTGGTTCTTGAAATATGTTGAAGAAATGGCTTAAACCAATGTTTGGAGTCTGTTTTAAGTCACTAGACAAGCCTTCATCGCATTCGCGAGAGGCCTGTCGCGATCGCGATGCACAACGGCCTAAGGCCTTCTCGTTCGCGAGTCTTTCTACGTGTTCGCATAAGGCAACTCCCCCCAAGACTTCACGTTCGCGACCAGTCCTTCGCGTTCGCGAAGAAGAAATTTCCCCTTCCCCCATTTTACCTTTCGCGTTCGTGACACTACCTACGCGAACACAAAGAAGGGCACACCAAAATAGCTGCTGCAGCAAAAATCTCAGATTTTCTAAGTGTAAATCACCCCGTAGCCTATCCGAAACTCACCCGGACCCTCGGGGCTCTAAACCAAACTTGCACACAAGTCTAAAAATATCATACGGACCTACTCGCAAGATCAAATCGCCAAAATAATACCTAGAACTCCGATATTAGCACCAAATCGAATGAAATTCTAAGAACACTTTAAAATTACTATTTTCTCAACCGAATGTTCGAATCACGTCAAATCAACTCCGTTTCTCACCAAATTTCTCAGACAGGTCTTAAATATCATAATAAACCTGTACCGGGCTCCCGAACCAAAATATGGACCCGGTACTAACAATGCCAAACATCAATCAATTCTTAAAAATAATTAATTTTTAAACTTTTAATTTTTATCAAAAATTCATAACCCAAACTAGGGACCTCCGAATTCATTTTTGGGCATACGCTCAGGTCCCATAATTTGATACAGACCTACCGGGACCATCAACGCACAGATCCGGGCCTGTTTACCAAAAATGTTGACCGAAGTCAACTAAAATCAACTTTTAAGGTAAAAATTCTTATTTTTATTAGTTTTCAACATAAAAGCTTTCGGAAAACCTGCCCGGACTGCGCACACAAATCGAGGAGGGTAAAAATAAGATTTTTAAGATGTAAGAGCGCAGATTCGAGTTCTAAAACATAAGATGACCTTTTGGGTCATCACAGTAATCAATGAATATCAAGTTTCATACACTTGTACTGGTATAAATAACATGCTATAGCATGTGCAATGTGTGTTATTACAGCTAGAACAGACAATTTCATCATGAACTTGCAGTTTATCAGGTTCAACCGAAAGAATAATCTCAATGAAATCTCAAGTGTGGTGCAAATAGCTCACAAAGAACTATAAATAGGAGAAACATTTCAACTTGAAGTTTAGCAATCAATTCCAAGCAAGTCATAGCCTAAGCACTACCCCGAGCAAGGAAATAGCATCCCCGGTGCACGCATATAGGATCAACCCCACACATATGCGCCACTCATAGCACGTAACTATCACAAATAATTCCGGCAACTAGTTCCTCAACCAAGTTTAGGTAGGATATTTATATCAAGCAAGCTAAATCACTCCTCTAACATACCCTTCCCGTGTGTATCAACCTCTGGATGATCCGAACCTAGTCAAAGTAATGCAATACCATCAATAAAAGTTATAGGAAGTGATTCCAAACGATAAAGCTAAGATCTATAACTCAAGTCAAAAAGTCAACCTCTGAGCCCGCACCTCAGAACCAGAAAAAATTCATTAATTTCAAACACCCATTAAATTTTGAGTCCAACCATACCAAAATCATCCAATTCCGACTACAAATCGACCCCCAAATCCTCAATTTTTACTATCCAATAACATAGTCCAAAAATCCCCAAATTCTATCTTAGATTCATGAAAATTAGGTGCAATAATCAATGGGTATTCAATATCTATACCAAAACCGAATAAACAACACTTACCTCTTCAATTGGAATGAGAAATGCTCCAAATATTGCCTTAGACCGTGTCCCACAATTTTAAAAATGAGAAAACAATGAAAGCCCTCAATTTTTATTAACATGCCCAGCATTCTCGCACCTGCGCCGCATATTTTCGCTTCTGCGGTCAAAGTTTCGCACCTGCGCTATTCACTTAAACTCCGCCCCGTCGCATCTGCGGTCAAATGCCCGCACCTGCGGGACCGCACTTGCGGAAAACTTCTGCATCTGCGGCTCATGCTCACCTAGTCGCCTTCCGCATCCGCGGACCTTCCCTCGCATCTACGGATGCGCTTCTGCGCACCAACGTCCGGTTTTGCGGATTTCCCTGCCCAGCTCATCCTCCGCAAATGCAATCCATTGTCCGCATCTGCGGAGTTTTCCCTGGAGGTCCCAACTTCGCTTCTGCGAGTCTTCAGCCGCACGTGCGACTCTGCATTTACGGCCAAGCCCATCGCAGATGCGATTACGCCATAAATCACCAGCCTTTAGCCTTCATCCCCGAGTCCAAATGACCCATTAACCATTTGAAACACCCCCGAGGCCCTCGGGACCCCATCCAAACATACCAACAAGTTCTAAAATACAATACGAACTAGCTCGAAGCCTCAAATTACATCGAACAACATAATAACCACAAATCACACATCGATTCAAGCCTAAGGAACTAATAAACTTCAAACTGCTAAAATTAATGCCGAATCATATCAAACCAATTCCGATTGACCTCAAATTTTTCACACCAGTCATAAATGATACAATGGACCTACTCCAACTCCCGGAACCTATATCCAAACCCGATATCAAAAAATTCAACTGTCGGTCAAACCCCTAAACTTTTAAACTTTTGTCAAAATGCACTAAATCAACCTACGGACCTCCTAATCAAAATTCGGACACACGCCTAAGTCCAGAATCAACATACGAAACTATCGGAACCATCAGAACTCCATTCCAGAGTTGTTTACACAATAATCAAAGTCTGGTCAACTCTTCCAACTTTGATACTAAGTGCTCCAATTCACTCCAAAACACCCCTGAAACCAAACCAGCCACCTCGGTAAGTCACATAACCACAAATGAATATAGAAGAAGCAAAAAATAGGAGAACACGGCAATAATACACAAAACGACCGGTCGGATCACCACACTCAGTTAAAATGTCAAAATGAAATTTGATGACGATTTTAAGCTGCCATCTATTTATGCCTTGTCATAGTATCTCACCAGATAAAATATGGCAGATGTAACCAGAAGAAAAAATCGAGCCATCAGAAATTTCAATTAACGAACCGATGGACCATGTTAGTGCTCCAATGCGATATTTCCTGTGTGTTTGCATAAGAAATGAATCAACATAGAATTCAAGTACACAAGACACGATGGCAATAAAATTATGTGCTTGAGACATATGAAAACTTTAATTGTTTACTATAAAATTCTTTTAGTCTTCACTTTTGAATGTGCTAGAGGAAGCATGAAATTACAAGAAATTGGAGGTTATATCTATAAAACAACAAATAAAATTAACTTCCGTCGATCTCTTCGCATGCTCGGATTGAGCTATAATGTAAAATTTATTTTTTCCAGCTTAAAGTACATTACTATTATAGAACTAATCAACGCAAAGTAGTAATTAAGTTACCGGATAGTTCATAACAACAATAACAACGTAACACCAACAATTCGCAATTATACATGCCTCAACCTCAATCAAGGTAGGACGGTTGTATGAATTTTCAACGTTCATGCCACTCCGCTTAAGCTTCTAGTTTGTACCGAAAGGCAAGAAATTCACCTAACTTGTACTAACAGAATTATGACTTAGAAGAATCCGAAATTTGCATCTGATTAGTTAATTTGAAAAAAGAGCTCTATGAAAGCGAAGGTCGATCTGTCCGAAATAGATAAGGAACAGAGACTGATGAGGATCAGATAAGGATTCATCTTTTACCATAACAGCTTATGAGTGACTCACTGTTGTAATATTAAAAACATGCAAAATATTAACCTAAGGGAGGAAGAAAAAAAAAATCCAATTAAGAACGATAACGTTTATTTTGCATTCATGTGGGGTCCACGTGTCATTTGATTTGGTTTCCATTTTAGTAAATGATATCATTGACCAGTCAACCGGTCCTCTGCCACCCTACTCCATTCCTTCTTGAAATTTCATGTGTGTGATTTTAGTGGTGAGCTTGTAGATCTTTCATGTATATATTTTATTTGTTGATTTATTTCAAGAAGATGGTTACTGATCTGATATCGTGAATTAGTTTCACTTTCTAGACAAATGCTCATTTTATTAGAACATAGAATGCAATAAAATAACATGGTATTGAGTGTATTTCTGACAGTCTCACATATACACAGAGAGACAAAGAGAACAGTAGAACACCGCAAACTAGTCAGAACATTTTAAACTATTATGTAGAAAACTAATCATGAGTAACTATCTGTAATAGTTGAAACTAATACCCCGAAAATAAAAACAACTTGCTTCAAAAAATTAAATTACGATCATGGTATAAAATTATTTACACTGTCAATTAATTTGTTAGGTATATATATGTAAATTAAATTCATAAAATCCAAAAGAGATTTAATAGCGTGTTAGACCAAGATTGTCCAAAGCCAAAAACAATTTTTTTTTAAATTTGAAGTGTTTGACCAGACAATTTTTGAGAATCAAACAAAAATAGTTTCTTTCTAAAAATATATTTTTGAAAAGCACTTTCGAGAAAAATACAATTTCAAACACTTTTTAAAAGTTTGATCAAACATAAACTGTTTCTCTTTAAAAGTATTTTTAAAAAAAATATTTTTTAAAAAAAAATTCTCAAAATAAACTGATTTTTAAGGTTAACCACGCTATAAGTCCAGTTTTGCAACTTTAGAAGGAAGATATCATATAGAAGGCACAATTTTTGAAACTTTGTTTCTTCTATCTCCCAAAACCCTATTCCAACACAAGCTATATATCCCCATCTTCTTTCTCCCATAGTCCCAATGCAATTGTCTTGTGCATTAGTGTTTTTCTCTTTCCTCTTTTATCTTCTTCAAAGCACCCCTTTTTACAAACTCTCCATAACTTGTCTCCCACATTATATTTTCCCCACATTGCATACTCAAGACGAATATTTCTCAACCACTATTGCTTGATCCATTATAAAATTTGTTTCTCCACTGCTAAGCTGCTTCACTTCAAAGAAAACAATATTCAGTAATCTGAAAGATGTCTAACAGCAGGGCTCGCTCAAGGCATTCTGGGGTTTCAAGGATAACTGAGGACCAAATCAATGATCTTGTTTCCAAGTTGCAACAGCTTCTTCCTGAGCTTCGAAATAGGTCCTATGACAAGGTACTTTGCGCTTCTTAATTTGGAGATGATCCAAAAGATTTTTACTCTCTTTGTTTCAATTTATGTGTCTCACTTTTCTGTTTAATTTGGTTAAAATAGAATAATACATTTTTATATATTTAGTGGGCGTTTGGACATAAGAATTGTAAAATTTTAAAATAAGGGGGAAAATTTTTAAAGTGAAAATGGTATCTGAAATTTAGAGTTATGTTTGGACATGAAAATAATTTTGAGTTGTTTTTGAAGTTTTGTGAGTGATTTGAGTGAAAATTTTGAAAACCAGCTTTTTGGAGTTTTTCAAATTTTCGAAAATTTTCAAAATATGCGTCTTCAAGTGAAAATTGAAAATTTTATGAACAAACGCTGATTTCAGAAAAAAGTAAAATTTTTTTGGAAAAAAAAAAAAAAATTCTTATGTCCAAACGGACTCTTAATAAGTTTAATTTTTATTCCAACATTCATATTTTACAATTAATGATATTTTCTTTTTTTGGAATGACATGGCATGTTTGATAACACAAGATTCAAAAGGTAGTTTTTGATATATTATACACACTTGTTGGATGTACAAATAAAGTTTCACATTAGTAGCTAAAAAGATTGGGATACTACATATAAGGTATAAGAATCTCTTAATGGTGTGAGACGTTGTGGGAAAAACCACATTGGCTTAGTCCAAAGCGGATAATATTATATCATGTTAAGAGTATCTGTGGACTGGTTTAGCCCAATAATTGGTATCAGATCCTAATTTCGACGGGACGAGTATGAAGATGGTAGAGCGATGCTTCGTGGATCAATTTGCTTACCTTACGAGCTTGGAGATGAGCATACACGAAAAAACTAGTTGCAGACTTCGATTTTCATAATTATTCTCACAATGAGGGTGGTACACGGTGAATTCGAAAATTAACTCGTGGATCGTGATAATAGACGACGTAGAACTTAGTTCGAAAAAGAGACCCTTGGATCATGGTAGTAGTCATGTGAAACTTAGTTCGAGGGAGAGATTGTTGGGTGTGCGAATAAAGTCTCACATTGGTAGCTAAAAAGATTGGGATGCTACATTTAAGGTGTATGGATCTCTTAATAGTGCGAGACTTTTTGGGAAAAATCATGCGGGATTAGCCCAAAGTGAACAATATCATACCATGTTAAGAGTATCTGTGAGCTGGTTTAGTCCCACAATATCTTTAGTTTAAGATCATAAGATTCAAATATCTTTTTTACCTTCTAAAACTTCATACTCTTGTCAAACTAAGACATAAAATATAACTGATATAGTAATATATACTCCCTTCGTCCCAATTTATGTGGCAGTTTTTGACCCGGCACAAAGTTTAAAGTCAAAAAAGAAGATGACTTTTTAAATTTGTGATCTAAAACAAGTCATAGATATTTGTGTGATTATTAATTATCTCATTAAAAGTAAAGTAAAAATTTTAAAATTAAATTATTTCTATAAGGAAGTATTATGCATATTAGACAAAAAAGGAAAACATGGTACATAAATTGAGATATCTTATATTTTGTTTAGGAACTATAGTATGCATTATAAAACTTCTATGACATCTACATGCTTAATATATAATATAATAACTCTTTCGAACCAAAAGAAAAAAGAATCCGAAGAGCTCCTCCTTCACTACCATCGCGAAGGGAAAACAAACTGAAAAGAAAATCAAAATTTTAAGTTTCTTTCAGTTAGATTTAGAGGTACAACGTATATGGAAAAAGAAATAAACAATCCTAGAAAACTATCATAATCTCAACTTTTTGTGACCTCCTCTTAAAACATTACAGTTACTGAACTTGTCCGTTTTACTATATCTCAGACTGTATTTTGTTTACAAATATCTATCACAGTTCCCATCTCAATTAATGTTCTACATTTGTTTTGGTTAATGCATGTATGGCAGGTTTCAGCTGCTAGAGTATTGCAAGAGACGAGCAACAACATTAGAAACTTGCTCGGAGAGGTTGATGATCTAAGCGAGCAGTTGTCTCAACTTTTAGGAACTTCAGACACCACGCAAGCAGCACTGCTTAGACCCCTACTTATGCAATAGACTCCACTAGTTTCTTATTTCTCTTAAAAAAGAAAATTGCCACTCGTTGTTTTTCCTGACAGCATTTATTCTAGGGTTTTATTAGGATTCTCTTTAATTTATCTAGAAAATCATTGTTAAGTATCTCAAGTGATGTTTTGTACTTCAATACCACACACAAGAGGGGTGATTTGTGTGATGTTCAATTTTTCGCGTGCACAAATTATAGATGGACATGGTTCTTCTATGTGTTCCTTATACTACACTTGCGGAATAATAAATGCAGAAAGTAAAGAACACAAGTACTTTTACGTGGAAAATACCTTGCTCAAAAGGTGAAAAAACCACGACCTACTATCCAGTGAGATTTTTTCCAATACTTCACTAAATCACTGAGCCAAAAACAACGTTTACAAAACTCTTGTAAACCTAAGGATCATCTCTAACCCTTTGTGGCAACCAGTCTCAGGCTGTTGCGACAATTTCAAGTTAACTCTAACTTGAACAATACACTCAAAGTATCTAGTACAAATGCTTCTAGAGAAAGCTGAAAGGTACAACTCAAAAGCCCTACTACAATTGAACTAAAATAAAAGACGGACACTTCGATCTGGTTCATGTAGTTTCAGGTTTGCACACTTGAATCACACAGGAATTGCTTGAAAAATGCCATGCTATTTTGCTCTCAACTCTCGTTTTACTTCAGTGTTTGTGCGTACCTGTAAAATGAGAACATCCTGAAATATATAGAGTTAGTAGAATAAGAAATAACTAGAGTTCTAATGCTATACTTTTTCTTGGTAGAAGAGTTCTAGTTATCTTCAACTTCTAACTCCTCTCTTATTTAGGATAGAGTTCTATTCAAGTAAGGAGTCCTGCTCCTTATCAATTATGCAACATTTTCGTTCTAGAGATATCAAATATAATCACTTAAGATTATCTCTTATACGTACATGTCTTGTGCTTGAATCTGTCTGTATTTGTGTACATTGTGTATGGACCTGGTTCATGTGTGTGTTCCTTTGTCAATCATCAAAACAAACTTACTTAGGCCAATAAATTCCCCCTTTTTGATGATGAAAAACTCTGTGCTTTTCATAAGCATGAAACATGTTTCAACTCAGCTCAACAACAACACAATGTTATAACACTTTTCATTTTAAAGTCACAAATCATCAAGGACCAGGTTCATTAAGTTATAAACATCACAGTCCAAAGTAAAAAGTCCAACCTATCTTCCCCCTTTTGGAATCATCGAAAGTTGCATAATTATGTTAGATTATCAGATCTTATTAGATCTTACTCATGGCCATTTAGGCTACTTCAAATGCAATCAAAGAGTCAAGTATCACTTATCAATCTAAGGATATAAGCCATTTAAGAAACAGCAACAAACAATTAGAGAAAAATCAATTGATTATCATTGATAAGAGTCATCCAAAAAGCATAAAAGGAAATAAAAGTACTGCACCATGAGCAAAAAGATACAAAAACGTCCCATTCAGGTCACAAGTTTTCTAACTAGGCTAGGAAGGGTTTAAGGCTGGGAAAGACCAGATTCTTGGTTTCTGGCATGAAACAGCTTTAACATGTCATGAAGAATGCCTTCATTCTTCTCCTTTTTCTTTGCAAGCTCAGTTATGAGAGCATCCCTCTCAGTTTCTACTTCAGCCAGCCTTTTCTTCAACCTCTCAATCTAAGCATCTTAGCCCTATTTTCCTGCACTAAGTCTCTCACTTTGCTGTTCACAAACACCATCTTGGATGAACCAGATTTTTTGGGAGCAGTATGGACTTCATAGTCACATGGAATCAAGGTGTTGGCCCCAAAGTGATCTTTGCTTGTGATAACATCCCATTTCTTGAGGGGAACATTGAGGTGAGCAAGCACAACAATGAGAATGAATCCATAGGGTATGGTATGAGTTTTGGTGTCTGTTACTACCCTATAAAGGAGCTAGATGATATACCCCGGCCAATTGATCTGCCTCCCACTATCCCGGCACTCCATAAGGAACAGGTCCATGAAGGTGGCAATGTGCTTTCTTTCATGCCTGGGCATCACAATTTTGTTTACAAATTAAAATAGAAACTTATGGGCATGTTTCATCTCACTTTTGTACACAGTCTTGGGATGTAGCTCTAACTCATTGTCAGCAAATTTTCTTGTAATGGCAAGGGAGGTGGGAAGGTTTTCTAGGCTTGGCCATTTCAGTTTCTTGTAGTCATTGTACCATTCAGCAGGTACCCCTAGAATATCTCCCAGTTCCTTGTCATCAAAGCTCACAGTCACCCCTTTCACTACACTAGTGACCTTGCCATTCTTGATTTCACAGTTAGCCATAAACTCCACAATCTCAAATCTGACTAGTCTTCCTTCCATCTGAAGGACCATGTCCTTTTATCCCTGAAGTTCTAGCTTCTCCAGCAGCATCACCATTCCTTCCTCCTCCAAGTCCATGAGGAGTTTACCCTTCAAGATTGTTCTCTTGACAAACTTCACCATTTTGTCCTATTCCTCATCAGTTTCCTCTTCTTCTTCACTTTTTTCTTATTCCATTACTTGCACTTTCCTAGATTTCCTAGCAGACCTAGTTCATTTTTCCAAGGCAGAAGGCTCAGCATCAACATGCTTTGAAGGAGACTTCTTTTTGGAAGTCTTTCTTTTCTTTTCTTTTCTTTTGGAGTCACAACCTCCACCTTTTCTGCCTCGTCTTCATCATGAAGGACCAGGTCCTTCTCCTCAATCTCAATTGCCGCAACAGGTTCACTCACTTTTTTTTCCCCTTTGCAGCAGCTTTTCTTTTACTTTATTCTGCGGCTCTTTCAAGTTCAGCCTCACTCTGCTTCTTTTGACTCTTTGTAGCTCTTCCTCTTGCAGGAGGAGTCTCTATAGGGATAGAAGAGGTAGCCTTTCTCTTTGTGTGCCCTATCAGTTCCAGGGATTTTAACTCCTTAACGTTTCTTCTTCTTCGGATTGTAGTTGTCAGACACTTATTTCAGTAAATCTTCGAGGGGTTCCTACATAGATGGAATAGGTTCTTGGAACCTCTTCCTCAACCTAACCAGCCCTTCAGCTACACTAGCATCACCAGATCCACTACCTCCTTTTTCTCTCCAACTTTCTTCCTCCGCAACAGCTTCTACACTCCATAACACCATAGTCCCTATTTCCTCAGTCAACCCAACAGGAGTAGGTAAAGCTTCAACCACTCTTTCTTTACCCTTTCCCCTTACATCTCCTTGAACACTCTCTTTTTCTGTTTTCTTTTTATTTATACCACTAATAATTTCAAACTCAGTGGTCTCTACCCTAGCAATAGTACCAACCAGAACAAACTTGTTCTTTAAATTTTATACCACTTCAGAAATGACATCAGAAGCAATATTTAGACCAGATATTACCTGTTTCATTTCAGATGAAACAGTTTCTTCCCCTCGGTTGCAGACTTAAAAAAAATTTCTGATTTTTGGGGTTCTTCTACTTGGCTTGCTTTCAATTGCTCATTTATTTTCTTGATTTGTTTACTGCCAGTGACTGTCTTACGAGCAAGCATTTTGAACCTTCCTTTATTAGAGGTGAGTGTGGTTGAAGGTGTAGGTGATGATTCTTTGCGGTGAAGAAGGATTTAAGATGGGTTTTCCATTGATGCGTGTAGAGGAGATATGTGTGCAGAAGAGTTGAGAAGATAGAGAGAATATTTGGCGGCTGGAAAATTAGAAGTGAAGAACTGGGTAAGGCCTAATCAATTTTATAGAGGGAGAGTTTAAGTGTGTAATGGTTTGTTTTAGAAGTTCAGAAGTCTAATCAAACTAGGAAAGTCAGTTTGAAAAGACGTTGGACTCTTCCCTAGAATCTCGGCAATTATGGTGCATGGGACTCTTTTTTGGTGAAACCGGTTCATTTTTAAAGGATAAACTTTGAGGGAGACTGGGATTAAATGGGACTCTATTTTTTATCATGATCCAAATACAATTATTTCAAAATATGCAGAGTGAAGAGTACATACCATGTAATCCTGATGAACCAGGTTCTTCACTGAGAATTCTCTTGTGTAAGTCTAAATATTTTGAAGAAAATAAAGATAATATCATTAGAGATTAATGAGACATTTTAGCACATGGCACAAGAGTATAATAATGAATGTATGAAATTGAGAAAAATCTAATCTAATTATTTACAAAATTCACAAATTATTAACCAAATATTGAGTTAGAACTTGTTCCTTTTAGATGATCTTAATCATCCCTAATTCTAACATGTTCCTTTCAAAGTGATCTCTACTTAGAGCTTTTATGAAGATGTCATCTATTTGCTTGTGAGTATCACAAAATTTCCTAGTGATCAAACCTTTCTCATAGTTGTCCCCCAAAAAGTGATGCCTAACATATATGTGCTTAGTTCTTTTGCGATTAACCGGGTTCTTGGTCATACTAATTTGCACTAGTGTTATCACAAAAGATGGGGATACAACTTACATCAATTTCAAAGTCCATTAATTATTGTTTGATCCACAACAATTGAGCATAACATGAGGCAGCAACCACATACTCAGCTTCAGCAGTAGACAAGGCAACAAATGTTTTTTGGTGGCCCAAGACACAAAAAATGAGCCAATAAAGTGTGCCATACCTGTAGTACTCTTTCTATCCATAAGAAAACCTACATAATCATCATAAGCATATCCCACTAAGTTGAAATTACTACCTTTTGGATATCATAGGCAAAGATCAGTGGTGCCTTTTAGGTATCTCAAGATCCTCTTGCCAACAGTCAAGTGAGACACCTGTAGATTTGTCTGAAATCTAGCACAAAGACCTACACTGAAAACAATGTCAGGTCTACTAGCAGTAAGATATAGCAAAGAGACAATCTCCCTCTATACATCTTCTGATCAACAAATGAACCAGGTTCATCTATATCCAATTTTGTGGTTGTTGCTATAGGAGTGTAAATTTCTTTGGAATCTTCCATTTTAAATCTTTTAAGCAACTCTTTCACATACTTCTGCTGATGGATCATAGTTCCATTTGAATTTTATTTAATTTGTAAGTCTAAGAAGAAATTAAGCTCACCCATCATACTCATTTCAAATTCACACCCATTAGCTTAGCGAATATTTTACTTAACCTATCTATAGTTGCTCCAAAGATTATATCATCAATATATATTTGAACTACTACGAGATCTTTACCTTTTTCTTTTAAGAACAAAGCATTGTCAATTTTACCTCTCTTGTAGCCATACTCAAGCAAGAATTTATACAATATTTCATACCATGCTCTTGGAGCCTACTTGAGCCCATAAAGTGCCTTGTCAAGATTGTACACATGATCAAAACATTCCTTTCTTTCAAAGTCAGGAGGTTGCTTGACAAACTCTTCTTCCTTTAGATAGCCATTGAGGAAGGCACTCTTGGTATCCATCTGATGGAGAATGAATTCCATGGAAGTAGCAAAAGCTATAAGGAGTCTAATTGCTTCCAATATTGCAACTAGAGCAAAAGTCTCATCATAGTCTATGCGCTCCTCTTGACTATATCCTTGAACCACCAATCTTGTCTTGTTCCTTGTAACTGTTCCATCTTTATCAAGTTTGTTTCTGAAGACCCGTTTTGTGCCAATTACTAATTTGTCCTTGGGTCTTGGTACCAGATGCCAAACTTGACTTCTCTCAAATTGGTTGAGTTCATCCTGCATTGAATTCACACAATCTACGTCCTTCAAAGCCTCAGTAATATTTTTCGATTCAATAAGAGATTAAAAAAAAGAATCAAAAGCACAAAGGTTATTCAAAGAAGATCTGGTTTTGATTTTAGAGATTGGATTAGTGATTATGTTCCCAATAGGATGCGAACTTTGATACTTGTAAGGTTTCACAACTAGTTGGGTTCCCTTAGATGTTCCTTCAATATTTTGTTGCTGAGAAACAGGTTCATGGACAAGTTCCCTCGAGGTTTGAGAATCAATTCCTCTCTGTTCCGTTCCCCTTGTCAGGTTGCCTTAGGTGGAAGGACCTGTTCTATCACCTCTTCCTTCCTCTGGAGCAGCTTCAGCCTGGGCTGTGGTTTCATTTGAGTTTCTTACCAGCCCAATTGCTTCATCATCATGTTCATGCCTCTCAGAAAGAATGTTAGTTTCATCAAAACCCACATGCACACGTTCTTTTACACACATAGTTCTTTTGTTATAAATCTTATAAGCTTTACTATGTGAAGAATACTCCCTCATCACTTCTGGGATCAAATTTACCTAGGGAGTCTTTTCCATTATTATGCACAAAGCACTTGCATCCAAATGCCTTAAGATGGGATATATTTGGTGTTTTCCCTTTCAGTAACTCGTAGGGAGTCTTCTCAACAAGAGGTCTATTCATGCACCTATTTATGATGTAGCATACAGTGTTCATAGCTTCTGCCTAGTAACTATGGGGCAATTTACTAGCAAGTAGCATAGTCCTAGCCATTTCTTCCAATGTCCTATTCTTTTCTTTCAACTACTCCATTTTGTTGTGGAGTCCTATGAGCATAAACGTTATGATCTATGCCATGATCATCACAAAAATCAGCAAATTTAGGATTCTCAAATTCAGTACCATGATCAGACCTAATTGATGCAAGTTGATTACCTACTTGTTTCAGAGTTTTTCTAACAAATAAAGTGAACATTTCAAATGCTTCATATTTAGATGTTAAAAAAAGTGTCATAGTAAACCTACAGTAATCATCAACAAGCACCATAACATATCTCATACCACTTCTTCTCAATGTTCTCATTAGTCACAAAGATCCATATGGACCAGTTCCATCGTCCTGGTAGTACTTACCATTTTCTTGCTTTTGAAAGAGGATCTTACCTGCTTCCTCCTTGCACAAGTCTCACAAACTTTATCTTCCTTGAACTTAATGTTAGGCAACCCTATCACCAAGTCCCTGGAGACTAGTTTGTTGAGTTGTCTTAGACTGGCATGTCTATGTCTCTTGTGCCAAAGGAGGGGATCATTATCCAACACACTTAAGAAAGTGAGTTCATTATCTGAAAGTATGGGCAGATCTACCACATATATGTTATTCACTCTTTTACCCTACAAAACTACCTTTCCAGCCCCAATGATTTCACCTTTCTTTCCATTTTCAAAGGAGACATTACCTCATTTATGGCCCTCAAGTGAAAGGAATTGGTTCTTACTTCCTATCATGTGCTTTGAACAACCACTATCCATGTACCATATTTGGCTGCTCCCCTTCACTTGTACCTGAAAAAAAAATTAGGGGTCAGTCTTAGGAACCCAACCTAGTTTGGGTCCCTTTCTATAGGCAAAAGGATAAATCAAATTATTTTTAGCCCAACTTGACAGCCTATTTTTCCCTAGAATAAATTTTTTGTTCTTTTGACTTGCCTTCTCTTTTGTAGTGCATTCACTCTTACAGTGCCACTGTTACCACATTGTGTGTAAATCTTGTTCTCGAGGAGTGTAGGGTACTTACTTTTGGGATCCCACTTAGGTGTAGAGTTCCCAAAGCTAAGTCCTCTTCTGTTGCTATTATGATGTTCTTGTAGCCATGAAAGTGCATCAGAGGACCTATTCCATTTATAAGTTATGTCTAGCTCTTGCTTGACCTTGTTCAGATCCTCCTTTAAGACTCTTACCAGTTCATCCCTCTTATACAACTCATCTTTCATTTTTCCTTCATTTTCTTATAAAGTGAGTTGTGTGTGATCAGCTGTCTTTTTGCATGTTCCTAATTTTAATTTTAGATTTCAGATCTAAGTTCTAGGACAGTTGTATCAAGTGCATGAACCTGGTTCTTCAACACAGTATTTTCACTTTCATTTTCACAAGCCCTAAGTTTTAGGTTTTTGCACTTAGCTTTCAAAATCACACATTCTTTTGGCAGTTGTTCCTTTTCATTATTCACATCCTCATAATCATTAATTAGTTCTAGTAATAACTCAAATAATCTTTCTTTAGACAAAAATTTAATCTTGTCTTTGAGATGAAGGACACTTACCTCAGTTTCTTCATCAGATTCTCCACTGGCCATTAGTGCTCTTTCATCATCATCATCATCATCATCTGAGCTTTCTCCCCAAGCAGCGGCCATAGCCTTGGTTGATACTTTGTTGGGTTGAACCTATTCCTTCATTCAGCTCTTTCCTTCTTCCATTCAATTTCCTACAAAGGACCGTTTTTGATCATGTGATTAGTCTTTCCACACTTGTAGAAGCCATCATTTGTTTGCTTCTCCGGAGATCTTGCCTTGCTGTAGCTTCCACTTCTTGAAGAACCATTTCCTCTCCTTAGGTAGTTCTTGAAGTCTTTGGTGATCATTGCCATTTTATCATCTTCCAGATCAAAAATTTCAGTGATTCTGAGTTCCAAACTCCTTTCCTTCTTAGGTACATCTATTTTCTAATCAATTCATCTAGTGGAAGAGTGGCAATATTCTTTGATTCTTGGATGGCAGTGATCTTGCTTTCCCCAGTAATTGGCAAGACCCTAGTGTGTATCTTCTCAACTCTTTCTTCTTCAGGGATAATCCTTCCAAGAGATTTTAGTTCATTTGTCAATGTAGTGAACCTTGTGTACATCTCCTGAATGGTTTCTCCATCCTTCATAACAAAGTTCTCATACTGAGAGTACAATAGAGTTCCTCTAGATCTCTTCACCTGAGTTGTTCCTTCATGGTCCACTTGCAGTATGTCCCAAATTTGCTTAGCGGTAAAACAACCTTGGATTCTGCTGTACTCATCTGGACCAAGTCCACAAATAAGCCACATCTTGACTTTGGCATTCTTTTCCCACTTCTTTAGATCTTCAGCATTGCAATCAGCTCTTGTATTTGGCACATCTACTCCTTCAGCATTTTTCTTCAAAGTGTCCAGTGGATCATTAATGACAATGTCCTATAGCTCATAGTCCTCTCCATGTATGTGATCTCTCATTCTTGACTTCCACCAAGAGTTGTACTAGCCATTAAAGAGTGATGGCCTAACAGTATATTGCCCTTCCCAATTTTCATGTGGTGCACACATCTTGATTTTCTCCTAATATGTTAGCCTCTTCAAGGATAACCTGCTCTGATACCAATTAATGTTTTGTACTTCAATGCCATACAAAAGGGATGGGGGATTTGTGTGGTGTCCAATATTTTGCATGTACAGATTATAGATGGACCTGGTTCTTCTATGTGTTTCTTATACTACAGTTACAGAATAATAAATGCAAAAAGTAAAGAATACAAGTATTTTTACGTGAAAAATACCTGGCTCAAAAGGTGAAAAACCACGACCTACTACCCAGTAGAAATTTTTCCAACACTTCACTAAATCACTAAGACAAAAACAGCCTTTACAAATCGCTTCTAAACCTAAGGATTACCTATAACCCTTTGTGGCAACCAGCCTCGGGCTGTTGCGATAATTTCAAGTTAACTCTAACTTGGACAATACACTCAAAGTACCTAGTACAAATGCTTCTAGAGAAAGCTAAAAGGTACAACTCAAGCCCTACTACAATCGAACTAGAATAAAAGACAGACACTTGGAACTGGTTCTTCTATCTGGTTCATGTAGCTTCAGATTCGCATACTTGAATCACACAGGAATTGCTTGCAAAATGCCTTGCTATTTTGCTCTCAACTCTCGTTTAACTTCAGTGTTTGTGTGTATCTATAAAATGAGAACATGCTGAAATATATAGAGTTAGTAAAATAAGAAATAACTAGAGTTTTAATGCTATACTCTTCTTTGGTGGAAGAGTTCGAGTTATCTTCAACTTCTAACTCCTCCCTTATCTAGGATAGAGTTCTCTTCAAGTAAGGAGTCCTGCTCCTTATCAATTATGTATCATTTTCATTCAGGAGATATCAAATATAATTACTTAAGCTTATCTCCTTCACGTGGATGCTTTGTGCTTGAATCTGCCCATGTCTGTGTACACTGTATATGAACCTGATTCATGCATGTGTTCCTTTGTCAATCATCAAAACAAACTTACTTAGGCCAACATGAAGTCTTTTGCCTATATTTTGTATTTACTGAAACACACAATTGTGACAGAGCATTTTAATTTACATTGTTTTGAAAGCAATGCTATCATGAAGGAAATAGACTGGAACAAGAAGGAAGTTATAATGGAAACACATGTTCATAAAAATGAGAATTCTATGGAGTAAAATATTACTTAAATGATTTAATAAGGGTCAACAATTTGTATTTATTACTCCATTTCCGATGGGATTAACTTATAATGAAAACACAAGGGACAACTTCGGCATGAAAGTTCTCTATGGGTCTTTAGGACAATAGAAAAGCACATGCACTCAGAAGAGTTAAAATGGGTATACAAGGGTAGAGTACAATGTATGTGAAGCAATTAATATGGCAACTTATTATTAAGAATCTCAAAAGGAAATATGTTCACCGAATCTGGACTATAAACATTCCCGCCAAGTCAATACATAAGAAGAATATGGATGGGAAGGTAACGTTTTACACTGTGTTACATTTCCATTAATGACTAATCTCAGGTGTCAAAGCGTGAATTTCATAAGAAAGAAAAAAAAGGATGTGTTATATCCGAAACACACAAAATACAGATGTAGTACCTAGGGGTAACAAATTGGATAATACACAACTTTGAGTTTAGAAAATATGACACTAATAGTTGTATACTTGAATATTGTCTTTCACATCGAGTCATTAAAGCAGCACGTCGAGCTATAATTAAACACTTCTATCGTGTTCTGAGCCGACAGTGATGGACCCACTTATAAGATCATGTTTATACTACTTTGTTTAACACAAAGTTATTACCAATAACAAAAGTGAACCGTTATAAAAGATTTTTGGACTTGGGCGTGTGCCCGGATTTGTATTTGGATATTTTTAGAAAGATTCAGTGCTAATTGGCGAAAGTTAGAAATTTGAAGATTTGAAAAATTCATAAGTTTGATAGGGAGTTGACTTTGATGAAACTGGGTTCGATTTGTGGTTCCAGGAATTAGAATAGCTTTGTTATGTCATTTGGTACTTGTGTGCAAAATTTGAGTTCATTCAGAGTTGATTTCATATGTTTCGGCGCGAGTTTTAGAAGTTGAAAGTTTAAAGTTTATTTAAGTTTGATTTGAAGTAAGATTCGTTGTTTTGATATTTTTATGTGTGATTTGAGTCCTCGAGTTGGTTTGTGTTATGTTATGGGTCTTGTTGGTATATTCAGACGAGGTCCCGAGTGGCTCGGATGAGTTTTGGACGTGATTCAGATCGTTTTTCCTCTTGTTGCCTTGTTGAAGAGTTGCTGGTACTGGTGTAGCCGCATCTACGGAGTCTTGGCCAAAGAAGCGACTTTGAAAATGCAGGTTGTCCATCGCAGAAGTGAGGTGAGAGCTGGGTGAAGAAGACCGCAAAAGTGGATTTTTGTAGCGCACCTGCGTGCTCGCAGATACAAGATTTTGAGCGCATGAGCGGGAGTTGGCGTAGATGCGAGTCCTTGTGTCGCACTTGCGATGTCGAAGGAGCGTATGCTTTTTCGCAGGCGCGAGGGCCAATTTTCCAGTTCCTCTCCGCAAAAGCGGAACATTTGTCTCACAAGCGACGTCGCAGATGCGATGATGCGCTGGGTAGAATGCTTTAAGTTTGAGGGTTGGCCATTTTTATCACATATTGTGCTATAGACTTCGGAATGGGGTGATTTTGGAGGCAAATTTCATCATAAGGATTGGGATAAGTGTTCTACACTCAGTTTTAATTATATTTCGCGAATCTATCTTCGTTTTTGGTAATTGGATTATGCATTTTAAAGAGAAACAAGGGGTTTTAGCCTAAAGTTTTATAGAGTGAGTTTTTGCGTTTTGAACATCGATTCGGAGTCGGATTTGGGTGAAACTAGTATATTTGGACTCGTAATTTAATGGGTTATCAGATTTTATAAGTTTCATCAAATTCCAAGGTGTAGGCCCGGGTTGGACTTTTGAATTGATTTTGGGATTTTGATTAAATATTCGACCTTTATCGATTGGGTTGTTTCCTTTGGTATTATTTGATGTATTTGAGTTACTTTTGGCTAGTTTTGAGCTGTTCAGAGGTCGGTACGCACGGGATGGCATTGTTAGAGAATCGTTTGATTTGCTCAGTATTGGATTTGGCTTGTTCGAGATAAGTAACACTTCTAAACTTGGTGCTGAGGGTATGAACCCCTGAATATACGTGATATATGTTTGGTGTTGAGGTAAACGCACATGCTAGGTGACGGACGTGTGGGCGTGCACCGTGTGAATTATGACTCAATTATTTCTGTGGTACTGTGTAGTTACCTAATCTTATTTGTATATATGAATCTCTACATGCTAGAGTAATTGAGCTGTGATCCATGTTAGAGACCATGTCTAGGTTATATGCTTATCATGTTGGGACCCACTGAGGTCATTTCTGCTATTGAATTATTTGCTTACATTGCAATTATATACTGAGTCATACGCATTCGTTTGCATATCATATCTCAGTCTCTGTTACCATTTATTGATACATCACAACATCATTTGGGACTGAGTTTCATGACATGGTGAGCTTGAGAGACTGGAGAGATTGATGACTGAGTGAGGCCGAGGGCCTGATGGTGAGGATATTGATGGGATTGGGCTGCACGTCGCAACATGTATTATTAATTTATGATGGGATCAGGCTGGACGATGCAACATGTTTTATTGATTTATGCCATGATTGGATTATTATAGCGCTTGGGCTGAAGGAGCCCATCCGGAGTATGCACACCCACAGTGAGTGCAGGTACCTATTGAGAGCGAGTGCGAGTGTCGATCGATTGGGAGGATTGAGTGACTGTAAGGACTAAGTGACTGGGAGGACTGAGTGGATTGATACTCTGAGAGTATGCATATGGTTATCCACTATGTTTTATTTCATTCGATACGTACACTTGACATACAGACATAGAGATGCATTTTTTCTCATGCTGTATGGTATCACGTCATTCATGACTTCTCATATATATTGACATGTAGGCATAAAGATGTATTTTCCTCATTCCATTTGATGATGAAACATTTACCTGTTGAAAGGTTTTGGAAAGAAAATCATGATTTTACAAACTTACTCATATTTTGGTGCTTTCGGTACGAGATTTGGGTTTTTCACTGTGATACTTGAAAAGTATGCCTATTTTCCGTAACTGTGAACGAGCTAAACATTATATCTCTGAGTGTTTTCCTGTACCACTTTTATTATATTGTTATGAACTTTTGTTGGCTATTGGTGTTGGACTCTGTCCTTTGTCCTAGATCATCACTACTTTCAACCTTAGATTAGGTTTGTTACTTATTGAGTACATGGAGTCAATTGTACTCATACTACACTTCTGTACCTTACGTGCAAATGTTGGATGCTAATGTTGCTATGCACGAAGGGAGCTGGATTTAAAGATGTACCTGCGTTCCAGTTACATTTGCCTCTTGTTCATGGTAGCTCTAGACTTATGAAAATCTGTTTATGTACATTCCAAACATATGATGTACTTTATTTCATACCAACTTTATAAATTCTAAATCTTAGATGCTCATGATTTGTACTACCAGTCTTTGAGGATTCCTTGTGTAATAGTTGAGTTGTATTATCATTTCTTCTCCTAATAAATATCATTTGAACTGGTTTATTGTTAATTGGCTTACCTAATGGTTTGGGTTAGTAGCCATCACGACTAGTTGGATTTTGGGTCATGACAATTAACTTATGTAACTTTTTATTAATCAGTCAAACCAAGGTGTCATGATCTAAAATTTCACTAAGTCGTGATGACACCTAACCCAATATTTTGGGTAAGCTCAATAGTATAAGTCACTACTACGATAAGAAATCAAAAGAGATAATGAATACAATAGCCAAAAGAATTTTAATACAACTATCCCAAGAACTGGTAGTACAAGTCAGGAGCAGACTATAAATAAGAGTAAAACTTCAGTTTGAGGAAAAATATATCATCAGTTTGAAATTTAACAAAATTATAACTTCTAAACTACCACGAACAAAAGGTAGCTTGTATCGGGAATGCTGGTACATCTTCAATGCTAAAGGCTCGAACTCCGCAACCACTCTTCTCCAAATATCTGCACACAAGGTACAGAAGTGTAGTATGAGTATAACCGACCTCACGTACTTAGTAAGTATATATTGTCTAACCTCAGTGAAGTAGTGGCAGGGTTTTTAAGTCAAAAGATACTCACTAATATAACCTTGCAGTAAAATTGCATTAGAGACAATAATTAAAAATAACAATGATAGCAAGAACAAATACGAGAAATAGTGAAATGACTAACTAAAAGGAATAACATTTAGATTTCTCAATACAACCAACCTTTTCTTAATAGTTCAAGTCGAGAAGTTAAGGAAATAACCACTAACAACATAGTTAACCCACAAATTACAATAAGAGGAATGTGTTCAAGATATCAAACCAAATAATGCGGCAACATCCTTCGTGTATTTATCTCATCCTCCCTAAGCATATGTATGTATGTCAAATTAAATGATGCTTTGAAAAAAGTTAAATTGATTCAGGATCGACTTCGTATAGCCCATTCCAGACAGAAGAGTTATGCAGATCAGAAGGTTTGCGACGTTGCATTCATGGTTGGGAAGCGGGTCTTGCTCCAGGTTTCATCCATGAAGGGTGTTATGAAGTTCGTGAAGAAGGGAAAGCTGAGCCTTAGGTATATCAGAGCTTTTAAGATTCTTGAGAGGGCTGCAGAGGTGGCCTACAAACATGGACTACCACCTAGTCTAGCTGCGGTTCATCCAGTGCTCCATGTTTCTATGCTCCAGAAGTATCACAACGATTCGTCTCATGTGTTGGATTTCAGCTCAGTCCAGTTGGACAAGGACTTATCTTATGTTGAGGAGCCTGTGGCCATTTTGGACAGGCAGGTTCAAAAGTTAAGGTCAAAGAGTATTGCTTCGGTAAAGGTTCAGAGGAGGGGTTAGCCAGTCGAGAATGTGACTTGGGAAACCGAGCATGATATGCGTAGCCGTTATCCTCATCTTTTTACCACTTCAGGTATGTCTCTATTCTCGTTCAAGGAGGAACATTTGTTTCAAGAGGGGGAGGATGTAATGAACCGACTGATATTTTTGAGTATTTTAGCCCTTATCCCCTAATTTATGCTTCCTTTATGTTATATTGTGGTTACATGATTCGCTGGGGTGTTTGGTTTTGGTTTCGGGTGAGTTTCGCAGTGAAATGGGACACATAGTCCCTAAGTTGAAAGTTTAAGTCGTAGAGGTTAACTATAGATGGACTTGTGTGAAGATGACTTAGGAATAGAGTTTTAATGGTTCTAATAGCTCCGTAGGATGATTTTGGTCTTAGGAGCATGTCCGGATATTGATTTGGAGGTTCGTAGGTTGTTTCAGCGTTAATTGGCGAAAGTTGGGAAGTTGGAGGAATTTGGGAAGTGTGACCGGGAGTGGAATTTATTGATATCGGGGCCGGATCCCGATTTCAGAAGTTGGAATAGGTTCGTAATATCAATTATTACTTGTGTGTAAAATTTGGTGTCAATCAGAATTGTTTTGGTTTGAATCGGCGTTGGTTTCGGAATTTTGAAGTTTAGAGGCTTGAATTTGGGTTGTGATTCATAGAATTTATGTTGTGTGATGTTATTTTTGGCCTCGAGTAGATCCGTCTAGCCCGGCTGGGATCATAAGTGCGATTATTTGTCCGCGGAAGAGGACTCACGGATGCGGGGGCTACCTTCGCAGAAGCGGAACTTGGGGAAACAGCCTTGGGCTTGATTGCAGATGCGGTCGTTTCTCTGTAGAAGCGGGCTCGCAGATGCGAGCTATTATCCACAGAAGCGAAACCCCTGGACTTATGTTTGGACCGCACCTGCGATATTTTTTCCACAGGTGCGGCATCGCAGATGCGATAAAGGGCCCGCATATGCGGTTTAATTGGGCAGAAAAGGGGATTTTCGAGGGTTTTGCTTCATTTTTCATTCTGGGACTCTGGGAGCTCGGCTTGAGGCGAAATTTCAAGGCTTGTTCAAAGGAATTGTTGGGGTAAGGATTCTTGACTCATTTTGGATTAATTCCCAGGAATCTACTATTAATTACATCTTCTAATTAGTGTTTTGGAGTTTGAAATTGGGTTTTGAAAGGAAAAATAAGATCGGATTTCGATAATTCTTGTATGGATGGACTTGACATTGAATGGGTGTTCAAATTTTATAATTTTGGTCGAGTTCCGAGATGCAAGCCCGGGTCGACTTTTTAGGGTATTTTTTAATTCTTTTCTAAGATCATAATTTCATTATTTAAATTAGTATCCTATAGTTATATTTATAGTATGAAATTGTTTTGGCTAGATTCGAGCCGTTCAAAGTCGGAAAATCGAGGGAAAGGCCTTCTAGTTGATTGATTTAGCGTGGTTTGAGGTAAGTGACTTGTCTAATCTTGTGTGGGTAAAATTTCCCTTAGGATTTGTATTGTTGTGATGATTGTGAAAATGTAAAAGTCGTGTGCGCAAGGTGACGAGTGCGTACACAGGCTAAATGTGAAATTTTCGGATTTTTGCCATGTAATTTCGTTCCATTATTTAATTGAGTTACTTTAATATGTTATAGACATCATATTTATGGTCTAATTATACATGTCTACTTGTTGTATCTCTTATTTGTAAATTTTCCTACATGTTTAGTTGAATTTCTTATTTTCATTTATTCCATATTCATTATTTAACTGTTGAACCCTTACTTGAAATTACTATTCTTGGAGTATTTTGCTGTTGAGTTTGGTATTGAGTTGCAAATACCGTGATTTCTATTGAGGTAAAGTGTAAGTTGTGAAATATCATTTTATTGAGTCGTTATGTTTTGGCATTCGTGTTATTGTTGAGAGGATTGTTTGGTTATTTGCAAGAGGTTTTTGCCGTGCTGTTGTTACTATTTGCATGAGGTTTCTGCCGTGCCGTTGTTACTATTGATACGCATGCAGTGGTATAAGGTTTGGGTGTTGAAACACATGCGGTGAGATAAGGTGGGCTTGATATGCGTGGCTAGTAGGGGAACTACTAGAAGTCGTGCGGTGTGATAAGGTGGGCTAAAACGGGGGGTGCTATTTCAAGAAAATAATTTTTAAAACTAAATGTAAAGGCTCCGGCGGTGATATAAGGAAAGTCAGTTAGTTACTTTTATGATTTGGGACTACGAGGCGGTACCTCGGTAAGGCCCCCTGTTGATCTTCTCTATTTGCTGTGTTTGTTTGGTTGTAGTTTCCTTAACATGTAAATCTATGTTTTCCTTTCTTGTTGTATTAACTGCCTTGATTCCGTGTTGTTAACTTTCCATAAATGTTTTATTGTTTCACTTCCTTGTCGTTATCATTGTATCATTATATCTTTTGTTTTGTTTTTTTTATCTCCAGTAGGGCCTTGACCTGATCTCGTCACTACTCTACCGAAGTTAGGCTTGGCACTTATTGAGTACCGTTGTGGTGTACTCATACTACTCTTCTGCACATATTTTGTGTAGATCCAGGTACATCTTATCAGTCCCGGTACTAGCGTACTGAGCTTGCGTTTGGAGACTTTAAGGTACACATCCCCACGTCTGCAGGCCTTGGAGTCCCCTTCTATCATGTTCTTCCTTATTTCTTTACACTTTTATAGACAATGATGTATAGGATTGTTTAGCACTGTATCTAGAGCTTGTGACTTATATCTTACTAGGGTTAAGGGAGTTGTATGCATTGAGTTTATAGTTTCTATTTATGAAATTGTTGGAGTTTTGAAATTTTCGTTGTATTTAATGTTTCCGTATGTTGTTAGGCTTACATAATCTTAGAGAGTAGGTGTTGTCACGATATTCTACCGAGGGAATCTGGGGTCGTGACAGTGCTATTAAATCCATGGCATGTATGGCATTTCTTCATCATCACCACTTTTTTTCTTTTTCACTGCAAGAATTCAGCCTTCTTGTGGCGCACAAAGTCGCTGCAAAATCTATGAAAGTCACTGCTAAAACTTATTAGTGGCGACTTTCGTGTTGCTGCAAGTACAACCGTAACTAAATGTCATTTGAGGCGATATTACAATTCGCCACAAAAAGCACCCCATTTGTAACGACATGGTCGCCACAAAAAGTATATAAATACGCTACAAAAAATAATTTCACAAGAATACATTTTAATTGGATCGCCACTGTGTATTCACCGTTAGTTGCGACTACTATCGCTACAAAATATTACATATGTAGTGACAAGTTTAGTCACTACTGTATATGAGCCTTAGGTGCGACTACAAAACAATATATGTTTAGTGGCAACCTTTTGTCGCCACAAAGTGGTAAATCCATGAAAAGATTAATGTCTTTTTGTAGCGACCTCAGTCGCTACAAAACAAAGAAACCAACACTGTCAACTTTCATATCGCAACAAATATTAATTTTTTGTAACAAAATTATGTAGCCACTAATACCTATATTCTCAACAACTATAATGACCATAATTATATACATTTTCAGTAGCAACACGTTACTCTAAATTTAATATAGGGATATTCATATCAATTTCTAACCAATATTAAAAGTATTCAATAATATGCAACAAACATCAAGAGAATTTCTCAAACCGAATATTATAAATATTTCAATCACTAAAATAGAAATTACATATATACTACATGACACTTCATTGTGCACTGACATTGTATGCATATACATATAACCCAAAAAATAAGATAAAATATTAAGTGCCTTGTAATTGCTCCTTGGTGGACGACATCCTTGATCGATTACTAAAATAGTAATTACATATATACTACATGACACTTCATTATGCACTTGTAATTGCTCCTTGGTGGTCGACATCCTTGATCGGCACTACTGGTTAAAAAGTACCATATCCCTGCTAGAAGAAAGCAATGAAAGGAACATAATGAAATCATATATATCCAAATATGCATAGACAAATAAAGTACAAGCTTTGAGTGGGAAATGATATAAATGTAGTCCTAGAGAGTGAGAGTCTACTGCAACATATGTTTCATGTTGCATAGGAAAGGATCTTGACAAAGCAAGGAATAAAATCTTAAGAAATAAGAGTTATAGGCTATATACATGTCTTTTAAAGATTCAAGAAAAAACTGTGACTAAATGTGCTGACATATACGCTCTAAAAACATTCATTTCACTGGAAGTTTTTCATATACAATTATAGCCACAAGAAGAAATCGAAACACTAGGTGGTTCCAGAAGATTAAGCTAATATCCAGTTGCATTAGAAATCTTCACTAATTAACTACGGTTGAAGCAAACTAGATGGCATTTGGAACTTGATAAACCAATTCAAGGACTTAATGTAGGAGTACTTTCTGTATGAGATAGCAGTTTAAGACAAGGATTTATAGGAAATAACAAACCATGTCAGTAAGGTGAACTATAGCAGGTGACTTGAGAAAATCTACCCATTTTATCCAAATAGGCAAGTCTACTACTATTTTGACTAGTTCTACCATTCCAATACACATCCCTATCAGGATTAGGCAAATTTTAGGAAAGCCTCCTCGCGGACATTCAAATTTGACTAAACTTTCCGAGAAATCTGAAAGGGGGAAAAAGAAAAAGAGAACCCAAGAGAATAGAATCTAAATGACAGTTCATACAATTCCCATGAGCCGCAAAAAAAACCAAAGTATCTAAAAGGGTTTATGATCTTAACGTCTTCCTGTTCAAAAGTATCTAAAAGAGGAAGAAAACATATAAGCATTTAAAAAAAAGTTAAAGTTCAACAATGTAACGCTAAGGTAGTGGTATAAGAGACACGAGATGTACAGTTCTTAGAGAAAGGTAATGTAATACTAAGGTAGTGCTAAATTACAAATAATACACATACTTAAAAAAACGTTCTTTGTGACTGATATAATGAATATAAGACACAACTGAGTAAAGGTTTAAGAATACTTGAAATAATCATTCTTCATGCAATTTTGACTTCAAGTAATCATATCATCCATCTTTGTTGCACTGGAATAAATGGGGCCATTAGATCCTTTTTTTCTTTTAGATTTCCCAGCAAAGAATTCAGTAGGAACAAAGCAAAAGATAGTTCTTTCTCTCATATGCCTCATCAAAAAATTCAGATTTTACATAAACACACAACAGCCCAACAGTCTTGTCAAAAAGACGAAAGTTAAAGAAGAAGAATAAGAAGTCTTAGAAGAATTATCAAGAAGGAAGGAAGAATTGTCCAGAAGGAGCAGAGCAAGTACCTTTTGCATTGTGGTCATGAAAACACCAAATTGTTCTTGCATCCTCTTGCCCACTTCTAGACTAATTATCTTGCCCACTTCTACATTCGCGTGTTCACGCTCCTCTTCCAACTTCCTTTGCAACTCATCTTCCATATTACTTTGCAACTCAGCAGCCATTTGTTCATGTTCTTCTTGCAACTTCCGGTCCATATCGGCTTGCATCTCTTGACGCATAATTTCCATTGCAGAAGAGACGCTGGCCTCTATGTTTGCCTGCTGCATGCGACTCTTTTTGGGAGGCTTCTTTCCATACCCTTTTTCACGAACATAGCCTGTTCTCTCACCAAGAACGGAGGATAAAATTTCATCTCTAGTCATGGGATGCTCGATCTCTTCAGATTGTTGCTGAGTGACAGGTTCTTGGAGTTGACCCTGTAATTATGCATAATCATTTACACCAAACATAATACAACATATTAAAAGTAACTTACAGAATACAAAAAGATAATAAGTCTATTATTTTAGAGAATTACATGGATTTATTGTGATTGTGGATCCAACCACACCCGTTCTCCTGTTGCATTTTTACGTGTATGTTGGATCTCCCAAACTTTATCTGGTGTGTCTATTTCTCCAGAAATAGGATTTCTCTGTAATATAGTTTCAGAGAAAACATATATAAGAAAATATATAAATATATAAATAACAAAGAAGCATATGTGATCATTGAAAAATAAATGTATTTTCACCGTCGATTCCTATCCAGAAATAGGATTTCTCTATAATAGATCTTGCAATCTAAAGTCAATACAATTGTAAAATTAATTTATTACCTTGACCTTCAACCACATTTCTTCTCCATGTTTCAAAACAATCTTTTTTCCAAATTCCCATCTCGGAACGTTATAGTGCTCCTCATGATCAAAGCACAATAATTAACAATATCTCTAGCCCCAGAACGTACTGCTCTATCAATATCATCTTGAATCATAATTTTAATTTTTCCACCACACTTGGCTTTTACATCTATTCTTTTAGATTTATATTTTCCTCTTCCTCTCTTTTTATTGTTGCAAGAAACTGCAAAGTAAAAAAACATATACCATCACCACTAATTTTAGTATTTATGCACAATCAGTAAAGAGAATTTTCAAAAAACACCAAAAACCAAAAAACTAACTTGCACAATTTTCAGCTTTCGGAGAGCGATATACACTGTCTGCTACATTCCATGATCATTCTGTTTTTACAGAAGGCCTTTGGAGAGGATTACCAAATATCTGTCATGTCTGTACAGGTCCTTGACTCGGGTTACATGATTGTCCCGTCTCTAGAGATGCCTCAGTAGTCCCTATTGGATGTATGCGTGGCTGAGATGCCGCTACAGAATTGCCACGTCCTTGAATATTGCCATGACTATAGCCTGTGCCGCATCTCCAACTTTTACCTAGTCCAGTTCCTTTCATTTCCTGCAACATCAAATAAAAAGGAAGGGACTGATCAGACTAGAGAAAACATTAATTAATATAGCAGAGAATTGAATCAATAAATTGATGAAAATATTGGAGTAAAGCATTGATTTTAGTTCACCACTGATTCTATTATGAAATTAAAGCTTCAGGCATCACAAATAATTCCATTGTTAGTCTAATAAGTACAACAATACTGAATCGTTTTCAAAATAATATATATGTAGACATAAAGCTATAAGTATCACAAACTAACTTCATTGTTAGTCTAATAAGGAAAACATTACAGAGAATTTTCAAAACAATATGTAAACATATATCATCAGTCTTTTGCTTCTTCGTCTTCAAGGGGATGTATCAGTGTCCTCCCCATCATCATCATCATCAAATAGCTCTTCTTCGCTATCTTCACTCTCGGATACATCTATATGATTGTCATTAATGAAATCATCTTCCTCATTATGCATATTGTTTTGAGCTTGCATAGTTGCATGATCGTAGTTAATACTTTGTGGTTCTATATTATCCCTATGTAAAGACACCTCAAAATTATTTTTTGGGTCATTGGTGCACAAAGTATTAAATTTAGCTTCCTCTTGTTGATAAACTTCTTCATTCATGGATGCTTCCTCTTCAACTTCTACACAATTATCATCTTTATCAGGCATTTTGAAAAGGTCGCGAGGATTTGTCTTCACAACGACAAGCCAATCTTTATCGACCATGTCATCCAAGTAGAAGACTTGTTCAGACTGAGATGCCAACACAAATGGCTCATTTGTATTCAAGACACAGCGAGTATTCACACATGTAAAGCCATATTTGTCAATCTTATATCCTCTTCCTAAGCGAGCCACATCCCACCAATGATATTTGAATAGGTAAAATTTTCTGTTTCCCACATAAGATAACTCATAAATGTCCTCTAATACGCCATAATACTCCTTATTAGAGTCTGAATCATCTCCTCACAAGAACTCCGTTGTTCTGCGTTTTTCTTCTCAACGTAAGCTCTTTTGTATAGAATCTAAATCCATTTACCACAAATGTTGAATATTGATGTACCAACGGTATAGGACTGATGGCTAAGCTTATGAGCTCATCATTTGCGCGTCCTTGTGTAGATAGTACAAATATCTACAAAGACGAATATCAATATTTTGACTTGCGAATATGATGTGATGATTAAACTAATATTAATATTGTCATTTAAGTAGACACTTACACGTGCACGAAACCAATCAAGAAACTCATAGGTGGGAGCTCTCGTTGAACTTTGACTTTCAATCTCTCTCGTATATTCCTTACATTGTAAGATAGTTAAGACTAATCGGATTATCTCATGTGAAACTATCTTGGAATTAAAAAGAGACTTACTCCATGAATTGTGAAAGCTCTTCACAATGTTGAAGCACATATACACATGCTTGTTTGAACTCATCATGAGATAGTGTGATGCCTTCTGAAGCACCTTTTGTTTGTTCACTCTTTTTAAAGATAGACATCTCACCATTTGCCACAGATTCATCGTCATTCCTAACTGGTTTATTGAACTTGGTTAAGATATTCTTCAAGTATCGTGAGCAAAATGTGATGTTTTCCTATGCCAAATAACCTTCTGCAATTGAACCTTCTGGACGATTTTTGTTGTGAACATATGACTTAAGTGTTCGCAGATACCTATATAAAATGACTCATTAATATAATGTGTCATTCTAAAATTATGGCATCGAAATAATTGAACAACGAATTACCTCTCTATAGGGTACATATTTTGGTATTGAGCTGGTTCACCAAGTTTTGCCTCACTTGCCAAGTGAGTTGGTAAATGAACCATGACATCTAAGAACACAGGAGGAAAGACAAGTTGTAGTTTGCACAAAATGGTAGGAATTTATGCCTCTAGGATATCAAGATCTTCAATCATCAAGAACTTAGAGTATATATTCTTGAAATATTTTCCCAAGGCTATAATTGGATCACACACTTCCTTGGGCAGAAAATCACGTATAGCTACCGGAAAAATATCTTGCAATAATACATGATGATCGTGATATTTCAATCCATGTAACCTTTTCTCCTATACGTTGACACACCTTGAAATATTTGAGGAAAATGTATCAGGAATCTTCAGATCAGCTAATAAATTGCATACCTTCAACTTCTCTTCTGGGAACAATGCATAACATGCTGCCGGTAACAAAATATTGTTCCTATCCCCAACTGGATGCAACCGTTGTCTGATTCCAAGATCCATCAAATCATATCTACTTTTTAATGTGTCCTTTATGTTTCCAACCATATTCATAACAATTGATATAATATTGTAAGACACATTTCTTTCTATGTGCATCACATCAAGGTTATGTCTTAACAGAAGACTCATCCAATAAGGCTATTGGAAAAAGATACTTTTCTTTTTCCAATTGTAAGCATTGCCAGGAACATCACGCTTTCTCTTTTTCCCTTTTACCAAATTTCACATTACTCAAAGCTTGTAATTGCATAAGTGCATCACCTGTTAAAGGGTTAGATGCAACTCCCATTTCAACTTTCCCATCAAATAATGCCCTACTTTTGTGCCATGGATGGTCCATGGGAAGGAAGCGACGATGACCCATGTAACACATCTTACTACGTAAGGAAGTCGATTGTGTATCTAGGCATGCAATCTTGCCTTTGGTTGACCATCCTTAATGATTACCATATGCAAGGAAGTCATTAATCGTCCACATAATAGCCACACACATAAAAAAATTGGATTTTGAGTGCGTATCATAAGTCTCCACCCCGTCCCATAATTCCTTCAACTCTTCAATCATTGGTTGTAAGTATACATCTACATCATTGTCTGGACACTTAGGTCCTAGAATAAAAAGTGTCTTCATGAAATATGGATTTTTCATGCAATCCCATGGTGGCAAATTATACGTAGCTAGTACGACTGGTCAAATATTATGATTAAAACTCATGTTCCCATAAAGTTGGAACCCGCCACTTGCTAAACCTAATCGAACATTTCTTAACTCAGCTGAAAAGGTGGGATGTCATGCATCGAAGGATTTCCATGCCATTGAGTCAGACGGATGTCGCAAGACACCATCATCGATATTTTCCTCCTTATTCCACCTCATCTTTTTAGCTGTCTCTCTTGCCATGTACAATCTTTGCAGTCTTGGTTTGATTGGACAATGTCGCAAGCTATTATAAGCTACTTTATTGCCTTTATGTTCTTCGGACTTCCATCTAGACTTACCACACTTAGGATATGATTGGACATTGGCATAATCATGCTAGTATAAAATACAATCATTCCGACATGCATCTATTTTGGTGTACCACAAGCCTA